>NC_090278.1:35565175-36232675 GCF_040414725.1 Anabrus simplex
CCTACAGGTTACCATGGCAACGTCTCTGACTGCATGCCAGCAGGGAAATAACGTATTGCCATTTTCCTCATCATGCTTTTAAATTCGTGGTTGTTCCTTGGGTAGAAGGCAAGAGAGGCGTCAATCGGCCTATCTGCGGGATATTGGCGGAATATCGTTGGATGTTATAACCGCCCTCGAATAGATTAAGTAATAACACCATTAGTCATCTTCTTATTATTTGTTTACCTAAGAATCACTGGACCTAAATTTCTCCTCTGTTACCGCTTTATTATATCCATTACTCACACTAGCATAATTTATTGAGGGGCATTTGATTTTCCAATACATTAACTTGTCATTTACATATTTGTCGTTATCCGGCTGTCCTCAGTTATAATCCATTTTCTATTACTTTCAACTTTCTTAACTGTATTATTTTCTTCCTTAATTACGCCGTATGTACGCGAGTGCTACAAACTACTGGATGTATTTCCACCAAGACTCATATTTAGAATACACCTGTCCTTGATAGGTTTTAGGGCAAATATTGTTTCTAAATCCCTAAACTGACTGGGGGTTTATACGAAACCGAAACAGTGATTTTGCACTTCCACAAAATATACACAACCAAACTTAATGGATCTACTTACCTCGGTAGAAATTAATTTCTAAAACGTTTTTCTCACGTGCATCTTTTCGATACGAGGATTAATAAGGGAGACTTAACTCTCGAGCGGGTCCGTGTAAAGCGTATTCCTTACAACTTGAAAACTACTGAAGACATTCGAACCAAAATTTATATTTAGCATCCACCTGTCCAAAGGGAGGTTTTAAACGTAAATAACATTTCATGTTCCGGAATGGACTGGCGGTTTATAGGGAACACAAATGGTGATTTTACTCTTCCACAATATATACAGAACAAGACCAACCTGACTGGAAATCGACCAAACGTGATGGAATTCCACCTCTAAACCTTTTTTTTTTCATGTACATTTTTTCGTCAGGAGGATTAATAAGGGAGATATCATGAATGGTCACTTTTACAGGTTAAGTCCAGCGGACATAGCCCAAAAGGTGTTTTACATGGAGCAGATTCCTTATCTATATAAATCAAATCGTAACGACTGTGTGCCTCTACACTGACTATTTTGGCGAAATTTTCTTACAGCTTTCCGTTTAAGGGGTAATAATGACCATCTCCATAATTTTTGGTTTAGTTTCCTGAAAGTCCTAATATTTACCCGCCTCACCCAAAATCCAGATTGCGGCATAATCTGCCAGAAGAAAAAGAAGATAATTGAAATTTGACAAAATTATACGTTTTAGCCTGTAACGAACGGAAAATATCCTAAATCATGAAATTTTTCACTTTTTATCCCCGAAGAGTATCGAAATATGCAGGCAATTTTAATGATGGTGCAGACCTTCGGAAATTCCTATCACATAACGGATTGCACAATCTCCGTTCAATTTGGAATGATCTACAACCTTGGTCTTATGACTTTATGCCGTATCTGTATCCCGTTTACGTTTGATTTTTCTCTATTAATCGACGTTAAGTCAATTTGGAATTTTCACATGCATAATTCATACTTTCATTTACTTATATCAAATACAGAATCATCAAACTCTTCACGAAAATTGGCCCACCCAGTAGCCATATGTGAGCTAAATCCTATGTATGTAGCTGTCACATAATTATCCGAAAAGTAATGTAATGTGAGATAATCTTACAAAACCTTTACCCTGTTCCACGTTTCTAACTCAATCTGACCCAAGAATAGGTGATATACCATAGGACCAGCCATTTAGGCCACTAAATCCGGCGTGTCTTATGGTATAATCCTTTGTCGATATGACGTACGTTTAGTAGCAGTTAATCTGTAAATGAAGGTCTTCAATATTCTAAACACGCATATACTTTCGTATGTCGATCTATATATATCACTGATGTCGATTTTTAGCGATCGAGAAAGGGTGGGTCTTCTATTGTAATCAGTACTCCCCACACCGACTTTGACTGGCAGTAGGAAGGGGTTCCTTCTCCAACTCCTGTGTAACTGTCATTAGTAAGGAAGGCCTACAATTGTAATGAATAGTTCCCTTCTCGATTTGACTTGCAGAAGGCAAGTGAGCATGCAGTTTTGTTTAAAACTCCCCTACCCGATTGTGTTTGGCAGTAGGCAAGGGTGCCCGCCATTATAAAGAAATGTCCTCATCTAAAATGTGACTGGCATTAGGCATAGTGGCCTGCTATTTTGATGGAAACTCACCAACTTGGTGTGACTGGCAGTAAGCTGGCTGGCAGTAGGAAAATGGGACTGGCATTATAATGATAACTCCACAACTCAATTTCGAGTGATAGTAGGGTAATTGCCTACCATTATAATAGAAACTCCTCAACTGTAATCTGTCTGGAAATAGGAAAGGGGGCTGCCATTTTAACGAAAAATCCCCAAATCGATTCTGTCCGCGTAGTAGGCAATGGGGCCTGCAGTTATAATGTAAACTTCCCAACTCGATTGTGAATGGCAGTAGGCAAGTGAGCCTGCCGTTATATCACAAATCTGTAACAAACACTTTACATTGGAAACATCATACGGGGACCTCCCCATGCTCTTTCTCGGATAACGCTAAGAGACATGCTATTTTAAAACAATCTTATTTAGTGCATGTACACTGTTTACTTCGATATTCGAATACAATGTAGAATACCGTAGCGAAGCACGGGTACATTCGCTAGTAAATATATAAAGTCAATCTTCAGCTACTGAATTAAAAAACAGTAATTGGCTCCACACAAGCCATGGGCCCCTTCGCCGCTACAGGCAACACTCTGAAGTGAAGCGTAATCGGACCAACGATTTGATGTCCCACAGTAGTACGGAGACCATAGAAACTCAGTCTTGTCTGCCAGTAATATTACTCAATAGTCCAGAACATTTCCTTTTCTGCAATGGATCCTGGGTTGAATTCCCGGCTAGGTGACGTACTTCAGCCTTCATATGTTATTGATCTGGTTCTGAAGTTGGGTGATTTTTCCGTCTTAAAAAGTTGAATTAATCTTAGGTAGAATCCTAACCTCACCAATGCGAAGGTCATCTACAGGGCATCAGCTCGAAAGACTTTCACCAGGTCTCTCCGGATGGAACACTCCATTTCGATCCCGATTATATTGCGTTCATGAGGTCCAGATAGTGGTTCATGACCCCAATACCTCGCCCTATTATTTCTCCATGTGTTTGCTATAACTATTGTCGAAATGACTCATACTCCCAACAATTAGTACCTTAAATCAACAATACCACCTTAAATAATAGAAAAATACGTGTTTCTTTACTTTAAAGGAGATTTCGAATACCAATTTTCAGGTCTTTAAACTATTAAGATTTTTAGATATAGATTCACCCTCCTTATTATCCCCTTAACGGCGGAATATCAAAAAATCCTACCTGAGGAGCATCTTCATTGTAATATAAACGTATCTTAAAAATTTAATTTCTTTATATCCTGCAGTTTTGTACCGGCGATGTAGAATCAGTCAGTACACGTTGTTTTATATATATATATATGGTATAGAGATGGCATAGTTTTATATGATTACTAGAGCCAGGAATTTTATGCATTAATAGGTTATAATGCAAACTTACTGAAGCGAGAAGCAAGTATAGTCTACCTTCACAACGACTAAGCTATGGGGTTTGCATAACCATTACGGGTAAGGCCCATCAAAACCCCTATAATCTATGTTACCGTTTCTACACTATGGAAGAGCGGGTGGCCGACATTTTATACTAACCAGATTAGTTTGCAATCTAAGCTATTGCTGCATGAAAATCCGGGCTTTAATGATTACTAAATACGTAGGCATATTATTAAAGAATAATGTGTTTGTCATACTATGTTTCCTTTTGTTACACATTTCGATTGCTGAGGAAAAAAGTTAAACACACACCATTTTGCTATGTCCCGCCTCCACACCCCACCCCTTAAGATATTAAAGAGTTGGATTTTTTAATTCAAACACGTACTTTAAAGTATTCACTGCGTCCGTATCTTAAACTTTCAGACTCTGTTTTAAATTGAATTTAACTTTTATAATAAAAAAAAAGAGTGAATCCCTCTAATATAAATTTCCTACTGAGATCTGTCCTTCACTAGAATTAATTCTTCACAAGTATATTTCCAATATTTGACAATTTAAAATAATTAACAGCCAGTTATTCCGTCAAACATTTAATAAAAGTGTATCACAGAAGTTAGAGAACCTGGGCACAAAAACTCAGCGAGTCGTAATTGATGCTATTAGCTACACGCGAGGGAACATGCGACAGTAATGGTTCGAATATTGTTCCTTTCCTGTTAAACTTGAATTCTCGACGGCTTAATTTGAAATCCATTTCCTCTTTGAGTCACCGGAAGCCTGCTAACGGTCTGGTCCACTACCAGAGGAGGCAGAGAAGGAGGGTGAGGTAGTCCAGGACGGGAGGTGAGGGAGGAGGGTAGTAAGGGAGGAGGAAGGGTTGAGTAATGAGATAAAGAGGGTGGATGTGTGAGTAACCTAGAAACTCTCCCTGCTCGGCTACGTGGAGGAAAGTTGAGTGACAATATTAGATTTAACGTATGTTGGAGTTATGTGGCGATGGAGGACAAAATGAGCTAACTGCACTCATTACACGCAGTTTGACAGACTCATTCCGTCGTGCTCACAGTCCACAGTGTTACCCTTAATAAAGACACCAGATACATCAAATTGTCGAATTACTGTCTCTACCAACCGTAGATCCTCCCTCCTTACCAAGAACTGTAGAGGAATGATAAATACTATATTATTAACATTCTTCTTCCTGACCTCTTCAAAAGTATTTGGGGGTCGGGATGATATTTCGTGAGGACATACAGTAAGTCCGTTCACACGGTAATCCATACAGCAGGGATATTCAGCCTGCGGAGACCACAACCCGCTCTACAGCAGCCATAACACAGGTGTCCTTGCATTGTTATGGGCAGGATTTAAGCTGGCAACTTCTACGTCTGCGCCGTTAAGTGGGTATGCATACTTTTCAGGCGTTCTAAATGGCCATACGAGTGAACTTACGACCCAATGCTTGTTGTTTGAAGGGACCTAACATCTAGCTCATTGGCCCAAAGTATGTCCCCACCAGATATAACGATTAAAACTAATTGCTTAATGCTGGACGCCTTTCTTGATATCAGCGCTATGTTGAGGAATGAATTTACCACTGATTGTTAGGATCGTTGAATCCTTACTTCTTCAGTATCCTTATATGGCGCGGAGGAGTGAACCAACCCACAACGCGATCGGAAATGTGGTGATGGAGAAAAACGTTGAGGATACCTTGGTCAGCTCATCGCAAGAACATGTACATTATGAACCATCTAGAAGTATAAAATGAGAGTTTTGTCAGTACACTGCTCAGTATTTTTAATTTTCTGGCAAATGTCTGTATGCATTATGTATGTATGTACGCACACTACTAGAAAATGGCGGAAGATTACTTAATAAAAATCGGTATGTGAAATCGGAAAATAAGACACTACAATGTACGCTATGAATAATTTTATTCACATTAGATGAAATGTCAGTTTAGGCGAAGGCCAAAAATGTAATTCTACCTAGCAAGTGACTGTGCGGTTCGGATCACGCAGCTTTCAGATTGCATTTGAAGGATAGTGAGTTCGAACCCCACTATCGTCAGTCCGACAGCAAACAATTTGCTTTCACGTGGTTATCCATTTTCAGTCCAGGGAAATGATGGGTCTGTACCTTAATTAAGGCCACGGTCGCATTTACCCACTCTTAACCATTTCCCATTCCGTTGCCGCCATATGACCTATGTTTGTCTGTGTGAGGTAAAGCAGATCGTGAAAATCAACTGAAAATCTGAAATATCTATGTTATTAATTGTCTTATTGATAAATGTGTGGTAGTAAGGCAGAAGCCCAATATGTCAAGGAACTCGATTTTTCACGAGGCTCTTTTAAAAGTTAGAGAACTCGCTGAAATGCATGTTGTACTTTAATGATCTCTAAATTAAAGTCATATACATTTGAATGTAATAAAAAGGAGGGAAGATCTTTATTCTCACTTTTATTCTGTAAGATCAGGGAACATATCACTCGATTGTCTCAATATCTTTATTGAAAATATCTTAATCTTTAGTTTGGGAATAATTAGTAACGGATAGGCACTGTATGAACTAGGTGATGGAATTTTGTACTTTCTTTGTAAATTTAGTGTTTTGTGCATTTTCAAAATATTTTCCTTTTTTACGACCAAGATAGAAAGCAAACGTAGGTCGAACCGGAGGAGTTGGCCGTGCGGTTAGGGGCACACACTACTATGCTCCTGAGTAGCCTCGCGATAACAGGCTCCACCGGGCAGTAATCACTGAGTGGGGTGCCCACTATGCTTGTCATACCTTGTTCGTCACTAACAACTGTAGTTTAGATTTATTCACAGCGCTAGCGGCTCTCCGGAATTGAGTTGACCATGAGCCATTTGTATCCGATTACTAATCGAATTATTTTTTTCATTGTGGTTATTCAGGGAAGTTTATACACTCAAAACTTGCTTAGGCTGTTATGTATTTGAACACTATACTGGGCGAAGGCCTGTAAGGTTCAATAAATCCTGCATGAGTTCGCGTTAGGGACACACAGCTGTGAGCTTGCATCCGTGAGATAGTGGGTTCGAATCCCACTCTTGGCAGCCCTGAAGAAGGTTTTCTGTAGCTTCCGATTTTCACACCAGGATAATCCTGGGGCTTAATTAAGGCCACGGCTGTTTCCTTCCCACTTCTAGTTCTTTCCTATGCCATCGATGCCATAAGAACTATCTGCGTCGGTGCGACGTAAAGCGACTTGTAAAAATGTTAGCCGAAAGAGAGAAAGAATTCACCCGATAGCCTCCCCTATTATGGAACCCGAAGTGATCGCCCTCCTAATCATTTCAACCATATTTATTTTATCTGATGTTTGAGTGGAAGTGGGCTTTGATGTAATGTTATACATTAAAATTGGTAACTATCAGGTGGACTTTCTATTTCCAAATTTATTGAAAAATATAAACCTAATTCAATACATAGTTCATGGATGACTAATGGCACTATCAAAGGAAAACGTTTTAGCACAGAGTCCGCTTGGTCTCGATGATAGTTCCCGGGATTTTTATTCCCGGATGTCTTAATTTTGTTCTATGATTCTATCCCTTTGTTTGGTCAAATTTCGCCAAATCCTTCTCCTTTTATTCAATTCGACTCAATATCTTACCATTCGTGGTTCGAATCACAAGTCTCATCTCCAGAATTTTTCAGTAACACCACATTTCAAAAGCTTCTATTTTCATTCTATCTTCGCTAGTGATCGGACAATTACTAAGGAGATGGTGAACTTCCTAGGAATAAAAGCACCTGGGCTCCATTCTAATAAATCACTGCCTAAGGACCCTAACTACACAACAACGCTTTACTATTTGGAACAGTTTTCAATGTGAGTGTACCTTACAGAAAGCCAATCTAATTCCCTTGGTAGCAAATTCAATAGGGATTGCACGGTAGGCGGATGCGAAGAGGCCCACATCCTGTTCCTGACACGATGAGGACATACTGGTTAACCTCTAGGATCCATCACTGTCAGCATGACGTGAGTACACCATGTCAGCAGGTAGCAGAAGGGCTTTGAATAATAGAACACAAAGTGTTTGGTGTGCTGTAATGGGATTAGCATCACCTCAAACTGGCCGGAACTAAGCAGCTCTTATTAATGTAACTCTCCTCAAAAAACAGCAGAGGAAGCGCGCTACCACAACGAACAAAACTTTACAGCTATGGAATTATTTACATTACTAAATAAATGCTGAGATTTTGCCGCATATAGCGGTCATAATACGGATTTACAAAAGCATTCCGTGAGTTTTACTTCCATTGAATACCTCAATGATTGACAGCCTTTCTTTTTAGAAAATACGGTTGTGGACAGGGGAGGGGTTCTCTAGCTGGGGTTTGGTGACAACGTTGCTCGGCACTAGTCGGCTTTTTGTGAAAAGAAATACTTATTAGGTAAACAATTCAGTACTAAATAAAATTCAGGGAACTCAATCGTGAAATGTTACGAGTTAGGAAGATATTTGTAATTTCTGCTCCAGCCGGGAATCGAACGCGGAGCTGTCCAACACGCTGGTAATTTTTGGAGGTTGAGTTTTCTGAATTTTATTTTGCTATCTCAATCGGCAGCCATATTTTTGGTCATTTCAGTACAAGTTCATTTACAATTGACAAATGATAACTACAGACACGAATAGCATTGTAGTGGGCAATTATCACGTCAGCTTCCTTATTGTTATTTTTCAATCGACGCTCCGCGGTGTAGGTCTGGCATGCCTGTCTCTTACTCGGAGGCCCGGGTTCGAATCCCGGCCAAGTCAGGGTTTTTTACCTTTTCGATGTCTACTCAGCCTACGTGATTACAATTGAGGAGCCATCTGACACTGAGATAGCGGCCCTGGTCTACAGCACCAAGAGGATTCGTGTTGCAGACCACACTGACTCGTCGTAATCTGCAGGCATTCGGGCTGAACTGCGTTCGCTTGGTAGGCCATGGTCGTTCGGGGCTGTTACGCCATGCAATTCCTTTTAAATTCTTCTACTGCCTTTCCATATATGTGGGGTTGCGGGTAAGAACGGTGTGAAACGTATGAGCTTGGCCATGTTTTACGGACGGATACCCTTCCTAATGCTAGGCCTAAATACAAGGAAGTATTCACCATTGTGTGCTTAGCTAGTGTGTTGTGTGAATATGAAAAGGAATATGTTGGAACAACCACAAGCGCCCGGTCGCCAAGCGAAAGGAATTAACAGTTGAAAACCTCTGGTGCAGCTAGGAATCGAACCCGAAGCCCTCTGACGTTCGCCAGTATGCTGACCATTCATACAAGGACCAATAAATAAAGAAAAACATATAAACTGATTAACCTATTTTATCGGAAGTTATTTATTACGAACTTATTTCTGGTTGGTCGTACGGTGACGTGACTGGCTGATTATTAGACATCTGACTTTTCGGCGGTAATAGGAGAGAATGTGAACTGATTTGTTACTAGGACGTGTCATCCAGCCCGCTCTTCCATAATGTAGCAAGAGCAACAAACATTCTAGGGGTCTGATTGGCTGTACCGCTAATGCTTATGCAATTCTCATAGCATAACCGTTGTGCAGGATAGCATATACTTGAAGACCACATTAATTCTAACCTACAGCCGTCTAAACAAAATTGGGGATAGGCCGTCACTATTTGTAACGGTTGCAATACTTATAGGGGCCGATGACCTTCGATGTTAGGCCCCTTAAAACAACAAGCATCATCATCATCATCAGCAATATTTAGAGGGTTTCATAGACTTACTTATTAGAAACTGACGACGATGCATTCTCAACGACAGTCTGTTAACCTCCAACTGAGCGCGCGAGTCAACGCAGCGCCATCTTATAACAGAGTATGAAATTGACGTCATATATTTAGCACAAATTTTGCCTAACTGATTCATGGAAACTACGTTCCAGGTTTTCATTATTTTTGCAACCGATATTATTCTCTTTTGTCTGTCAATTGAGAGATTAAAGATAACTGTAAATTAAATATCATCAGCGATATACGCGTTCAACCCAAACACTAAACGCGTCTTAAAATATTTCTTTCCATGTACCCATTGTGGAGGAACGTAAGTCTACGCTAGAAGCCACTCAATAGCGTTATGAAATGTACTTTTCCACGTACTAATGAACTGATTTTTAGGCACTGATAGGTAAGAGTGAAAATTTATTGGAGCGAGTAACAAGTGTACGCTACCTATGCAACAGTTATGCTATGAGAATTGCATGGATATTAGGGGCACGGCCTATAGAACTCCTAGAATTTATGTTACTTGTGCTACATTACGGAAGAACGGGTTTCATCTGCTAGAATGGCTGTGAATCTTGGACAATGAGGCATCAGGATTTGGAACTATTGGAAGCGTTAGAGATGTGGTTCTGGAGACGAATTTATCGAGCCCGTTTCTCATCGCTGGGTCCCACGGTTCAAATGCCGGTCACTCCATGTGAGATTTGTGCTGGACAACGCGGAGGCGGGACAGGTTTCTCTCCAGGTACTCCGGTTTTCCCTGTAATCCTTCATTCCAGCAAAAGTCTCCAACTCATTTCATCTGTCAGTCATTAATCATTGCCCCAGATATGTGTGACAGGCTTCGGCAGCGGGCACAGTTCCTATCATGGGATAGATGGGGGCTTTATTCAGTGCGTCCTCACTTGGTCCAACGACTGGAAACAGGCTGTGGATTTTCAAGTAATTTCAAACATTTCTTACACCACCTAAATTCTGTCCTAATTGTCTTAAGGCACCGTTACAGAGCGTTAGGCGTAAGGTATTCTACCCAGCCATGTACACATGACGTGTAGGAATTTACTTTGTGAAGTCAATATTAAGCATTTCATGAAATTCTCACATTTTAAACCCCATATGCAATTGTCCCTAAAGCATCTCAGGTTACCATCATTTTTAACTAGATAGGGTGTTCTAACTCTACCACAGATGAGCAGTCAAAATTGAAATACAGATGGGAAAATCCCTGATTATTCAACAAATTAATGTAACTTCAATTTTTCTAATGTTTATCCCATACTAACACCAAAAGTAAACAGCATGGCTCCCTTCGTAAAAGCCATGGATTTGCAAAGTTTACTTAGTGATCTATACAATGTCACTTACAGTATATGTGTTAGCTTATTCCTTTGTGAATGAACTGATATTAGAACTGATTAAATCGCTTCCCCTCGCAACGGCTTACTGAGAGCGCGAAGCACG
This sequence comes from Anabrus simplex, assembly GCF_040414725.1. Lineage (NCBI taxonomy): Eukaryota > Metazoa > Arthropoda > Insecta > Orthoptera > Tettigoniidae > Anabrus > Anabrus simplex. The sequence goes on from NC_090278.1 coordinate 35,576,042, forward strand.
GGGTATGTACAGGGAGAGGTTGCAGCATTATTGTAACTTTTAGCTACCGATATCTAAATATCGAATACATCACTAGTTTACTGCATATCACAGACAGTAACACCAACTTTCCGTAGATGATTGAAAGTGCGACTCTATCACATCAAGCGATTCATGTAATATATTATGCTGGTTACTTGATACGTCATGGCCCTTTGGGAGTGTTTCGTCGTAGGGTTTGGTTTCTTCTGCCCTTAAAAATCGATCGTACTGTTTTAGTGTTTAACGAGGTTTCCTATACTGTTATCTGTTATTGATAGAACATCATTGTACAATCAATTTTAAATAATCTCTTCTTCTTCTTCTTGCGTTACGGCCTCTGTAGGACCATGGACAGCTCCTTCATGGATTGCATTTTGTTCTTCTCCTCCCAGAACCTCTTCATCCTTTCTCTTCTTCTCTCCCGCTCTTCTTCCGAGATATTCAGTATCCTCTTCTCTTGTCTACTCCACTGGTGACTCTCAATCCTTTTCCTGTATCCATTCCTATCATTGATCTCTGGCATATTAGTCGGTTTGTACTTGCTTCTCCAATTTTCGTTTTCTTCCACCTTGATCCCCAATTCCGACCAATCTTTTCGGAGTTCAACTACCCACTTGGTTCCTGTCTTTCCTCGTGTACTCGCTGTTGTTTCCCGTACTCTTTTCGTCATTCTATCCATATTCATCCTGATTACATGTCCCGCAAACCTTGCTCTTTTCAGTCTGATTTCTTCTGAGATTGTCCTCATGTTCCGGTATAGTTCTTCCCTGGGTCTCCTCATCCATCTCTCACCTCCTCTCTTAGGGCCTAGTATTTTCCTCAATATTTTTCTCTCCTCTTTCTCTAGTTGTTCCGCACCATTTCTTCCTAGCGCTATTGTCTCAGCAGCATATAATACAGCATTTCTCACCGTTGCCTTGTAATGTCTAATCTTTGCGTCTGTGGATATATTCTTTTTATTGTATATATCTCTGGTCATACAGAAGGCTAATCGCATCTTCTTTATCCTCTCTGTTATTCCCTCGTTGCTCCTATTCCTTCCTGTTATAAATTCTTCTATGTACTTGAATTTGATGACTGACTTTCTAATTTAGTATCTGGTATTTCAGTTCATCAAACACGACTGGAAATACAGATAAATACTAGAGAAGAATCTTTCCCTATAAGACTTCCTTCAATGAGGTAGGTATCTTGAGACAAAAATAAAAGCAGACGCTGACATGTTGCTTTTCTATCTAGATTGCTTCATATTGGAATGCTTTTTAAAACAATTCCTTGTTTTTTAGGAACATCCATCACTACTCCGTATTCCTGAACGCCATCTTCACATCCAGATACAAGATAGGCTGTCTCTCTTCCAGGCAACATTAGCTACAATAATGAAAGGAGAAAGGACTAGTAAATGCTAGCCCCTGGGTTATATTCCTGTGGGTAATGCAGCGAGATATACTGGCTGCTCACCGAAACATTATTGAACATAATTGGAATGGACGCTTAAAGGAATGAGGGCACGATAATATTAAAATCTAATGAAGCCACGGGTTCGTCACTCCATCATTACAAAGGATGAGCAAACTGGGTAAAATAATGGTTTAATTACAAACTTAATTCACTAGAACAGTAAAGGAAGGCCCCACTTTTTTGTTTTACTAAAGAGGGCTTAACCGAACACGGTGGAGGATGAATGAACCGGTTCTAATTCTAGACATAGGGTTATATAAATCATCCCCGGAATTTATTAATTAATCTGGGGTACATAACGTAATTCGTTAGTGGATCATTATGGCCTTCAGGGGATTAATCTTTGGCAAATATTTAAGAATTTTTCAAAATTGTTGAAAAACATATCTCCCACTTACAAAATATTTGCTTGGTAAGTTAAGGGCACATGGATTTGAAAACTGTATGATTTAAGTCCCATTTCATAGGATTATTTCTAATACTATCCTACTTTTTACGTTTTATAAGTAAGCAGGATAAAATGTATGTAATCAACTGTCTCCCTCAGTCCTCAAAAAGGTTCTCTCCCGTGAAGGAGAGTTCATTCTCTTCAAATACTCATGAAAGATCAGCCTCTTTGCTTTGCACTTTGAGGATATTTGTCTATATTGAATATAACTTCTCGTTGGACCTCAGATGAATATTGTTGTTATTCTTATTATTGTTTCGTTATACCCATTCACAGAGCGCGTTGGAACTTGTTCACTGGCTTGATGACTTTCGCCTCCCTATTCTTCCAGAATCTCTTCATGTACTCACTGTGTTGCCTCTTCTGTTCTTCTGACCACTCTGTACCACTTCTTCTACTTGTTTTCACCATAAATGTGTGTTTATTTACTGAAGTACTGAAGACTTTGCCATTTTTCATGATGTCTTTTCTGATGTTCAATTCATTTACGTCCGATATTGTTTCATTCAGCGAATTTATTCTCCTTTTTTAGGAATGTATTACAGTGAATAATATTTTTTGTGAGTCTATTATTGTCCATCCTCGAAATGTGTCCAGAAAATGTCAAACGATCTGTGTAACTATAGAAGTCTTCAGTTCGTCTTTTGATACAAATTCCGTTTTCCTGTATAGGGACGGAAATATTTCTAATAATTATTATTTATTATTGTACAGTCTTCCTTGAACAGCTGCAGGTTGCCCAAAGACAAAGAGTACCTTCACAACAGAATGGATTTGGATACAGTAGATATGTGTAGGCAATTGAGTGAGGCATGTCAAACATTTACACTGACTGACAGAGCAAATGCAACACCAAGAAGGAGTGGTCAGAACTTTATGCCAATTGCAGGGTAGACTGACGTCACTGAGGTATGCTCATGATGTGAAATGCGCCGCTGTGCTGCGCACGTAGCGAACGATAAATGGGACACGGCGTTGGCGAATGGCCCACTTCGTACCGTGATTTCTCAGCCGACAGTCATTGTAGAACGTGTTGCCGTGTGCCACAGGACACGTGTATAGCTAAGAATGCCAGGCCGCCGTCAACGGAGGCATTTCCAGCAGACAGACGACTTTACGAGGGGTATGGTGATCGGGCTGAGAAGGGCAGGTTGGTCGCTTCGTCAAATCGCAGCCGATACCCATAGGGATGTGTCCACGGTGCAACGCCTGTGGCGAAGATGGTTGGCGCAGGGACATGTGGCACGTGCGAGGGGTCCAGGTGCAGCCCGAGTGACGTCAGCACGCGAGGATCGGCGCATCCGCCGCCAAGCGGTGGCAGCCCCGCACGCCACGTCAACCGCCATTCTTCAGCATGTGCAAGACACCCTGGCTGTTCCAATATCGACCAGAACAATTTCCCGTCGATTGGTTGAAGGAGGCCTGCACTCCCGGCGTCCGCTCAGAAGACTACCATTGACTCCACAGCATAGACGTGCACGCCTGGCATGGTGCCGGGCTAGAGCGACTTGGATGAGGGAATGGCGGAACGTCGTGTTCTCCGATGAGTCACGCTTCTTTTCCGTCAGTGATAGTCACAGCAGACGAGTGTGGCGTCGGCGTGGTGAAAGGTCAAAGCCGGCAGTAACTGTGGAGTGCCCTACCGCTAGACAACGCGGCATCATGGTTTGGGGCGCTATTGCGTATGATTCCACGTCACCTCTAGTGCGTATTCAAGGCACGTTAAATGCCCACCGCTACGTGCAGCATGTGCTGCGGCCGGTGGCACTCCCGTACATTCAGGGGCTGCCCAATGCTCTGTTTCAGCAGGATAATGCCCGCCCACACACTGCTCGCATCTCCCAACAGGCTCTACGAGGTGTACAGATGCTTCCGTGGCCAGCGTACTCTCCGGATCTCTCACCAATCGAACACGTGTGGGATCTCATTGGACGCCCTTTGCAAACTCTGCCCCAGCCTCGTACGGACGACCAACTGTGGCAAATGGTTGACAGAGAATGGAGAACCATCCCTCAGGACACCATCCGCACTCTTATTGACTCTGTACCTCGACGTGTTTCTGCGTGCATCGCCGCTCGCGGTGGTCCTACATCCTACTGAGTCGATGCCGTGCGCATTGTGTAACCTGCATATCGGTTTGAAATAAACATCAATTATTCGTCCGTGCCGTCTCTGTTTTTTCCCCAACTTTCATCCCTTTCGAACCACTCCTTCTTGGTGTTGCATTTGCTCTGTCAGTCAGTGTATTTGAGGTGCTTGAAGATCATGACGGACTTGTTATAGATGAAATATCTATTCAGCCCAAAGGTATAACAGAAGTTGACAAAAATGTACGTATGTACTGTTTCTCCTTTTTTTACCAATATATCTACATTAGTTTACTATGTTCGTCTATATATTTTACATCAGGTTTATAGGCAAATTCAACTTTGCTTCCTAGTCATCTAATCTTGAATGGTTTTCTCAGTAATACCAATTTCCTAAAGATCACAGTTTTATTTCCACTAACCAGTTGTTGTGGTTTTTCAGGTTTTAGAACTTTCTTTGTCAGTATGTTGTTCCTTATTTTGTGCAGTTATGAGTATAATCCCCTAAATCTAGTTGTATTCCTATGATTTTATGAATTTCCTGAGGTTTATTTTTTTCACCGATATTCCTCTTTCATATTTTGACGCTAGGACTTTTCTGATAATTTTCCTGCATTGTTTTCCGATGCATTTTATTTATGACCCGCCACTGATTATCACGGTACTTCTGTTTTGATAGCTGTTATGTAGTGACGTAATTTGATTTGTCTTTGATAGATATATTTTTCATTCGTTTCAGGTGATTCTTAAGCTCTTCTGGGTTTATTATTATTATTATTTTATTTTTGATTACTTATGCCCAACTAAAGAGCGTGTTTGGATTTGTTAGCGTTTTTCCTTTTCTTTCTTTTTATCTTCCCAGTATCTTTTGATCCTCTCCCTGTGTTACTTTTTACGTTGTTCAGTCTATCCTGTATTTAGTCGGGTGGGCTTTACAGAAAATTTGTGTGTGTGAATTAAGGTTGTGAATTATACACTGTCTTGAATGGTTTATTCATTAGGTCTTTACTGATTTCTTTACCAATTATTGCGGGTTTTTTTCATTAAAATGGCTAATTTAAATTTTTATTTGTGAGTCTGTTGTTATCCACTCCATATGATTGACCATCAAATTGTAATCGTCTTTCCCTGATGATATCTGTGACTTTTTGTGTAACTTGATAGATTTCATGTTATTTCTTTTTCATTCAAATTCCATTTTCCCATTTTTTCGTAACATTTTTCTTATTTTTCGACCATATTTATTCGAGATTAGAAATCAGTTTTAATAATAGTTTCAGATGCATAAACTGCTTCTGTTCTAACTACCGTGTTATAATGTCGTAATTTTGCTTTTTTTGGACATAGTTCTTTTACTGCATCTCTGCCGAGTAATTTTGGAGTTTTTCAGTTCTTCCTTTGTTAGTTTTCTGATTTAACCCTGCCGGTTCAATAATTTCACCTAGATACGTGAATTTGTCTACTTGAGCAATGGTTTCATATTTGGTGCTTGAAACCCGCGAGTGGTCGCTATATGAGATTTTCTCTCACATTATATTTTATTGTGATATTACTTCATAGTGATGAAAGGGAGGTGACTGTTACCTCTTCTAGCTGAGTTTATAACTGTCGTGAGTAGAGCGATTCACATTTGAAGGGTAAGCACCCCCTCCTCTAGTCAGAACAAAGGTTCCTATGTGTCCGTGCGCCCTGCGTGAGAGTTTCTATCATCGCGCGACTGATGACCTTGGTGTTATGTTGAAGTGGAGCGGGAAACTTACTCCTGTTGTACGCGTTAGTATTTGTATTATGACCACTTCTTGTTTTTGAAAATGTTATTGTGTTCAGAAACCTTGCTTTGTACGTAAATATTACTAGATATAACGCATGTGTGGGATTTTGTTTTTTACAACTTCAGGGCGGAAGTTATTTTGATGTACATTGCATATGTTATTTTAATGAACAGATAATCATGTCCGGCTCCATGAATAAATGGTTAGCGTGCTGGCCTTTGGTCACAGAAGCTCGGGTTCGATCCCCGGCGGGGTCGGGAATTTTAACTTTAATTGGTTAATTTCGCTGGCACGGGGGCTGAGTGTATGTGTCGTTTTCATCATCATTTCATCCTCATCACGACGCGAAGGTCCCCTACGGGCGTCAAATCAAAAGACCTGCGTCTGGTGAGCCGAACTTGTCATCAGACACTCCCGGTGCTAAAAGCCATACGCCACCTCTCTCACACACACAGCTAATCATTTCAGTTTTATCTAAAATATATAAGGTAGAACTTGGGCTTCATTTCAGTAGTAAATTTCAGCATTACGCCCCAAAAAACTGTGAAAAAAATCATATTTATTTTAATGTGAGAGAAAGTTGACTGATCAAACCTGATCTTGTCCATTTCCATATATTTTGCCTTTTCGTAAGAAATGTGGAGTCCTGCTTCGGCTGCTATTTCATTATTATATATACATATATATAATTCGCTGGGGCCATCAAGGACCACGTTGAGTCTTGTTGCATTTGACACTGAACTTGGCCTTCTTTAGAGCCCAAATTTCCCTCATTCTTTGTGAGTGGGTCTGCTTACGCTCCTCTGTCCAAGGGGCACCGTGTCTTCTCTTCGGCTGCTCGTCTCGGTTTAGCCCGTTCGTCAATATTTTCTTGCGGAAGAGATCTCTGTTAAAGGCGTCTTCAGCTGAGATATGTAGCATTTGCAGGTTTTCTTTGGTATTTCTAAACCAGGGAATTGTGGTTTTGGGGTTTGAATCAAAAAAGTGAAAGATTTCTTTAGTTAACTTTCTTCCGTCCATTCTTTTCAGATGACCCTAAAATCGTGCCAGTCTTTTTATGATTGTGTCGGTAATTTTCTCTATTTTGCTGTAGACTTCCTTGTTGGATCTCTTTTGATGGATTCCATTTCTGTATTTTGATCCCAAGATTCCTCTCACAATTTTGCGTTCTCTTTTCTCCAGTTCTTCAAGGAGTCCTTTGTTGGCATTTAGATACAGGGTTTTGGCTGCATATAGAACTACTGGCTTCAGAACTATTTCATAGTGACGCATTTTGGTGTTTTAGGAAAGGCATTTTTTGTTGTAGATTGTGCGGGATGTTTGGTAGGCTATTTCCAGTTTGCGTACTCGCTCCTGAAGTGCTTCTTTGTCCAGTCCATTTTTCATGATGATCTCACCCAGGTATTTGAATTTGTCTACTCGGGTGATGTCCCCGTATTTTGTATGGAGTTTTAGTGGAGCCTCTTTGATGTTAGTCATTACTCCTGTTTTCTCAAACGATATCTGCAAACCAGTTTGTTCGGCAATTTCCTTTAAAATTTCATCTTGAGCTCTAGCGGTTTCTATGTCGTTTGAGAGAACAGCAATATCATCGGCAAATGCTAAGCAGTCTGTTGCGATCCCCTTGGATTTGGTTCCTATTCTCAATGGACTGTAGTTGGTTTCCTGTAATTATTATTATTATTATTATTATTATTATTATTATTATTATTATTATTATTATTATTATTATTATTATTATTATTATTATTATTTCCTGTAGCGGATTTACTACCATCAGATATTTTTCATCTCCTCTCGCTAACATGGTATTCAACCACGGTGACTGCTCCTTAGGGGGTTATTTGTCTTGATAGCGAGCGTACATTCTTAAGCCAAGACTTCGCTCCTAATGTCGGCATATTGCAGCCACACTACAGTTTATTGAGCAATTCTAGGAAGGAAGGCTCAGTTCTACTTGACACACTTTAAACAGAAACATCTAAGCTGCAGTCTACGGCTCAAATATACCTATCATCATTCAATTAAATCTTTTAATTAAAAAGACAGAGAAAGAGACTTCTTCACTTGTGAAAACATTATCACCTAAACCTTTACTTCTTTTTCTAGTTTTAAGGAGAATTTTCTCCTGCAGAATGACACTTTTTAATAACTTATTCTTGTGCCTTTTTATCACTTAATGAACGACTTTTTTATCGCTCTTATTAAAACTAAGTTCCTCCTCGTTTTGGCTCCGCAGTAATATCAAATAGATGCCCCTATTTATTACAAGTGTTCGTCTTCAGGTGCTGATATTCCAGGCCAATGAAGAGAAAGATATTCAGTAACAAAATGATGAGGTGATAATCCTTGAACAATGAAAAACATTCTTTTTATATCATGTCATCAAAAAGTCAATGAGGGAGTTGAACTACAAAGTGAAGAAAACCACTCTTGTATGCTATAAACATCATCATTGGTTTATCGTCCTAATACACAAGTTCCAATAAAACATTTCATGGAACCAGTGACTGCGCGGTACACTACTGTCGGTAGCTCTGAAAATAGTTTTCCGTGGTTTCTCATTTTCACACCAGGCAAATCCTAGGTCTGTACCTTAATTAAGGTCATATTCGCTTCCTTCACTTGCTACTTCCTTCACCGAAACACAATTCTTTGCCTGGATATCAACTAGATTTTCTAGGTCTTCCTAGTGGATGTTTCCTTTCAGTGAAACCTTCTGCCACAGTTCACATTAAATTGGAATGGTGTATTGTGTGCGGCCACCATGCATTCGACGGTTACGGATAGTGCGAAGGATTCATTTCCATTTGTTCACATTGTCCAGAACTCTGGTGTTTGAAAATTTATCTGTCAAAGTAGTATTTATCATCCTACCGTAGCACCACATCTCAAAGACTTCAAGATGGCCAATTTCTTAATTATTTGTAATTATTGTATTTATGTTCACTCCCTATTAAAATCTCCCCATCACAATTCAATTGAAATTTAAAGAAGTAGCAATATCAAAACTTGTATGTAATAATAATAATAATGTTGTTGGTTTTATGTGCCACTAACTACTTTTGCGGTTTTTGGAGAAAAGTTGTATGTTGATGTGCTCTTAAGTGTAAGAGAGGGCTAAGAGTCCTACCTTCACCACGTGATAAATAAATAAATAAATAAATAAATAAATAAATAAATAAATAAATAAATAAATAAATAAATAAATAAATAAATAAATAAATAAATAAATAAATAAATAAACAAATAAATAAATAAATAAATAAGGAAAAGGAGGGTAGCTTTCTATGGTACTGTCACAATATTTTCTCCCAACAAACTGACCAAGCATCTTTTGACCTTCTAGGGAAATAAGAAAGTCCGTAACCAAAAGTTTGATGGAGAACTGAAGGGACATAAAGGAACTGGGGCTAACAGACTTAACATATGGAGATTCTGTGAGAAAGAAAACCATGCTTAAAGTTAACAGGAAAATAAGGGAAAATTGTGTACACGACATCCATAAAAAGGTAGATATGATATTGCTTGAATGGCTGTCACTGTGGCATATGCAACACTTCCGTGTGCACTACATAATACAAAATAATTTCATAATAAAATTAAACATACCTCTACAATGTTTCTGAAAATAATAGTTATCGCCATGAAACAGCAGCAAAACTCGTTATGTCCAAAAAATCTTCTCAGAAAGTACTCGTCTTAGAAGTTATACTATCTTCAGACATAGTGCTGTAATAACTCACTGTAAATTGAATTATTTATAACCAATATTGTAGTGCCTTTTCCTCCGACATATAGATTTTCATTAAATTCTCTTCAGCCATTTTCTCACGAAATGCGGACATGCATAGAGACAGAAGGTAAGGTCTGTCTGTCTGTTAGGTCATCAGCCCAGAGGCTGGTTGGATCCTCAAATAGCACCCCCAAAGGTTATGGGGTTATAAAGAAACCCCAAAAAACCAATGGCAGCACCAAAATGAGGCGTACTAGGCAAGATGAGGAGTGAGGTAGTTTGCCATTGCTTTCCTCACTGGGTCAGAAAGTACTATTGCAGCATGACTGACCCTATGAGCAGCACCTTTCATAACACTCAGATGCACTAGTCATGCTCTGAATGTCATTACTCAGCACTACCCATACCCCAGCAACTTCCATATTGTCACAGCCATGGATGTTGACTGGGACTTCGCTGGAAGCTACACTTTACTCTGGCCTGTGCCAAGAGATGGATGCAAAAGTACTGTATCCATCAAGAAATGGCAGGAGGCAAGAAGGTAAGGTAAGGTAAGGGTGTATTCTGCCTCCGCAGAAGTGTGCCCGAGCCGGAGTTTACGTACGGTCGGGTGGCCAGTTCCTTTCCGCTTCTCCATTCCCTTTACCCCCCACCAACAGCGCGTGGCAACCCATCCAAATCTTGACCACGCCTTATGTTGCTTAACTTTGGAGATCTCACGGGATTCGGTGTTTCAACACTGCTACGGCCGTTGGCATAGAGGCAGAGAGGATGGAAAGTTTAAAAAGTGCATTTTCTTGTTATTGTGGATACGACTGATACATAAGTTGTAATTCTGAACATTGTGCAGACAAAAATCTTATTTTATATACCCTATATGAATTACTTAAAATACTCAGTACAAACTACTAGAACACCAATGACTTAATATCCAAGAATTTAAATTTTCCGTGTTTAAATTATTCCCCAATAACCTCTCAAAATACAGGATCATTGAAGTTTTATCCCACGGAAGGGGTTCATTTAAACTGGTAATTCATGGAGTTAACGTAGAATCTTCAGCAACCTAGTGTCGGAATGCTCGGGGACAGACATGTTCCCAAAGGAGTACTTCTGTGTCACGGGTCGCCGAGATACGAGGACAGCTCTGTGTTGTAGAACAGATATTATACCGTACTCATGTCACGGTTCTGGAAAATGCTACTCCAATGGTCATTCAACCAAACGGAATGTGTTCCTTACCACTTCTTAACTAATCAATACCGTTTCCTGTCATCTAGTATTGAGCCCTTACTGGAAATGTAACCATCACAATGTGTTAGATCAAAGAGTTTAAAGCGTCGAGTGCCACAATGAACACCGGCCAATATTTTCGAATTTCCTGGTGGATACGGCTGTCCACGTTTAGAGGGTAAAAGTAAAGGGCCGATTTCAGAATCGATGACTAGTTTTAAGCCTTAGACAACGTCTAACTAAACATCGTCCAAGTCGATCACGATCATCCATGCACAAACAATATTCGGCCGGTGTTTAGCTAGACTTCATTCAAAGTTTCAATGTAGGTTCAAAAATGGAAATAGAAGTATCTTTCATGGAACTCTTTGCTTGTCGTAACCAATGAAATTCGTCAGTGCGTGCGCCGAACGTTAGTCAGCTGTCGTCTTCCTACAAATTACTCAAAACCGCTAATCATGAGCACAACTTGCCAACAGATAATAATGTCATTGCCATTGATGTTTTCACGGCCCTTACTTATAGAAGCCTTTCTCGTGGACAGTCGAGATTTCTTCTGAGGACGCAGAGCACAGTTCTCTGCGAAACTAAAGAATTATACCTCATTTTCTTGACATGGCACAAGCCCAAAAGCCTACACAGATAATAATATCGCTTACGGTGGAAATTAAATCTCATACTGATTGACACTAAAGCTATACGCCACCGTGCAAGGAAGTGTAGCTTTGATTATAGTGTTCTTACAGTGAGTGCAATCTAAAGGTGAAACAGTACTAGCGTGTAACCGAAAGAGTTGTATGGGCCAAATAGATGTTCGAAACGTACCATCGGCAACCCAGAAGATTGTTTACGAAATTTCTCCATTTTTACACCAGGCAAATACTGGGGTTGTTTTTATGGTCATGCTTCTTCTTTTCCAGTCCTTCCCTACCTCATAGTCGCCGAAAACTTATCTGAACTATCGTGACGATTAAAAAGGACATAAAACAACACACACATACAATCTACTTTTGAGTTGTCACTATTACGTCTGTTTACTTGGCAGTAAATATAAGTGAAATCCTCCCGGTGAATGTATATGACAGCCCTCTGACGATCTGGACAAGTAATTCTGATATGGATATAGTCGAATTGATCTATAATGAATGGAAATTATCCCATGTATAATAAATAATCAAATATATATTTTGCCAAGAATTGTAGTCAAGTTGATAGTTACCGGACTTTTCCTTGTATCAGTCTCGAGAAACAAGTCCCTTGAAAAACAAAATGGTATTTTAGACTGTACCTCCCGGTACATTTCAAGGCCGTCGGACTAACCTTTCTTCCCGGAAATGTCTCAACATAATAATATATGATTCATGGCACATAAACTCTGGTTGTGATTCTCTGTTCACATTTGAGGATAAACATCGTTTTTAGACAGTGTCTAAGTGATAAGTAACGTCATTGAAACGCGGCAACCATACGTATACATCGTTTAACCGTAGACATATTCTAAACACCGTTTCTGCAATCGGTCCAAAATTTCGGCCCACAGAGTACATTTTCAAAACAAAGAATGACTCCCAACGTGTTGAACAACAGTGGTCAAAAATTGAGAGCGAGACGAAATTACCTTGGCTTGTAATGGACTGAATAGGAACTACCCCACATTTCCACTTATGTACTTGCTCCGTAGGTGATGACGATCGCTACCTCTATTGAAATTAGGACGTCTCTATTTTCGGAATCACTTCGCAATCTTACTTGCCAGACCTGTGAGGGACATATATAGAAACAAGGCCCCTGGAATTCATGAAAATATCTCTGCCTGAGGAGAAACCACCATGTGTAAGATGTATGAGACAGGAGAAGTGCCATCCCAGTTTCGGCAGAATGTTGTTATACCTATTCCCAAGAAATTCGGCGCTGAAAGTCTGAAAACTAACACAGCATTAGTTTAGTATCTCATGCCTGTAAAATGTTAACACGCGTTATTTACAGAAGAATGGAAAGACAATTTGAAGCTGAGTTGGGAGAAGATCAATTTGGCTTCAGAAGAAATGTAAAAACACGCGAAGCAATCCTGACTTTACGTCTAATCTTAGAGGATCGAATCAAGAAGGACAAGCCCACTTACATGGTACTCGTAGATCTAGAAAGGCATTCGATAATGTTGATTGGACCAAGCTATTTACGATTCTGAAGGTGATAGGGATCAGATACCGAGAACGGAGAATTATCTATAATCTGTATAAAAATCAGTCTGCAGTCTTAAGAATCCAGGGCCTTGAAGAAGAAGCAGCAATCTAGAAAAGAATGAGTAAGGCTGCAGTTTGTCCATCTTCCTTTTAATTATTTACATCGAACAGGCAATAAAGGAAATCAAAGAGGAAAGGGAATCACAATCCAGGGAGAGGAAATCAAAACCTTGATATAGGCCGATGATATTTTATCTGAGACTGCAGAAGATCTCGAGAAATTGCTAAAGGATATGGACGAAGCCTTGGGTAAGGAGTACAAGATGAAAATTAATAAGACAAAACCAAAAGTAATGGAGTGCATTCGAACGAATGCAGGGGATGCAGGAAATATTAGATTAGGAGATGAAGTTTTAAAGGAAATAGAAGAACATTGTTACTTGGGTAGTAAAATAACTAACGATGGCAGAAGTAAGGAGGCCATAAAATGCAGACTAGCACAAGCAAGGAAGAGCTTTCTTAAGAAAAGAAATTTGCTCACTTCAAACATTGATATAGGAATTAGAAATATGTTTCTGAAGACTTACATCTGGAGCGTGGCATTGTATGGAAGTGAAATATGGATAATTACTAGCTCAGAAAAAAAGAAAGTAGAAGCTTTTGAAATGTGGTGTTACAGAAGAATGCTGAAGGTGAGATGGATAGATCGAATCACGAATGAAGAGATACTGAATCGAATTGGTGAGAGGAGATCGATTTGGCTAAATTTGACGAGAAGAAGAGATAGAATGATAGGACACATCTTAAGACACCCAGGACTTGTTCAGTTGGTTTTTGAAGGAAGTGTAAGTGGTAATAACGGTAGGGGTAGACCAAGGTATGAAGATAACAAGCAGATTAGAGCAGATGCAGGATGCAATAGTTACGTAGAAATGAACATATTAGTACAGGATAGGGTGGCATGGAGGGCTGCATAAAAGCAGTCTATGGAATGATGACTCCTACAACAACTTCGGCACTTAAGGGCTATAAAAATTAACTTTTAAAAAAAATTAAACTCGAAGTAATTTCTAGACAACCCATGCGAGAGCAATTTTCAATAGCCAATTTTAAAGGGGGATGGGGCTTTCAAAACTGATTAGTACATGTGATGACACACGCTGATGATGTGGTAATTATTGCAAGAAACGAGAGAGCTCTTGAAGAGAACTATGCTTTGTTAGAAGTGAAAGCACGGGACCTAGGACTAGAAGTGAATACAAATAAAACAATATATATATATATATATATATATATATATATATATATATGAGGGCTGGTTATACAGAGGGAGCAAAAGGAAGAACTAAGGTAAGATTACATGGGAATGAATATCAAAGAGTTGCAACTTTGAAATGTCTAGACTAAATAATGACACTGGACAATAAAACCGCTTTAGAAATACCGAAAAGGATAACTCGCGGGATCCGATGCTTATTATGTCTTGCAAAATATGTTTAAATCCAGGAATGTCAGCATGAATACGAAATTAAAATTTACACCATTAGTGCTGTAGAGCTCAGAATGCTGGGTGATTACATCCAGAGAAGAGCAATGGCTGTTACGGTGGGAGGGTAAGATATTTGGAGCAGTTAGAGATCAGGATGGACGGAGAATATGTAGAGTTGAAGGGATTGTTTGGCGTTGTCGTTAAAATCAAGTAAGGAAGAATTACGTCACGTCCACTGAATTGAAGAATCCCTTACTGTCAAAAAGGAAGAAGGAGGAGAGGAAGGCCCAGGAAAAGTTTAATTGACAATGCTGAAGACGATGGGAGTTAAATGCTTCAGAATTAAAGCTGAGGTTCGAGATGAATGGAGGCAGGAGATTAAGAAGGCCAAGGACCTACATAGATGGTAACGCCGACCAGTAAGTAAGTAATTTTAAAGTTCAAGGACGGTTGTTCTAGTCACGAAAGTCTGGTTTAGATATGACGTCACCGGGTGAGGTAAAAGTGCAACCATCTTGAGGTACTAAAATCGCCGTTATTGTAACTCTGGTGTGAAGTTTCATTTTAATTGCCTCTGTATTTTTTATAAGTAGATCCCTAGTAATAGTAATAAGTTATAATGCAAGTTAAAGTGGTTACTAGAAAGTGTCGTACAGCCCTTTCTCCAATAATGCAACGAAAGTAACATAAATTCTAGGAGTTTTGATAATTCATACCCTTAGGATTTATGCAAATCTCATAGCATAACCATCGTTCACTCTAGAGTATAGACCTACTTGTTACTCCCTTCAGTAAGCTTGCATAACAACCTAAAACTGCCCAATATCATGTCTCTATTTATCATAAGTATATGGAAAAGTGTTGTGAACGTTTGAGAAAATTATTGTACGAACGCGAGGAATTTCTTTCATTCGCAGAATGCTGCAATATATGGACAATGAATGTCTTCGAAGTTATTGAACAGGCATTCACGAGATTAGAGCGGCTTTTCAGAACTCCAAAATATCTAAAATCACAATTGCCGAGCTCCAAAAGGCTTATTGGGAGCGTCTAAATGCTAGGTCAGCCGAGCATCCTGCGATCAGTTACGGGCTACTCAAGCATCGAATCTGTCTGGAGGATGGTGTGAAAATTGGTGTAATAAGAAATAAAATATATGCAATTACATTTCACACCCATAGCCCACTCATTAGATACTCTATTTCGAAAATACCTACGACATACCAGGTGTTTGCATTAGTTTTTTCCGGTTTCACTAAGAGATGGCGCCAGCGAACAGTATGCAGCGTATGAATTTCACGGATACGTCAGTTTGTTCTTCTGATATTAACCTATCAACACAGGCAAGCTGTGTCCGCCAAACCCTATCATCTGTGTTGTATCGTTCAGTGATCATGTCGGCGTTTGTGCATGAAAAAGAACATTTGTGGCATGCATTGCATCCTATTGAAACTTATAATTCCATCTAACCCATAAATATTGAGACCAGCGATGTAGAACGATAAAAGGGGCGTCTTATGGTGCAATCCGTTTGTTGATATGACGTACCGTTTAGGAGCAGTAGGTCTCGAAATGAAGGCCTGCACTTATAAAAGTGTCCATGCCAATGGCAAGTCATCTGGATTCTGACACACTCTCAAACTCAACGCTATCTCCTTCAAACTATTAATTTAAATCACGCATTGATCGAAAGACAACCGGAAGACATGGCAAAATGATTTTGTACTCATTCTGTCGTCTTCTAAGTCCAAAAACGAGACATAATTTTTGTGCTTCCGTCCCGGAAAAGAATGTATATATTTTTGTATGTAGATTGCTGTCCAATTAATATGAGCCATTTTGCCAACACCATCAAATGATCACAATTTTCTCTAAATCTGCTGTATTAGTAGTCTACATTTCTGGATTGTCTCTGTTTGTAAAAGAGTCCATTATGGGCCCATAAATCAGTGATATTTATATGTAGTTGAAGTGTCAAGAAGTAAAGCCGAGCATTGGTTAGGATGCTGTTATAAGACGGATTAGGTCCAATAAATTCGACTGATATAACCAAACGAGTGCGAAAAAGTATAGGCAAATCTAACGCTTAAGAATGATCTGTTTACATGGCAACGTTTCCACAGGCATACACCATACAATCGTAAGTAGTGAAAGTGAATTTTGTTATCAACAGTGTGAAAATCAGCTCACTAAATTATGCAAATTCATTGATGTCCAGAATCTGTACAATATTTCTGTGGTCGCACTCCAGTCTTTTCCTATGAGACTTCATGGATTGTCATCTCTAATCACTGTTCTATCAATTTAAAATCAGTACACCATTTATTAAACATGAGTTCTGTATTGTCTGTGATAATTACTGTCACACGTTTCATGTCAGCATTACTCGGGCCCTGAAGGGGTTCGTCATGCACAACAATGTTTGCCCTCAAAATGAAATGTCTTCACTAGGGGGATACACATCTCAGTTCATTCCTGCCATGCTTTAGTGTTCACAGCATCACCAAATCCTAACTATGTGATAATATAATGGATGCTTGTTTGTATGTCTCGAATGGACTCAAAAATTACTGGAGGGATCTGGCTATTTGTTGTTATTACTCCTGGGAGGGTTAAGGAATTGGTTTGAACGAAATCTGATGGGTAGTTCGACATAGGGAGCGAGAAGGGTGAAAACAAAAAGGAAAAGTAAGCTACCCGCATGACAAGTCTGATCAGTGGGTTGCCTAACCTACAGTATGTGAAGATTAGGATGTGTTTCTTAAAACTTAGATTCTTATATGTCCTTCTTCTTCTATACTGTATATAAAATGAAAATTCAAGTTCAGTCCCGATAGGGCGTGAGACAGATTGAAGAAAAAATAATTAGAGAATGACAGAGATTAGGGGTGAATGTTCAAGCATAGTTCTCAACCAAACATGATACTCGTATGACTTACTGTTTGGGAAAGAAAACTGTAGGGTAAGACACCCTTACGGGCAGAGTTTGTGGAAAGGGAGTGAAATATTAAAATAATAGATAACGACCAATATTAAAAGTGAAAACGATGTATGTTAATAAATATAGTTTTATTTTGCGTTTGATTAAACGCTTTGACAACATCTAACCCGGTTGAATTAATAAACGCGGGCGAAGCCGCTGGCGCCTTCTAGTACAATATAAGAGACTTGGGGCCTTAACGTGGCCCGTTTTATAAATAAATTCGCTAAACTTGGCATATGCATAAACATGCAGCATGCCATGGGAGGTAGTGTCGTACTGCACGAAGGTGAAAAATATCATCGCTGAAGAAACTAAACCTCGTATATCACAATGCTCTGCCTATCCATTATTTTCCTTAAGACTGGTCACACCTCCCATGCAGGCCATCAGAACAATTTTCGTTGTGTTCATTTTCCCATACTAATTGGTAGAGGAAAATGAACCTTACTGTAAAGTACTGTAGGGATGTAAGTTTGCATGACGTATTTACGCACTCCTGCAGTGAACTGAATTTAAGGTTCATTTCCCTTGACATATTGTGAATACGAGGTCTTGTTTCTTCACCGACGGACGGTATGCATTTTTACTACATTATATACATTCAGATGGTGAATTTACAATGGGAGCTGGATTTGTGAATGCATTCACAGCTTCATTGAATCTAACAACAAAACATTTTTGAACTTTTGCGTGTTCAAATGGACAAAATAGTGACATTTCTGTCGCGATGAGCACATTCAGGGGGGCGTTGCCTTGTACATGTCAAAACGGTATATACGTCATGTTGGGCACATATCATCATGAAGATAGGGGAATACATTTTCAAGACGCCTAAGCAAATTACGAGACTATTTTTAATCGTTTCTTGCACAGCTTCGCATATTGAGACCCCGCACCCTGTATTTTCTTCTGTATATCCAATTTTTTTCTTCCACACAAAACTTCTCAGTTATCTCCAAATGACGCGTTCTTTTGGTTATGTTAAGTTACTCATAGTCATTCCCTGGCTTGCTTAGATTAGAGCTTTAAACCATCCTTTGCTTGCCTGAAAAATGCCAAACACTGCAGGGTTAGTCATATTTTTGAAAGGTTGAGTCCATATGGTACTATCGGTATATAATAAAATATCTCGTGACGTATCTAGTGTTTTACCTTAAAATCATCCGTAGGATGCGGAAAAGCTCTAGCATTATCTAAAATTTCTCTAATATTTTGTTCGGGAGAAACTTTTACTATTCTACAGTGAGTATTTCTCATCGGTTGGCCGACAGGTGCACCCAGCTTATCTGCCTCCGCTTGACTCATCACTGCCCGCTCCGCAGCATAACGACTGGGACAGCACTTCGCTCACTTTATCCGTGCGACATGAGATAACAATTAAGAAAATAAGCTTGTACTTTAAGACAGGAGATGTTAGAAATTTTCTCCTCCTATATCGTCACATTTCTGGCATCCTCTTAGGAAACTCCGATTCAGTCTTCCGTAAGTGAGACTATTTCTCTCCGAATATGTTCTTTTAGTTCGTCCAGCGTTTGAGGGTGCACACACTTTATTTTTTAAGCTTCTCCATAAATGAATGTCAAAAACAGTTAAATCTAGGGACCGTGATGGCCATAAGTCCGTACTAATAACACGGTTTTAAAACATTTTCTCAATTAAGTTTAATGTGTCATTAGCTGTATGCGCGGTGGGAGAGTCTTGCTGAAAATATCCATTCCGACATTCAGTGTCAGTCAGTTCCTAAAAAAATGTTTTGAGTACATGATCTATGCATCTTTGTGCATTAATTATGCCGTGCAGAAAGAAGATAGGTGCTATAAATCTGCACACCGTACTCCGATCTGTCCGTCGTGTAGAGGAATTTCGAATATGCGACTGGGGCTTTTCTGTACCCCAATATCTGGTATTCTGCATCAAAAAATACCTGTGTAATTGGAATCATTCAAGGAAAAATATTAATTATGGATGAATTGCTTCATCCTGAACGTTTCGCAACATCTCTCACTGTCAAGTGGACGCAGTTCGTTTACTACAGTTCCTTGTACGGTTTCAGTAGCCCGTTATGCTGAGCTTTCTTGTCCGTCTTAGTGATTTTGTAGGCGTATGTTCTAATATTTCTGCAATTTAATTTACTTTTTCATCAAGTACATTTTTTACACTTCTCTTCTCATCGAGTAAAGAACAATTTCCTCTCAATTTGTTTACGTGTTTCCACGCGGTCTCTCTACGTGGAGGGTGTAGATCGCCTAACGACTTCCCTGCAAGACTCTGTTTTCACATAATTATCGTACATAAATACTCCTTCTTCTACCGTGTATACATGTGGAGGCATTATGAGAAGTATACGCTGAAGTAACACTTCAAAACTAGAGAACAGTCGGAGTGATAGATCAACACTTAACACACGTTCTAAGCGCGGACCTAAACTGCGAAGTGCGGGCATTCCCGTGCTGTCGCAGCTCTGTGTAACGGGAAGTGATGAGTCAACGGGAGGCAGATAAGCTGGGCGCGCCGTTGAGAGAAAGTACTTTGCCTCTGAAATCTTCGTTTTATTCCTTTAAAATGGGTGTATTTTGTTATTTGGTTAGAAACATGCCTTGATGTGCCACGGATAATCAAATATTTGGATCAGAATCGTAATGGACATAATCTCTGCGCCACAGAGCAGCCCAAATTTTTATAATAGTATTCAATTATTTCGTGTATTTGCTTGACTCAACATGTGCACAACATCTTCCTGGCAAACGTGAGAACCGTTGGTATATCAACAAATGAGAGATTTTACGTATGCATTTCTTCTGTCTATCTGTAGTTTCCTATACAAAATGAGTGACATGTTTCCTTAGGGCGTATTGATGTATACGGAGTTCTTCTTCTTCATATTTTCGTTTTGGCCATCTGAAGACCACGTGAATTCTTATCAGCCTTTTTCTTCTGGTCTTTCTTCCTGTCCAATATTATTTCATTCTCATATTTAGCCACCTCTTTCACTCTTCTGTGCACGGTGATTTAGTTCTGGGCCTAGTTCTGTCCTGAAAACCTATGCAGCCTGTATTTTGTACATCTTCGGTTCCTGAATTCTCAATTCCCATTTCTTCTGCAGTAGATCCCTTTATACCTCTTGGATCCAGCGTACTTTGGTAACTCTTGTTCACAAGAAACTTTGTATTTTCAGTGTTTGAACGCCCCAGAACTATTCTCAGGATGTGTCCGAAGAGGACACACCTTCTTTTTCGTATGACGTCCGAGATTGTTTTCTATCTTGGTATACAGTTCCTCGTTCGCCGTGTTCTCAATTGACCGTCGTATGTTCTTCGCACTCCCAACATCTTCCACCATTTCTAAGTAATCCTGTTCCTACTAGGCTAAGAGTTTCTACAGCGTATAAGGCTCCACTGTCAGCTATTGTATCAATTTTCCATTAATCGAAATATTATTCTTGTTGTTCTAGACGTTCACAGTTTGTATGAATGCTGAATTCATTTTGTTTATTCGAACTCCCATTGCTTCTTTTCTTTTCAGCCCAGTTTCTATCCACTCTACTAGGTAGTTATATCTTTCCACCTTCTGAAGTTTCCCTCCTTCTACTGTCGTCCAGCTACCTTGATGTTTGTCATAACTGTGTAATTTCAATAGATATCTGTAGGCCTGCTTTAGCCGCTTGTCTCTGTAGTTGCGTGTTTTCGTTAACCGACTCTTCTAATGACAATATAATAATATATCTATTGGTGAACATATTCATTCTCAGCATTTACCTGTTTCAAAATATATTATTATTCTCCTTCTTCCTTAGTATTTATCCCGCCTGTTGGCAGGGTCCGCTGTGAGGATTCATTGTCTCTATTCAATTTGTTCTACGGCCATGTCTGGATGTAGTCTTAGAGCTTTTAGGACGTTGTGCACTGCATCGGTCCATCGCTGTCATGGTCTTTCCCTGCGCCTCTTTCCAGCGACTTCAGTGTATACGCTGACTTTGCCAATGTGTTATCTTCTGCACACAACACATGTCCAAACGAACGCAGACGGTTTTCCTGCATTGTCTTCTGGATCGGTGCAACGCCAAAACGCTTCCTAATATCATCGTTTGAAATAGGATCCAGTCTAGTGATGCCAGCTGTCCACCTAGCATCTTCGTCTCCATGACGCTTACTCGACGTTCTACTTCCTCTGGCCAACACTCGGTGCCCCGAAGTAACACTTCGCAACTCGAGAACAATTCGAGCGACAGAACAGCACTTAATACATATTCTAAGCATGGACCTGAACTGCGAGGTGTGAGCATTTCGGATAACAGTCCGGTAGATCTTAGAGTTCAGATGGTACTTCATGCGACGGTTTTAAAGTAGATTATATAATATAATAGCAAGTTTAAAGGTAAAATAACTTGTAGTGGACATTCTCCCCTGCGTTGGTCCACGATGTTACAGATTCTAGCTTCGTCCTTCGAGTGCCAATGCATGAAATGAATTTTTATTATTTTTCTCCGTTATGACTTCATTCCTGTATACTCCCATTATTTCTATCACTTCCCATTTAGTAAATATTTCAATCCTTGTCTTTATAATTTTTGTTCATACTTATATTTGTGTTGGGGTGAATAATATAGGGTTATTTAAATATTCCACGCATAAATTCCTGCGTTGAACGCAGTGTTCCAAAACTTCCTGTACGTGCGTTGCTGAGACACTTCTGTCAGCCCAGCCCGTGTCCTTTCATCTGCTATACATTTTCCTTTCTACCTTTGCTTCAGCTTTCAAAATGCAAGTTATTACTCATTCATAACTGAGCTTTCGTTCTGCGAGCGGAACTTTCTTGAGGGAACGGATGTTATAACTTAAGGATTACTTGGTAAATAATAAAAACGACAAACTTATGGAACTAACTGATCCCTCGTTATTTTACTTTTGCTGACTCTTTGTACTACGGATCTTTTTCTTTCCATACCGAGAGGTACCACTCTCCTCTGCAAGGTTTGAAAACAACTGGAATATAAATCTACTCAAATGAACTTTGATTTAATTCAATAAATATATTTCGAATGCACGAGGCAATTTGTTCCATTACATTGTTCATCAAAAGACTGCGAAGCCTTTCTGAAAGCCTTTAAGTGTTAACTTAACGCTTGCAAAATTCTATCTTCCTCTTTATTACGGGCAATTCGTTCATTCCAGGGATTTTGGATGCAAAATGTGATTTAATGCTGTGAGGTTTCCAGTAATTCTAGTTTTTCCAATTCTAGGTTATTTATAAAATAATGGCCTAGCATAAAAATCAGTAAGAGACTTTTGTTCCTATATATTTTAGGAAAATAGGGAGGTCCACTTTCCTGGTGCTTTATTTTAATATTTTTATGTTCACCTGGGTGGTGTATTTTTCTCTTAAGTCATGCCGTGACACGTTTGAAAACATATGTCTCAACGAATTAACTTCAATAAATAACAAAAATGTAAGGAAATAGTGTATAATTTAATAGAAAATTGTCTGAGAGACACACACTAGTTGTGTTCCAAAATTGAAGAATAATGCTAACCAAGAATTATTATTATTATTATTATTATTATTATTATTATTATTATTATTATTAAACCCGGAAATTTTATGCAGTAACAGGTTAGATTGCAAACTAATTTGGGTAGCAGGAAGTGTCGGCCACCCGCTCTTCCACAATGTAGCAAGAGTAGGATAAATTGTAGGGGTTCTGTTGGGACGTACCCCTAATATTATGCAAACCCTATAGCATAACAGCTGTGAAGGTAGACTATACTTCCTACTCGCTTCAGTTAGTTTGCATTCTAACCTATTACTGCATGAAAATCCGGGCTGTAATTATTATTATTATTATTATTATTATTATTATTATCATTATTATTATTATTATTATTATTATTATTATTATTATTATTATTGTCGTTTTCGTACTCTAATGAAGAGCATTATTTTTCCAAGATGCCTTGCTATAGCCTGTAAAATGAATAATTTTGGCGGGCAGATATCTAACATTTTTTGAAAATGTTAAATGAAATCTTGAATTTTGGCCTGGCGCATGGAGAATCAGAAGGATTAAACCTATCTGTCCTGATCGTAAAATTAATTCTATGTTGCATAAATAACCAATAACCAATTTCCCATGATTCTGTAATAAACAGACAATCCGACAAACAGGCAAGCAGGCAAAAATTAAACTGAATCCGTCACAGACCAAAACCAAACATCGTGTTAATATTTTAAAAATTTATAGAAGGACGATTTTATTTGACGTAAAGATACGAATTTGGCTCGACATTGTAGGAGGGATGAGGTGGTGAAACCAGTGATGATCTTATTTATCAGATGGCAGGTTGATCTAGGGCTTACAAGTCTACATCGCTCATGTGAACCATCCTCTATTTATTATGCACGACTAATGGCGGATCGAGGCAGCAGCTACAGAAAAGTGAGGACCTCCGATCCATTGTGTTGACAGTGACTGATGGAGCAGCCCAGGTGTCCAGTCCAACACATCAGTTACTTGCGCGTGTTTGTCCGTGGTCCTCGCTGCACGAACCACCCATTACGTACAAAGAACTCATTTTTAACAAGTACATTAGTATAAACAGTATGATTCGATTTCGTAAATGGGACGTAGTACAAGAAGTTGGGCGAAAAATCTGAAGATAACGAACAAAGAAATTTAAAAAATTGCGAAAAATCCCATATTCTCGGTCATTATTCTTCGTTTACCTGACCGGAACCGCTAGCTCACCTTCAGTTAGCTCCTAGATTTAGAGCGTTGGTTTCACGATCCGTTATTGTAGACATGATATAAGCTTTTCTGGTTTTGCCCCTTTTTGCGTCTTCAGAAGAAAATCTCGACTGTTCACGAGGAAGTCTTTTCTAACAATGGAGGTTTGAATGTAAGAATGCTTTACCGTTGTTCTATAGTAAGTGGTACTCTTATTCGTCACTAGATGACTCACTGTGCGCTAGCCTTCGAAATGGGAGCTGATGGCACCATCTAAGCTCCAATTGAGATGTCTCTTGTTACACCGTTCATGCATTGCGAAGTAACATCAAGGTCATCAGACGAATCAGAGACCAATGTGGTAGACGAAATAAATGGAAATAAAAATTAACTGTATTTATTTATTTATTTATTTATTTATTTATTTATTTATTTATTTATTTATTTATTTATTTATTTATTTATTTATTTATTTATTTATATCCCAGGCATAGATTGCTAATGAGTCTTCAGTGCCTTTAGTAAATGTCAATCTGCTTCAGTATTTCCATTCATTTTTGTTTAATCTAGGCAAATTCTATCGGGATCAAAAAGAGATTACTATTTTTTTTAACCTACAGTACATCATTTTTGCTAGTGGCTTTACGTCGCACCGACACAGAGGTTTTATGGCGAAGATGAGATAGGAAAGGCCTAGGAAGCGACCGTGGCCTTAAATAAGGTACAGACATATCATTTACCTGGTGTGAAAATTGGTAACCACGGAAAACCATGTTTAGGGCTGCCAACAGTGGGATTCGAATCTACTATCTCCCGGATGCAAGCTCACAGCCGCGCGCCCTTGGCCACACGGCCAACTCACCGAGTAAACTTACTGTATCTTTAAGACATTGAGTACATTGTAGATTAGTCCTCTGTCCTTCATAATTTCCGTTAATTGTTGATTAATCTAGACAAATTCTATCGGGATCACAAAGAGGGAACTGCATTAAATTTTGTTAATATATCTTTGAATTTACTGAATTCATGTATAGTACATACATATACGTATTTATGCGTGTCGAGAGTTTGAGAGATACATGTCTAGTTATGCTAGCAACTTTTTACGAACACATGAAACTAACTTGTCTTCTTTATGTCAGTTTCGCCAGATTTTATAGCTATAATAGTAGACACGAAGCTTCAATAACCTGCACTCGAGGGAGTAGGATTCTTGTTGTTGGAAAGTATTCAACCGTTGAACTTGTGCTTCATGGTGTACATAAAGTCGAAATTCCTTTGATCACAACCCGTGTATTATAACCCTCTCTTCTGTATGCTTTATTACATACAAGTTTCTTCCTTACTGACACAAGTCTCCAGCTCGCTCTCTCGCATAAGGAATAAAGAAGCTCCTATAAATTTATCATCGTTCCCATGGGAGGTTTCAATACGGCCCCAGCCTTCAGCGATATCGATCGTTTGTTTGCATGCAGAAACTCAAGTAATTAAGGAATACGCATTATGATATTGATATTCATTATGTTGTTTAGCTCATCAGATGTATTGATGCAGCTCTGCAAGCAACCTTACCCTCTCTAACTTTTTCAATTCTTCGTAACTATTACATTTGCCCTAATCTGTTTGTCATATTCATACCTCGGTATACCACTGCCTGTTCTTTTCAAATTTGGTCATACATGGACCACATAGAACTTAGGCTTGTTCGTCTTCCTTCTATTCTCTTCCCAGAACCTCTTCACTCTTTCGCTTCTCGTCTTTCTTTCCTCTTGGGAAGTGATCCGTTTGAGTCTTCTTTTAGTTGTTTGTCTTCAAATGATTTTTTGACTGGCCACACTTCTTCTGAACTCTCTTCTATTGTGGATCATCTGCAGTGCAATTCCAACTTCTTCTGCATCCTTATTGACCTCTTCTACCCACTTCGAGGTGTCCTTTAACCCCATAATGCCTCGTCAGCCGTTTTACATCCATTCTTACCAGACCGTGATCTTCTCAGTGAACTTGTAGAGCTCCTCATTATTTTCTCATTTTCTTTGAAGTCCCATCAGTAGTTTTCTGCGGTTCTAGAATTTTACTCAGACTCCTTTTTCCTTCTTCTCAAGTTATTGAAGCTTCTCTTTTTTTATTTAAAATAAGGAACTCTGAAGCGTACAATCCTTCCTGTTTTATTACTGAGTTATAATGTTGGATTTTGGCCTTGTAGGATATTGCCCGTTTGTTATACCTGATTTGTGTTAGCTTGTAGGTCATATACAATTTCCTGGCTCTTGTCCTGCTTGTCTCGTTTATTCAGTCCGTTGATCTGGATCCATTCACCCAGGTATTTGAACTTGTCTGTCCACTGCTGTTATTACAAAATACACGTCCATTAAAATCTAACTGCATAATTCTTATGATGTGTTCTGTCATTGTACCACTCCCTCTGCACACACTTGGCCAAACCCTTCTCCTCTCGCCAATTCCATACAGTGTGGGAGTATCTACAATCGAAGACTATTCAATATTCATGTTTGGTAGGGTGACTCAAAGAGTTCGTTTAGAATTGCATACAGAAATAACAATGCAAAACAAATTCTTGTAATGGATTATTTAAAAAAGATATCTTCGACATATTTTGGAAATATATGTTCTATTATTTAGAAGAAATTCCCTGAAACAACATGCAAATTAACACATTAGGTAAAAATAAAGATTGATTTATCTCTAGCGCGGTATCTTAAAGTTATTGTTAAATTTTACTTTCAAAAATTAGTAACAATTCATATTAATTGAACACTTCGTTTAAATTTACCCTGTTTCATGAACGCATGTCCATCATTTTTAAGAAAAAATGTTAAAAACAAATTAACACGTTTCGGTGAGAGTTTTAAACGCGTTTGGCACTGAAGCTCTTTTTTTCTTTACTTAAAGCTCTCCAAGCGGTAAGTTGGAACAGTATTTTGTCACATATGGTTGACATCATTATAGGTTATTGTTAGCGGAGAGATCTAAGACGTGAAATTAACAAGTAGGAGATAACATGCGACACGAATATTGTTATAGATTGAATTAGAAAGTATGCTAGTGTGCTTGAAAAATGAAAGAATGGACTGTTATATCACACCATTCAGTATATTGTTATTCTAGTGCAAACTAAGGCTCCTACATCACCGGGAAAATGTGATAATTGGTATGTCTTGCATGGTTTTCGGGCATTCTTTTATTGCGGGGAAAATAATGTAATGACTTGTTAATGCTGCAATGCTAGCGGGAATTATTTTCAGAATTCTCCACACTCTTTTCTTGCACTCGTGAATATGGTCGCCTAAAATTACATGAAAAGAATCTGATGAAGCATAATATCTAAGAACTATAAGCTCCTGCTGCACTGGAAACACTGATAAGTTCCTGTCTCTGAACAATTTGAACCCATTTTCAATTTGTTCGAATACCTTGTTCATTATGGCTTTGGTAATTAGGTATCTTTGTCGAAAACTTCCTTCTGGCAACTCTAACATTTCGTTTCTTCTTAGTATGGGTCGTCCTTTGCCGTCCTCGTCATCTTCACATGCTACCATTCTGATTTTTTTAGCTGTTAAGGGGCTTAAAACAGGGCTGCTGTCATGTTAATTTAACACAAGTATTAACAATTTGTTAACAATTTATGATGAGACGGCCTTTTCGTTAAATTGTGGATCGAGTCTCCTTAAAAGCACTGTTCAGACTTACCATTCGTTGAAAAAACTGGGCCTCTATATTTGATAGTTCCTCCAGAAATTCACCTGATGCTTATTTATCATGCAGACTTAGTGAACCTCAGGTCCATATACCACACTAGAATTGGAAATGTCATATATAAAACAAATTTCGATCTTTGTGCTAATGGGTGAACTGAAACGTCTTCACCGCATAAGCTTATTAGCTTCTATATTACGAATTCGATATTGAAATGGACTTGGAAGACTGCACATATTCGCAAATTGAATGAGGAGATCGCATCCCTCAAACCATCACTTGCCACGGGGCGGCACACAAGTAGAAGAACAGAGAAGCCATCGAGGGACTTAAGCTGTCTCGTGTTGGCGGCTTAGAAACTAACTTCAAATTACTGAAGCCCTTCTCCTGTTCTAAGTTGATGTAATCAACAGGAAGACACGCACAGCACGGCTCAGTTGGCTACTTAAATCAAGTAGTTCGGGTGAAACAAGCAGTGGTTAACAGCACTGGAAAGAAAGTCCCTGTAAATATTATTATTGCTCTGAGAAAATTCCTCCAATGACCTACAGTAGAGTGGCCACCATTCTAATCAAATGAATACAACCTTCTATCGGTCTCTGGTAGATTAATGTACTCTGATTGTAAAATATTTTTAATACTTCTTTATCATTTAGGAAATCTGTTATCGCTAAAAGGAATTTAACCAAGCTAGGCG
Organism: Anabrus simplex; assembly: GCF_040414725.1. Classification (NCBI taxonomy): domain Eukaryota; kingdom Metazoa; phylum Arthropoda; class Insecta; order Orthoptera; family Tettigoniidae; genus Anabrus; species Anabrus simplex. The sequence continues at coordinate 35,604,587 of NC_090278.1, forward strand.
TAACATCAGATTGTCATAGACATTGATGACAATAAGAAAGAAATTATCCATTATGCAAGATGATATGATATTCTAAAACGTCCTGGGGCCATCCGAAAATTTTTGTAACTTTGTTGTTGTTTGGGAAATCAGCCCGTAGACTAGTTTGATGCTGCTCCCCTTGCCACCCTATGCTGTGCTAACGTTTTCATTTCATCGCAACTACTGCAACATACATGTACTCCAATCTGTTTGTCGTATTCATACCTCGTTCTATCCCTGCACTTTTTACGGGCAACACTTCCAATTGAACAACACATGGGTGTCTTAAGATGTGCCCGAATATTCATCTCTTCTTCTCATCAAACTCCACAAAATCGTTCCCGTATCACCAACTCGATTCAGTATCCCTTCATTAGTGATTTGATCTGCTCGTCTCACATTCAGCATTCTTCTGTAACACCACATTTCAAGAGCTTCTATTCTCTTTTCTTCTGCGCTAGTTATTGTTCATGCTTCACTTCCACACAATGCCACGCTCCAGACGAAAGTCTTCAAGAACATCTTTCTAATTCCTGTATCAATGTTCGAAGAGAACAAATATCTTTTCTTAAGAAAGGTTTTGGATTTCTTTATTTTCATCTTGTACTCCTTCTCCGACTGTGATCATACAATTCAGTAAAATCTGCAGATCCTCTGCTGACTCACATATAATAAAAATATATTCTTCAAATCTCAGAGTTATGATTTCCTTTCCTTAGGTTGTGACTTCCTTTACCGAATTCCTTTTTGATTTCATTTATCGCCTGTTATAAACACTAAAGAGGAGAGGAACAAACTGCAGCCTTGCCTCACTCCTTTCTATATTTCTGCTGATTTTTCATAGCCTTTGATCCTTATCACGGTTACGTAACGCGAGAAAATGTGTGACGGAAGTGATTTAATTTTTATTTATTTATTTATTTATTTATTTATTTATTTATTTATTTATTTATTTATTTATTTATTTATTTATTTATTTATTTATTTATTTATTTATTTATTTATTTATTTATTTATTTATTGCACACTACAGGACTTAGTGTCCCAATTACAGTGGCAACTACGACAGATAAGCTACAATGAACGTGGTGAAACTTATATCTAAACTATATTCTACAATTTTATCTAATCTCCTATAATATTGGTATAAAATATGAAAGTATTTTTCTAAAGACTAAAGAACCTTATGCTAATGCGGTGGAACAACACACGACAAAGTCAAATGATAAAATAAATGAATCAATACATTATATTGCATAATATTATAGAACTTCGGCTTACAATTTCCTCTATTTTTAGGACTTCATACAATTGCGCGATGAAGTTCAGTTACAAACTCTCGCAATGGAAAACTGAAGTCAAGGCCATTATTTTTATGAATGGCACTGTTGAAGATAATGCAGAATCTGTTTACCGGCGAGTTATCATGGGCACACGTCCTGGTTTTTTCATCTAAAAATGTTATGTTATTCCTGGAATTGAAGCGAGGTACATGGAAATTTAGGAGAGAAAGTAATTTAGGATTATCAATAGCATAGTTTACAACTTTAAAAAAGAAATTTTACTGCATCCTTCCGTCTGAGAATTTCTAAACTCTCCACTCCGAAATTTAAAAGGATATCACTATAGGGTACCACACGGGGATAGCAGCCAGTTTTTTATATTGTAAGTATTTTAAATTTTCTTTGTAATTTTTCAATCTGATAAACATATGATTGACACTTAGGGCTCCAAACGATGCTGGCATATTCTACTTTTGATCTTACTGTGGTATTGAACAGATGAATGCAAGTTTGTGTGCTTTTGAAGGGTTTTATATTCTTGATAATGAATCCCAAGGTCTTGTACGACTCAGCTACCACTTTCAGTATATGCGAATTGAATATAAGCTCGTGGTCGAATAAAACCCCGAGGTCTTTCATCCCCCACATGTCACATTAGTCGTTAGCGTAGGCCTTAGTCACAAAAAACCTGCGGCTATAAATTCCTTTGACGTAGAGTTGCAGTTCTAATTCATATAACACTGAGTTAAATTTAATGAAAGACATAGTCATGATCATTAGCTTTTCGCAAAGGGAATATAAATTTTTTATTTCTGTTCTGTTGGCGACAATTTAGTTACTTACATTAGAGCTTGACATTGTGTTATTTTCCAAGTGGCCTTTTAAGGATGCCTCACATTCAACTACCACTTTACAACATTGCTCTGTATAGGGGAGAATATGAATCTATAGTTATTGCATTATGGAGAGCAGCCAAGGGAAAACGTATTTTTGAACAAAATATCCCCATAAAGGGTTAAGAACATCAATATTTAACCACTCCTTGAGCCTGTATTTCGTGTCATTGGTTTTACAAATTTTATTTATGTCGGATCAACACACATAATTCTTATGGCGACGATAGGAAGGGAAAAAGCTAGGAGTAGGAAAGAAGCGAACGTGGTCTTAATTAAGGTACAGCCCCAGCATTTGCCTGGCGTTAATATTGTAAGCCACCGAAAACCAGCTTCAGGGCTGCCGAAAGTGTGGTTCGAACTCACAATCTATTGAATGTAGCTACGCACACCTAACCGCACTGTCAGCTCGCTCGGTGCACGTACTTTGTGAAACCCTTCTAGCACATGTAGCATTGAAGATATTGCTAACAATTGGTTCGCATCTGCCTCAACGCACACAGCGCGTGGGCTAGGCGAAATGTCTCAGATAGTAGAGAGCTGTTTCTCAAAGTTAGTGAATTCGATACTGGCTCAATCCATTGGTGTTTGGATGTGGATTTATTAGCATCTCAAATAAGTCCTACGGGGGAAAGTTCTGGAATCTGAACATCGCTGGAATCCGCAATAGTAGTTGTGAAGCGTAAAATTTATAACAATCTTCGCTTTCTTCACACTATTACTAGCAGGTGCCCACGGCTTCGCCCGCGTTAGATGTTCCTAACCGTTTATTTAAAAGCAACAGGAAACATGTTTTTATTAGCATACATCGTTTTCACATTTAATATTGGTCCTTTACTATCATTTTATTATTTCACTCTCTTTCGCCCCCGCCAGTAGGGGTGTCTTACCCCACAATTTTATATCCCGAACAGTAAATCTTACGTTCTAGTTGAGAGGTACGCTGGAAAATACACACGTACATCCATAATCTCGGTAATTCTGGACATTCTTTTTTCCACCCCTTCTAACCCCCATCCCGAATGGGAATGAACTTTGACTTAAACAGCATAGAGAGTGTCACGATTCATCTCCTAGAGAACATGAACACGCCACTAAAATCGATCACTTTAAATTTTTTATATTTCCCTCTCCCTTAAAGGTGCCAGGGTTTTCTTGGCGCTGCAATTTTTCTTCAGATAGTAAGTGATATATGGATCAAGCTTGGTTGGGAGCTTTGGTGAAACATATAAGAATTCCTCGGAAATATCTGTCAGTCTTGAAATTTTCTTTTTCCATCCCTTATGCCATGATACATGGAAAATAGAAGAGGACGAAGAAGATAACCATATACAATTGGTTAAGCAACCCGCTGATCACCTTTGTCTTGCGGGTTGCTTGTCCTCCCGTATTTAATTTTACGCCCCTTTTCATCCCCTATGCCGAACTACCGATCGAATTTCGTTCAAATCATTTCGAAAACCCTCTGAGGAGTAATAAGAACAAACTGTGTAATTTTCCGCGAAATTGGTCCAATGGTTTTGACTCTATAAAGGACACAGAAAGAAAAAATCATTTTTATATATAAAGATTATTATTATAATTTTAAGATTATTAATGTTATTATTATGACATATCTCTCACAATAGATTACCGTGATACACCCCTTCAACAGGACTAGACAATACGATACATAAACTACCTGCATTATGCAAGTGTGCTCTTGTGACCAGATAATTCCCGATTGAACATGTGTGGAATCAGGTCGGCTATCAACCCAGAAACGACCTACAAGATATTGACGGTATTTACAGCAGACGTTAGCTGAACTGATTCAGGAGAAGTTAGTGTGCACTAAATTTTTTCAAACTTTATTAGTGCAGGAATCTAGTTATGAAGGTAGTTCACATCATTCTGACAAACGACAAACATTAAATCCCTAGACCATTTGATGTGATAATGTAATCATTGGAATACAGTAAGTTCACCTCTCACCATCTGCAGTTTCATTTCGTTCCTACTGTCTCATTTATATTTAGTGAGTTAATTTGAGCCTAGAAACATCAAACTATGTAGCACCGAAGTCTTGTAATCCTCCAGTACCTTGACTTGAAGCTAAAATTGTAAATAACGAGCTGTTGTCCTCATCGTCGATGGGTTAAATCTTGAAAAATTAAGATATATCACGAATGCTGTAATATATTTTAGTGGAAGATATAGAGAAATCTCACGTGCAAGGTTCAGTCAATGTAATCTACTTGTTAGGACGCCGTATGGTGAACAAATTGATTATGATAACTTGCGGAAAAGCGACTCGTAAAGTTTTTATGGAAGTTATTCCATACCAATGGCGCAAGTCATTAACCCTTACAGACCTAAATGCCAAATAAATCATATTTTTATTTTATTTTTCTGTATTTTTAGTCTAAACTCAGTACATTTAAATGATTTTTGAAATTCGAAATACATACTTTGTCGGAGAATGTGCACTTATAATTATGATGGTTGGGCCTGAGTTATTATGAATACACACAAAATTTAGTTTCTGTTTGTGGACGTGAAAATTTTTACCACTAACAATGTGATTTTCTCTACAATTTTCATTTTATTGAAGTTTACCTCCGTAGCCTGAATCTTGGCACTGTTAGTTGCCGTCAATAGTGGACTGGGTTTGGTTCCTAGAACTGCCAGAAATCTAAAAATCGTAGGAGGGTTGTTAGGTATGTACAGTAGTTAAAAATGATACATGCAGCTCAATTCCATCGGGGGTGTGCCTGAAAAGAGCACGCTAGCATGGGGCGAAAACACGAGTTTGTCCACCTCCATGGCTAATTTAATTGGATATCAGCTATTTTGTTTGAAAACTGCCTTCCTTTGGAGAGAGATGCATTTGATTCAGTTTACTCTGAACACTAACTTTCATGAATATGTATGTATTCAAAGTAATATCTTCCTAGGTTTCATGTATATATTACATTAAATAACATGAAATTAATATAATAACACTTAACAGCTTACCTTTGAAAAACAGTAAAGAATTATTTTTAAATCTGACAATTTCAGAGCTATTGTCATGCAAATATAAACCAAATGCAAGTCAACTATTTCACAATAAACAATCCCTGTACAAGAAATGAAATTCTGATTCTTGGAATTCTCAGAATCACTTGAGACCAGTCCCAGCTCTACAGAGCTAAACTCTGATATAAATTAAGTGTATAAAATAGACTTACAAACGTGAGTGTCTGGTCCGTAAGTGTTAAGCCAGGAATTTCTCCGTATCCTCACAGATCATTTCCCTTCAATTTTCCCTTCGATGATGACTTGGGGAAGTTCATGGCGTTCAACTCTAAAGACGAGCCCTAGGTACCTGAACGTTTCTTCCTTTATGATCGTTAGAAGCTCTTTATTATATAATACGTTGACGACTTCCTCATTTCTCTTCCTTTTTACCCAGCATACTCGAAGTATTCATTTCGAAACCTTCAATCCACCTCTCCAGCAGAGAACTGAGAGTTCAGCTTTCAAAACCATATAGACGTGTAGTGAAAATCTAGCATCGCAACACTTGAAGGTTCATAACCCTGCTAGTGGATAGGGCCTTAATATTCAATTTAATGCTAATGTTAAAAATCATCTCAAGTTAACTCCCAAGTTTGTTAAATATGATATAATCCTTTATATCTCCCTTGCCATTTCTAGTGCGGCAAAAACTCGTGGGAAATAGAAGAATGGAATGTATGTAGCCAATTTTGCAATTATTTTACTATGTCCATTTCTTCGATGCAGCTAATACTAACAGAGAAATTGAAATCTCTTGTTCTTGGTCATTTTAATATTTACTGCGCACTGATCAAGCCGTTTTGTTTTGCCTAGATGTAAAAAACAATCAAAAAAACTAACAAACGAATAAAGAGTACTCGATGGCTTCTTCCTTGTTATTGAAAACACCGTCGAATGTATACCAGGAAGTATAATAATAATAATATTAATAATAATAATAATAATAATAATAATAATAATAATAATAATAATAATAATGTTACTTGATTTACGTCACACTAAGTACTTTTTAAAGTCTGTGGAGACGCCGAGGTGCCGGAATTTAGTCCCGCAGGAGTTCTTTTACGTGCCAGTAAATCTACCGACACGGGGCTGCTGTATTTGAGCATCTTCAAATACCACCGGACTGAGCCAGGATCGAACCCGCCAAGTTGGGGTTAGAAGGCCAGCGCCTTAACCGTCTGAGCCACTCAGCCCGGCACCAGGAAATATAACATATCACACAGTGCATTGTCTCGTCCAACCAACAGTGCACGCATGCGTTGTGCTGCGTAAAAGCGTCAAGTATAAGGGACTGGGAAAGACGAACTTTTGAAACGCTTTTAATGTTTGGGTAGAACGGGTATATCGCCTAGGGTATTGAAATTAAGTTCAATTTTAATGTCTCAGTTGACAGATGCAAAAAAAAAAAAAAAAAAAATGGAAATCGGAGCAGTGGTTTTCATGAAATAGTGGTTCGAAGTAAGGTCCACTTTGTGACGTCATACGCATACTCTTGTATAAGATGGCGCTGTATTGATTTGCGCGCTCATTTTGAGGTTGATTTTCTCAAACATCACTCTGATTTGGATGTTGTTCCGAGCAAATCTCCCAGAAAATTGGGCAACTCATTTATTGGTCTTTCTTATACTCGTAATGTTACTCCAGATCTCTTAAACTACATCTTTAATTTTTCATATTACAGACCCATACTACACCGAAATATTGCACATATTTCAAAGTAACACGCTTCGTTGAACAAAAATATATTATCCACACAATATTTGTCTTTTATTTGTAATCAGTAAGTCTAGTAAACCCTTGAAGCCCTTTGGACGTTGCATTAGTGACAGCCTACCGTAAATATTTTTGAATCAGGAACGTTGGAACGCGGTTAAACATTGACGTACTCACGGCTGTAGAGCACCAGAACATCATGAAGGTCTTCATGAGGTGTGTGGCGATTCGTCGTTGCCGTTCATAACCCTGGGATGGTGGGTGAGTGCATGAATTACGTAGTTTATGGGAAACCGATTGAATGGTCAGTGTCCAATATTTTCAACCTCCATAATATCTGGATTTATGCCCATGTGATTTTGAATTGATGCCGAAAATGAAGAAACCTCTTCATCGTATCCGCTTTCCGAACTGAAGTTCTGTTAGCGACAGACTGCTCATTCACACCATCCAGACTGATACCACGGCTTCCACATCCCTGGCAGCGAGTTCTGCACAGTGCTGAGAACTACCTTCCGAGACAGTATATTTTCCATAGAAATACACTGACTGACAGAGCAAATGCAACACCAAGAAGGAGTGGTCAGAACTTTATGCCAATTGCAGGGTAGACTGACGTCACTGAGGTATGCTCATGATGTGAAATGCGCCGCTGTGCTGCGCACGTAGCGAACGATAAATGGGACACGGCGTTGGCGAATGGCCCACTTCGTACCGTGATTTCTCAGCCGACAGTCATTGTAGAACGTGTTGTCGTGTGCCACAGGACACGTGTATAGCTAAGAATGCCAGGCCGCCGTCAACGGAGGCATTTCCAGCAGAAAGATGACTTTACGAGGGGTATGGTGATCGGTCTGAGAAGGGCAGGTTGGTCGCTTCGTCAAATCGCAGTCGATACCCATAGGGATGTGTCCACGGTGCAGCGCCTGTGGCGAAGATGGTTGGCGCAGGGACATGTGGCACGTGCGAGGGGTCCAGGCGCAGCCCGAGTGACGTCAGCACGCGAGGATCGGCGCATCTGCCGCCAAGCGGTGGCAGCCCCGCACGCCACGTCAACCGCCATTCTTCAGCATGTGAAAGACACCCTGGCTGTTCCAATATCGACCAGAACAATTTCCCGTCGATTGGTTGAAGGAGGCCTGCACTCCCGGCGTCCGCTCAGAAGACCACCATTGACTCCACAGCATAGACGTGCACGCCTGGCATGGTGCCGGGCTAGAGCGACTTGGATGAGGGAATGGCGGAATGTCGTGTTCTCCGATGAGTCACGCTTCTGTTCTGTCAGTGATAGTCACCGCAGACGAGTGTGGCGTCGGCGTGGAGAAAGGTCAAATCCGGCAGTAACTGTGGAGCGCCCTACCGCTAGACAACGCGGCATCAAGGTTTGGGGCGCTATTGCGTATGATTCCACGTCACCTCTAGTGCGTATTCAAGGCACGTTAAATGCCCACCGCTACGTGCAGCATGTGCTGCGGCCGGTGGCACTCCCGTACCTTCAGGGGCTGCCCAATGCTCTGTTTCAGCAGGATAATGCCCGCCCACACACTGCTCGCATCTCCTAACAGGCTCTACGAGGTGTACAGATGCTTCCGTGGCCAGCGTACTCTCCGGATCTCTCACCAATCGAACACGTGTGGAATCTCATTGGACGCCGTTTGCAAACTCTGCCCCAGCCTCGTACGGACGACCAACTGTGGCAAATGGTTGACAGAGAATGGAGAACCATCCCTCAGGACACCATCCGCACTCTTATTGACTCTGTACCTCGACGTGTTTCTGCGTGCATCGCCGCTCGCGGTGGTCCTACATCCTACTGAGTCGATGCCGTGCGCATTGTGTAAAATGCATATCGGTTTGAAATAAACATCAATTATTCTTCCGTGCCGACTCTGGTTTTTCCCCAACTTTCATCCCTTTCGAACCACTCCTCCTTGGTGTTGCATTTGCTCTGTCAGTCAGTGTATAACACTTCTACCGGTTTTAATTAATGGAAATAATCTGTCCTCATAATTTCGATTCTTCCTCACTAATCTGATATAAGAAAGAAATATGAGGCAAACATGTCAGGTGTTCAAACAGGAGTATAATTGTATTCATTTAGAAGAACATTCACACGTTTTAAGACAAGACATACATTACTTTACTTCGAGTGTGATTATTTCATCTTTAGCTGCCAACATTCTGTATTTATAATAAACCTGGGTCTGGAGGTATAATATAAGGATTTGAAAACAGTTCCTGAAATTTTCCTCCAAACAGAAGGTACCAAGTGTGTCGTTTTAACACTTTCTTTGAATAAAAGAAAAGAAAAACATGAAGAGTATACTGTCGCTTTAATGATCTCTTTAATGATTCATGGTCCTGTTTATACTTTAATTTCCAGCGTGAAGGCACGCGAAGGTAAGCGAGAGTCAGACGTTGAATTTCTTTTTTAAACCGTAGTAAAAGTGCTCCAGTACTCTATCTAGTGGGTAAACAATTTAGCTTTATAGGGTCAGAGCAGGGCACGGCACAGTTGCGATACTGCGTAACGAGACACCTGTGAGGAAGATATCGTTTAAAAAGGCTGTGCTTCATTAGCATCAGAAGATAGTCTTAAAAAAAGGTTGTATACATTATCTACGCCTAACTGTATATTATATTTGGTAGAAATGGAAGAAAACATAAAAGAATGACAGCTCTTATAGATATTTGGTAATCCCTTCAATATTTCTAACAATTTACTGTAGACTGAACGTAATAAATCGAAACAGATAATTAAATTGAAAGGTAACTAATATAAATACCGGAGTACCTCAGGGTTCTTCCCTAAAACAAGCATTACTTTGCAAACCAGGCCTAGCTCCTAAGAAGAAAGGAGACTTTCCAGCTTGCTGACGAAGAATTTCATCCCAAAGGCTTACGCACTTTTATATGTATCTGTAATCTGAGTGATAATACGAAAGCACTTATATCATCTTTAGTTCACTTCTGACGACCCTCAGCAGAAGCCTATGTTTTGTTGTACTGCATGATAGTATTTCAGTATGTTAGTAGACATGGACACCTCTGACATAACTATCGTCAATATGATTCCAATTTCACTCAAGAATGCCACATTTTGATTCGTGTCATACTTTAAGCTTAATGTTTTAGCAACAATGACATAGGTGCGCATGGGGTCTACCGTAAGGCTCATATTGTCTCTTTGGAAACAGCTAAAACATATTTAATACACTCATAATTACTGCAATCGCTTAATAAGTCACACATTCAAACATGATGTTTGTAAATATATTTGTCTTGAAATGGCAGCTCGTTTAAATCTTTAAAAAGCTCCTCCTGAAAACTAACGGTTTTCGAGTTATGACGTTGTTGTATTTAATGAGCGATATTATTTATCTAAAATTCGGATGATTTCAACATTTAATTGTTTACTTCATGAGTTAGAACTGTCGATGTTCATTAATATTTTACTGAAAAATATTATTTCTAGTGCACATTAATAGTTTTGTAATAGGAACAACACTTGCAAATGATTTTGGATTGCAGTCGATCAAACACAAGCAAGTTCCGTAAATACATTTACATTAATGGTCACCAGAGCTGCCTACACGTATCAGTGGTAGAATATCGGCCTCCGATTCCCAGGGTAGCGGGTTCAAATTTGGCAGAGGTAATTGGATTTTTAAGGGCGGATAAAAGTTAATTCGACACTCCATGTCGTACGATGTCGGCATGTAAAGGATCTCTGGTGACACATTTGTTGTTTAAACGATAAAGTTAATTAAACTCATCCATAGACGCCCAGGAGAGATTCGGTTTACTCTGCCATCTAGTGGGCCTAGAGTAAAACAGAACTTCGGAATTGATGAGCAGACAGCCAGACGGCTTCAAATTAAAATATCCGTACATGGTATCTGAGTGCGTATGATTATTATTTTCTATTTATAATGGCCACAATTTTGAATGATTCATTATTGAGCATCCGCGGCTCAGGCGGCAGCGCTGGGTTGCGTGGTTCAAATCCTCGTCACTCCACGTGAGATTTGTGCTGGACAATGCGGAGGCGAGACAGGTTTTCCCCCACGTACTCTGGTTTTGCCTTTCATATTTCATTCCAGCAACACTCACCAATATCATTTTATCTCTCAGTCATTAAGCATTATCCCAGAGGAGTGCGACAGGATTCGGCAGCCGGCACAATTCCTATCTTCGCTGCCAGATGAAAGCTTCATTTATTTCATTTCTTACCAGGTCGAATGACTCGAAACAAGGCTTAGATTTTCATTTCATTCAAAAAAGTCATCTATTTTAATTGAATACCTGCCACATGTCCATACAAAATTTAATATCATTTAGTATTGTCATTTTTGTGTAATTGAGTGGGAAATAAACATACACAATTTCATTTCAAAGTGTTATATAATGGTCTGTCGATAATATCGCAATGAACATACTTTTATGTCAATGTTTTGAAATAAATCACGTGTCATTTCCTTATGAGAATGTTTATGCTCACAAAATTCCACCGAACAGTTTATATGCGATGTTTCACGATGACAGACATCCAGCATTTCGTATTTTATAAAATGAGATAAATATTTCCTCCCATTATACTACATTCTCTCCTGTCTTTCTAGTTTTTCTCTCCCTCTCTCGACCGTTGTATGCTCAAAACGGAGAGCTTAATGGCAATAATTCAATATCCTCCAGCTTCACCTTCAAGGATAATCGTTTTACTTCCCTTAGACCACCCACCTCCCACTGATATTACAATTCTGCCATGATATTAAATTCCTTGTAACATCACTTTTACTAAATATATATTGTCATAAAGAGAACTCGACGAAATTCCAACCCACATACTAGACAAACTTTATGACTCACTCTAATAACATAAACATGTTTTAATATTGTAGATACACACTGAATTGTTTGTAGAACTATAAAATATTGAAGCAACAGCTTTTTTCTTTTACTTAATATAAGAATTTTCTCGATATTTCCTAAATAGTAGAAAAAGATATTCCCTAAATATCCGTGAAAAATGAGTTATTTTGAAAATTTTGAATTACGTTCCATTGAAATGTTATTGAAAATGTGGTATTTAGTAGATGCTAAAACACTGCATTATAATTTTTTGTATGCAATTCACATTCAGGAATATATTGTACTTTAAGGAATTTAATGCAAAGTTATGAGTAGGGATCGGATGTTTTGGAAAAGTCATAGTTTTGTTTGTCTCTAGTTTCTTGCTTGATTGGATTTTGGTGCAAATCAGGTGATTATCGTCACAATTAAATGATGTTGATTTGTCATATAAATGGATATTTTGGCTATTTTTTGTCATAAGGTTAAATTTTGAGCTATTTTGGTAGGAACGTCATATATCGGCGGTTTAGCGACAGCTGTAGCTCTCAAAATCATCGTCAACTTTTCAAATGATAAATAGTCTTCAGAAAACTGCTTTTCTGTATCACATTTGTAGTTAATGCAAGTGGAATTACTGCCTCTTCTATCAGGATTGCGCAGGAAGTGTTTTCCAACAGTTTGTCGGAAAGTCTGGCATATGCTATGTCGAACTTTGGAATTATATCAAGTGAAACTACTCGTTTAGAAGCTGATAGCTTAGAAATTCATGCAAGTATTTAAATTGTGAGAAGTGATGAACTTTAAGCCAAACAATCACATTATCTGTGTCGGTGCGACGTAAAGCCCCTAGCAAAAAAAAACCCAATCACATGGGATACTTGGCGTCAGTGTAAAACGGAAACTTCAAAACGTGCTTAATCGAAGTGACGGTTTTCGCTGTGAGTGCAAGATGAATGATGTTCTTAGAGAAGGTACTAGTACATTCCAGGATGAGTGCATAATCGACAGTAGTGATTTAATATTATTTAATATGCACTAATAACGTCTTGTGCCGTAGAAAGGAGCTTCTGTTCTTACAATAATGTGTTAAGTGATAATCGGAGGTATTTCGCACCTGATGTTTTGAAGTTGAATCTTGTCATACACTTCAATACCACCCGCGGAGAAGATTGAAAACGTTATGTGAATTTGCACAATTTGCTCTGCCGGCCTACCGTAATATATCGAAAGATATGTAATTTAAACTTCTACGAATTTGAGTAATATTAATGTAATCCGGGCGTAAACGTTCCAAAATATTTTAAAAATATAGATTGATTTTTAGTTTTCTCGTATTTCAAACCACCAATGAAGGGAGCAAACACGTTGTGACTTTTAAAATGTTGTGTGATCTGATAATTAGTATTCACAAATGTTTGATAAGTTAATCGAGGACAATAGACTGCTAAACAGAAAATTAATACGAAAGTAAGAATAAAGAATTTAGTTGTATCAAAGGAATTGTCGTTTCGATTTATAACTTATTTAAAATGGCCATATTTAGATTTTTACGTCATATTCCGTTACTTCCCTTCGTCACTTTTGAGGTCATATTTGCTTACTTATTTGGACTATTTATAGATCTTAAAAATCCGAGCCCTTGTTATGAGATAATACAGAGAAAAAGTTTCTCAGCTACCAAATGCATCGGTTGCGAATAGATAAGTAATAATAAGAATATACGTGAGTACCATTGATTAATGAAGTGACTCGGGATTTAGAGGTATGACATGTCAGCTCAACAAAAGTCATTATTCAATAAGATAGACAACAAAGTATATTCTTGAACCAGATAATATAATAAAAGGAAGAGGACTCAGGTATTTTACAAATTCAATTAAAAACAACAATCACATTAAAATCAGTCAAAACCAAACTGTCGTTAATTTGTGTCAGCCACATGCAAATGATAATTATAAAGGAATCTGAGTAGTAGCATAAAATACACTTTTTCCACTAAAATCTGTCTTATAGGGTTCCAGATAACATGTCCTAACAAGGAATAAGCAACCTTATAGAGAACAGAACCCTATCTAATAAGGAGGAAAGGGAACACAAGGCAGGTATGAGACGGACGGGATGGGTCCTGAAAAGGAGAGTCTTAATATTGGAGAAGATATTTGTAGAGTGATAGAAACATCGTGCACAAATATGTGAAGAAAATATCTCAAAAACTGTCACCACTGGGATATAAAATTTAATGTTCACGATCTACAGTAGGGAAGTCGATTTTTAAACTCGCACATGATCGACTATTACAGGTTTCCGAAAGCAGCGAAAGTTGTTGGTATATTGTAAATAGTTTTATCACAACATTTGTTCCACTTATATATTGTAAAATTCATATCATTTCATTTCGTCCTATATACCATCACTAGTAGAATACAGAAATTGTAATTAGTAAATGCTAAATGAAACTACTGTAAAAATGAAAATATTGTAAAATTCCCAAAATTGCATGAAACGATGTAAAAATTTCCAAAATAATAATTAAAAACACACACCCAGAGCCAAAATCCACCCACCTCCTTCATCATGCCAATCAACTCCAGCCCATCATTCTACTTCATCAAACTCCCAATCCCGCGAATCTCCTGGCTAGAGAGAAGGTGTTACTTTCTAAGTGGCCCGCTCCTCCTTTTCATGGAGGGGATTGAAAACTTTACATGAAGATGAGGAAATTTATAAGGCCTAAAGGACTGTGGGAGTTAAATTCCTAACTCAAACTCATAAACATAAAGGTCTTCGCTCACCATCGGTCTTGGAGTAGTATCCAGGTGGAAAAGATAGAAAATAATAGCGTGTTAAGACATGCACGGTCACTGACTGTCATCCACTCCACACCGAGACGAAACTGGACTAATTTACGGATGGAGTGGCCAGTATTTGTATACGGCAGGCGTAGAATGCACTAGAATATTTTGAAAGCACAGTTCTTTCGAGAAGGTGACCTTGTGGTGACGTTGCGATGAAGTAGCGAGCAGCAGTACCGAGATATGAACTGAGCCCGACGATGGTTGCGACGGTGCGACGAGTCGATGAGAAGGTAATTGAGCAGAATCTTGATATGTTGGGGGAATATTACAAGACTCACGACTACCTTAACCCATTCCGGTCCTGACCTGAATATCCCTAACGAACATTCTGGACTGGGCATTTTTGAGTATTTAAAATAACATATATCTCTGTACCAAAAGAATATGCATGCAGTATTCTCTTTGTACTTGCTTGAGCATCTAATTTTGAAAAATGATGTTTTTCCCACGTCAGGTATCACTTGAGATTTTAAAATTGTTTATGTAGTATACCATGTTTTGCGAATGAAAAAATGCCTGACGGATTACTAAGTAAATACAGTTCCTCTGAAATCCTGTTATACTTACCCTAGATCGATTATGTAAAATGTCCATTACAATGACAAACCAACAAACAAGAACAAAACTAATATAAATGTTACAAAATTAATGACTGTATGATAATAATAATAATAATAATAATAATAATAATAATAATAATAAGCAAAATGAGAACTCTTATGAAATTCTATTTATTTATATTTATTTAACTATAATGACCCGAAAGGTGTTGTTAGCGAAGATACTCAGAGTGATGATGATATTGAAAGTATGTAATTATAATTTTATGCCGAAATGGAAATATTACATACATCCGAATATGAATTAGAAACAACATCCTGCATTTCATTGTGAATGGAACTCGTTCTAAAGCCTACCGCTTGTTTGAGTACGTTTCATATTTATGGGAAATACGTAAGAAGATCTACATATTAACACATGTTCCTGTTTTTTCTAGATTTAAGGGATTACTATTATATAAAATGTCAAAAAATTCCGTTTCATTGAGGACTTGTTTGCAGACAGAAGCACATTGAGTGTGAACTACTAATGCACACTCATCGATAATATAATTTATTTTCTGACTTAGGCAGATGATACTGTCACCTGTTGAAATACTCTCGTAATTAATACATGAAGAAATACCGGATTGAGTGTATCGCTCGTTCTCGATTTTAAATGAATTGTCAAAACTTACTACGGGTTATGCTCGCAGCGCGCAGTGAACATAATTTTGGCCACGGAAGTTAGACCGCAAAGAGTTAAGAAGGTTTTCGAACAAAAATTCCATAAAATACGTTTATAAAACTATGATGCACCATAAAGTCGCTTCACACTAAAAGTTTGTAGCTCCAGCGACCGTCTAGTACACTGAGTGGAAAGTACAATTCCTGACATATTTCTAGAAACTCACTTTGCAACAGATATCGATTTTCATGCAAAAGACAAAACAATGTATTGCGTATATTCAGTTAATAAAAATCCTAGTAAATTCATGATTCAGACCTGAAGTTTGTCACAAAACCTGGTATCTGTAAATGACCTGGCAATGAAGTACAATAATTTCAGTACCTCGTATATCGAATTCCTATTAAATCATTTTTAGCTTTTAGTAATTTGTATCACAAAATAATTTTCTATATGCTTTAACATTCAATAATTTTTCTTTAAATTCCTGTCGAAAAGTTATTTATACCAACATTTTTCTTGTTTTATATTAACTGCGATACTTAAAGGTTTTAAATATTGAACATAATGTTACTGCAGAAAGACGAAATTCAACTTGTAAAAATGAAAATGTTGGAAATAGCAAAACGAAATGAGATGTTACTTTTCTGCTGAATCGTTACCCACTCGTTCCCTGAATTGTGAATTTGATGGGGACATAATTATGACTGTTTGCATTGTAATCCGTACAACTGGAATATTCAGCCTGGGGAGGCTACAACCCGCTCTACACCTGTGATAACACAGTTGCCCTTGCACTTGAATGGCTAAGAGTTCAGCCGGCAATTTGTCTTTCCATGGCGTTAAGTGGCTATGCATGCCTTCCAGGCGCCCTAAATAAACTGTACACTCTACCACTCCTTCTCTCCTCATATGTATGAGTACGACAGCTTTGCAGACGAAGTAAAAATACTAGATCCACAGCATCGTTCGGAAAAAACACTTCTCGAAACTATTCATTCTCCTAATAGTATTACATTTCCGAGTCTACGTTTGTGCCCCGTACAGAAGCACTGATCTTACGTAGCATCTGATAAAATTGTGGCGCGTATCCGAGCTGAGGCTTATGTTACAGAGTCGATTCCTCATTCCATTGTTAGTTTCGTATTTTATTATTATTAAAAAATACATCGCAATTGGGAAATATCCAGGCGGCAAAGAACACCTGCAGTAGTGTGATCATGAAGTAAAGTTAGAACATACGTTTCCACCTAAAACAACAACAAAAACTACAACTATACCTAGAGTACAACAAACAATTCCATGAAAAGAAAATATTACTAGTTTAACATTCTAAATCCAGCATCATTGTATACAACTTAAGTATTTACAGTGATTAACAGTACGGCTTACAATAATGTATGTTGAGGTTATTACTACCAAATACAGTAGAGATAATACGCGACACTTACGGATTTCGCCTTGCTAAAATGGGAGACAATTCGACGGTGGCGCTCCTAGTGACTTGACCTGAACAAATCGCGCTAAATTCAAATATCAATGGAAATGTATATACGGAAATGGATAAATAAATTACCTCCATAAAGAAAGTGTTATTGAGATATTAACATTTACGTTGCTAAAACATTTCTGGATAAATGAATGAAGAATTATTTAAAAGGTTATTATTCAAAGACTGAAATTAGACATATAAACAAGAAGTGAAATGGACTGGTGTGAAACGGCTTCATTTACGCATTATTTTTTTAGCTTTAGCATTCCTGCCTGAACTCTTACGGTTGGATTTGTCTTTTTTCTCATTTAAAAACATTGTATCATCACATTAAGACACTTGTCAATAAAAATATCGGCACATTCCTTACACACATCATGCAATGAATTAACATTTAATAATAATAATAATGTTTTTTTTACGTCCCACTAACTACTCTTTTACGGTACTTGGAGACACCGAGGTGCCGGAATTTAGTCCCGCAGGAGTTCTTTTACGTGCCAGTAAATCTACCGACACGAGGCTGACGTATTTGAGCACCTTCAAATACCACCGGACTGAGTCAGGATCAAACCCGCCAAGTTGGGGTTAGAAGGCGAGCACCTCAACCGTCTGAGCCACTCAGTCCGGCGAATTAACATTTAATAGCTGGACAATTTTCCTCCTAACATGAAGCCTACTAATATAAAGATAATCTATAAAATCCCGGCTTTAATCTGAGAAGAGGGATAAAGAAAGAAAAGTATGAAAATGTTGTCGATAGTGATGCTTTAAGGAATATTTACGTACAATTAGAGCAAAATTGTAACATACCCTTGGCTGTATTGTCGAGGATTTCTAAAGTCGCTGGCCTGGAAATGATCTGAACAGATCTTATAATTCTTATATATGCGTAACGTCCCTTCTTTCTTGTACACCTTATCCAAATCACTTCTGTGACATTTCAAAACCCAAAGATCACACCTACAACAACACATCGGTATTGAAGGTTAACTGCTGCACTAAAGAATAAAATATGCGTATTACATTTTATGCCAGTTAAAATATGGGTCGAGCAGGTCCGAAGATTATGAAGTACTATAAAAATCTCTGTCACTGGAAGAATATATATGCAAACACAATATTACTTACATGTTCTTGTCACGAGGGAACCTGAAGAACGACCGCGCAGTTTTCTCTACTTCATAATTACTGCAGTCAAACGCAGCACGTACCTTTCCCCTCATGTTGAGAGGAGATATCAAGGAATGACACAGACTACTATTTATTTATGTCAACTCACTGAAAACGCATAAATAACACCAGAAACTTCACACAAAAATGCACGTGCTCTTATGAGAGTATCAGTGCTCTTCAGGTCTATCCGCTAGAGTGTGCTCCAGTAGCTGTCCCTCGATATCTCGCTCAGTGTCGCGTATTGTCTCTACTGTATTTGTTACTACTACCTTAACGTTACAACGCTGCCATAATTATATAAATTCACACGTATCTTAAGTACTCGAGAATTTGAAATTATGACTTGCAATATATTGAGTGGTTCATTTACTAACTATTTTCTTAGCATCGTAAATACAGCATGTTCACACACAAATTTACACATATCTTAAATAATATTCACATGCCTTATTACTACAATTTGCAGTGGATTGAGAGTTACATGAGAATATTACACCATCACATAGAAATGTACACATAAGTTACGGAATTCTGGAGTCTATTTTTGAAGCATCTTAAACTTTTTGGGAAGTGGCTCTGAGACAGCGGATATTTACCATACCCAGATATCTTCCTTCTACCATATCACTTTGTCACTGTATTTCAATTAATATTCCACTTAACGAGTTGAAAAATAAGGTATAGTGTATAAGGACCACAATTCTGTAAACAATCTGTATAGTAAAAGGTTTCTTGGGAAGCAACAGAGGTTTCTTATGTCTGCCATTCTTTAACAGAATCAACAATTTTCTGTTATATATATTAACACTCCAGTGGTCGCGCGGATCACAATTGTGATGCGTAATTTCTTTCTAATATAAGGCTATTCTATGCTATTTATTCAATGAATATGATTATGCATTGAGAAAAGAACTTTATTTTCTGTACAATACAATATTATTATACATGCATTTATAAACAATCCATGAAAAATTACCGGACATTGTGATTGGTCTCACTCGCTCCCTCCATAAACTACCCCAGTGTCTAGTTCATTCAGCCATGGATTTATATTCTCATAGTCATCCATTTTGTACTCATATACCAGTAATTAATATAAACTCATAAAACGGAGAAGATATATGCATATGAACTGAGATTAGACACCGTAATAAGAAAACAAACAAAGTCAGAAGAAGTCACGCTAGTGGTCGCACGGATCACAGTTGTGATCCACAAGAATAAATTGCTTTATAACGCAACAACCATCACTCAAGATTAGCAGACTACTGTGTTATCAGAGAGGGGATGAGGCGCGAGGAAGGTACACAGATGCTCAACGTCAACAGTCATACCAAAAAAACAGGAGCGAAAGAAACTAAACGGCTGGATCATATTGTGATCCGCGCGACCACTGGAGTGTTAATTGTACACATGTGGAAGTTATTTATTCTGTACATGAAAATCGCTAGTATAAATTTAAAATTTCTTCCGTGTTCTGAAAGTTTAAGCAGCCACCTCCAAATAATACCTCATAGACCACTGGTTTTAAGCTTACAATAGGTTGTGTCCGACTCGTTGGCTGAATGGTCAGCGTACTGGCCTTCGGTTCAGAGGGTCCCGGGTTCGATTCCCGTCCGGGTCGGGGATTTTAACCTTAATTGGTTAATTCCAATGGCACGGGGGTTGGGTGTATGTGTTGTCTTCATCATTATTTCATCCTCATCACGACGCGCAGGTCGCCTACGGGAGTCAAATAGAAAGACCTGCAGCTGGCGAGCCGAACCCGTCCTGGGATATCCAGGCACTAAAAGCCATACGACATTTCATTTCAATAGGTTGTGAAACGATGGTTGAAACGTTTCCTAAAAATTGCCACGTAGTAAAAAAGTATATTATTCACGTGAATCCCTCACAATTACAATTCCTCACAAAGTAATGAAATGCGCATCTCTGAGGCTGTAAAATAAGGCATTAACATTTAATAACGCGGCGTCCTGCAATATTAATCTCCACAACACTAATATTTACTCGACCTAAAATGTTGACAGAGCATTTCCACGCCAGTGGACATCAGGTCCATCACGGTGGCTGCCAGAAGAGCTGTGATTGGTTGAACTCGGAGAGGGTTTTATAGCGTCATTTCCGGGAACGAGCAGCCGTAGTCTTAAACTACAATTACCTGTCTCCTGCCAATACGGTGAGAGGGCGTTTATATACAGCAGCAGAGCTGTGCTCGGATGACAAAAGCAACACGCACTGTGTTCTGACGGCTGCGAGCGTCCTACTGCATTAACACTTTGGTATAGTCCCTTGCCTATCATACAGAGATATATTCACATCCATGTCAAAATATTTAGGCCCAGATTAAGACTAAAATATCTAATATTACCACCTGCGTTAATCCTCACACAGTCATGTCTAGATCAAGACTAGATTACTCTACATTACCATCCTCAACAGTACTGACATACTCATGTCTATACCAGGAATACAACAGTATGACATTACCATCCTCTACAATACTAAAGTGGTCATGTCTAGATAAGGATTACATCATTATAGAGTTACCATCCAAAGTAGTCATGTTTAGATAAGGATTACATCATTATAGAGTTACCATCCAAAGTAGTCATGTCTAGATAAGGATTACATCATTATAGAGTTACCATCCAAAGTAGTCATGTCTAGATAAGGATTACATCATTATAGAGTTACCTTCCTCACCATCCTCTTCAATACTAACACAGACACGTCGAGATCAGGAGTAAATCACTGTAGTATTACCATCCTCTACAATACCAACATAGAAATGTCTATACCAGGACTAGAACACTCTAACGTTACCATCCTCTACAATTCTAACATAGAAATGTCTATACTAGGACTGAACACTCTAACATTACCATCCTCTACAATACCAGCATAATCATGCCTGTACCAGGACTATAACACTGCAACATTACCAGCCTCTAGATGTCTAAACGAGGAATAAAGCACTCAATATTTCAAATTTCAAAATATTGCCGACGTTTAAGGAATGCGATACATGAGATTTGTTTTGATAGTTGATAGAATCGTTCGGTAAAGAAGTAGAAATGTACAGAGGCTACCACAGGGCTTCTTCATGTTTGAGTTACAGGGGAGGCCATTTTTCACCTTAGTGTAGTAACATGATTAATATGACCTAAGTATCAGGTCAGGAGGGGTGAATGGAGGTCATGATATTATTTTCTTCGTCAGCAAGTGCTTAACAATGAGCGAGGTGTGTGGAATGCTCATTGTTATACTTGTGAAACCAGTTCCCGTAGTTCCCCATGAGCTGATATCATCCCAAAACACCTTTCTTGATTAGTATGATGGTTTCTTTGAAATGGTGAAACCGCTAAAATGTTGCTAGGCTTGAAATTTGATCATGAAAAGTTTCCTTTCGCACTTGATTGGTTTCAGCCACAGTTTTATCAATTTTGAACAATAAATTCTGCTCCTTCACATACGCCATTTGGAAATTCACAGACGGAGCCGAACGCGCTGTGGAAGAAAAGCACCAAATCTTAAAAACACGTGCCGTTCATATGAGTCCAGTTGTTAGACTAATATTCATATACACATCACGAGCTACCTGGCATCAGAACTACTTGTTCATCTGGGATATTCAAATTTTTGGAGAGTTTCGGCAGCATCTCGTACATATATAATGTCATAGAAAAGAGTAAGAATATTTTCAAAAATTGTTGCTTCAAATAGGAAAAATCTTTGAGGTGATTATGGTCTTAAACAGAAGAGAAAGGTGGGTGTTTGTTTAAGTATCATAACTAGGGTCCGGATTATTAGGTGCTGATAGGTTAGAATGCAAACTTACTTAAGCCAGTAACAAGTATACCCTACACTGTACAGGGGTTATGCTATGAGATTTGCACAGATATTAGGGGCACAGCATATATAACTCCTTTAATTTATGCTACTCGTCCTACATTTTGGTACAACGGGTTGCATGACACTACCTACAAACCAAATTACTTTACATTCTAACCTATTACCACCTAAAAATCCGAGGTATAATCATAACATAGTTCTATGTGTAGCTCATTAGTGGAACGCCAGACATTGAATCGATAATTACTTTCTTTCCTCGTACTCCGGGGCATTTTCTGGAGTGCCAGTTGCGATGACAGCATTGATACTTTGTCTGAAATGTTTTACACCGCACCGACACAGATAGGTCTTATGGCGACGGTAGGATAAGAAAGGACTAGAAGTGAGAAGGAAGCTGCCGTGGCCTTAATTAAGGTACAGCCCCAGCATTTGCCTGGTGTGAAAATGGGAAACCACGAAAAACCATATTCAGAGCTGCCAACAGTGGGGCTAGAACCCACTATCTCCCGGATGCGAGCTCACAACAGCGTGCCCCTAACCGCACGGCCAACTCGCCCGGTACCTCTGAAATGTACTGTCACGTTCATTCTCACCATAAACAATTCTGCCAATGTATCCCCAGAAGTTCACTGGTATGAGATCGGGGCTTCTAGGCGACAGTGTGCCGGCCACTCACTGCTGGATACCGTGGTTCAAATCCCGGTCACTCCATGTGAGATTTGTGCTGGACAAAGCGGAGGCGGGACAGGTTTTTCTCCGGGTACTCCAGTTTCCCCTGTCATCTTTCATTCCAGCAACACTCTCCGCTATCAATTCTTTTCATCTGTCAGTCGTTAATCATTGCGCCAGAGGAGTGCGACAGGCACAATTCAAACCCTAGCCTCAAGTTGTGGGCTTCATTCATCTCGTCCCTGACCCGATCATTGACTGGAAAACAGGTTATAGGTTTTTCATTCTCACATAAAATAATAACAATTATTATTCTTCCTCAGAAGGCTGAGGTTTCCAAACCAACAAAGAATATCCTGATAACTAATCTAATTACAATACAGAATAAAAATAATAATTATATTGATAACGTAGAGAAAACAATACTTAGTCTCAAAGAAGCAGCAGATAAATTCCTTTAATTGATTAATTTTAAGTGGGTGGAGCGTAGAGGTGATGCCTCAAGATCGATCCATCCAGCTGACAACTGAACATTCAGAGCGATGTGAAGTATTTGCTTTAAAATGCGGGGGTGTCCTACTTTATATGTTCTATCTGAGATAAAACAAAGCACGCATTGAGCTTTCTGTTAGATGGTCCACATTGTACTGGACTGGCTGCAAAGATCACGTGGATATGCGCTATTCATAATGATGGTTATGTCATCCTCTCAATGTCAGCATTCTTTTCAAATATGACTATTCTTTCTCCATAACCTTTTACAGTATTTACTGCGTCATTTCGCAAGGTTACATGGGAAGCCTCATCTGTATACTGAGAACACCCTTCAGTATGCTCCTCGAGGAGGCTAAATCTAGCGGGGTCACGTTATATAGAGTCCCTTATGACTTCATTACCAGAAGATTGAACAGCCCTATGCTGCTTCATATTAATAAGAAAATTAAAAAATACTGCGTAGCTGAAGATATTCAGAAAGGGTCGAGTTGGATGGTAGAAGTGAGGAAGAAAGGGGCTGAAGTGAAACAAGGTTATAAAAAAATAAATGAGATAAAGGAGGAGTTAGACGCAGGGGAGGGATGAGAAAGGAGACTTGATTCACCACATTTAGCAAGCCACGGTGTCATCTTCTCCTGTCTCTTAAGACTGGTGTGGTTTCTTCAAAGTTTAATCAGTAACATGATTATGTTGTAAAGATTCATAAGGCACGTGAAAAGTAATTTTCACTTGTAGACACTAATTAATCTCTTGAGCAAGTGAATTTTCTCGTCCACCCCAGTTGGCATTCAGCTAAGTCAAATAATTTATCTGGCGCAATCATTATGCTTCAGCAAAGTGCTTGTGAATTTCGAGGGAGATAGTAATGAGTGGCTACGACCAGACGACGCGCACAGACGAGACCTTTCACAACAAGCATTGTGACTTCTTGGACTTGCCGTGATGTGAAGTGGACAACTGGTGCAAAGTGGTCGGATGAACGCCGTGATCGACACAGCGAACTCATGCAAACCTACCAGAACAATCGAAAACTGAGTAAATGTCAGAGTAAAGAGGCAAAGTCTCCTCCGTGAAGGCCCTTGGAGGAGTGGAAGGTAAAGGCTTCCACCATTGTTAACCTCAGCACTTGATGGGGTACAGTGCTTAGCTCTACGCCTGGCCGCCTTTGCTCCCAGGAATTAACCTGGTACTCATTTTTGGTGTAGGCTGACTGGACCTCAGGGCCATATGCACCTCCAGAAGTGGAACATCTCGCTTCCGAAATTTTACGACTTCCTGACTGGGATTCGAACCCACGTCCTTCAGGGCTTAGTGAGCACCTCGGCCAGGCAGCCGCTAAACGTCAGAGTGTATAATGAAACTTATCGTGTTCCTAGTTGGGCAATACTACTACTGCTGCTAATAATAAGAAGAAGATAAAAGGGAAGAACCATTGAGCACAAATTCGGATTCTTGGCACCAACAGCCTACGGTGGCAGAAATAACGATGAAGTGAAATTTATATACCGATAAATTTTCTTGACCCGATCCTTGATTCCATAACAGGCTGCCTAACTACAAATACTCCCTACAAAGTGTACTGGAAAATTATTTTACATTCTACTGGAATCGCATGATACAAACAGAGAAAAACTCCCAGAAAATGCCCAGACATAACATTAACGTTACAGGAAATTAATTTTTTGTTATATTCCATGTTTTCCTCTGAAAGTTAACTAATCTTTGTCTTTGAAGCACTTGAAACACACCAATCTATTGTATTTCTGGGGTTAGAAGATGAAATTGTCTTTCACTATACTCGAACTAACATTCAGTGTACTTTTCGTGTATCTGCTGCCTTTATGGTGTTGTTTCTTATTGAAATGTTTAATTCGTGGCATGTTTACATATTTTAAATACCACACATTCTACGAAAGACGTTCTAAGAGTTACAATGCACAACTTTCGGAATATGTTTACCTCATGTAATAACAAAAACAAACACGTTTCTTTCACTGCGTCCGTGTGCAGTCTTTTGTTCACGACACGCAGGAAGTACCAACCTCTGAAATGAGCCATCTCACAAGATCCTCGTACAATTAGTAAAGAAACTAAGTATGTCAATAGTGGAGTTTGAAAAGAGCGGGGTGGCAAAAACAAGGCTTCACATTACTCTCCATTTCTTTGTGAAATCAAATAAAAATGCATACAAATCATACATATTCTTGTTCAGGAAGGCGCGCTTTTTAAATTAAGACCAATATTTTCTAATTTTCCGTTCTATTCACGCACTTCTGCCCTTAAGCCCATCTTATCAATATACTCAATATAAATTGCACCTTGACAATACTGTTAGCGCACATCGTCATCGGGTTTTACAAATTTAAACATTTTTAGTTCTCTTTCTTTTAGAAAATATATCGCAGATTACTCGACCTATCCATAACAAAACGATACTTTATACTTTTAATGTGTTAATAATATCCTTGTTGTATTTTAATTTTTCTTTTATATATCGCCTGAAGATGTCTACAAGGTGGACGAAACATATCCTGAATTAGATTATTTTATGCTGAATTGAAGGGAAAAACAACTAACATATCGTAAAGGTGGAATGTTTTATTGAGGATCTTAAATATTAACATTAACAGACGAAAAGAACCAACACAAGTATATCATTGACATCGCTCTCCCGAATGACCACAATATGCCACATAAATACAGGGAGAAGATTGACAAGTATACTCCTCCGGTTATGAAAGTAACAATAATCTGGAAACAAGACAGAGTGACCATTCTTCCCTTTCTCCTTTCTCCTACTGGTCTCACATCAAAATCACTTTTGGAAAATTTGAAAAGATACTACAGCTCCCCATCTATACCCCCAACGTACACAAAAGGCTTCGATTTTGAAGACCTGGAACATCGTTAGGACGTTCCTGAATGCTCAGTACGGACCTTAAATAGAAGAGGGTGAAATGTATATAGAGAAGAAAATAATGAAGAGGCAGTTAATAATTTTATTGTAAATTCCTGATTGCATATATTGTCAATTTATGTAAATTATAACTAAGCTCTGTTACTTATACTTAATTTATCGAAATACGAGCTGAATTAGCAAATGTAAAAATTGTGAAATAAATTACAATAGAATTATAATAATAATTTATTTACTTATTTATTTATGCATTTATTTATTTTTCGCCTGTATAATGGTTGTGGAACTTTTCATCAGACAAAGGGGAAGTATATCTAAATTCTTAGTTGAGTTTTACAAAAGTATTTGCGATCCAAAGAATCGATAGGCCATTAAATGCTCCGTCTAAATTGTTAGAAATAACCTATATGATAGGCCTACTGCATACAAGAAAGATTAACTCCGAAAAACTCTTTAATGTTTTAAACATACATTCAATATTAAGTGTTATGGAATACTTTGTAATATTGAGGCAGCCTATCATTATAGGAAATACAAATAAAAAGTATTTATTTTTTATTTATTTATTTATTTATTTATTTATTTATTTATTTATTTATTTATTTATTTATTTATTTATTTATTTATTTATTTATTGTTAGGATGGGGTAGCCATCAAAGAAGCAGCCATATCTTCACTGTATAATCTTTGGAGACACTTAGTCACTATGTCTAACATAGTCTGCCGAGTTGCCCCGTAATTGTACTCTCCAGATTGTACTTTGCTCCAATTAAGTAGAAGATCGCAACGTCTCCCATGATTGATCGTCATTCTGTTTACAGTTTTTAAAAGTTCTTTGAGGAGGGTCAAGTCGAGTGAGGTTACTGTGTGTGTACTGAAAGTTATGAAGAAAATTATAAAGAAAAATATTGTCTCTAGCAGAGCAAAGTTCCATTGACAATAAATTTCAAAATCACAATGTATTTTGTGGACACAAGTATCAGGAAATTTGAAAATAAAACATTAAAAAGGAAAAAGAAATAATAAACGATGACAAAGACAAAGACACCCCCGTACAGGCCATGAAGGCCCTTGGAGGAGTGGAAGGTAAAGGCTTCCACCATTGTTAACCTCGGCACTTGATGGGGTAGAGTGGTTAGCTCTCCGCCCGGCCGCCTTTGCTCCCAGGAATTAACCTGGTACTCATTTTTGTTGTAGGCTGAGTGAACCTCAGGGCCATATGCATCTCACAAAAAGAAACAATAGCAAATAAAAATTGTAACTATTAAAAATTTACTGACTAATAATGCAAATAAATTATCGAAATGTGTAATGCCGTGCATTTTAACAATATAGGGTAAAACTGAATAATGCCTATGCAATTCATTTGATTCCTGAACGGTAAAGCAAACTCTACTGGCTTCTCGGATGATGCTAAAGTCTCACACTTTCCTACTAAAGGAGAGTTGTTACTTGCCAAGTTGCGTGAACATGTACACTCTAGCAGTTAGTACCACCTTGGCGTTCTGCATTGTGGACATCATTAACATGTATTGCGTTAAAGGGGGTAACTTTGAACACTTTTGAACTTAAACTGCTAGCAAATATTACAGTTTGAAAGATAATATAAATTAATTGGCACCAAATTCTTAATAAGAGACTGCATTAAATACACTGACTGACAGAGCAAATGCAACACCAAGAAGGAGTGGTCAGAACTTTATGCCAATTGCAGGGTAGACTGACGTCACTGAGGTATGCTCATGATGTGAAATGCGCCGCTGTGCTGCGCACGTAGCGAACGATAAATGGGACACGGCGTTGGCGAATGGCCCACTTCGTACCGTGATTTCTCAGCCGACAGTCATTGTAGAACGTGTTGTCGTGTGCCACAGGACACGTGTATAGCTAAGAATGCCAGGCCGCCGTCAACGGAGGCATTTCCAGCAGACAGACGACTTTACGAGGGGTATGGTGATCGGGCTTCCCAAGGGAAGATGGTTGGCGCAGGGACATGTGGCACGTGCGAGGGGTCCAGGCGCAGCCCGAGTGACGTCAGCACGCGAGGATCGGCGCATCCGCCGCCAAGCGGTGGCAGCCCCGCACGCCACGTCAACCGCCATTCTTCAGCATGTGCAAGACACCCTGGCTGTTCCAATATCGACCAGAACAATTTCCCGTCGATTGGTTGAAGGAGGCCTGCACTCCCGGCGTCCGCTCAGAAGACTACCATTGACTCCACAGCATAGACGTGCACGCCTGGCATGGTGCCGGGCTAGAGCGACTTGGATGAGGGAATGGCGGAACGTCGTGTTCTCCGATGAGTCACGCTTCTGTTCTGTCAGTGATAGTCACCGCAGACGAGTGTGGCGTCGGCGTGGAGAAAGGTCAAATCCGGCAGTAACTGTGGAGCGCCCTACCGCTAGACAACGCGGCATCATGGTTTGGGGCGCTATTGCGTATGATTCCACGTCACCTCTAGTGCGTATTCAAGGCACGTTAAATGCCCACCGCTACGTGCAGCATGTGCTGCGGCCGGTGGCACTCCCGTACCTTCAGGGGCTGCCCAATGCTCTGTTTCAGCAGGATAATGCCCGCCCACACACTGCTCGCATCTCCCAACAGGCTCTACGAGGTGTACAGATGCTTCCGTGGCCAGCGTACTCTCCGGATCTCTCACCAATCGAACACGTGTGGGATCTCATTGGACGCCGTTTGCAAACTCTGCCCCAGCCTCGTACGGACGACCAACTGTGGCAAATGGTTGACAGAGAATTGAGAACCATCCCTCAGGACACCATCCGCACTCTTATTGACTCTGTACCTCGACGTGTTTCAGCGTGCATCGCCGCTCGCGGTGGTCCTACATCCTACTGAGTCGATGCCGTGCGCATTGTGTAACCTGCATATCGGTTTGAAATAAACATCAATTATTCGTCCGTGCCGTCTCTGTTTTTCCCCAACTTTCATCCCTTTCGAACCACTCCTTCTTGGTGTTGCATTTGCTCTGTCAGTCAGTGTATATGTAATGTTAAATTCGGCTCGGATTTCATGTTATGTGTGAAAAGATGAAAAATAAGGACCCTTTAGTCCTTTTATTTACACTGCTGAGCACATGACAAGTCAAATAACCAACCTACGTCAAATAAATATCACTTCATATTCTCACATAAAATTATAATAATTTTTATTCTTCCTCAGAAGACTGAGGTTTCCAAACCGACAAAGTACATCATAAAATATCAATTTAGTACCTAATCTAATGGCAATACAGAATAAAAACAATAATTCTGTTGATAATATAAAGAAAACAAAGAAGAGCAGATACATTACTTTAATTGATTACTTTTAAGTGGGTGGAGCGTAGAGGTGATGCCTTAAGATCTATATCGAGGCTTTTAAAGTGTGTATGCTCCAGCTCACAATGCTCTCATTCGCCACACCAAAACATCGTAAGTAAGTTGCCAGTAGTTCAGGAATTGTGTCCCTTGCACCCAGCGTAAGCCCTATGACCTTGATGTCCTCAAGGTTGTAGTTATTGAAGTAATATGGAATGGTTGGTGAGTATATTCTTTCTCTTCATAAACTTCAATGGGCTGTTGTGCATGTGCTTCAAATCTGACTGTCAGGTCCAGTTGTTTAGCTCCCGCGTTTGAAGTCGATCATCAATCGATTCGTCGTGTTCCACCGTCAACTGCGAGGCCATGGGCCTATTCATGTACTCTACATGACATCATAACCGACAACTGAGCCTTACTTGTGAATGTTAATAAAATCAATTTTTCCCCTGTCTTATAAAAATTCTGATTTCTACCTAACGGAATTTGTAAACATAAAACGAGATATGTTTTTCGTACCAAATCCAATGGGGGCGGATATAATATACAAAACATTCTGAACAAAAATTTCACATGTGTCTCTGTCATCTTTCCTGATATTGATTTGAAGTATATAACCTGGTGTGTACAAATCATCATGTTCACATATGCATGTCTATATACCTGCTTCTTCTTTCTGGGAATGTTATGAAAACAGCTGCGAAGTACATCTTTTATAGCTTTCCCACACAGTGATGTGACACTTTGAATTATCCTCTCCGTTGATTCTTCAGAGATCGATATGAATTATCACTTGCGTAGTTTGGTAGGGTGCGTATAAACCACGAGTACACAGTGATAGAACTTAAAAATCACTGTACCATCTCCAAATTTACCTCTTTTGGTGGTTCTCAAAAATCATTTATTATAAAGATTCCACCTTTCTAATACTTAAAATTGACCTTGAACAATTAAAAAGATAATAAATAAAACTAGAATATTATTTGGCTTCCATTTGACCATCCTCAACTAGATTCTATAAAATTATTTTAATGTGATTTAATGTGAATAAAATGTTATTTAATGGCATTTTAATTTTGAAAGTTCGAGTTTAATTATTTAATGGGTGTAACCTTTATAAAAAATATTTTTTGCATATTGTTGATATCAATGGAATTCATATGTTGAAATATTTATGAAATAAATCTAGTTGCATTTTTTCTCTCCGTGTACTTATGGACTCACATATAAATTCTTCTAGTAATCACTTGCTGGATTTTGTCTGTCCCTAACGCTCGTAGTTTTTAAAAAATAAGGTTCATCAGTATCATCAACCTAGCAATACTGGGATGAGGAATTTATATTTCCGTTGGTAAGACTTTAACTGGACATTCAGAATATTTTTGCAGTAGCTTTTGAGGATACTAGACCGCAGAACTAATTTGGCCCAGAATTCTAGAACAATGAGTTGAAACCAACAGCGCTGGGGAGGGAGAAGTTAGATGAGTTCTGGGTCAATGAGAAGTCATTCAAGTTGGTCAGAAACAGAGGAATCTAACTAACTAAAAGTGAGCAGCAGAGGTTGGAGAGTGTGATAGCTCTTTGCCGGAGGGAACACCATCTTAACTAACCAACCGCAGAGCGATAACTCTCTCGGAGGTTGATGGATGAGGTGTACTGTACAGAGTGTTTGGCAAGACCCTGAATACATACAACGTGAAAATAATGTCCTAATTAAACAATTTAAGGTAGAAATTTAGAGGCTACTTTGCGAGGATTATTACATAATATGTTACTTGAAATGCTGCTATTATCACCCAAAAATTATTGTGGGACCAACCCACCCGCCCCTAGAAGTATGTTTACTTTCATAACCTAAAATAGTGGTCCAGGCACCATTACCCATTGCTTCTGCCAAGGATCATGAGCAAAGCCAGGATTTTCATGCCATAACATGTTAGATTGCAAAGTTAATTTGGTTAATTGTAAGTGTCGGCCACCCGCTCTTCCATAGTGTAGCAAGAGTAACATAAATTATAGGAATTCTGATGGGCAGTACCCCTAGTGTTTATGCAAACCCCATAGCACAATCGTTGTGAAGGTAGACTATACTTGCTACTCGCTTCAGAAACTTTGCATTCTAACCTATTAATGCATAAAAATCCGGGCTCTAATAATGAGCAATGGCCGACGTTACCAACCACTGCAAAAGAAAAAATACTACAGAGGCCCGCCAAGTTTGAAAGTGTCATGGCGTCGGACGGTAACCTAACAGTTTCCCAATTCTTCCTTTAATCTCGAGGATTATGGCAAGAAATAAAGGTCATTTATTAGCTTTAACGTATTTTTGCACATCCAATCCAGTCTCTGTTATGAGAACAGGAGATCCATACCGCACGGCAAGGCAAAATAGTATAGCCATATCAAACTAACAACCAACAGTTGGCAGCATTGCTATTCTACTCACCTCTACTTGCCTCAGCGCTACCAGTGGAAACCTACGTATTAAACAAAGGACAATCACTTCGCGCGCGCCACATAGTGTAGGCTCGTGTTACTAACATTGCGGAGTAGCCTCTAAAGCTTTGCCCAATTGAAGAAAGTTGAATATCTTATGCTTGCAGCTGAGTTAGTGTTTAATGATGAACTACTAAGAGCTTTGCCGACATCACAAAAATAGTACGTTTTCATACAAATTACGCATGCCTATCTGTACCTGCAGTGAAGTAATGTACTTGGTATAGTTTCTTGCATGTCTACGTCCGGGATCTGCATTGAAGTTATGTGGACAGTTGGCGTGTCGTATTTAACAAACTCCGTCAGCCGAATAGGGGTGGATTGTGAGGAGAATAAGTTAAACAATTAGCATGATTTCCCAATCAGCGGCTATTTAGAGAAACAGATTAACAAGGTAACAAACCCTAGGTTGAAATATAGATTTTCACGTAATTATCCTTCTGTTAATTTGGTCTTCTTGCCTTACGTACAGTCTGTCACGGATATTAAGAACATCTTCAATCCTGATATCACCATAAGCAATTATTTCCCAACTGTGAGAGACCCTATTGGTCTAAACATTTCTGGAATTGATATTATTCCTTATTCAAGTTGATCTGCTTATGTTAAAATCAGGGTTAAGGAAAATCGCAATCGCTTACGATTTTGCAAACCAGACAAGTCTACTGAAGCAGCACATGCCATACAAAATGACGGTGGAATCCTGTTGCTGATGAAACAATATTTCGTTGGTCTAGAACCATACTGTTCTACGCTGTGAATGATACCGAGGGAGGAGATCCATTTAAAACACCCGATATCAAGAGAACCGTTTTGTTCTGTGTCCATTTTTCCTATTATTTTCCGTACCATACTGTTCCTAGTCCAAGAATCACAGTGCCAACGTAACATCAGACACAACATGGCCATTGCCTTAATTATTATTCTAGAAAGCAACAACCTTAATATGAAGATTATAGAACATAAATAACAAGACTACAAGAGATAGATTCAATGCATGCAGTTATAGAACGACACTCCATAGCCAATTGTCTGTGCTCAAGGTTGTTTTGAACTGTAGGTCAAATAAATTGAAAGTTAGCTAAATTGTGCCAAAATATTATTTTGATACTAAATCAGTACCTCTTAAATCAAATCGAAACATGTGGCAAACTCAAAATTAAAGCATATAAAAACCAAACCAAACCCCATGGCACTACAGCCCTTGAAGGGCCTTGGCCTACCAAGCGACCGCTGCTCATCCCGAAGGCCTGCAGATTACGAGGTGTCGTGTGGTCAGCACGACGAATCCTCTCGGCCGTTATTCTTGGCTTTCTAGACCTGGGCCGCTATCTCACCGTCAGATAGCTCCTCAATTCTAATCACGTAGGCTGAGCGGACCTGGTACCAGCCCTCAGTTCCAGATAAAAATCCCTGACCTGGCCGTGAATCGAACCCGGGGCCTGCAGGTAAGAGGCAGGCACGCTACTCCTACACCACGGGGCCGGCAAAATTAAAGCATATGCAATATGAAAAATGTAGTAGTTCAATGAAATATAAATCCTCATTTTCAGAGATTGATTTTTAAGGAATTGCTCGTGGGGCAATTGAAATTCCTAAACACCAGAATAATTTTTAACAAAGGCAACGGCTATATACACACCAGAGGCCGTGGAATGAACTACACTTCTGAAAGTGTCTTTCTGGGCCGATGACCTTAGATGTTGTGCCCATTTAAACAGCAAGCACAGTGTCTTTCTATCTATCTATATTATTACACACTGATTCGAGGTCTAATTCTACTGTAAGTTTACCACAACTAAAAGTAATTAGCACAGCAAGCCATACAATTGATGAAAAATCGTTAAAGGTCATTAAGTCACTTCACAAGTATTTCTCATTAGAAGACAAAGAGGTATAGAAATGTTTTCTGAAGTTAAACTTCTATCAGTGATCTCAGAATCTGAGAATAATAGTGTATTATAGTTATTTGTTAAAATGTATACTTTCTATAAATGTTCTATGTCCTTCACATCTGAAATAAATCTATTCCTGTATGTCATTTTGTTCTCTGTCCATCACCACAACTTCAACGTGACCTATTAATTTCCAATGACTTGTTCATTAATACGTCTTATAATTACATAGGAAACTAATACGAATAATGTCACTACCAAGAAGAATTTCTCTTTGGTTAAAAGCTAAAAGACTGGAAGCGTGTGGCTTAATGAAGTACAGAAGGACTTGGATTCGTCTGGTATTTCAGACATTGATATAGAAGATCGTTCCAAATTTTGTGCTCTGGTATAGTCTTGGACCCCACCACCTAGAGTCCCTAGAAGTCGGAAGCCCCTTTCACAAGAGAGAAAGGAGAAATTATCAGCAGGGCTCAGGAGATATTGGGAACGAAGAAGAGCATCGAGGAAGAACTAGTCATCAGCGCTCCTTAGTGGGCTTAAATCAATTATAATAATAATAATAGCACAAGCAAGGAAGAGCTTTCTTAAGAAAAGAAATTTGCTTACTTCAAACATTGATATCGGAATTAGAAAGATGTTTTTGAAGACTTTCGTGTGGAGCGTAGCATTGTATGGAAGTGAAACATGGATGATAACTAGCTCAGAAAGAAAGAGATTAGAAGTTTTTGAAATGTGGTGTTACGGAAGAATGCTGAAGTTGAGATGGATAGATCGAATCACGAATGAAGAGATACTGAATCGAATTGGTGAGAGGAGATCGATTTGGCTAAATTTGACGAGAAGGAGAGATAGAATGATAGGAAACATCTTAAGACACCCAGGACTTGTTCAGTTGGTTTTTGAAGGAAGTGTAGGTGGTAAGAACAGTAGGGGTAGACTAAGGTATGAATATGACAAGCAGATTAGAGCAGATGTAGGATGCAATAGTTACGTAGAAATGAAAAGGTTAGCACAGGATAGGGTGGCATGGAGAGCTTCATCAAACCAGTCTATGGACTGATGACTCAAACACAATAAAGTCACAAGGTCAGCCTATGATAATAAATATGTATTGTCTGTGTTTTTCAGGGTTATTATGACCTGCAGGCCAAATGTATTCAAAATTAGCCAAATGGTGACAAACGATGCTTTTGATTTTGCTCATATATCAAATATAAATGAAGTTCCATACTCAAAATTGAAGCATATAAAACATGTGAAAGGTACTATGTCACTGAAATACAAATGCAGATAGTGATTTTAATGAAGTTAACATATTAGTGAACACTAGGACGGGCTCTAATTCTACTGTAAGTTTATTTGATTGGTACAAGTTGCCCTAAAATGAAATATTTTCTACTTTAAAAACGGATTTGGAACAACATCAGTATATAAATATAAACGTTTGACACCTGGAATTGCTAGTGAGGCAATTGAAATAATTAAGCACCAGAATAATTGTTAACAAAGGCAACGGCTATACACACGAGAGGCCGTGGAATGAACTACACTTCTGAAAGTGTCTTTTTACCTTGAATCTAGTGATAAGTTTCATTGTTGGCCCTCTGAGGACGAGCTTGTACGCAGGACTGAAATGCGAGATCTTGTATATAATTAAAGAACGACCTAATTTCCCCAGCAGGGAACTATGCCAATCATTTACGTTCCCTCACTATGGCAAGTAATTCCTAGTTTAATGATTCCCCTTGAGGTTCCACTCATTCATATTTGATAAAGTATACTACATAATTCTCATCACAGACATTTAAATCTGAGTTTATATGTGTGTTTATTTGTAACAGCGGATAACAGGGCGGCCCCATCTCAGTGCAAGCATGTCATAAATTCACTACACTTTTATGGGTATTTGAACACCCGTTTTTATAATAACAACAGTAACAACAGAGCACCAGTAAGCTTTACTGTAATTTGTAACTATCCCACTCCATCCAACCCAGCGGTATATCTTTTTTACATTTTTATGTATTCCAAGCGGTTTGTTTTCATTTGTTAAAAATATAACATAGGAGAGGTCATTTCGATTGCGCGCCACTAACTCTCAATGGCAGGTCGTATGAGGTTGGTACTGCTCTATAAAAGCAATAAAACGAATTGGAAAGGATGTAACTTTATTATGTGGAAACATAATTAAAGTTCTTTTCGAAAATGTGCCATTCCATCGAAATCACTGTCAAGTTGTACGCCGTTTATGGTTATATACTGTGACTTCTTTGCATTATAGATGATGTAAAATAGAAATGGAATGTTAGGTGTTTTGTAAGCTAACGGCTTAGATTAAAGCTTTCTTAAGGGGAAGGTGTAAGTCCTATACTTGAAATGTTAAATTGACGAAATTTGACTGCACATTTCTCAGTAACTAATAACACTAGGAGGGTGAACGTTTACGCAGTTGTCGATACATGCTTTACAAATATACTGAATGTTTTCAATATTTTTTAATCGTACACTGAATTTCCCCCTATTTTGCCATACAAGTGTTTGCTAACTTGCATGATTAAGAAACTGAAGAATAAAAGTCAGTAACACCACAGATAAGTACATAATAAATGTAAAACATTTCATACTTTCTAGATTAATAACTTGCTTAGAAAAAACCATGCCAGAATTTTGAGTAACATTGGGTCGATTGCAAAAACGATGACTAATTTTAAGCTTTAGACAATGTTCAGCCGGTGCTTACCTGGACATCGTTTAAAGTTTCAAAACTGGTTCTAAAATGGAAATAGAAGTATCCTTTATGCTTCTCTCAACAAATGAAATTCTTCGGTGCGCGCGCCGAACGCTAGTCAACTGTCGTCTTCTTATGGCAAAGCATGAGGATGACTTGCTCATAGATAAGAATATTGGTGTCGCTGGAAATAAAATCTTATAATATGATCAACATTAAAGCGAAAGGCCACCGTACGAGGAAGTGTAGCTTTGATTGTAGTGTTGTTACGGTGAGTATATTTTAAGTATCTTCTGCGAAGGAAAGATAAAATGGCATTACTGTTTAAGCAAATGGTTTGTACGGGTCATACAGATTTAGCTTGCTTTCTAGAGATTTACATTCTAAACGCACCATCGGCAGCCTTGAAGACTGTTTTCCGTACTTTCCCCATGTTTACATCAGACAAATAATGAAGCTCGTATTATGGCCACCGTTCTTCCTTACCAGTCCTTGCCTTTTCCTATCTCATAGTTTCCGAAACTTACCTGAATTAGTGCGACGATTATCCGTAAAAAAATCTCTCACACACACAGCCTACTTTGTAGTGTCACTATTCTGTGTGCTGACTTGGCAGTGAATGTAATAACTGAATCCCTCCCGGTTTAAGTATGCGAAAGCCCTCTGACGATCGGGAAAAGTTATTCTGATATAGTTGTAGTCGAAGTGGCGTATAATTCCGGGCAAATTATCCAAAATATATTAAAATATGTCGGTTGCCAAGAATTGTATTCAAGTTGACAGTTACCGGACTGTCTATTGTGCCATACGTTTCATGGTATATTATCTCTGACTGATTCACTCCTCAGATTTGAGGTTAAACAGTGTTCTCTCGGCAACGTTTAAACATGGCCCGTTAAACATCGATTTTAGAATGAGTGCCTAAGTGATAAATAACGTCTTTGTGATGCGGAAGCCATACTTAGACATTGATTAATAGTAAACATAGTATAAATACCGTTTCTGCAATCGGCCGTTTGATTTTGCAATCTACTCCCATATTTCCAAATTTTCACTGTTGTCCTCATCATCTCTGACTCCCTTCCTAGACTTCTGATGTTTTCTGGTCACTTGTTCCAGCTTTTCTACATTTAAATCAGTTTTAGCAACCCACATCCTGTCCAGATCTTGCAAATTCTCCAGTGTATCCCTGTCAGCAAAAATAAATTCACATTATAATATACTCTGCCAGCTATCAAAACCGTAAAACAAATTTAAAAATGGGTATTTTCAAACCAAAATGGCCTACAGCCCCTATTAAAAGTTTCTGGTAAACATTAACAGCTGTAGGAAGGTCTGCATGCTCGGGAGGGTTGCACCATTTTTTCCGTATACCAGTGCAGTAAAATTTGCAAGACTCTAATAGTAGGTTACCTGCTAACGTAGAATACGCTTTTTCGGAGGACTTTCCTGGTCAAAAGTGGCACAAGCTATCAATAGTTGTTTAGCGCCTGCATGTACCCTGTCGTGGCTTAGCACCCATGTGCTTCTTCGTTGGTCCGAAGAGTAAGAAATCACTGGGTGCCATGTCAGGACTGTATGGAGGATGGTCCAGATGATTGATTTCCTCATCAGGGGAGCGACAATGAATGCTGCTGTTTACCGTGACACGCTGGAGTATTGCGGGCAGCAGTTCACACAAAATGTCCTGCATTTCTCTCAACAGGTGTCGTGATGCTGTACGACGATGCCAGACCATGGCCATTCAACAAAACAACAGTGAATTGTTACGGCTCCTCCGAAAGAATATACTGAACTAAGTATACAGTATTTCTTTATGGATTTCGTGATTTCGCATCCGTCTCTTGGAACAGGTCAGAAGAATGTAGCTTCCACGGAAGTCACAGCCTGTGGCAATGACTAGTGCACCAGGATGTTATGAAAATGGCCACTCAAAGGGCCATTCGTGTTGCAAAAGTACATTCTGGCCAAATGAGGAAAGCAACGGAAAAGTACTTCACCCCTCATTATTCCTTGTACACATCATTATGACGGTTTTTGCCGTTTCCTTGCAACCGCATAAGCTTTCATGAGGCTATTTGGGGATCAAACCAACCTCATGTCATCGGAACTAACAAGGAAAACCTACGTAATCGACCAGCCTCAAATAGCCAGCATCTATATATAGGCCACATGTGTAGAGTCGGAATGTCTAGAGAGTAAACAAATTTCGCTATTTTGAAGTATTGTCTAGACCAGCCTTCCCTAATGATTATGCAAACCTCATAACAGGACGGTTATCTGGGATGTAGTGTAGTTGTTACTCACTTTCTAACCTAGAAATGAAATGTATACACATTATAACGTCGACTATCTAAAGTTTATAATCTAATTTGTATCACTACATTCAGTCATCATTCATACGTTACAATTAGGTACTACATCTGAAGTTTTAACTTAATATCAGTCTTACACTAACGAAATTAATGTGTGTTGAAATGTAATAAGTGTCTCGTTCTTCCATACAGTATGTAAAGTCCATAAACATGTTCTTTCAAATTACTATTAGATTACTATTTTAATTTCATTTATCTTAGCTTCAGAGCTGCTTAACGATGCAGTAAGTCGTGACACTTCACCCATAAGAACTAGGATTCAATTTCTCATCACGAAAGAGGTATTTTTAGATGCAGGTCTTCATATTCAGAAGGGAAGCTTTCCCAGTCTGTTACGCTACTAATAAATTAGATCAGATTACACCACATATCGTATTTATTGGTAGTGAAGTTCGCGCTCCAAGCGCTTTCTTACACTTAAGACGACACTCCGTGAGGTAAAAATCTATATTTTTGGCATTTTGGTGAAATTTTTTCATGACTAAAATTGAAAGGATTAAGTTCCTTTTGGTCTTGACAGGAACTTATTCTGCTGTATTCAAACAATTTATCACTGTGATAATGCTTTCTTCGCCAATTGTAATTTTACATTTAAATGCCTTTCTTCTGCCAAATGTAAAAAAAAATTCTAATGGTATATGCATCACAGTATTATTAAGAAACCCGCGTGTGGAATTTTTGATTGCAGAATTTTTTTCAATTGGTGGAGATTTTTAAGTCCAAAATTTTACAACGTAAAAATTACACAAAATTTAATAGATATATCTCGTGATATAAATTATGTACAGGAAAATCGAAACGTAGTGCTTTTAAAATAATTACAAATTTACATTAAGATGTTAATTAAATTTCATAAAAAATGGAATATGCAATTTCAATAAATAATGTTGGAAAAACTATTAATTGTATATCAAAGAAATGATCGTAATATCTCTACTTTTATTTAGGTAACAGTCTCAGAAAGTTTCGTGAGAATCCATGCATTAGGTAAAATATATATTTTATCCCCAGGGTGTCGCCTTAAATATTTATTACTATAACATCCTGAAAGGAATCACAATGCAAAATATAATAAAATACATATGTTTTCATTCTGGAGTCTTGTGTGTTTCGGCTTTCAGTCTGCAAGCCTGTATAATTTACGAAACCCCTAGACAAACCTCTATTTGTAACTGGTTCTTCGGCCTCTTTTTGTTCTCTATTTCCTGTTTTGAAATCATCAAAAACTAATAATAATAATAATAATAATAATAATAATAATAATAATAATAATAATAATAATAATAATAATGCAAAGGAAGGTGTTATGGAGAAAATCGAAATCAAAGAAAGATTCTGAGAAAAATCTTTGGCCTAGCAAATGAAAACGGTGAATATACAGGGTGCCCTTTAAAAGTTAACAGGACAGGGAGCAAGCAAGGGTCGAAAGAAGAAGGGTCATATAAACATCGTTTGCAAACGCAATATCTTTCGAGTTATAGTCCGCTACCATTAATATTAATGATCACGTTGTTCCAAGAATTTATGGAGAGTCGTATGCAATAAAGGGTGGATATACCTTCCTACTTAAACATTGGTCGTTAACCTACTGGTGTGTTGGGTTATGAACTTATGATGATGAGGCACCGGACCATTTTCATAGTAGGGTTAGGCGACACCTAACGCGGGTCTTTCATGAGCGATGGATTGGTTGGGGAAGGCCAATAATTTGGCCTGCCCGTTTTCCTGACCTTAACCATTTAGACTTTAGGCATTGGGAATTTGTCAAGACCATGGTGTATGCGGTGCCAATAAAAGATGTGGATGCATTCCGGCAACACCTAGTGTGTTCCAATGTGTGCGCAATTCCATCTGTATTGTAGTGGATGGCGGTCACATGTCGTGAGGATTAGATCACAGACATGGTGATCATTGATAGTAATGGTAGCGAACCATAACTCGGAGGATACTGGGTATGGGACTAATGTTTATGGGACATTTTCTTCGTTTGTTGCATGCTGGCTCCTTCGTAAATATGGGAATCTTTTCAAGGACAACCTGTACAAGACAGCACAACTACCATTTCTACACCCATGTGGGAAAAAAATGAGGTGGTGTGGAAAGGAGAATATTATGTCTCATGTTCACATAGCACGGATGATCCCAGAAAGAATACAGAAGGAGCCTACTTAATGCAGGTGGAAAGAGACTTACAAGATGTGGGGATTTCAATTACGACATTCGAGAGCGTATCTCCCTTAAAATCAAACTCAAAGGATACCAGAGTTGCCAAGAAAAACCTCAGCTTTAAACAGGCAAGGCGTGGACTGAGGAAAGAAAGCAACAACATCGAGAACTGTTCAAATGTTAATTCTAGGGCTTAGAATATGATAGCGCGGATTCATATCCACAATCCCATGCTCTAATTTAAGAATACCTAGCTGACGGATGAACGCAAGCACAACCTTGTACCGCCGCATCCGGTACTCCATATTGACGAAGGAGGGATTATGCTCGATACTGCCCTCATCTTCTATGTCCGCGCGAGTAAGATTTGCTGTATCACTTGTGGTTTTGAATGTGATGAACAAAAGTTCGGTATAATTGATACGCATAATCTTCATGTACCATTATACTGTACAAGGTGTAACGTGCTCGATTTTGAATCACTCGGTTCACCGAGGTAGATACTTGCAAACAAATACTCTTCGGCGTATTCGCCGTAGGTGAAGTAATCTGGTCGGTTTCTGTGCCTTGCCTTCCTGCGTCCACATTTGTGTGTGTTTCTTAGAGAGTAACGTAGAGATGACGCTACTGACCTAGTATATATAGACGGCGAACACTGGTTGCCATGATTACAATGATGCCCGAGGACGCTACTTTGAGGTACTGCAGACCCTAGCCATGTTAAAACAGTTCGCGCTTGTTTCTTCACGTTTTAGGTCTGTGGAATAAGATGCTTTGCAGTTAACGCAGTATGCTTTATTTTCATGATACTGGTAGTAGTTTCGATCAAATAATAATTAATTTTGAGAATACATTTCAAGTGTATTAGGTGTCTTCTAAATAATTTAAATACTTTTATGTACGTTTGTATAAGAGTCAGTTTCGAAAGGATACCACAGAAAGCAATGCAATAACACACTTGAATGTAATTTGCGCTTGACATCAAAAATGCTAATACCATTTGTAGAATATGGAATTTCCAGTGGATCAACCAAACATTATACAAATTAAGAACGACATTTTAAAACTCCACAAATGGAGGAGGCCGCAAATATGGGCTAAATTCCTCCTGTAAAGTAAATTATCCCTAGTTTTGTACGTGTAGCTCAATTGAATGGGTTTCAGTGTGGAAACGGTGTCCAGTCTGGCTTGATATAGATAAGATGTAATGATGTTGTACATGTTCCAGTTCTCATTAGTTGTGATATATTGTCTGGTGTAATGACAGAGTTTCATTGGGAATGACCAGATAAGATCTGCGTATGATATATATGTTCAGCTTATCCACACATGTGACAAATTAGGACGGATATCTGCTGTCGTTAATCCAAAATGAAATATTCTCACATGCACAGTAGAGAACCCAAGCTGTTCCGCTCGTTGCTGGCCACCGTCTGGAGTCTATCTGATAACGGCTAAGGTATAAAACATTTCTATCCGAGTTTTGAAATTGGACACCACCCCGGAGAAAATTTTTGAAAAACGAGACATCGGTGGAAGTTGGGTGAATCACAACTCCCTCTATGCTGTGGTGTCATCTTATGACTTACATTTGGACTTCAAGCTTGTTTACAGCCAGCAGAGCTTTGTCCTCCGTGGTGTAAAGATGGAACATCCGTGCTTGTGTTGGTTCGTCACCGTTTGAATAAAGGCCACAAAGGTAATCCCATCTATATATGGAAACATTTTATTGATTTCAAAAGATGAAATCATACCTTAGCAGACAAGTTAAGCAATATCTTGAATTGTACCGAAAGTTACAGGAATAAAGAGCCGGCAAATGTTTCAAATTGTTAGTCTTGAATGGCTCTATCAAACTAAAGAAACGAATTTCCAAAATCACTTCCGCGACAAAAGCAATTCCGGAAGAAAAGCCTAAAATCCCTTGTTTCTTTACTCGTTTTTAAATCACATCATATCCAAAATAAGTTATTTACATAATTCTTTGTGTAATATGTTCGTTGATTTAGTAACATCAGGCGTGTTTTTGATTCTTGAAAAATGCCCACTCCGAATGAAGTTATAAGGGCTTAAGTACAACACTCCCTTCACTCACATTAGCACTCGTTGTGGTAGAAAATAGAAAACTGCTAACTTAAGCCCCTTAATTAGATTAAGAAAATATTGTAATTTCCAGGAATAAATAAAGAAAATATTCTCATACATTATTATAAATTTTATTTACCTACAATTCCTAGCTCATATCGATAGGACGTTTTCGACATTGATTTGCTTGCCTGAAAGGCTGGAACTGGGCATATTTATTGATGTTATTTTTATGATTACACTAATATAATTTCCTGTAATTCTTATTCCAAGCGCACCGACTGGATTTATCTTCTATTTTATGCAAAAGTAAGCCTCATACTCTCAGATTTTTTTGCATCGCTTCCAATTCATATATTGTTTTCAGAACCTTAGGCTATAACAAAAAGTGTTGTTTTTATTGAATGAACTCATTTGTACTCTTACAAACGAATTAACACTATGTAGTGGATCTCAAAAATAATTTTCGTCTCTCCTAAAAAGAAATG
The DNA here is from genome assembly GCF_040414725.1 of Anabrus simplex. Taxonomy (NCBI): domain Eukaryota; kingdom Metazoa; phylum Arthropoda; class Insecta; order Orthoptera; family Tettigoniidae; genus Anabrus; species Anabrus simplex. Next base: position 35,648,636 of record NC_090278.1, read on the forward strand.
ATTTGTTGGTTATATCCTTGTGCCGGAGAGGTATTCAGTTAACTGAGGCAGGAGTTGGGAACAAACCTGTCTTTCCCCATGAGTTCGAAGTACTATATCCCCAGTGGTCGCGAAAATCTAAGACAGGAATGGGCTACCGGTATGAAAATATAACAATTCTCTTTTTAAGAACTATCTTAGTTAGCACATTTCATCAATCCATACTAAGCGAATTATCCTGGTGAAGCGTTATTTTATACTGTAATGATTGAGAGGGGGTAACGCAGAGCAGTATTATTGGACCTGTATGTTTCCTTATATGAATATTATATGGGTAAAAAACTGTAGTCATCTCTAAGGCGAGGGATGTTATGCTGTATAGAATAATAAAGGAGAGGGTGTATAAGTCTCTGGTAAGACCGTAGTTATAGTATTGCTCCAGTGTATTGGACCCACATCAGTACTACTTGATGCGGGAACTGGAAATGATCCAAAATAAAGCGGCACGATTTGTTCTGGGTGATTTCCGATAAGGGAGCATTGTTCGGAAAATATTTCAAATTTTCAAACTTTGGCCTGGGAAGACTTGTGAGCAAGGAGACGAGCTACTTGGCTAAGACGTATGTTCCCATCTGTCAGTGGAGAGCCGGCGTGGAATGTTATTGTTGATGAATAAGCTTGAGTGGAGCTTTAAGGATAGTAAAGGTCACAATATGAAGATAAAGCTGGAATTGAAGAGCACAAATTGGATCAAACATTCACTTATAGGCAAGGATTAAAGGATTGTCTGTTACTGTGCTACCAAGGTATGTGAACTGACTTCCTCGTTCTCCTCTCAATCCACCTTTCATATTTACCTTTCATATTGCAGGTAGTGCAGTGCTGGTTCTCTGATGGCAGGCGCAGATGTGAAGCTGTTACTGTGTGCTTGGTGAACAATGCGGCGGCCCTCCTTTCAGATGGTCAGATTTGTTCGAACTCCTGCAAGTTCTGTTACTCTCACTGAATTACGGAAGAGTGGACTAGATGACAGTTTTTCGTAGAAAAAATTGTTTGCGCCCTATCCTATCACTGCTTACACATCCGGGCTCTAGCTATCACTAACAAATACACTCCTGAAAAATATTTGAAACATACAGAATGGCAGGAGTAAACGATGAGATGGTATGTGATGTTATTTCAGTGATTAAAAAGAACTTGGCAGTAGGGGCCCACTTACCGGTATGACGTTGCACGCTCTCTGGGGTGATGCAAGCACTGATACGGTAGTGAAGGGTGGCAGAAAGTATTTGTGTTCTCTTCTGACACCAGCTGGCCCACAACTGTTTTAACTGATCCCTGACATCTTGGTACTGCGACGGAATTGAGGTCCGAGATGGTCCCCCACATGTCCTATCGTGGACAGATCTGGGGATCTTGCTGGCCAACATCACGCAGACACTTCATAGAGCCACGTGTACGAGCGTTGTCCTGTTGAAAAATGGCACTACGATACTGTCACATGAGAGGTAACACATGTGAACGCAGCATGTCCTTGACGTACCATTGTGACCCTCAATTACTACCGTCCGTTACCTGAAGCCATACCAAAAGGCTCTCTACATCATGACACCAGGAACAACAACGCTTTGCCTCTCCAAAACATTGGAATAATGGACCTCTTCCAGGTCGCCGCCATACTGGCAGAAGATGGTCATGCAGGTAGTACAGAACCGCGATTCATCGCTGAACACAATGCGATACTATTCATCAGCAGTCCATGCTTTCCAGTCGCGGCACCATTCCAAACGCAGCCGTTTGTGTTGTGGTATTAATGGGACGGTAATTCCCTAGTCCGGCTGTTGTTAGTCTCGAACCCAATGGGGCGAGGTGACATAGAATATTGCAGGGAGTCCAGTGCTGGTTCTCGGATGGCAGGCGCAGATGTGAAGCTGTTACGATGTGCATGGTCAATAATACGGCGGCCCTGCTTTCAGATGTTCAGATTTGTTCGACGTTCCCATGCAATCCAACATCGAGACACTGTCACATACGAATGCCTCATGAACCTGGATAATGCACCAGCCGGCTAAATGGAGAACCGAAATGACACCCCTTTCAAACTCTGTCAGGTGCTAATAACGCTGTCTCACACGAGGACGCGACATCTTCGTGTCACTAGAGCCCGGAATTTTATGCAGTAATGGGTTAGAATGCAAACTTACTGAAGCGAGTAGCAAGTATAGTCTACCTTCACAACGGTTATGCTATAGGGTTTGCATAAACATAGGGGTACGGCCCATCAGAACGCCTACAATTTATGCTACTCTTGCTACATTATGGAAGAGCGGGTGGCCGACACTTCCTACTAACCAAACTAATTTGCAATCTAACCTGTTACTGCATAAAAATCCGGGCTTTAGTGATCACTCAACATCTGAAGTTGATCGCGCCCTTTATATACCCTAAAAGGTCTGGTAAGAAAACAATGTACTATTGTGGCCGTCCTACTTACCAGAGAAAATTGGAGCTATAATCATTTACATACCCGCCGATGCTGTGTACAATATGAAGTTACATTGACATCCGACCATTTCTTCCGAGTGCTTCAATTTTTATCAGGCAGTGTTTATTGCAATATTTGAACAAACAACGGCCTGTTAATAAGTAAGTCAATAGAAGTACACACATCACTCCCGCCATGTCTGCTGATAACACAGCTCTGGGTTCAGCAGTATGGTAATGTCCCCCACTCTCATGTGCACACAACACCTACCTTTAATTTAAATGCTAAACAATTTTCACACATGTGCACTTTCATTATCAACAACTTTCCATTGCACCGTTACAGAAGAGTCAGTGTTGGGAACAAATCAGATGCTGAAAAATAACGTTGATACAATATTCCAGGTGCACAAAGAATATAACAGTACACCGTTCTATTGCTAGAAACGAGTAAGGCAAGCTTGTTACCTTAGTGGTTGTTGAGTAATATTATATATATGTAAGTACTCGTATGTATGTATTTATTTAATCGAATGGAACTTCTAGAGAGCACAATAAAGCAATACTTAATTTCTTGTTATGTTCCTCCTTCCTCTCCGCCCATATCTGTTTTCTTCATTCTGATCTCTGTTTCCAGAGCTGTTCTAGGTTATGTGGCTGCTTTCTTTCTTTCTTTCTTTCTTTGTTAATCTCTGAAGAGCTCTTTTTACGCTTTGTCACTAAACAACTACCTTATATGTGTACATTTAATGTCACTGTTTGTTTCTATGAGCTCATTAAAGTCTGTGTGGATCATGCTGGTTGTACTTCGATTTTATTCAAAAATGTTTTGCCAGTCTGTCATTATTCATTCTGTTCAAATTTCCAAAACAAAAAAACAAAAATACAGCAATTTTCTTTTATGCATGATCTGCATTATATTCTTCATATGTACGTAGATTTTTTAATTACATCGTGACCTGTTGTATTCAGTTTCTTTACTCCTTAGGTCAAATGTGTTTCTAACCAATCTTCTCTATATGTTCATGATTTTGTTCATATTACCTTTCCACATTAGTTTGCCTTTTGGCTCCATAAAGACACTCAGGTCTCACTACTCTATTGTAATGGTAATTTTGGTGTCCCCTGATAATGCCTTCTTGTATACATTTCTAGTGATCTGGAAGGTTACGCTCATCTTCTTTATTTTTACCTCTAAACTGATTTAAACGGAGAATTAAGTTCCTCAACAATGGCTACCTGTTGGGAAAAAATTAATATCTGTAACGTAGTCTTCATGAAAGTAAGGCAAAATTTGTATTAAATATGTGACGTCACACGCATACTCTGTTGAGGTTAGCTGTCGTTGTGAATACATCGTTATCAGTTGTACAGAATTACACACGTAATAATGGAAAATAAATATTTCAATAGGATTTGAAAAAAAACGTGCAAAAGATAGGAGAAATCTGTTGATTTGAAAATGTTTCTCTTTAATGCACTCGCGCGTTACTCTGAATCATTTTTTAATTGATGCTGAGTTCGATATTGATGTTGATGTGCTAATAATTATGACGGCCGGTATTAATATAGACGTTCAAAGAAATGAAAAGGCATTTGATTTTCTGAACCATCACCTTAATTTGAATGTTGTGCTGAGCATCGATCCAAGCACATTGAACAATTCATTTATTGATGATATTTTTACTCGTAATATTACTCCAGAACTCTTAAGTTAAGTCTCTTATTTCTCAAATCACAGACACACGCTACACCGTGTTATTATCAACATTCCAAGTGTACCACGTTACATTGAATAAAATGTTTTATCGACATTATATTTCTCTTTCATTTCTAATAAGCAAGTCTACGAAAGCCTGAAAACCTCACGTTCGATAAAATAATGACAGCTTACACCAATTTAATTTTACCCATTGTCTACCCTGCGACAGAATCCCTGACACGTGTTCATGCAAAGTAATTTCTTCTTCTTCTAGACGTCACTGGCAGAAGCTACGGAATTTTATCTCCCTCAAAAGGTCGCTGGATCAATCTCCGTGAGATTGTGCGGGGTGTCTAATAACTAGAAACACCAGAACTACTGCAGCGAGTTCAGCAGTTCCGGAGTTGCAGAAGTCTTTCTCCTTCCACTAACTACGCTATGATGCTAACAAGCTAGTTGACCCTGTTCCACAGTAACTGAACCACATTTCGTCGTTATGCTCCATTACTCTGAGTGTCCAATCCCAATTTACTTCTTGCAACTGCAAGTGGCTTCGTGGTTACAAAACACCAATATTTATCGCTGCATCCACCAAGTTAGTAATTGTATTTGTACTTTGAATATACTGTGAGCTGTCGTGTTATTAGTACAGCAGGTAGTTTCCTGTATGCTTCGTACGGATGTAATTTTTAATGTACATAATTAATTCTCATGGAGTACATTGCAGTGAAACATTCTTCCTCTGTACGTCTTTGTGTGAATAATGCTCTCAAGTAAATCATCATTCCGGTCTGCAACAAACTTCAATATCCAGACATGTATTTATTATTAATTTATGTATTTATGTATGTTCTATACGTAATAATTCGATTTATGTATTTATGTATGTTCTATATATAATAATTCGGTTCTCAATTAATGTGGACCTACACCTTTGAACATAAAAAATGGGGTGTATTAAACTATTTTCTGCAGCAATGGGAAATAATACTAAAAGGAATCCTAATTTGATAAACACCTTATTTATCAATAATATGTCTACATATTTAGATGTCATATAACCCTATGCCATTATATAGAAGTAATTATTCAAAATTGCTGTGTATAATGGCCACTATTTTGTCATTCCCGTGATAATTTCAAAGCACACGAATATTTTTCTATGATTTCTTTTAGAATGATTAGTTGTGTTATAGAAAGACATGTACTAGAATCAGTGAATTCCATCAAGTAAAAAGATTTTTCATGAAGTTATTTTCAAGTAGTCAATTTTTCATTAAATTTCAGTTTAAAATATTTTTAATACTAAACTAATCAAGCCAGCTCAATAATCCTAGTGTATCTTCTTTCTGAAATATACATACATGCAAAATTTCATTTTAATATCTTAAAAACATTAAGAGTTCTCTTCTATCAATCCTACAATTCAAGTAGTGAATAATGTTACTCACGAAAGATGGATAGAAACATGATGTATTGTTTTTAACCGTAAAAGTTTGGGGTACTTAAAGGCAACAAAGCAAAAACCAACATAGACGTGAAAAAAAGTGTTTGGTACCACTGCATGTACCACTGTCGGCAATTTCGTCGGGTGAAAATATTAAAGGGGCAAGCTAAAAACAATCCTGATTATCGATATATCTACGGAAAAGACTTTAGGCACGAAAAAGTTAGAATAAAAAGTATTTAACCAAGGCGCAAGTGTCTTGTACCCGCACAACGGGTCTGCAGTGAGATTAGCATAAATATTAATGATCTGAACTATCAGAACCCCTAATACGTTTTCTACCCACACAACAGTTCTGCAGTGAGATTTGCATACATTTAAGTGATTGAACTACTTAGAACCCCTAAAATGTTTTATACCCGCACAACAGTTCTGCAGTAAGATTTGTATAAATATTAGCTATCTGAACTATGAGAACCCCTAACATTTATGCAACTCGCCTGCATAAATGTAGAGCGGCTAGATGATATTTGCGCCTTCGTCAAATACTTTTACATTCAAACATATAAGTGTCTAACAATCCTTTGCCTAAATATAACAGAAGAAACTGATTATTTACAATGGAAAAAATAAGAGTGTCCATATCGACCAGGTGAATAACAATATAGTCAGAATTATTTTAGAGGTGAACTCGCAGATAATATGATATTCATTATTTTAAAATCACCGTGAAATAGTACGTATTTTATTATATTACACCTTTGAGTAAAACAGTGTGCAATAATTCAGTAATATGTTGCCGGGCTGAGTGGCTCGGACGGTTGAGGCGCTGGCCTTCTGTTCTCAAATTGGCAGATTCGATCCTGGCTCAGAACGGTGGTATTTGAAGATACTCAAATACGTTAGCCTCGTGTCAGTAGATTTATTGGCACGTGAAAGAACTCCTCCGGGAGTAAATTCCGCTACCACAGCGTTTCCGAAAACTGTAAAAGTAGCTAGTGGGACGTAAGCAAATAACATTATTAATTAATAATTATTTTTCCAAAAAATCCAATACAATCTACTTGTATTGAACTTCTAAGAAAACACTGAGGATACAGATTGAGAAAAGAAGTATTTAAAGATGCTCTGAGGGGGCCATGCAAGGGTTGTAAATAAAGTAATGACAGCGTAGTTCAGACACTCACAGGAGATCGGGTATGCGCATGTAGTGCATCCAGTTGTGCGTGTTGTTGCTGGGTGGCGTTGAAGTGAGGAGTGTCAATTTCACCGCTCTAAGGCATGTTTTCCAAATGTGATCAGCGTTCGTGGATTAAAATCTCCGCAGCAAAAATGCGTCGGAATGTCATTGAGAATTTCGTGAAACTTGTGACAAGAATGCATTACGGTGTAAACGGGTGCTTCGGGTCGGAATGAGGTCTTGGAACATCCTCCGTATTCACCAGATATGAGTCCTTGTAACTTCGACCTGTTTCCGAGCCCGCCAATTTCCTGACGTGGCATATTTACTAGGCACAGCTGGTCGTTCCGTTACTGTCATAAACAGAGAACGCCTTGCCAACGACCCACAGTGGCTTCCTGACATTTGGCAAAAGGCAACAGACTTTACCAGTGACTACACTGAATGAATGTAATGCAATTGTACTTGTTAGTCAATTAAATGTTGAATTCTATCAATATTGCCAATCCTTTATTCACAGCCCTCGTATGTCTCGTGCGATGTTTATTGTCAAAATAAAATACCTACTAGCATGAGTTTGAAATTATATTGTAGACATGTTGTTTCTTCATTCTAAACTGAAGTACACAGTTCCAAACAACGTTGATGCACAATAGGTCTGTGACATGACACTAATCATACATCTCAACAGCTCGACTTTTACAACGTACTACAATGGTCTGCTGAAAATAAATTACACTCTGACGTTTCTAAATGTGTTTCCTTGTATTTCACAGGAAGAAAAAGCACAAATTTTTAACGTACCAAATAGGTGTCCATCATCTAGGAAAGGTAATCGAGGTGCAGGATCTTGGAATATTACTTGAAAGAGAATTAACTTTTTTCAGCTACATAAAGTGATAAATGAATCATACAGAACCGTTTGCCTTAAACTTAGTAAAGGACTATGAACAATGTATCTACGGTCATGACGTCTTCTCTCGAAGATGTGCTTAAAGACTCATAAATATTTAATTTTTCAAGAGGTTAAGACAGCCTATCATGCCATGAAGGACTTTATTTAGATATGACATATCAGCAGACATTCTCTTGCAAGATAACAGTTAAAGGCCAAAATTTTCTTCAAGCTCAGAAACAGCAACATTGTTGTAATAATAACCAGCTGTTAATCCTATAATTATGATGAACCGTCGTTGAAAGGACTAAATCTGATCAATAACCCTCACTCTATTGTGGTGGAACCTCTTAATATAAACACCCCTTGAAAAATATGTTGATGAGTGTTCATATTTATACTTTGACAATAATAAAGTAAACACGTAAGAAGAAAAAAAAGGGTTCCTGTTTTGCTCTCCCTTTCTCGTCTACACAAAATAGTGGTGTCGAAACGCGGGAAAGTAGTAAACAGAACCATCCTCAAAGCAGTGTTTCAACCGAGTGAAATCAGCGAACTTCATCATTTGGAAGAAAATACGCGAATGCGATTTTGTGTGTATCATTTAAAAAGGGAAACCTTAGAAACTTAAAAATTCCTACCAGAGAAAGTTATAATGACCAATTTCACAAGGGAGCCAAGTGAAGCCTTATTGCAGATCAAAATCCAGGGCATATTCATTCATTTTGATTGTTCTGGACTTCCATAAGAATTTTCATTTACCGCAAAACTGGGGGCTAATGGAATGAACATTTGTAGTTTTCCAGGCCTTCCAGTCTTTCAAGTATTTCTGTTTAGATGACGGAGTGGCTGTTACAAACATAATTTGCATGTTGAACGAAATAAATTAGTCATTGTAAAATACATTTCTATGTATATCATCTCATTGCTCATTCATTATCTTCGTCATCCTCTTGACTAACAAGGATCCATCGATCAAATATAGTCATCATTTTGTTCAGTGGTGTAATTTCAACGTTAACAATAACACCAGTGCTCCTTTATACACCAAAAGGTAGAGTATATCGTAGTTCGAAGATTACAGCACACATTTGGCCTGATGGATGAATTCATACAATGCTTCAAGACTAGTGGAATACGTTCAGTGCACCTGCACTTTATTCTATTTGCTATTTTAGAAAATTGCAGAAAATCTTTCCGTATGTTTTAAAAAGTTTTACTAGCATCTATTTTCTCTATATCAATAAAAATTAATAGTATTTCATTTTCTATAACCAGACAATAAAGTTTGCTTGCCATCAGACACAGAATAGTACACACATGATTTACATGCATTTGTAATAAAGTTTCGAGCCATAGGTTCTTACCTAAATTTAAAGTGCTGTAACATCCGTTCAGATGATTTTTGAGAATTGCTACTGAAAATTGTATCATGCTCGTTATAATCTGATCTTTATGTTGTTTTTCCTCCATTTTGCAACTCCTTTTGGGAATCATTCCTCTGGCTCAAAAGAATAGGCCTTTAACGGCAATTCTGTCCACGCTACATGATGTTTGAAAGAAGGGAATTACTGGCTCATATACAGTTTTACTTTCTCTGTTGACCTCCTCAGGCTGTGAAATGGAACCTTCAAATCGAAATGTGGGCTCTACTATTTCAGTTGATTTTTGTTGCTCTCGAAACCATATTGAAAATTTGTCTGTCTGAAATTGAAATGCAGTAAATTGGAAAGTAATATCTAAATGTGACTCCGAAACAATATAGTGACTGAAGTACGAAAAATTTTCAAATGTTGTCTTAAGCAATACCATATTGCTTTTGTGAAGCTTTTGCATGTTGTACAGTAGTTTGCAAACAAGTCAATATTTGTCATTTGACATGAAAATTTCACAAATTTTGTGTCCAGAATCATTATCCAAGTTTACCTGTACGCTTCTTAGAATTTGCTTCGAAATCGAATACAAGCTATTAAATGTCAAAACTGTAAATATGGAATTACACCAATCTGACATACTACAGTATTTTCCTTCGGTTTTCTACCTTGAATTAAGCTGTACATCTCAAATACTCTTCAATATATACAGCAGTTTCTTTAAGCAATGTTTTATTTTAAGTGAATTTACTCATGGTTCCTCGACCAAATTTAGAGAATTCAAGCGATTGCGTTTCATATTAATTCTCTTAGTGCATCACACAGGTAGAAGCTGTATCTGTGAAGTGTATTTGAATAAACCTTGGGTCTGTCTGTTAGGTCATCAGCCCAGAGGCTGCTTGGATCCTCAAATAGCACCACCAAAGGTTATGCGGTTATAAGGAAACCGCAAAAACCAATGGCAGCACCAAAATAAGGCGTACTAGGCAAGACGAGGAGTGAGGTAGTTTGCCATTGCTTTCCTCACTGGGTCAGAAAGTGCTATTGCAGCACGACTAACCCTATGAGCAACACCTTTCATAACACTCAGATGCACTAGTCATGCTCTGAATGCCATTACTCAGTACCACCCATACCCTAGCAGCTTCCATATTGTCACAGCCATGGATGAGACTGGGACTTCGGTGAAAGCTACACTTTACTCTGGCCTGTGCCAAGAGATGGATACAAAAGTACTGTATCCATCAAGAAATGGCAGCCAGACCCTGATATTCACTGCTTAGACGGAAATTTGTGGTAGGTAATACTGTACTTCCAATACTGACTCATGTTGAATATGCGTAGAAGTTTTGTTTGAGTATCGTTTCTTTTTCCACTCAATGGCGAATATTATATTTCAGAATGTGTAGTAACTGGGATGTAATTATTTGAGTTTTATATTTGCTTTTAGCTACATCTCCACTTGCATATAAATAATGACTGTGTCTCCCATAATTGTTGTAAAATCTGAGATTCGCAAACCCTTTTGATTTACAGGGGCGAAGGCGTATATTTGATGATTCTGGAGTTGGGATTTTTATGCAGTAATAGGTTCGAATGAAAGCATAATGAAGCGAGTAGCAAGTACACTCTAATCTGCACTACGGTTATGCTATGATTTTTTCATAAACATAAGGGGTTCGGCCCATGTGGATCTTTTGCCCCTACAAGCACCATATTTCATGAACCTGCGTGTAATTGGAATGGCGGTAGTGTGGAATGTTGTGTGTCAGGAAAGGAAGATTATGGACGTCACAAAACACCCAGTCCCCAGGCCAGGGATATTAATAATTACAATTAAAAACCCCTGACACTGCCGGGAATCGAATCCGTGGCTGCCGGGTGACAGGTAGACGCGTTGCCCTCTACACCGCGGGGGCGGACTAGAATTTATGTTACTCTCAGTACATTTTCGAAAAGCGACGTAGACGACAATTTCTACTAACCAAATTAGTTTGGATTCTAACATGTTACTGCCACAAATTCCAGGATCTAAAGACGATGATGATTGTTATATACAGGGGTTTAATGTCTAGGTCATCGTCTCCAAGCTGTATATTCAGTTGAAGGCTTATTCATACATAAAATTCCTTCTTTTACTATTACAAAATAGTACGTAAAGACTGCGAGGAGTACTGACAAGTGTGAAAGCATCCTGTATATTGTCCATGTGAAAAATAGAGTGAATGCATTTGCACTTTACCGATATTTAACGCATTCACGCCCATCATCTGAGCGGCTATTTAAAGGGCTGGCCCAGCTATTCCAGCTGTTAGTGGCAGAGCAAACAACAACGAATTCTTTTCACAATAAGTTCTAAACGGAACAAGATATGGAAACAACATTTTCCACATACCTTAATGAAGTCCTCTAGTATCTCTGTAGGGTGTGGTAGGTAATGTCACACTTTCCTGGGTGAATGGGAACACTAAACATTCCAAAAAATAGCGTGTTTCACTAATAATTTTATTTTTGAAGCACACTTTGCACCTTCTTCAGGGGAACTTATCTATGTTTGATGGTGGAAACTTTAAGAGAATATACTCTTTTCTCTTCGCATCTAACCTAAATGATGGGTCCTTGGCCGGTGCCATTTTTGGCGGCAAAATTGCAGGACGTTGACTTGGAGCTGAGATTTCGGAGAGAGGTGACTGTACTTGTATGTCGGGTTCACTTTTTAGCCCGTTTGAGAATTGCCTGGTGTTCCTTTAGATCTTTTGGTACACCCCTATTCGACCGTATTGTTCCACATACGGCAGTGTTCTGTTCCCGTAATTGTTTCGCGAGTCAAACGCTATTTGTAATAATTGTCCATATAGACTGTATACCCCTGGCCAAGATAATTTTCAAGCAGCTGAAAAACGGTGCTTAGTAAATTCGCATCACTTGCATCATTTATATTGTCCCTACTCGCCATGGTTATACTTCAGAACGCGACTATACACTCGCTTGTGCAATCACGAACCAACTACGCAGCTAGTTGTGCGAGCGCTAGGCTGCCTTCAGAAACAAATCAATGCAAGTGCATACGGAGGGAAAATCGCCGTGACCATGTGGTTTTCGGTGAGTAGAAACATTCATAAGGATATCACTTTCATCTCTCTCGCACATATTTGTGACCAAAATAGATAACTCGGATACGGGCGTGAATGTGTTAACGTGACCCTCTGTGCTTTATTTTTAGTGATAGAAAACAATGTTGTACAGAAAACTGAAGCCGCTTGAACTGAAAGAGCTACTCTTTGTCAATGCTGAGCTGAGGCCGTACCATTAACGTACATAAAGGTTGCTGTTGTGGGCAACCTATTAAAGATTCTTTTATTTATCGTATGACAAATCATTGTTATAAACAACAATATATAAATTATATAATAACATAACAAGGGCGTTATTACAATTAGACATAAAACAGGGTATACAATGACAATGTATGCACTTATATAGTGAGAATTAATTTGTCTACCCAGTTAACAGCATCTGGAGTCAGCGTTAGAAAGTCCTTCAGATAGCCCAACTGCGACGTAATACTACACTGATGCACAATGTGTTGGGTGGTCTGGCGAGTCGCTCCACAAACACAAGATGGATCAGAAATCTTGTTCGATTTGCAGAGGAAGTCATTACGTACTCCTTGGTTTGTACGAATTCTTTTGGCAATTTTCCACATACTTCGATGCAGATCAAAACCATCTGGTTTAATTTGGGTATTTAAAACAGTTGTAATGTCTGGTGGTGGATGTTGGATCTAATTTTCTTTCCAATGATAATTTATATTGAAGCCCCTATTGAAAATTTAACAGTAGAATTTATTGCTGGATGTCTGGATTTTAACCTGCCAGATATTGTATTTTGAATGTAACCATGAATTGGAAGGTCAGGGTGATCCAGCATTTTCTTATATTCACGTACTAAATCATCCTGTATTCTCAGTGCAGGTGGATGAATGTGGATTAAAAGTTCGATTGTACGCATTGTATTATTGACATGGATGTCGAGTATGCCGGTATGGTTGCTGTTCAGCCAAACCGAGCACAGTATTCTTCTGAACTGTATACTATTTCCAGGGCAGAGCAACTAAGTCTTGCAGATGTTGAACCCCATGCAGTACCACACAGCTTTTTGAAGGATACTTATGGGGTACAGTAGTATTTTTTGAGGACGTTTCTTTCTCCTATAAGTTTTACGCGTATCGTTTGTGGATAACTTTAAGAGTTAAGGCAGCGTAAGCCATCAAAGTACTTGCATGACATCGTTATCTTAGAATTGCTCCACAGAAACTCTTATTGATCGAATTCCTTCCATTACGGGTCGATATGTAATGTACAAAAACATTTCTGGAAGGTTACTAAAGCAGGCAAGAAAGATGGGTTCAACGGTTCTCCAGTTTTGGTTGAATCATAGGTGTATGAATAACATGCATAGAGTCAGACGTTATGTTTCATATTTTTGAGAATGTAATATATTAGCATCCTCCGAGACATAACCCATATCCTTGTGGAAGGAAGGAATAAAGGGAAAATCCTCCATTGTCAGATGAATTAACTGGAATATTTACTGAATATCTGATACATGTGCTGGCCAATGCATACACCAGCCTAGGTAGGTTACGTTGCGATAATTTTTAGAACGTCCATAATTGCACAGACATAATTATAGGGTAAGACAGCATGGTCACCAAGTACACGGGGACTTTCCGGTGTATAATTAAGTAATTAACGTCCATTTACTACGGTATAACGCGCCAAATTACACAGAAGGAACACGTGATGGCAATCGATTACCTATCATAATGTTAGATAATAATATCAACCAGGCAATTTTAAAAATGTGTTCTTGATTAAAGGTAGTTACAGGGGTTAGTCAAGTCTCTAACCATTCACCTTTGTTATTCATAGTTTACATGGATCATCTGTCGAAAGGTGTCAAGTGGCAAGGAGGGCTTCATTTAGGTGGAAATTTAGTAAGCAATTCGTCCTATGCCGAGGACTTGGTCTTAATGGCAGATTGTGACGAAAGTCTGCAGTCTAATATCTCGGAATTTGAACATAGGTGCAATGAGTATGATATGAAAATGACCATCTAAACACTAAACTGACGTCAGTAGATAATAAATCCAAGAGAACTGATTTTCAGATTGGAAAAAAACACCTAGAATGTAGTTTTTTAAGAGGAGCAAAAAGCACTGTATTACCTAGACATTTCCGTGTCCTTGATCACCATTAAACCGTATCCGTCAAATGTTCCACAACATTTCGTGCTCTTTAATTGTCTCAAAGAAGGTCTCCCGCTATGGGGGAGGTGATAGAATAATACCTACTCTAAACCCTACCCGTCATAAGAGGCGACTAAAATAGGTCCCAGGTGTTGTTAACTTGTGAGTGTAGGATAGCGAGCACGGGACCCTAAGCTGAGTCCTGGCATTGCTTACATTTACTTGTGCCAGGTTCCTCACTTTCATCTAGCCTCCCTGACTTCCCTTGATGATCAACTGCTGTTCTCTTTCAGACCAGGACTCTATTACCGTAGGTTTACGAGGTCTAGGGAATCTTTCATTTTCACGCCTTTCCTGCTCCTTATCTTTGTGTCTTTGGCCAATATCTTCATATTTGACCCTTTCCACTTTTTCCCTCTGATTAATGTTAATTGAGGATGGTTGTACTTCCTTCTAAAACAATAATCACCACCACTCAAAGAAGGTTGTCATGAGAGCATGCCTTAGTCAGATTCACACAGGCCAGAAGAAGTTCTTTATCTTGGCCTAGCCAACACTGCCGGAGTTGGTTTCTTCAAGATTATTTCTTTATAATTTTCGATTTACATCTCAATACACTCATGTGGAGCATAAATAAATATAACATATTATCTTCTAAAACTGGCTCGAGGAGGGTTCCACTCACAGAATTTGAGTTTGAAATTTATCTTTTCCAATATCCTTTACATCGCACAGATGAAGATAAGTCTTAATTATTTATTTGCCTATTTTTTCTTGGCGTACCTAAGGCTACAAATACAACCTTCTCTTACAGTAAATCAAGGTTAACAACAGCATCAAACTGATAAAATTAAAGTAACTGGAACTGACACATAAGTTAAAGGTAACTCTATTGCAAATTTGATGTCGTTAGTAATAATATTACGGATAATATAGCAATAATGACAGGAACTTTTGAAATTGCAGCAGCAGAAATTAGTGTGTTGAAAGTGGCAACAGAACAAACAGATTTTCAGATATCATTCGAAATGACGGAGGGAATGTGAAACATCAAAAACCCAACTGAACACCAAATATGGAACAACAAACAGTGTGCATAAGTTTCCTTAAGTGGGTGAGAGGATCCAATCAAACGGACTAGATATAGAGACCTTGGCGGCCAGAGCAAGAAAAATGGGGGTAGCTTTCCAAAGATATATAACAGAAGGAGCTTTTCTATAGTTTACCAAAATTTATCATTATAAGACTCTCGTTAATGCGATATGTCTCAGTGCGTTAGAATGGCTTATCCTCTCTCTGAAATGTGGACTCGCTAATTTAGAGCAACACGAGAGAAAGATTCTCCACAACATTCTTGGACCAATCTACAAAAACTGTATGTACATAAGAAAATCTTTACAAGAAATCTGCTCTAAGATAGAGAATACGCAGTGATCGATTCTACGGTCACCTACGAGGGATGGAAGAGTTTCGATGAAGAAAATGTATTTTTAATAATTTTGACTCAAAACCGAAAACTAAAATAATTGCTGGTATGTTAATATCAAGAAAGACCTCGAAGGAATGGGCCTACGGTCAGATGACGCGCACAAACGAGGGATTTTCGGAAATGAGAAATGGAACAACTGTTGTTAAGTGGTTGAAGCAACGCCCTGCTCAACACAGCGAGCTAGTGAAAACCTAGCGGATCAACCGAAAACTGAATAAGACCAGAATGTGTAATGAAACTTACCGCGGTCCCTAGTTCGAAGATTAGTGAAAAAGGAATTAATAATAATAAATAATCATAGCCGTAAGCACATTTTTACAGTAACGACAGTCACAGTATAAATGGAGAGTAAACATTATTTATAGTGATTTGAGAATGACGAACTCGGCGTAACACGTCAAGTATGGAGTTCGAGACCCGCGGAGCACCTGATGTGAAGAAGTGGGAGTACTGTTTGGTCGTGTGTGTGTTTGGGATGGGCAGGATGTTCCTGTTGTAAGAGTCTCTGAGAAGTCAGTAAATCTAGATGCTAGGTACTGAGGTGTACACGCACTTAGGTTACTGTGTAGTTGACACTCAGCACGAGGTTGCCTTCTCGTTTTTCAAGCTCAGCATTGACACATTGTTAAGATATGGAGTGATACGTTGACGCGATTTTACATTGAATATAAATCGAATGCAGGAATTTCCAGCTTTGTCTAGTCTACTGGCAAATCATTTTATTGGTAAGGTAAGGGTGTATTCTGCCCGAAGGCAGGTCCGCAGAGGTATGCCTCAGCCGAAGTTTACGTACGATGGGGTGGCCAGTTCCTTTCCGCTCCCCGATTCCCTTACCCGACCAAGAGTGCGTGGCAACCCATCCAAATCTTGACCACGCCCAATGTTGCTTAACTTCGGATATCTCACAGGATTCGGTGTTTCAACACGGCTACGGCCGTTGGCTATTTTATTTGAGGCGATGGTATAACGATAGGGCTAGGCGTTGGAAGGAAATGACCGTATTCTTAAAACAGGTACAGCTCCAGCATTTGCCTGGATTGAAAATGGGGAAATCAGGTAGTACCGTGAGAGGGGAAAATTTAAGTCCAGATATCCACCTATTTTTATGCACAGGAACTAACTGAGAGCCACTTTAATGCGTTCCGTGGATGGAAAGTGGAGTGGACCACCAACACCGACAATCTGCTTTGGCCTCAGCTCAGCAAGTAGGTCATTGCTTTAAATAGGATCCACTCTGCACCGAGTCCACGTTCATAATGGGCCAAGTTCTAAACCCGGTGTGACTGTGGTGTTTTTTCCCACTCTATAAAACACATCACATTTGCGTAAAGACTGCAGGCCTTTGAAGGTGATCCAGTGGATTTTGTTCAGTGGCTGGGTAGTCTGGACTTGATAAAATATAGACATGTTGTTGTTCCTTGACACGTGAATTTATCTACATACAGTCCAAACTGTTTATTGCGACATCGCTTTTAACGAGTACTGGATATAACGTGCCCATCTAAATCCTATATAAACACTGTATTTAAAAACTCGCTTAGTACGACGTCGCTCTTTGCGAGATATCAGATAAATCAATGTATTTTGATCGCATTTTCGAAGGAACGTATCGGCTATAACGCCCAATATTGATTTTGGTTCACTATGTATTTGGAGATTACGACAACAGTGTAACGCTTATTACTGTAGATTTTTAATCAGTCTGTCTGTTAAATAGTCAAGGCAAGCATCGCTGTGAAGATGTCTTAAAAGAAAAGGAAGTGTTTAATGTAGGAAAGTCCCATACAATATGGCGATTAGGAAATGGGGAAACAAACGCCGGCATTGCGAACGATTTGTGTGTATCACACTGAGTGATTTCTACCTTTTGAAATAACAGAGAGATAATACAGTCTATTTTTCAAGGAAATGACTTAAAAATCAAACGTGTAAGAATATCTGAGCACGAAGATATCGAAGAACCTTAACGTAGATTGTTTAAGCAGCAAAGAACGGATAATGTGCCGTACAATGGACCTACTGTATTCTTCAAGTGAAAGGCATTGAACTTACTCGCAGCTCTACTCCACACAGACTATACTGTAAATTCAGTTAAATATTCGTAAGTATTAACTTAATTCTGTTAACCCAGAAGTGAGCTGGCGCAATTATTTTAATGCTATTTATTCGGGACGTCGGCCTAAGAAGATCTTTTGTACGTACTTTGCACCATACGTTATGCACCTGCGTGTATTTTGTAAATTGCGGAAACATTAACGACGACACAAACACCCAGTCCTCAGGCCAGGGATATTAATCATGCACAAATAAAAAACCCTGACCCGGCCGCTAATCGAACGAGTGGCTGCCGGCTGACAGGCGGACTCCTTGTCCCCTATACCGCAGGGCTAGACACAAAATTAATTTAGTTCGATTACGCTTATTTTAAAACGTAGATACTTTGGCTGCCACATACATCTCCGTACACTCCTTGCCCTGTGTCTGAGGTTAGTGGCACTGTAGTGAAGGGCGTTGATTGTTAGAAAGAGGGATGAATGTTGAGCGGTGTAATAAAGTGTCTCGTTGAACCCCTCGACATTCCTCCTCCTAAAAACACACCTACTCGAAACCACATAATTGTCACTCATTTACCAGGAGTGAAATTCGTAGCAGGAAGTGCATCATCTCCTGATGAATCTTGTAGTATTTTTCTTCACGAATTATATTATGTTGCAACTCATTCTAAACTGTACAAACCTGGAAAATGGAATAGTCGGAGGAAACTGTATTCACAAACAAATTTCTTATCAGTGTAGACCTCGGATTTTTAGGTGGTAATAGGCTAGAATGCAAACTAATTTAGTTAGCAGGAAGTGTCGTGCAACCCACTTTTCTATAATGTAGTAAGAGTAACATAAATTCTAGGAGGTCTATAGGCCGTTCCCCTAACACCTATGCAAACCTCATAGCATAACCGTTGTACAGGGTAGTATATAATTGTTACTTGCTTAGGTAAGTTTGCATTCTAACCTATCAGATCCTAAACATCCGCACTCTACGTGCTTATCAATATATGGATTATCATGTAGAGGATAATTATTTCCAGTAGCGTAATTATTTTGGAACGACCCATCCCGACCACCCAGCGATATACTGCACGAAGAGCATTACGTAGGTAGCAGAATCTGAGGCTGTCAGCTGAATTAAGCATGATGCGATGTTTAATGAAGGTTATTGCTGTGCGTGAAAAGTGTTTACTTCTATAGTATTAATATGCTGTGAAGATAATTAGTACTGGATATATACAATTGCCGCCAAACAACGCTGTATGGCACACTTTTAGTGAAGTTGAGTTTTTAATGGAACATTTATGTATGGCATGCGTTACACATACATAAGTCACTGAAAGGTCAAATATTCATCTGCACTTGGCAGTAAACGTCAGATATCGGGAGCAGTTCAGTGGAATGATGCTGTATAGCAAAAATGATGGCGGACGCTGGAAGTATAGGTGTTTCACCAAGCACTATAAAACGACTTAATAGGTAAAGGAAATGAAAAATTAACATGTCTCAGTGGAATGGTGTGAAATGGAGTAAGTTAAGGAACTGTGGAATGTCGTACAGAAGTCGAAGATTCAATGAGGTCGCTGTAAAGACACCTTCATATACGATAAGTCGAACTACGCTGTATGTATGTCTGCAGTTTGCCATTCATGTATGTGCATTTTTTATGTTTCTTTCATATGTTACGATAGATATCGAATGTAAGCACATTGTGAAGGATGGATTATAATTTTAACACGTTAGCTGCCACACTAACTTTAGACGACTTTTGAACTAAAGAGGGTTTATACTTATTTCATTGTTCATGTGTACTCATTATTAACGATAAACGAGCACAAAATGTTAATATTCAGAGACTGAAAGTTGCGCGACGGTCAACAGAACTTGATTTCCACGGCACTGAACGTTTAGCGAGAACACTTTCATTTGAAATACGCAGGGGCGATGTTGACCACGGCTGCTCAGCACTGCTCATCAACATGTACTAGGAAATGGTCCTTACCTCCTGCCAACTCATTTACAGATTTGTGACATTGGGAGAAAAAGTGTGTTCTCTTTTATATATGTTAAAACTGTGATATTAATTTTCAAATTATGTGCTTGCAAAATTTCGTTTTGATTGAGGAGTATGTGCTGCGACAATTAATTTCGGTACATACATGTTACATAACTTAAAGTGTTACATCCATGATGTTTTTTTTCGGATTTTCTTTGTTTTTATCTTTATAGGGTTAGAAATCCATCTCTTATTAGTAAGTTGGTCAATAAATAACTTAGAGCATTGTTGTTCGACTGATATTCGCTTTAGAAGTACTTCGATGTTGAAACGTTCGATTACAGACACCTGATTGTGTGTTAATATGTATTGTGATGATGTACAAAGGGCACTAGGAATGTTTTGCAATACGCAAAAAAGGTTGGCTGGACACTCCTGTTATGGTGAGGGATGAAATGTGGGGCGAAAACCGGTGTAGAAGACAGCAAGGCACGATCTTCACACCAGTTGTTATCAAGCAGTGGGATTGAAAGCAAGTTGAGATGTCAGTGTGGTCCAAAGGTGAATTTCGCGCAATTATTCGCTACAATTTTGCTCGTGGATTAACTGTTGACCAGTGCCTGGAGGGAATGGCTCCTGTGCTGGTACAAAGAGTTCCAGAGGGGAAATTTTGGAATTGAAGACGATCTTCATTCTGGGCAACAGTCTGAATCAGTGACTGAGGAAAACATTGAAGCTGTGAGGAAAATGTTGCAGCAAGGGAGGCGGTTGACATATCGGCAGGTAGAAGAGACCCTCCACATCTCTGCACCAGCTATTCATTCAATTCTACACGACCATCTCCACTTTAGTAAGGTTTGTTCCCTTTGGGTGCCGCACTCACTTTCAGAAGAACAAGGGGCACATCAAGTGAAATGGTGCCGAAAAATGCTAAAACATTTTTAAAATGGGACTTCGCGTAACGTCAATAGCATCGCTACAGGTGACGAAACTTGGCTTTAATATTACGATGTCCCAACAAAATCCCAGAACAAGGTGTGACTGTTTGAAGATGAGGGTACTCCTGTGACTGTGCGAAAGTCAAGGTCAGTGAACAAAACGATGCTTGCATTATTCTTCACTAGGCATGCTGCTAGAAACACAAAGTCAGTTACTGCGAAGTGGTACAGTGAGACTTGTCTGCCTCAGGTCATCCAGGCTCTCAAGCAGCTCCGTCCAATGTCACGGCTCAACACTTGCCTCTTCCATCACAACAATGCTCCAGTATATCTTGCTAATGTAACAATGGATTTTCTTGCCAGATCAGGGTTGCCTGTGCTTAATCACCTTCCATAGAGTTCTAATCTTGCCCCATGTGACTTCGCACTCTTCCCAGAAGTGCATAAGAAAGCTGAAAGGGCGGCGTTTTGCATCCCAAGTGGAGCTTCCGGCAGCATGGGATCAAGAGTGTGAAAGTGTAACCGAAGAAAAGTGGCAGAGTTGGTTAGTAACTGGTTTCGACGTATGGAGAAGTGTATTGAGTGAGGTGGAAATTATTTTGAAAAAATCTAAAGTGTTCACTCGCATTGAAACACTTTTCTAGTGCCCTTTGTAACGTGCCTATTTCCTTGATATCAGGACTAAAATTCTATTCATTTTTACTATTTTATATTTTTGCCTCTACTGTAAACAATAGACAATGTGCCATACAGCGTTATTAGGCGGCGTACTTCAATTAAATTTCATAAAATACCACGCTATTGAGTTAAAAAGCCTAATACATAGACATATGTTAAACAAGAATTAATAACTCTTTTATTAGGGCAAGTTAAATCGTAGTGGTCAGAACGTACCCCACGCCAATTCTCACGTTGCATCACCGAGCGCCACTAGTCCAGCGTTAATTAACCATGTGAGTGTGCAGCCTACATCGTACAGATACGATGTTTTAAGCAACAAAACAAAACAAAACAAAACAAAACAAAACAAAACAAAACAAAACAAAACAAAACAAAACAAAACAAAACAAAACAAAACAAAACAAAACAAAACAAAACAAAACAAAACAAAACAAAACAAAACAAAACAAAACAAAACAAAACAAAACAAAACAAAACAAAACAAAACAAAACAAAACAAAACAAAACAAAACAAAACAAAACAAAACAAAACAAAACAAAACAAAACAAAACAAAACAAAACAAAACAAAACAAAACAAAACAAAACAAAACAAAACAAAACAAAACAAAACAAAACAAAACAAAACATCGTGCGTTGATTGGTACTCCTTTCGGAGTCATTATAAACGATTTCGGCCGTATTATGTACCGTACTTTCTGTCATCGTAACCTGCACTCTAGTCATACATGCTAAATTCATACGATAAATAATAGTAACCGATAGAGGTGTTCGCTTTCATTACCTCCTGAATGCAAGCTGATAACTACCTGACTCCAATCACTTCGGCACTTTCTCGGTCTGAAATTTACCTTCACGTTACCCTATTCTGAAAACATTGGAGGAAAATGTTCTTTAGTCTCGTGCTACAGAAATTGTCTCTCTCGTGTGCTTCGAATTGCAGAATTTGATTAATTTTGGTTTTCTCCAACTGGACATAATACACCCACTTCGAAATCCATGATTAAAACTGGCCACAGAAAGAACTTATTTAGACATTGATTTAAACTCTTCGTTCCGTTTCCACACCTCGTATGCAGGCAGCCAACCCGCGTTAAGCCGACTATTTCATTAAAGCCGTAACAAGACCCTCTATGTATGTATATACGTATGTATTTTTTCCCTCGCTTTCAGTCAGATACAATCCTATATCTTTTTCCTTTGCTCATTTCACGCAATGTTTGTCTCATCTAGATGTACTCTGATTACTAAACGAATAAAGCACAAATAGCACGAACAACACAGATGCGCCCTAAAATCTGATTTCATCTCGTAAACAACAGAACAGGAAGGTGGAGTCACCATGGTAACGAATAACCCGCTCACCCTCAGTTGAAGGAGGAATCAACTAGTTCTTAGAATAGCGACAATTACACTAGTTAAGAAATTCAAACTTTTTGGTATCTGGTTTGTAAATTAGTGGATTTACCTAATTTTGTGGTGCTGAATACACTGGTAAAATCAGCTTTTCTCTATGACGTCACATTTCCTAGATATACAGTATAGCAGAATAAAAAATGGTAAGAGCGAAAATTGACACAATTAAATCAAACAAAAATACACATTCAGGACGTTTGAAATCAATACTATTTTGTAAGTACATAAAAGGTCCAAATTAGTCCGGAATATATTATCACCTTTTATAATCGCCTTTGGTTTTTGAAAAATGCGACGACGGAGCTCTTCTTTTGTTTGCCGTTTCTTCACTCTCTCTAACAAGACCCTAGCAGTAGTCAACCGTCATCGAAGGGTTCCAATGGCCTTGGTAACGGTGTTCCATGATAAGAACGTCTTGGTGAAAGCGTCCACCAGGCTCATCGCATACGGTTCCCAAATTTTCCGGGAAGAAATCAAGGTGAGAATGTAAAAAGTGAATATTAAGCGACATTCTACACCCCATGTTCTTTTTGTTGTCCAACAGATCATTGACAATGGTAACACACTTTTCTGTTACCCAAGAAGCTCTTCACAATTGCTTTAAAAGAAGACCAAGCAGCTAATTGGATATCTGTGAGTTTGGTATCTAAAGTTGTGTCTTTCAGCAATTTTCTTATTTGTGGTCCAACAAATATACCCTCTTTCAGCTTTCCCTCACTTAATTTGTGAAACCTTTCTTTCAAGTGATTGAAGGCTTCACCTTCTTTATCCAGAACTTTTATAAAGTTCCTGTTAAAGCCCAACTTGATATGAAGGGGAGGCAAAATGATTTTATGGGGCTCAACCAATGGGGTATTGTTCACATTTACGTTTCCAGGAACATATGATTTCCTTATAGGCCATTCCTGGACTGTATAGTGGTTCTTGGTGCCAGGGCTGTCCCAAAGGCACAACAAATAGTAGTATTTCATAAATCCAGCCTATAAACACGTAAAGAGTGCAACAACTTTTAAATCACAGCAAAGCTGCTTTTCATGATCCTTATATTTGCTTGCCTCTAGCAGAAAAGCCGTGGTTTAATAAGTTTCTTTCATGTCTACTGCGTAAGCCAAAGGTACCGATGGAAATGTATTGCCATTATTCAGTAGCACTGCTTTCAAGCTGGTTTTACTGGAGTCATAGTCGCCACTCCTGTGGATTATGTTGTACACCTAGCTGCACCATCAGACCATTGACATCTCTCCATACACACACTGAATTCTTCATATCGAAATAGTGAGCGAAGGAAGCACCTCTTGATCTGAAACAGGATTATTTTTTGTCCCTGGAGCTAGAAGGTTCCGTTGTTGCAGTCTCGACCCCAAGAGTTCAGCTTGCTGTTTCGAAAGTTTTAGATCGCGAACCAAATCCTCTTGATTAAAGAGCTGAGGTGAAGTGACATGATATTGAGGGCAGTGCTCTTCTATATGTTCAATACTTTCTTATTCACTTGACATAGTGTCTGGTTTCGTGGCTTTCAAGTTACAGACAGGAAGAGGCAACCCCACATCATGGGGCACAGACAAATGCACTGAAGATACATTTGGATACTTTATTTTATGTTCGGTTGAAGGTTGTAGTACAGGTTATGCAGGCAATATGAAGTGCAAAATTTTTATCTTGATGACCAGCAGGACAATCAAAATACAATTTATATGCCTTCTTAACCAAATCAGCGATTGGTTTTCTTCGGGCTTTCGGAGTGAATTTCCCACACACATGAAAAATTTGTCGGGGAGGTTTAGACAGCAACGAGATTGACTAGTTGCCATTTTTCTTAGTGTAAGTTTTAAACACAAAAAGATCGCACTATCTTTCACAGGAAACAAACACAGAGGATGTCTTTCACACCACTGGATTACCACACCAACCATTTACTGACGATTTATAGATCTTCTAGCTCGCCTCGGCAAATCAAAAACAGACATACATTAAAACTGAAGAATAGCAAAAAGCGAAATACTGAATACGGAAAATAAAAACCTTTAAAAACTCAAAAATGGTATGTGATAGAACATTTTGAAAGGTATATTTGGATGCTACACACCAAAATACATACTAGTTGTTGTATCACATCCCAGATGCAAAATGGCTGTTGACTAGTGTTATACTTCCGGTATTCAATAATTTCTTAAATTCCTCTCGAATTCCTTTCACACAAACTCCACTTGTTGTTGTGACGTGTGCTTCATGTTTATGAAAGTCATTCGATGCTAATGAAATTTTTCTCAGTTTTTTTTGCCGGTGACTTTAAGTCGCACAGACGCAGATAGGGCTTATGGCGACGATGGGATAGGAAGAAAGCGGTCGTGGCTTTAATTAAGGTACAGCCCCCAACATTTGCCTTGTGTTAAAATGGGACACCACGGAAAAACATCTTTAGGGCTGCCAACAGTGGGATTTGAACCTACTCTCTCCCGGATACAAGCCTCTAACCGCACGGCCAACTCGCCCGTTTTTTTCTGGTTTAAAGAATCGAATAACGTAATGTAAAGTAAGGCTTTCATGAATTATGAAGCTGATCTAATTTACGAGTATATTCTCAGGACGCATCAATGTTTGCTAAGAGAAAGGAACAAAAACATAAAATGGTGCCCTAAAATGTGATAGGGCCGCCACTTTAGCCCCATGCTAGGAACAATAAATGGCAGCAACAAAGTATTACTCTTTGATGGTTCTGATAATAAGTTGTAGCTTGTATCGTGGTTGAAATAACCTGGGTGTTCACGTACTTCAACAGCCTTCCTGGTTATTTCTGAGGCAATATTTCTTTATAGGGTAAGGATATCCACTCCTTGGTACATGCATCATGACCAGTTGTTAAAGCATGATGAGCATAAATAAAAAATTATCAATCTCTACATCAAATATAATACTCTTCCGATGTACTTCCCTATAGACGTTCCCCGCAGCCCAACATACAACCGGCGCACTCATTATGTGTCCCGACCGCGCCGAACCTTAAAACAACGCTCTATCTTCCACCGTCTCCCTACTCTTAGTAACTCACTACCAGATATCCACATATTCACACCTTTCGCATCCTTCAAAAAAATAAAAAATTAAAAGATTCCTTTGAACTCCTCTCCAGGTTTCCATTTTCTTCTGTCCATGTAACCCTCGACCTTTCAACTTCCTTACTTTTCTGTACCCGACCTTTGCCAGTTATCGTTGTCATTGTTATTGTTAATTATTATCAATTTATTGTTGGTACTTAATATTGTTGTTTATACCTTTTGTTATCTTTTACACTTATTTAAACTTGTTATTATTATTAGTGTTAGGGGCTGCCTGGCCGAGGCGGTAAATGTGTGCTCGGTTCGCCCGGAAGGACGTGGGTTCGAACCCCCGTCAGGAAGTCGTAAAATTTAAGAAATGAGACTTTCACTTCCGGAGGTGCACTTGGCCCTGAGGTTCACTCAGCCTTTACCAACAATGAGTACCAGGTTAATTCCTGGGGCAAAGGCGGCCGGGCGTAGAGCTAGCCATCAAGTGCCGAGGTTACGGATAGTGGAAGCCTTTACCTTCCACCCCTCCAAGGGTCTTCATGGCCTGTACGGAGATGACTTTGCTTTTTATTATTATTAGTGTAAGTAGGCTACACATATGATTCATTCATTCCACCTCTGACCTGGTCAATGGCTGGAAAATAGGTTGTAGGTTGTCATTATTATTAGAGTAAGATGGCCCTCCATAGACTGTATATAATAAATAAATAAATAAATAAATAAATAAATAAATAAATAAATAAATAAATAAATAAATAAATAAATAAATAAATAAATAAATAAATAAATAAATAAATAAATAAATTTATCAGGTTGGTTGTGTCTAATACACCCATTATGTTGCTTAATGCAGTGCATACAGTATATAGTTCTGGAAGTCTGCCCAATATAAACCTTGCCACATGTTTCCGTGTTGTGTTTTATCCTGGCGAAGGAAGGCTAGGTACCTTTTGAAGCGCACGTTAGTGAGTTTATATATTTTAATTATACGGCATAATCCCAAAACATATTACATAATAAATAGTTACAAGGGCGTGAAAGTATGTATGGTAGTATTATTTGCTTTTACGTCGCACTAACTACTTTTTATGGTTTTTGAGATGCCCAGGTGCCGAAATTTAACGTGCCAGTAAATCTACTGACACGAGACTGACGTAATATATATACACTGACTGACAGAGCAAATGCAACACCAAGAAGGAGTGGTCAGAACTTTATGCCAATTGCAGGGTAGACTGACGTCACTGAGGTATGCTCATGATGTGAAATGCGCCGCTGTGCTGCGCACATAGCGAACGATAAATGGGACACGGCGTTGGCGAATGGCCCACTTCGTACCGTGATTTCTCAGCCGACAGTCATTGTAGAACGTGTTGTCGTGTGCCACAGGACACGTGTATAGCTAAGAATGCCAGGCCGCCGTCAACGGAGGCATTTCCAGCAGACAGACGACTTTACGAGGGGTATGGTGATCGGGCTGAGAAGGGCAGGTTGGTCGCTTCGTCAAATCGCAGCCGATACCCATAGGGATGTGTCCACGGTGCAGCGCCTGTGGCGAAGATGGTTGGCGCAGGGACATGTGGCACGTGCGAGGGGTCCAGGCGCAGCCCGAGTCACGTCAGCACGCGAGGATCGGCGCATCCGCCGCCAAGCGGTGGCAGCCCCGCACGCCACGTCAACCGCCATTCTTCAGCATGTGCAAGACACCCTGGCTGTTCCAATATCGACCAGAACAATTTCCCGTCGATTGGTTGAAGGAGGCCTGCACTCCCGGCGTCCGCTCAGAAGACTACCATTGACTCCACAGCATAGACGTGCACGCCTGGCATTGTGCCGGGCTAGAGCGACTTGGATGAGGGAATGGCGGAACGTCGTGTTCTCCGATGAGTCACGCTTCTGTTCTGTCAGTGATAGTCACCGCAGACGAGTGTGGCGTCGGCGTGGAGAAAGGTCAAATCCGGCAGTAACTGTGGAGCGCCCTACCACTAGACAACGCGGCATCATGGTTTTGGGGCGCTATTGCGTATGATTCCACGTCACCTCTAGTGCGTATTCAAGGCACGTTAAATGCCCACCGCTACGTGCAGCATGTGCTGCGGCCGGTGGCACTCCCGTAACTTCAGGGGCTGCCCAATGCTCTGTTTCAGCAGGATAATGCCCGCCCACACACTGCTCGCATCTCCCTACAGGCTCTACGAGGTGTACAGATGCTTCCGTGGCCAGCGTACTCACCGGATCTCTCACCAATCGAACACGTGTGGGATCTCATTGGACGCCGTTTGCAAACTCTGCCCCAGCCTCGTACGGACGACCACCTGTGGCAAATGGTTGACAGAGAATGGAGAACCATCCCTCAGGACACCATCCGCACTCTTATTGACTCTGTACCTCGACGTGTTTCTGCGTGCATCGCCGCTCGCGGTGGTCCTGCGTCTTACTGAGTCGATGCCGTGCGCATTATGTAACCTGCATATCGGTTTGAAATAAACATCAATTATTCATCCACACCGTCTCTGTTTTTTCCCCCAACTTTCATCCCTTTCAAACCACTCCTCCTTGGTGTTGCATTGTCACTGTCAGTGTATTTGAGTATATTCAAATACCATCGGACTGAGTCTGGATCGAACCTGCCAAGTCAGGGCCAGAAGGCCAGAGCTTCAACCGTCTATCACGTAATTAAGTAGGCTTCCCCTGTCTATCCTAAAGAGATTGTATGATCCAACTAGCATGGCTCTAGAACCAAGAAACTTCCAGTAAATCCCAAGAAATCAAACCCCACGGCACTTAACGCCCTTGAAAGTGCTCTGGCCTGCCCAGCGACCGCTGCTCATCCCGAAGGCCTGCAGATTATGAGGGGCCGTGTGTTCAGCACGACGAATCCTCTCGGCCGTCATTCTGGGCTTTCGAGACCGGGGTCGCCATCTCACCGTCAGATAGCTCCTCAATTCTAATCACGTAGACTGAGTGGACCTCGAATTATCCCTCAGGTCGAGAGAAAAATCCCTGACCTGTCCGGTAATCGAACCCGGGGTCTCCGGGCGGGAGGCAGGCACGCTACCTCTACACCACGGGGCCGGCACAGTAAATCCCATATCGCTCTAATTAATTCAGTCCTTCTCATGATGGAATAAATAAAGATATACCATGTTAGTGAGGACTGAAATCTAATGTATTAGAGCATCAAATACAGTGTCCTTTTAATGTAGACTTACGCTCCTCTACAATGGTTGTACTTCCTCTTAAAACAATAATCACCACCACCACCACTCTACAATGGGTGCGTGGAAAGAAAAAATTTAAGTCCCTTTTAGTGTTTAGGTAGAACGCATATTTCGCCGAGGGTATTTCATGCAGGATTATGTTTAATGTCTCAAATGACAGATAAAAAAAGGGTTACCTGTTAAAAAAATTGAAAATATGAACCGTAGATGTTACGAAATAGTATGGCAGCATTTCTGCAAAATATGTGACGTCACACGCATACTCTGTTACAGGATGGCGCTGTGTTTACACGCTCACTCACTTGGAGGTTAGGTATCGTTGCGAATACATCGCGCTCAGTTGTAGAGAATAACAAATTTAATAATGGAAACGAAAGATTTTATTAGGAATCGGCAGAAAGGTGCGAAAGAGAGAGTTGAAACGATAAAAGTGAATGATTAAGGAATAAAAGAAATGACACGAAAAGGCACTACTATGAGGAATTGAGACAGTGAAAACAACTTAAAATAAGTCACTCTTAAATTTAAAGTGCGAACCTACAACCTGTTTTCCAGTTAATGACCGGGTCAGCGATGCAATGAATGAAGCCCCTCTCTTGCGGCGAGGATGTGAGTTGTGCGAGCTGTCGAAGCCTGTCACACTCCTCTGGGCACTGATTAATGACTGACAGATGAAATGAAATGATAGTAGAGAGTGAGTTGCTGGAGTGAAATATGACAAGGGAAAATCGGAGTACCAGACGGAAAACATCTCCGGTCTCCGCTTTGTCCAGCACAAATTTCACATATAGTGACCGGGATTTGAACCACGAAACCCAGCGGTGAGCGGCTGACGCACTGCCGTCTGAGCCACGGAGGCTCCAAGTCACTTTCAAATTATGTATCGTATTTCTCATATCACAGACCCATACTACACCGAGTTATTACCCATATTCCAAGTGTACCTCGTTCCTACAACCTGATTTCCAGTCTTTGACCGGCTCAGGGATATAATGAATACACCATTTATAGGCTATTATTACAATGGGGTCGCCACTCCCAGTGTGATTATTAATGACTGATAGATGCTATGAAATGATAATGGAGAGTGTTGCTGGAATGAAAGATGACAGGGAAAACCGGAGTACCCGGAGAAAAACCTGTCCCACCTCAACTTTGTCCAGCATAAATCTCACATTGAGTGACCAGTATTTGAAACATGGTATACAGCGGTGAGAGGCCGACACGCTGCTGTCTGAGCCACGGAGGCTCTGTATCTCGTTCTACTGAATATAATTTATTATTCACATAATATTTGCCTTTCACCTATATATATATATAAAACAACTTGTCCTGACTGACTGACTGACTGACTGACTGACTGACTGACTGACTGACTGACTGACTGACTGACTGACTCATCATCGCTGAGCGAAAACTACTGGACATAAATAAATGAAATTTTGGGGATACATTCATATTAAGATGTAGGTGCTCGCTAAGAGAGGATTTTTGGATATTCCGTCGCTGAGGGGGTGAAAAGGGGGGTGAAATTTTAAAATGACTGTATCTATATCTCAAGACTTTAAAAGTTTACGGATGTAAAAAGTGGTATTTAGAATCTTCTTTAAAAATAAGGAAACACGTATTTTTTCGTTTTCCGAAAATCCTAATAGAAGGGGTGAAAAAGCGCTTGAATGCCTTTAATCAGGATTCCGGTACTCATATCTCAGAACATATTACAGACCTGAAAATTGCTACTTTTGATTTCTTTAAAAAATAAAGAAACAGGTATTTTCTTGTTTCTAATAAGTAAGTCTACGAAACCGTAAAAACCCTGCTGCCGTTACTATCGTGAGAGCCTACGGCCTTTTTTTTTTTTACTCATCACTTTCAATCGAATGATACACAGATATATACGTGGTAGTATTCTGAATACAAATCTGTCCACAATTCGATTTCATCCCACGAACTGTAATCATATTCCAAACTCGGAAGACTTTGTAATGCGTCCAATTGGGAATAATACGCCGAAGATCAAGAAGCGAGGACTGACAATAAAGAAGTTCTCGGAAAGAGGAGAACAAAAGTGAAACTGTTCAATGAATGCTAGTCAGGCACAGCCAGTTGTAGATTCCAAGAATTCCTTTCGCTAACAGCGAGAGCTGTCTTATGAGTGGAATCCATGCGAACTGAATAGACAAGCTCGGTCTGTACCTGACGCCGAGACAATGGTGCGGGGGAGAGGACAATCAACTCGACATAAGTTATTGTGAATCGAACGTGGAACCGTGCCAGGCTTGCCTCACTTCTTTAATTTTGGAAACGTTACAGAAGACAGCCGGTCTCCTATAAAGTGTCAAGAGAAGTTCAAAGGTCTCCACGTGAAGAGTCACGTTCTGGAAGGAGTGTCAGATGATTGTTCGTGTAGCATCGAATCTACTTTACGACTTATCATCTCGGTTGACCTGAAAAGCGAAACATAGTTGAATAAGTGTCGTATTAGCGATGAGCATTTTACGTAGACTGATATTAACGTGATACATTATTAATTCCGTTCTTTTGGAGAAGGTATCATTATTCTGACCGAAGGATGACATGCCTGGTGGTAGGATAGTTAAGGTACCAAATCCTTACAGTTTTACACCGTCGTTAAATAGTTTGATTTCCAGTAGTGAAAATATTTTCGAAATAAGAATGATGTGTAATTAATAGAGTCCGGATTATTAGGTGCTGATAGGTTAGAATGCAAACTTACTTAAGCCAGTAACAAGTATACCCTACACTGTACAACGGTTATGCTATGAGATTTACATACATATTAGGGGTACAGCCTATAGAACTCCTTGAATTTATGCTACTCCTCCTGCATTATGGTACAACAGGTTGCATGACACTTCCTACAAACCAAATTACTTTGCATTCTAACCTATCACCACCTACAAATCCGAGGTATCGTAATTAATAATAACTAGGTTTTGATTGTGAGCAGATGTATCAAAAGAGGCGTACCCCAAGGTCGCATACTTTCACCATCCCTATTCCACTTCTGTACCAATCACATATTAAAGGAAGCATTGGATAATATTGAAAGTAAATGGAGTCGTCATAAACAATATAAGCGACACCGTTGAAAGTCATCAAGGACTGCTCAGTAGAATTCACTTAAGCGGCTTAAGATAGGGTCTAAACACCAATACCACAAAAATCATGATCATAGAGTTTAGCCGAAGCAACCACGAATATGCATCCATTTCATTAAATAATGAAGACATTGAACGAATAATTCACCTTGGAGCACCATAACAGAGCATCGTGACCCTATAAAGGAGATTGAACTCCTTATGGTATTTCTAGATCATCTCCCATTCATTCATTTGTGATAGATATCTAAACATCAAACACAGGCAAAAGCTTTAGGAATGTTATGTCTGGTCAGCACTGCTTATGAGGTAGAACACTCAACCGTTAAAATTAGAAGCCTTTGAAATGTGGTTACGTAGGAAATTGCACAGAATAGCGTGGACAGCTTTTGTAACAAATAATGAAGTGTTAAGGAGAGGTAGAGATGAGTGTGAGCTGGTAAATATTGTCAAAGGGAGAAAATAATGTTATTTAGGTCATGTCTACAAGTTAAAACGAATATTTGATATTACAAATCAAGATAGAAAGCAGCCGAGGAGCTGGTCGACCACCGATGTCATGGTACCAAAACATCACATAGTGGACTTGCATCAACAAAACCAAACAACTCCTCAAGTTAGCTTTCTCCAGGGTGATCGCCAAAGTCTGGGAGACTGGATATGGCACTTGAAAGAGAATAAGAATGTGAGCAGAAAGCCTGGGTCTAGTTCCAAACCTCGCCAAAGTGTTCATATGGAATGAGGGCATATGACGCATTTAGTCCATCCTGCACGTACGTTAAGCGTTGAAGAGACAGGAGTGGGTTATATGCCGCCACCTGGTACCACAACTCTCCCTGCCTCACCATCATTATCATTTTCATCAACATCAGGCAGCATAAATAGGAAATCAAAACGCTAAAATAGGGGTTGAGAATGGGACCACCAACATTTCAATTTAAATAAAGTAATATTGTTATTTTAATTGTTTCGTCTTTTGCATATTATAGTGGGACTATGTGGACTTATCCCCTTTTTACTGTCTGAATACTATTCCTGTCATCAACCCTATGTGGAGGGAAGTATTCAGTGCTCCTGTAGCCGTTGATAGCGTGTGCTTAACACGCTGGGCGCCAATTTTTCTTTTTGTTTTTAGAATTTTACTCAGTTGGCTGACACTTTACTTTTACCCTGTGCAAGCGCACGACGATGCCCATGTCGCCGGTGGCACAGCAGGAAACCGCAAAATAGTTACCGGTGTCATCTGAGTCACTCAACGTGTTAAGGAGGAGGGGGTTGAGGTAAATACAAACCTCCAGTCCCTGCATCAGAGGAATTAACGAGACGCAGATAAAATCCCTAATAAGACCGGGAGTCTAACCTAGTACACTCTGAATGGAAGGCTTCGCCGATGGCCATTCATCGAAAGAGACCGTATTCGTATTAACTATTTAAAATTTAAATTATCTAATGAACAATGTTAGATAAGGGTTTTGCTGTATTAGGAAGAACCAATTTGCTATTGATCTCAATTCTGTGAAGAAAGAATGAAACTTTACTGGAGCAACTCACGTTTTCCAGCTATATTTATTGACTGCTGTATATCCTTCAAGATTTTCTGGTGTAACTTTACAGGGGATACGGAACGGTTAATATGGTCAAAAATATATTTTTATATTTTTTATATTTTATGAATCTCTGAAGTCTGCTCTTTAAAATGATGTATACTACATTATAGTTTAACAATTAAAAGTTGCCACAATTTTAATTTAAACTTGCCCTAACAATGAGAAAATCATATGTGTGGAAAATGTTAACTACAGTTTTCTCAGTTTCCAACTTTTTCAAATGTATGTTCCTTTTCCTAGGTGGCTATTTATCACAGAGCTGTGTAATTTTCATCATTAGTTTGTCTCATACTGGTTAACATTTTAACGGAGGGATTTCCTGATTTATATAAAACTGTTTGAGATTTGGCTGTCTTTTAGGAAAAAATTATTCTATTTATTGTCTGTTTAAAAAATATGTATCTGAGTCCCCTTAAGTCCAATTACAAAAAGCTCCGTCAGTATGTCAAGCAAGGTTTGAATAAAATGTGACATAAATTTCATTTTCATAACTTTATTAGATCCTGAGAAAAAGGAACATGAATTAAACAAATTTAACATAGGTAAGATAGGCGGCTCCGTATCCCCTTAAGCCTCTTTTCAGTCAAGATATTTATAAAGCAAGAAAAACGTCCTCCCAATCTCACAGGATATGGTGGGGCTGTACTCTCTGCAAACCAAGGAGATATACTGAAGCACAATATACAGTAAAAGGATTAAAGAATAATGTTTTAATATCTTAAATATTTATACATAAAAAATAAGCATTTATATACTCCCTTCAACATTTTTATCACTTACAAGAACAAATGGACATTTTTGGAAAATATCCTAATGTTAATTATATATGGTTTGCAACGCCAAATCTTAAACTAAAGCTAAGTTTTTTTCTGAGGAAAGTGTAACAAAACCTGTGAAAATTGTAACAACATTGAGCTAATTTTTAAACACCCAGTATTACTGAGTATAACGTTACGTTATAATTATTTATTTAGATTAATGGAATTGCCCATTCCATGATGTGATTTTTAAATTGATACGCCTCTGGCTAATGGAATTACATAAAAGGGAATTTTGAATTGTACGTACACAAATGTATCATGCCGTGCTCTCGTACTAGTAACAGCTTAGTGATTTCAAAGTGGTAGTAGCAACGTTTTCAAATATACAGGAACATAAACGTGACACTTTTAACATTGTAAATATAAGGTATTGTAATTCCCCTTAATATTTATTTAATTATGTTTTAGGCTAATCGTGATGCACGTGAAGTAATGAGAATGTTGGCTCCTGAACCATTGTGTTTTTTCTATTGATTTAGGGTCGCACTAACACGTCGTAGGTTTACCGCAACGCAAGAATCGGAAAGGTGGTGTCCGTGGACTTAAATAATGTACCTGGTATGAAAATGGGAAACCACGGAAAATGATCTTCTGGGCTGTAGTCGATGGGATTCGAACACACCATTTCCCGAATGCAAGCTCACACCTGATTCTGAATTTCTCCGAAAAAGGTGTTGCTTTCAGAGGATTAGCACGAGTTCAGTAACACTGAAAATATTCTTCTTCTTTCTTCGTTTCGGCCAACTAGGGACCACGTCAGTTCAACTGTCTCCTTTTTCGAGCATGTAACAGCCTCCCAATGCTTCTGTATTCGTCTCCAGTGTCCACGTCCTCCCTGTCTTCCGCTTCGGCTTTTCCTGGAAACCTTTGAGCGTACCTAGTTTCCCCTTAATCGAAACACGCACCTGGGTATGTTTAGGAGATGTGTCCATTTGTTGTAGATATTTCTCAACTTCTTTGAACCATGCCTGTTTGGTTTTCTTATCTTGACATACGTTAATACCCGTTTGTATTTCCTGCCTGGGCTCATTGGTATCACGTGGATATAAAAGGCAATCCTTCTTTTTCGAATCGTCTCACTTATCTTCTCGTAGTTGTGACGCTTTCAGTACTCGCTGTTTTCATCGAACGAGCCCAGGATTTTTCTCAAAATCTTCCTTTCTTTGGCCTCTAGTTATTCCATTAGATCTTATCTGTTCATGGTAAGAGTCTCTGCCGCATACAGAGCCTCTGGTCGAATAACAGTGCAGTAATGTCTAACTTTGGCGTTTAAGGATATTACTATCTTATTGTAGATGTCTTTATTTAGTTGGTAAGCCATTTCCACTTTGTTAATCATTGACACGAGGGCTTCTTTCTCCGTTCGCCGAGGTATTTAAAGATCTCTGCCTGCCTAATTTTTCCTAGTCCGACCTCCAGTTCTCTTGGCACTGATTTTATGTTTTTCATAAAGTGCGTCTTCTGAAAGGAGATTTGAAGCCCAGCCTTCAATGATTGAGTCTTTGGTTGGTTAATATATTCTCCTGCCGTATCAATGGAGTCTGAAAAGATCAATATTATTTTATTTGTTTTGCATTATTAAAATATTTAAACACAAAAAACGCGATTTCATATTTCGAATTCCACCAAAAATTGCAAGGTCTCATAAGAAATTACTGTACTTAATATTAATAAACTTAATTCTTTAAAGAACGTTTCCCATTCATAATAGTCACAATG
Organism: Anabrus simplex; assembly: GCF_040414725.1. Classification (NCBI taxonomy): domain Eukaryota; kingdom Metazoa; phylum Arthropoda; class Insecta; order Orthoptera; family Tettigoniidae; genus Anabrus; species Anabrus simplex. The sequence goes on from NC_090278.1 coordinate 35,685,048, forward strand.
AAAATCATCGTAAAAATCTGGTACATGTTTCGGTCGTATTGTGCTCATAATCAGGTAGAATTGGGAGGATTTAATTACTTTTAAAGGCGATACGTAATGGATAAACGTTATAAGCTCTAATCACTTAATATTGTCATGTAAGCTCAGATACAACCGTAGTGATATGTAGAGTATACGATATCTTCTGATACCGGCCAGAACAAAGATTTGCTCGTTTCATTAACTAGTCTCAGTCTCATGCAAGTAACTGAGGTCTGAGCGGTGGTAGTAATTCAACTCCTTATGACAGCCAGATTCTGTTAAAAATAGTGTGAAAATATCACTCAAAGTGTTAGTAGTTGTATGCATTTCAGAAGCCTTCTGGCTCTGTGCCTCACCCCATTGAACGCCTCATGAGAGGCGCCTAGGCTGCTTGTAACAACAGACCTTGAAGGTATAAGATATCCAACGAGCCATCGAACTGAAACTCAACGACGATGACTATGTTAAATCTTATCTTTTCAGTTATATCTGTTCATGTACTATTTTCACACCACACCACAAACGCGCACACACGAATGTCCCACAAGATTTCAGGTAATGAATGCCAACCCAAGCCCCTAATAATAAGCAACACGGTCATCAGACGTGAGTTGCTGGGCAGTATTTTTCCCCTTCACGTCTCGCCTCGCTGTTACCCGTTAACCTTCTACCTTCAACCAACTGTGACACCCACTGACCAATCCCACTCTGTTTTATTGATCATCAATTCGTTCAGCTATATTGCTGCTGTTCCTGGTCCACTGCACTCAACTCACACATCAAAAAACTTTAACGTAGCTATAAACAGGATCGCCTCCCGCCTTGATTTGCTTTGGTTCGTTTATCTCACGTTTCCTTTCTCTTCTTAATCTCTGCTTAACGTTTTAGGAAAGAGAATTGTTGTACCAACTTTCCAGTTGTATGCCTTCAGCTTTTAATCCCCAATATTTTATTGATGTAAGTGAACGATGCTTACTCAATTAGCTAACATCATATTCTATCTCAAGAGAAATCTGTAATGAACGTATAGCAGTATAGGAACATGTCCAGTGCTCGCGTGAGGGAAAACCCTCTGTCATTGAGAGGTGGGTTATTGAAAGAGGGTCATCCAGAAATTTTTCCTATTTAAAATACCGTTGTTACATGAGAAAATGTATTGGCATCTGATACAGTAATGCTGGAGCTATTTTTCACCACAATCACCACCAGAGTTGAGACTCCTGTCATATCGTTAGATAAACGTATGTATGCCGGGGTCATAAACGTGACGTTCGTTTTCAGCTCTTCGTCCCTGTGAAAATCCTGACAGGAGGACATGAATTTCCTCAGGTGCAAATAAAGATTACAATCACTGGAAGCAAGACTAGGACTGCTCGGTGGACGATCAAACACTTCCCAGTCGAACTGCTGCAGAACAGTTGCTGAGTGCCGAGCATTGCCATGAATCAGCACAACACCTGCGCAGAGCATTCCACGTCTGTTGAATTGAATGGCCCAATTGAAATTTCCGTAGAAACTGTATCGCAGACCGAATCTCGTAGGCGGCTGCTGCGCTACTGACACAAGGTGGAACTTGTCCGGCAGATACATGATTGCTATATCATAGAACTGTCACGCATGCTCATATTTTCCGACTTAACACGTTTACTTTACAGGAAAAGACATAAGGAAACTTAATTTCTAGGTGGACTACTTAAAATCGCGTTTCCTCCTGCACTTTTCGAATATTAGCCTATTACTAGGTTATTAATACTGATCAGGATAAATAATAAACATTGTCGTGTTCGGTTTAATTTTCTGACTGTGTGTATGTTTGTTTGTTACAGAAACGGATAGGGGGATTTGCATGAAATTTCGTTTTTAGGTTTTGGGTAAGGATAAATGGGAATTTATCTATCTATACGGATTTCAAAAAACTTCAGAGGGATCTAAACTATATGTAACTCTCTTGCGATTAGTTTTACAACAAACTGCTCGTGACAGCATTTAAGAAATTATTCAACAAAATTTGTGCTCTATAAAATGTTCCCATACAGTGAAAATATGAAAGAAATACCTGGAGGGGGGCTTAAGAGGGGGCCTGAAATTCAAAGCTAGATGTTATTTTACAGAAGAAATATTTATTGCACCCGAGAGAAAAAAATAATTCCGAGAACCGATTACCAGTGGTAAGGAGATCATCACGGCAGCATTACAAAATATTTCTTACATCTGGCTGCTGTACATTTGAATAATAACCTCTTACCTGGTTTATTGATTTATATATAGAAGTGAAAGAGGGTAGAGATGAAGACGTGAACACAATAACAAACTGTAAAATAATAATAATAATAATAATAATAATAATAATAATAATAATAATAATAATAATAATAATAATAATAATAATTTCGACGTTCGGTTTTACGTTAGGCCTTCTAGCTGGCAGAGACAACCGTATCTCTATTGGGCGTCAATGGCTTAGCATTGGTGTAGAAATTGAACAGAAATGGTGAAATCTTACAGCCGTGCGGTTATCCTCTCTTAGTGTTAAACTTCTGATATAGGAAAAGTTTGAGCAATATAAAAGGATTTATTATATCATTGGTGTAGGCAGTGGACAGAAATGGTCAAAGCACGTAGCCTTGTGGCACTCCTCGCTCAAATGAAACTTCTGAGCGGTACTCTTTTTGTCTGTTCCTTGCTTAAAGTATGAAAGTATGCACCGCTAATATCAGTAGTATTTATTACAGCAAGGTGACTTTTCGTAGTTAACTGAAGAGAAGGCTCCTTTACAAAATCATCGCCTTAAAAATTCAAGTTTCTCCAGATTTGTATATCTAATTAGTCTTGCGTTTTAAGAAAGAAAATTTGGGAGAAGATTCACTCAATTATGTTTTGAAAGCAATTTAAAATTGGTGCACATCTCTACTTTTGGGATGGAGCAGAACAATGACTACGTCCTTCATTAATTTAAGTGCCTTTCCATTTCCAGTAGCAATAGAGGATAGGGTAGACCTCAGGCTACATGTCTGAAAACTCTCCAAAAATACACGAAGAAAATGCACTTAATGAGAAAGAGTGGAGTCTCATTATTAAGGTGACAAAGCTGGAAGAGGAAGAATGCACAATAAATTACGAAAAAATCACTTTATCGGCCATTCGTAGAAATTATCTGTATAGACTGCATGGTAATACTTCATTTGTTTTAGTAGGAATTCTCATAATGATTGTATTTTGTAAGCTAAATACTTTATTAAGGGAGCTCAAACTTATTGAAGCGAGTAACAAATTTACTCTTCCCTGCACAATGGTAATGCTATGACATTTGCATAAACTTTAGGGGTACGGCTTATCAGAACTCCTAGAATTTATATTTCCCTCGCAACGTTATGGAAAAGCGGGCAGGAGGACATTTCTTGATCATAAAATTATTTTCCATTCCATTCTATTACTGCCTAAAAATCTAGAGTCTATATATTAGTTATTTTGAGTCATTTTGGGAAACATTCTTTCAGTCAGTGGAGATATAAAAAATAAATCAACCTTTCTACACAGGAATTATTACAGAACATAAAAGAATTCCTCTCGATAGAATGTACAGCTTTGGAGGGAAACAGAGGAACATAGAATCTCTCACGCGGCAGACGTACTGTAAATCCTTCATCGAACTGAGCATTGTTTGATTTAAGTGTGAAGATACGAAATGAATCCTGCAGGGAAATTGCAGAGCTTTAGCTGTGCTCTGGGATTTGAAGACGGAACGTCAGATCCTAGAGCAAGCTCTAAATACAAGTGCACGTGAGGAGAATAGTAAAGGCAAGTCAGGCTGAAAGGGGGAGGGAGAATTGGAATTCGTTTCTCTCCTTCTACGTCTGTCTTCTCGTAAAATTTATCGTCCTCCTGCTCGCTGTCTTCTGTTCTACTCGAGTGGTAGATCCATCGCTCTTCGACGCGACTCTCAATACTCGAAGTGGGTATTACTCAAACAGTCTCGTACTGAGTGCTGAACTACACCTTTGTCACTATGAACAGAGATAACTGTACATTAATACAATACTAATTCTAATTAATATGACAATTATACACATAATATTGTCGGCCTAATGGTAACCCTTAATTCTTTCACACGTTTCGTACGTAATTTCTGCAGACATCTTCAGTCTCGCTCTCTATCACTAATCCTGATTAAATAATAAAAATATGAGGATGAGTTACTTCATGAAGATGAATGTAAGATTAAAACCATTATTTTGGTCATTTTTTGCGAAGACAGGTTTATGGCTGACATCTTGTCACGGAGTTATTCCGTTGAATTCAAACAATTTGTCACCTTAATAATGCTTTGTTTTTCATTCTGAACACAGCAGAAGTGAGCGTCACTTGAACTTTGCTTTCATTTTCCCACCAATTATATGTTTATATTTTATTCACATTTTCTCCCATAATATTCTATCAAATGTAACACAATTTGTATGGTATACATAAATCACGCCTATATCAGGATCTCTGTCTATGGAAATTTTGCTTGCTTGTTGTTTTAAGGGGCCTAACACGAAGGAAATGGAAATTTTGTTTGCAGATTTTTTTCAAGTAGGAGGGATCTTTAAATCCAAAATATTAGAACATTAAAATTACACAAATTTTAGTACAATAAATATCCTGATATAAATTATATACAGAAATAACAATACACAGTGCCCTTACAGGGAGTATTACTGTATCTACATTATTCCAATTTTTCATTAACAACTCAATTACATTTCATGAAGAAATGGAATCAAACACTACAAAAAATATATCAAACGTAAACATTTTTGGAAATATTATTAATTGTGTGTGAAATAAATTTTCATAGTATACCTACTTTTTTAGGTGACATAAAGTTTCGTGAAAATCCATGTATTAGGTAAAAACATTTGCTTATCTCCAGACTGGCGCCTTAAGAGGTATTACAGTATATATTACGACGCTACCTTTCGTTACCACTGTAAAACAATTAAATAATATTAATTATCTTCTATATTACTTTATATATTGCTTCGAAAATTTGCATGTTACTGTGTAACATTCTGTCCTATTATTTGGTACGTATACTTTAAAACTGAATATAAAATAATAACATTATGAATATTCTTAGAAGGTTATTTATTACACGTTATGAAAAAAAAAAGTCACGCCTTTACTGGCGAGATCTAGTATTTACAGTGCACTGTCTTCTGGTATCGGCTAGAGCAATATCGTTACTTTCATTGACCTGTCTCAGTCTCATCCTTGGCTTTGACAGTAGGAAAGTGACCAAAGTATGAGCGATGCTAGAAATGCCATTCCTTATGAAGCCAGTCCCTGTTATGAATAGTGTGAAAAATGGCGTATGTCGTTTAGTGCCGGAAGTGTCCAAGGACAAGTACGGCTCGCCAGGTGCAAGTCTTTTGATTTGAAGCCGGTAGGTGACCTGCGCTTCATGATGAAGTTGAAATGATGATGTAAAGGACACATACACCTAGCCCCCGTGACCAAAGATCTGCACTGTAACCATTTAGCCGTGGATCCGGACAAAATATCGCTTATACGGTTGGTTGGTGCGAGCATTTCAGTGGGCATACTTGTGGCTCAGCGAGGAAAGCAACGGAAAAATACCTCACTTGTCATTTTCCTAGTACACCTCTTCAACGACGCCTGGGCCCTCTATGACGGCTGATGGCAGAGCTGTTGAGGTTACAACCAGCCTCCGGGATGAGCACTCAACATACACAAAAAATGATAACTCTTTAAAAAACAAGTCCAGTTGATGATACTGCTATTTTGTATCAAAAGTATTATATTACGGACGATGGCCTACTATGCACTCTAAACTAAACTCAGAATAGTATGAGTTATTTTAGAAATTTGGTGTCTAAATTTACATACATTTTAAAGCAAATTTCTGTTTTTCTATGTCTACATTTTGCTTGAATTCCATCAATGTAGACCATTCTACATACATGTTATAAATAATCAATTTTGAAAACTTTCTCTGGCCTATGACCTCGATGTTAGGCCCCTTAAAACAACAAGCAAGCAGAAAACTTTGTTTGTAACTAGACAAATACTTTCCACGTTTTCGCGTTTTTAGTTGTAACGCATTTTTTATCGGACCTTATCCTAGAACACTGGTATAGGTTAATCTCTCATTTTGCATATTCGTACTTTGTTCTTCTAATCTAAGTCGTCCTCTAAATCTTGCCTTCTTCTTTACCAAATTGACAGAAAAAGAGGCGTTTTTGTTATTGGTAGTTGCCACGCTCACTTGCAATGTGCAAGCTGATATTAAAACGTACATATATGAGAAACTATACTGACTTTTTCCTGAAAATTGTGTGTGTATATAGAGAAAAGTGCAAACTTTCATCTGCAATAAAAGAGAAATTGAGCGTTTTTTTGCATTTTCTACTGTTTGATCTCCCTTTCAAATAACGTTTCTTACTCATTTGAATTAAGAAATCTTTCTACCACCACTTCGCAATGCCGCCCGATTTTGTCAACATACTACAAATTCATTTGGTTTCAAATAATAACATATTCATCATCCTTCAATCTTTCAACAGCGCTAACATTTCCTTCTCCTCGATACTCTTCCCCAGATCTGCGAGACATAAGCGTAACTGATGATTTCTCTCGCAGTGTTCTTCAATTGAAGCACTCCCTGGAATGTAACCAACAAACCAGTATTTTTTTCAGGAGAGAAGAACATTATTTTGGGACTTTCGTGGTATACACTTCATGAGCGAAAATTAATGCATGAATTGGATGAACTACAATGGAAAATAATCTGCAAGTACAGGACCGGTCACAAGTTTATGACCACATAAAAAAATCGTGAAATGTGCTACTAGATCTCTGTATTTTTTCCTGACATCATTTTTTTTCTTGTGACTCGGCGCTGATATAAATCAGTCACTACTGATCTGCATTTAGGGCAGTCGCCCAGGTGGCAGACTCCCTATCTCTTGATTTCCTAGCCTTTTCTGAAATGATTCCAAACAAATTGGAAATTTATTGAACATCTCTCTTTGAAAGTTATTCCAGTCCCTAACTCCCCTTCCTATAAGCGAATATTTGCCCCAATTCGTCCGCTTGAATTCCAAATGTATCTTCATATTGTGATCTTTCCTACTTTTAAAGACACCACCCAAACTTATTCTTCTACTGATGTCCTCCCACGCCATCTTTCCTGTGCTCTCGCATCTAATATTTTATACGTCGCCTGATTTCATTGAGTTACGCCAAGTATTATAGAAGTTATACATTATTGTAGTGTTGGGAAGTCACATGAGAAAGTAATAATTTTTGAAAATAATATGTACTATATACTATAATTGGTTTCAAGTATCACCACCGAGATTCTTTTTGTAGACTTAGTAATAGGTGGGTGTCATTACAGTATAAATATAAAAATTCCGAAAAATGCGGCACCTAATTTTGTGTGTTTATTTTTTTCAAACCAGCGCTAAAAACGGTCATTTTTTCCAGTTCTTATCATAGGTCTCATTGTGAATTATGGACATGAGAAGTGTGTTTTTGGATGCCATCCGCAAAGTGAAAAAAAAACTATCAGGGAAGATAAGTCTGTCACCGATAGCTCGCCCCAAGACCTTGGGCCAAACATGACAAAGACACAGGAAAATCAACCATCTTGGTGCTGCTAAAAAGAAACCACGCAAGAAAACGGTGCTACATATTTTCGGAATTTTTATATTTAGTCTAAAATGTCCCCCACCTATTGTTAAGGCTGCAAAAATTCTTGGTGTTAATACTACTGTTCTTTTTCTGCAAGAGGCTTTACGTCGCACCGACACAGATCGGTCTTATGGCGACGATGGGATAGGAAAGGCCTAGGAGTTGGAAGGAAGCGGCCGTGGCCTTAGTTAAGTACAGCCCCAGCATTTGCCTGGTGTGGAAATGGGAAACCACGGAAAACCATCTTCAGGGCTGCCGACAGTGGGATTCGAAACCCCTACCTCCCGGATGTAAGCTCACAGCCGCACGCCTCTAACCGCACGGCCAACTCGCCCGGTGGTGTTAATATACAGTACATTATATTACCAACATTTTTAATTTTTTGGTGTGAACTTCCAAGAATTAAAAATTCGTAACTTCCACAGTACTTGGACTAACTCATCCAAATTAGGTGACATATATTCTATTCGATATGAGAGCTCACAAAGAAAATTAAAGAGGTCTAGTGGTATAATTATAGGTTCTAAATGACATTTCGTGATTTCTTTATGTGGTCCTAAACTTTTGACCGGTACTGTATGTCTTATATTTGTATATAGCAGAAGAGAAGCCCAGTACATGCACTTGAAAGATGAGTAATATCATATAATATTAGTGCAATAATAAATCAGCAACAATAACCATAAAAATGTCCAAAATATTTCAAAATAGAGGTAGGAATTCGTCTCTGGCTTTTATTTAAATGATCTATTACACCTGATGATGAACCAACACAAGAACGGTCCATCATCTTCACTGATGTTCCATCTTTACACCACGGAATTTGAAGTTCATGTGTAAGACATAAGATGGCACCATAGCATAGAGGCGTGATGATATACCATATTTCCACTAAAATCTCACTTTTCTAAAAACATTTCCGGGGAGGTATTCAATTGCTTGATTTCTACTGAAAATTTGCTCTCGACAGCACCTCAATAATCAGAAACTGCATCGCTTTTCATCCTGTTTATTCTCCAGCAACGATCGCACTCATGGTTTTCTCCAAACGCAAAGCATGATTTATATTAATCACAGCAATATCGTCGAGATATGATTACTTCAAACTTAGAACCTAAAATAATTGATAATTCGTGAACTATTCCTGTTTTGATGAAGTGCTTGCAAACCTTTCATGAAGAACAACGGAGAATGCTGTTCGGTTGAGCCCACTTATCACCGCGCTGTAAATGTGCTGTAATCCCAGCCGTTACTCAAGCGCACAGCAAGGGCTACAAGAATGCGAGGTAACATGAGTAATCCCAGAGGCCATCTCGTTCAATTTATCATCTTCCCCCAGTTTCCTGTTTCCATGGTGATCCACTTTGCTGTGACGGCGACCCACTTAACGAGGAGAGGCTGGAGTCAAAATTTTGAACATAAATATGTAAACATTATTTCAATTCGTCAAATCGTCTAAAACATAACGCATTATTTAAGTATCCATTAAGTAAACATTATTTCAATTCGTCAAATCGTCCAAAACATAACGCATTATTTAAGTATCCTCCAAATTTAAATTAACTCCTCTACGATACACGTTGAAAAATCCACAGTTCTAGCTCTTAAGGCAAGTAACTCAAGGTTGAAAACATCGTAGAGATATGAGCTACGAATTTAAGGCTAATAAAAATATAATAAAATACTATGATATATTCTTTACTTATTCCTAAAAATTGCAATCTTTTTCCTTAATCATCGTCATCCAGTCAATTAGATTAGCAGTTTACATTTTTTGTACCACCACGAGCGCTAATGGGAGTCAGTGCATTGTTTCACTTAAGCACCACTATGAGCGCTAATGTGAGTGAATGCAGAGTTTCACTTAAAGCCAAATAACTACATTCGGTGAGTAAATTTTTTCAAAATATCAGAAAATGCCTGAGAGTATTGAACCAAGGAACACAAAGAATTATGTAAATAAGTCAGTTTGGCTACGATTTGATTAAAAAAGAAAACAAGTAAAGAAACAAGCAATTTTAGACAGCCTTTCCGGAACTGCATCTAGGCCGGAAGTGATTTTCGAATTTAGATTTTTTTCTAGATTGATAGAGCAATCCAAGACCCACAGTTTGAAACCATTCTACTCTTTAACCACTTAGTCTGATTGTCAGGGTTCGGTCAGCTTCCGCTTCGAACGCTAGCGTTGTGCCACTTCCTGGGGGCTATCTGGTGGTGAATGAACGTACCATTTCCACTTCTAGTATAACGTTCAAAATTTCAAAGGGTCATTGTTTAAGAAGCCTTTCTCGTGGTAAGTCGAGATTTCTTCTGAGGATGCAGAGCACAGTTTTCTGCGAAACGTTAAGAATTTCACCTTATTTTCTTGACACGGCATAAGCCCAAAAGTCTATACAGTATCATGTCTATTGGGACCTCTAATTTGTCTACTCAGAAATTTTTTCAACATTAAAAGTAATAATATTACGTCAATGCGAACTCTAAGTGGTGGTAAATGGCATTTTAGTGGGAACCTTCCTAAGTATAATAGAACCCTGATTATCCGATGTAATGTGGACTGGAGGCACCACAAATAAATGAAAATACGGATAATACGGATGGCCGCCTATACAATTGTGTTACTGTCACTTTATCGACACCTAAGTCACTCTTCGTTAGATCGTAATCGCACCTAACCATCGACCCATATGTTACCTTCCTTATCTTCTTTAATATCCTGCGTTGCCGTATTTCCTGTTGACTGACTTGTACCTGTTGTGGGTACAAATAGGAAGAAGTCAAATATAATATATATTACTTGTACAAGATAATATTAGTAGTATAATTGGACAGTTCGGCCGCCTCCTCCTCCTCCCGCCTCCTCCTCCGCCGCCGCCTCCTCCTCCGCCGCCGCCTCCGCCTCCGCCGCCCGCGGGAAATTTGAATTTTGGCGGGAAATTTGAATTTTGGCGCGAGATTTGAATTTGTAAACAAAGCCACGTGCTTTTTGACAGCTGTCATCGACAACAACGCATCGCTAACCTCACTGCTGCCATCTTGACGGGCCTAAACCTCACTAGTACCAACTTAACCTAACTAGCGTGAGGTAAACAAAGCCACGTGTTTTTTGACAGCCACGTGCTTTTTGACAGACAACAACGCATCGCTAACCTCAGTACTGCCATCTTGACGGGCCTAAACCTCAGTAGTGCCAACTTAACCTAACTAGCGCGAGGTAAACAAAGCCACGTGCTTTTTGACAGCCACGTGCTTTTTGACAGATTTGTAAACAAAGCCACGTGATTTTTGACAGACAACAACGCATCGCTAACCTCAGTACTGCCATCTTGACGGGCCTAAACCTTAGTGGTACCAACTTAACCTAACTAGCGCGAGGTAAACAAAGCCACGTGCTTTTTGGCAGATTTGTAAACAAAGCCACGTGCTTTTTGACAGACAACAACGCATCGCTAACCTCAGTACTGCCATCTTGACAGGCCTAAACCTCAGTAGTGCCAACTTAACCTAACTAGCGCGAGGTAAACAAAGCCACGTGCTTTTTGACAGCCACGTGCTTTTTTGACAGCTGTCATCCGCCATCTTTAAACCACAGAGCACTGTGCTGCCCTCTTGATCGTAGTAGATGTAAAATTCGTCACCTGTCATCGGCAGTGCTGCCATCTTGACGAGCCTAAACCTTAGTACTACCAACTTAACCTCACTAGCGTGAGATAAACAAAGCCACGTGCTTTTTTGACAGCTGTCATCCACCATCTTTAAAGTACACAGCACCGTGCTGCCCTCTTTTTCGCAGTAGCTGTAAATTCGTCACCTGTCATCCGCAGTGCTGCCATCTTGGCGGGCCTAAACCTTAGTCCTACCAACTTAATCTCACTAGCGCGAGATTTGAATCGGTAAACAAACCCACGTGCTTTTCTGACAGCTGTCATCCGCCATCTTTAATCAACAGAACACCATGCTGCCCTCTATATCTTTGAAATGTGGTGGCGGATAATTTGAAAAATGCTTTTTTGATAGCAGCCATCTTTGAGCACCGTGCTGCACTCTATGTGGTAGCGGCAATTTGAAAACTTCTAAGTGCCCCTGTTTGGAAACAAACCACGTGCTTTTTTGACAGCTACATCCGCCATCTTTAATCAAGGGAGCACCGTACCGCACTCTATGTGGTGGCGGCAATTTGAAAAATTCCACGTGCTCTTGTTTGGAAACAATGCTACATGCTTATTTGACAGCTACCGTCCGCCATCTTTAATCTATAGAGCACAGCGCTGCCCTCTTTAGTTTGAAATGTGGTGGCGGATAATTTGAAAAATGCTTTTTGACAGCAGCCATCTTTGAGCACCGTGCTGCCCTCTTTGTGGTGGCAGGCAATTCCACATGACAGCAGCCATCTTTAATCAAGAGAGCACCGTGCTGCCCTCTATATGGTGGCGGCAAATTCTACATGCTCTTGTTTGGAAACAAACCCACGCGCTTTTTTGATAGCCGTCATCCGCCATCTTTAATCAACAGAGCACAGTGCTACCCTCTTTAGCTAGATACCTTTGAAATGTGGTGGCGGCAAATTCCACGTGCTCTTGTTTGGAAACAAAGCCACGTGCTTTTTGACAGCTGTCATCCACCATCTTTAATCAATAGAGCACTGTGCTGCCCTCTTTAGCTAGATACCTTTAAAATGTGGTGGCGTCAAATTCCACGTGCTCTTGTTTGGAAACAAAGCCACGTGCTTTTTGACAGCTGTCATCCACCATCTTTAATCAATAGAGCACTGTGCTGCTATCATGCGGGCAATTTCGCCAGCTGTCATCCGCCATCTTTAATCCACAGAGCACGGTGCTGCCATCTTTAGCTAGATACCTTTGAAATGTGGCGGTGGCAAATTCCACGTGCTACGCGCAGCTGTCATCCGCCATCTTACATCGCAAACCTCAGTGCTACACTCTTTAGTTGAAATATGGTGGCGGATAATTTAAAAAGAAAAAAATTCTACAGCAGCCATCTCTCGACGCTAATTGCACAAGATGGTAGCTATACATGACTCCTTAAAGGTGCTTATGCAAGATGGCCGCTATACATAGACTCCCTTGGGATGCTTGCGTAAGATGGCGGTTATACAAGGCTCCTTATGAGGGATGCTTGCGCGAGATGGCGGTCGCTCTTATGAGGTGGCTTAAGGGTCCTTGGCTAGAGATGCCCTAAGGATGCTTGCGCAAGATGGCGGACGCAAGATGGCAGCTATACATGACTCCTTATGAGACGCCTTAAGGGTGCTTGCGCAAGATGGCTGCTGCTCTTAGCTTAGAGGCTAACGTGTCATGCTAGTTCGATTCATTAAATTTGGGGCTTAAATGCAAAATGTTAAATATCTCGAAAACGGTGCATCGTAGAGCAAAACGGACAAAATTTTTCCGCCCAATACCTCGGTTCGCAGTACGAGGAACATGATAGCATAAGTCTAATGATGAGATCGACGGTTCGGTTCCTACTTAGGCCCTTTGGCATTCACTCTGTTTTAGCTTGTATTGAAGCAAGTCTTCGTAACATGATCAGGTCTAGCTATGGTAGAGAGTATAACGTGCCGTGCAGGTTCGATTCATTAAATTTAGGGCTTAAATGCAAAATGTTAAATATCTCGAAAACGGATAAAATTTTTCTACCTGATACCTAGGTTTGCAGTATCAGGAGCATAAGAAAAACATAGTCTAATGATGAGATCGACGGTTCGACCCCTACTTAGGCCCTTTGGCATTGGTAGCTATCTAATTCTACAAGATGGCGGCTATACATAGCTTCTTATGAGACAGCTTAAGAGCGCTTGCACAAGATGGCTGCTGCTCTTATGAGACGCCCTAGGGGTGCTTGCGCAAGGTAGCAGTGACAAGACGGTGACTATACACAGCTGCTTATGATACGGCCTAGAGGTGCTCACACAAGATGGTGGCTGCTCTGATGAAGAAAGTTAGCTTTGCATCGTGCAGGTATCTTTACAGCACTAAACCTCATACCTTTGAAATGTGGTGGCAGGTAATTTGAAAAATTCGACGTGCTTTTTCATAAGCTGTTAAGGCCTCCTCTTATGTCAAGGCATAGCTCTATCGAACGAGTTTAAACCTGCATCGGGATAGCTAGAGTAAGCGCGTGCTGCAGTGATGACGTCATTATGCATGTTTAGACTTGCAAATCACAGAAGAAACGTAACAAGGCTGGAATCGAAAACTGCACTCTATGCTGTTAACTTTATCATGTGATCGAAACATTGATTGAAGTATTTAGAACACGCAATTAGTAGAACCAAACACTGTACTCGATACAACATGTGTTTAGAACATGTCAGGGGATATCTTTGTTCTAAGAAGATTAGTTTACCGCACATTCCTTGGCTAAAGGGCTAATGGGCTAAAGGGCTAAAGGGCTAAAGGGCTAAAGGGCTAATGGGCTAAAGGGCTAAAGGGCTAAAGGTGCAACAACCTCATCGATCGCTATCAGCAAGAACGCTTGTACTTTGTTAAGTGTAGAAAATTAATCTTTATTGGTAAATGGTTTTATGTTCAGAACAAGGAATGGAACCTAGGAGTTACGTCTTACCTAATAAAATCCCCGAGGTGCGATGAGTTACGTTTTTCGAACTAGTGTTTGGAACACTGAACTTTTCAAGATGGCAAGAGTGAGGTTAGCAATGTTCTGTTGTTGGATTTTAAATTCCGCGCTACAACATGATTAAGGTGGCAGCCCTTGAGGTTTACTGCCGTAAAGATGGCAAGAGTGAGGTTAGCAATGTTCCGTTGTTGGATTTTTAAAATTCCCCGCTATAACATGCAAAAGGTGGCAGCCTTGAGGTTTACCGCCGTAAAGATGGCAGCAGTGAGGTTAGCGACGCTCTATTGTCCTTCAAAGTGAGGTTAGGGTTCGTCAAGAAGACAGCTGTCAAAAAAAGCACGTGGCTATGTTTACCAAACAAGAGCACGTGGTCGTGACGTCACGGTCACGTAGTATGCTGCCTCAGCATGCAAAGTTCAATGTCTACACCTACGTAGTTAACACTCTGCTATGTTCACAAGATTTTTATACATCACTATTCTTTATGCTTTAAGTTCATTGACATAGGCTATGCTAAGATAGCAGCACAAACACATGCGAACTTTGTACATTCTAATGGAATAAGTTTAGTACTGTGTGCGTCATGGATACATGATGTGTGCACGCATTTAATCTTGACTATACATAATGCTGCTGCTTTGTTTACAAGATTTTTATACATTGCTATTCTTTATGCTTTATGTTCGTGCACGTACAAGCGATACTCGTACGCTCTAGCAGGAGAAGTTTAGTACGATATTCGATACATACATTATCGATAGGTGATGTGTACACGCTTTAGAACATAGCTCATATTTATGCTTTAAGTTCATGCACATGGGTTAGGGATACACAAAAGCGATTGCTACATGCTCTAGCGGAGGAAGTCTAGTACGATAGTCGATGCATGTAAAATCGATAGTTTATGCTAAGATAGCAGCACACTTACATGATTTTAGCATAATCTAGTGGGAAAAGTTTAGTATGATAGTCGTTTCGTGCAAAATCATTAGGTAATGTGTAAACGCTTTGAAACAAGGCTATTCTTTGTACTTTAAGTTCATGCGTACAGGTTATGCTAAGATAGCAGCACAATCTAGCGCAAGAAGTTTAGTACGAGAGTCGATGCATGTAAAATCGATAAGTAATGAGTACACGCTTTAAAACATGGTTATTCTTCGTACTTTAAGTTCATGCGTATAGGTTAGGCTAAGATAGCAGCACAGTCTAGCGTAAGAAGTTTAGTACGAGAGTCGATGCATGCAAAATCGATAGGTGATGTGTACACACTTTGAAACATGGCTATTCTTTGTACTTTCAGTTCATGCATCTTAGTTATGCTAAGATAGCAGCACAATCTAGCGGAAGAAGTTTAGTACGATATTTGTTGCATGCAAATCGATAGGTGATGTGTACACACTTTGAAACATGGCTATTCTTTTTACTTTAAGGTCATGCGTATAGGTTATGCTAGGATAGCAGCACAATCTAGCGGGAGGAGATTAGTACGAGAGTCAATGCATGAAAAATT
This sequence comes from Anabrus simplex, assembly GCF_040414725.1. Lineage (NCBI taxonomy): Eukaryota > Metazoa > Arthropoda > Insecta > Orthoptera > Tettigoniidae > Anabrus > Anabrus simplex. Next base: position 35,700,874 of record NC_090278.1, read on the forward strand.
CATAGGTAATGTGTACATGCTTTGAAACATGGCTATTCTTTGTACTTTTAAGTTCATGTGTATAAGTTATGCTAAGATGCCAGCACAATCTAGCGGAAGAAGTTTAGTACGAGAGTCAATGCATGCAAAATCGATAGGTAATGTGTACACGCTTTGAAACATGGCTATTCTTTGTACTTTAAGTTCATGCGTAAAGGTTATGCTAAGATAGCAGCACAACCTAGCGGAAGAAGTTTAGTACAATATTTGTTGTATGCAAAATCGATAGGTGATGTGTACACACTTTGAAACATGGCTATTCTTTTTACTTTAAGGTCATGCGTATTGGTTATGCTAAGATAGCAGCACGATCTAGCGGAAGGAGTTTAGTACGAGAGTCAATACATGCAAATTCGATAGTTGATGTGTACACGCTTTGAAACATGGTTATTCTTTGTACTTTTAAGTTCATGTGTATAAGTTATGCTAAGATACTAGCACAATCTAGCGGACGAAGTTCAGTACGAGATTCGATGCATGCAAAATCGATAGGTGATGTGTACACACCTTTTTACTTTAAGGTCATGCGTATAGGTTATATTAAGATAGCAGCACAATCTAGCGGAAGGAGTTTGGTACGATATTTGATGCATGCAAAATCAATAAGTAATGTGTACACGCTTTGAAACATGGCTATTCTTTCTACTTTTAAGTTCATGTGTATAAGTTATGCTAAGATAGCAGTACAATCTAGAGGAAGAAGTTTAGTACGATATTTGTTGCATGCAAAATCAATAAGTAATGTGTACACGCTTTGAGACATAGCTATTCTTTGTACTTTAAGTTCATGCGTATAAGTTATGCTAAGATAGCAGCACAATCTACCTGCAGAAGTTTAGTACGAGAGTCGATACATGCAAAGTCGATAGGTGATGTGTACACGCTTTGAAACATGGCTATTCTTTGTACTTTAAAGTCATGCTAAGATAGCAGCACAATCTAGCGGAAGAAGTTTAGTACGAGAGTTGATGCATGCAAATTCGATAGGTGATGTGTACACGCTTTGAAACATAGCTATTCATTGTACTTTAAAGTCATGCTAAGATAGCAGCACGATCTAGCGGATGAAGTTTAGTTCGATGGTCGACGTATGTAAAATCGATAGGTGATGTGTACACGCTTTGAAACATAGCAATTCATACTGCTGCTCTGTTCCCAAGACTCTTAAGAATAGCAAATCCTAATGCTGCTCTTAGCGACGTCGAGCTAAGGATTGATTACGTGACCGTGACGTCACGACCACGTGCTCTTGTTTGGTGAACATAGCCACGTGCTTTTTTTGACAGCTGTCTTCTTGACGAACCCTAACCTCACTTTGAAGGACAATAGAGCGTCGCTAACCTCACTGCTGCCATCTGTACGGCGGTAAACCTCAAGGCTGCCACCTTTTGCATGTTATAGCGGGGAATTTTAAAAATCCAACAACGGAACATTGCTAACCTCACTCTTGCCATCTTTACGGCAGTAAACCTCAAGGGCTGCCACCTTATGCATGTTGTAGCGCGGAATTTAAAATCCAACAACAGAACATTGCTAACCTCACTCTTGCCATCTTGAAAAGTTCAGTGTTCCAAACACTAGTTCGAAAAACGTAACTCATTGCACCTCGGGGATTTTATTAGGTAAGACGTAACTCCTAGGTTCCATTCCTTGTTCTGAACATAAAACCATTTACCAATAAAGATTAATTTTCTACACTTAACAAAGTACAAGCGTTCTTGCTGATAGCGATCGATGAGGTTGTTGCACCTTTAGCCCTTTAGCCCTTTAGCCCATTAGCCCTTTAGCCCTTTAGCCCTTTAGCCCTTTAGCCCATTAGCCCTTTAGCCAAGGAATGTGCGGTAAACTAATCTTCTTAGAACAAAGATATCCCCTGACATGTTCTAAACACATGTTGTATCGAGTACAGTGTTTGGTTCTACTAATTGCGTGTTCTAAATACTTCAATCAATGTTTCGATCACATGATAAAGTTAACAGCATAGAGTGCAGTTTTCGATTCCAGCCTTGTTACGTTTCTTCTGTGATTTGCAAGTCTAAACATGCATAATGACGTCATCACTGCAGCACGCGCTTACTCTAGCTATCCCGATGCAGGTTTAAACTCGTTCGATAGAGCTATGCCTTGACATAAGAGGAGGCCTTAACAGCTTATGAAAAAGCACGTCGAATTTTTCAAATTACCTGCCACCACATTTCAAAGGTATGAGGTTTAGTGCTGTAAAGATACCTGCGCGATGCAAAGCTAACTTTCTTCATCAGAGCAGCCACCATCTTGTGTGAGCACCTCTAGGCCGTATCATAAGCAGCTGTGTATAGTCACCGTCTTGTCACTGCTACCTTGCGCAAGCACCCCTAGGGCGTCTCATAAGAGCAGCAGCCATCTTGTGCAAGCGCTCTTAAGCTGTTTCATAAGAAGCTATGTATAGCCGCCATCTTGTAGAATTAGATAGCTACCAATGCCAAAGGGCCTAAGTAGGGATCGAACCGTCGATCTCATCATTAGACTATGTTTTTCTTATGCTCCTGATACTGCAAACCTAGGTATCGGGTAGAAAAATTTTATCCGTTTTCGAGATATTTAACATTTTGCATTTAAGCCCTAAATTTAATGAATCGAACCTGCACGGCACGTTATACTCTCTACCATAGCTAGACCTGATCATGTTACGAAGACTTGCTTCAATACAAGCTAAAACAGAGTGAATGCCAAAGGGCCTAAGTAGGAACCGAACCGTCGATCTCATCATTAGACTTATGCTATCATGTTCCTCGTACTGCGAACCGAGGTATTGGGCGGAAAAATTTTGTCCGTTTTGCTCTACGATGCACCGTTTTCGAGATATTTAACATTTTGCATTTAAGCCCCAAATTTAATGAATCGAACTAGCATGACACGTTAGCCTCTAAGCTAAGAGCAGCAGCCATCTTGCGCAAGCACCCTTAAGGCGTCTCATAAGGAGTCATGTATAGCTGCCATCTTGCGTCCGCCATCTTGCGCAAGCATCCTTAGGGCATCTCTAGCCAAGGACCCTTAAGCCACCTCATAAGAGCGACCGCCATCTCGCGCAAGCATCCCTCATAAGGAGCCTTGTATAACCGCCATCTTACGCAAGCATCCCAAGGGAGTCTATGTATAGCGGCCATCTTGCATAAGCACCTTTAAGGAGTCATGTATAGCTACCATCTTGTGCAATTAGCGTCGAGAGATGGCTGCTGTAGAATTTTTTTCTTTTTAAATTATCCGCCACCATATTTCAACTAAAGAGTGTAGCACTGAGGTTTGCGATGTAAGATGGCGGATGACAGCTGCGCGTAGCACGTGGAATTTGCCACCGCCACATTTCAAAGGTATCTAGCTAAAGATGGCAGCACCGTGCTCTGTGGATTAAAGATGGCGGATGACAGCTGGCGAAATTGCCCGCATGATAGCAGCACAGTGCTCTATTGATTAAAGATGGCGGATGACAGCTGTCAAAAAGCACGTGGCTTTGTTTCCAAACAAGAGCACGTGGAATTTGACGCCACCACATTTTAAAGGTATCTAGCTAAAGAGGGCAGCACAGTGCTCTATTGATTAAAGATGGTGGATGACAGCTGTCAAAAAGCACGTGGCTTTGTTTCCAAACAAGAGCACGTGGAATTTGCCGCCACCACATTTCAAAGGTATCTAGCTAAAGAGGGTAGCACTGTGCTCTGTTGATTAAAGATGGCGGATGACGGCTATCAAAAAAGCGCGTGGGTTTGTTTCCAAACAAGAGCATGTAGAATTTGCCGCCACCATATAGAGGGCAGCACGGTGCTCTCTTGATTAAAGATGGCTGCTGTCATGTGGAATTGCCTGCCACCACAAAGAGGGCAGCACGGTGCTCAAGGATGGCTGCTGTCAAAAAGCATTTTTCAAATTATCCTTCACCACATTTCAAACTAAAGAGGGCAGCGCTGTGCTCTATAGATTAAAGATGGCGGACGGTAGCTGTCAAATAAGCATGTAGCATTGTTTCCAAACAAGAGCACGTGGAATTTTTCAAATTGCCGCCACCACATAGAGTGCGGTACGGTGCTCCCTTGATTAAAGATGGCGGATGTAGCTGTCAAAAAAGCACGTGGTTTGTTTCCAAACAGGGGCACTTAGAAGTTTTCAAATTGCCGCTACCACATAGAGTGCAGCACGGTGCTCAAAGATGGCTGCTATCAAAAAAGCATTTTTCAAATTATCCGCCACCACATTTCAAAGATATAGAGGGCAGCATGGTGTTCTGTTGATTAAAGATGGCGGATGACAGCTGTCAGAAAAGCACGTGGGTTTGTTTACCGATTCAAATCTCGCGCTAGTGAGATTAAGTTGGTAGTACTAAGGTTTAGGCTCGTCAAGATGGCAGCACTGCCGATGACAGGTGACGAATTTTACATCTACTACGATCAAGAGGGCAGCACAGTGCTCTGTGGTTTAAAGATGGCGGATGACAGCTGTCAAAAAAGCACGTGGCTGTCAAAAAGCACGTGGCTTTGTTTACCTCGCGCTAGTTAGGTTAAGTTGGCACTACTGAGGTTTAGGCCTGTCAAGATGGCAGTACTGAGGTTAGCGATGCGTTGTTGTCTGTCAAAAAGCACGTGGCTTTGTTTACAAATCTGCCAAAAAGCACGTGGCTTTGTTTACCTCGCGCTAGTTAGGTTAAGTTGGTACCACTAAGGTTTAGGCCCGTCAAGATGGCAGTACTGAGGTTAGCGATGCGTTGTTGTCTGTCAAAAATCACGTGGCTTTGTTTACAAATCTGTCAAAAAGCACGTGGCTGTCAAAAAGCACGTGGCTTTGTTTACCTCGCGCTAGTTAGGTTAAGTTGGCACTACTGAGGTTTAGGCCCGTCAAGATGGCAGTACTGAGGTTAGCGATGCGTTGTTGTCTGTCAAAAAGCACGTGGCTGTCAAAAAACACGTGGCTTTGTTTACCTCACCCTAGTTAGGTTAAGTTGGTACTAGTGAGGTTTAGGCCCGTCAAGATGGCAGCAGTGAGGTTAGCGATGCGTTGTTGTCGATGACAGCTGTCAAAAAGCACGTGGCTTTGTTTACAAATTCAAATCTCGCGCCAAAATTCAAATTTCCCGCCAAAATTCAAATTTCCCGCGGGCGGCGGAGGCGGAGGCGGAGGAGGAGGCGGGAGGAGGAGGAGGCGGCCGAACTGTCCAATTATACTACTAATATTATAATGATCTTGGCTCCACACTCTCTGACGATGGCAGACTCATACGTGCAGCCTGGCTGAAGTGGCGAATGACAACGGGTGTCACCTGCGACCGTCGGATGAAGGACCATCTGAAATCTAAGATCTACAGGACTGTTATCCATCCTGCCGCTCTCTACAGCACTGAGTGTTGGCCAGATATAAAGGAGGTAGAACGTCGACTAAGCGTCATGGAGACGAAGATGCTTAGGTGGACAGCTGGCATCACTTGACCGGATCATATTTCAAACGAAGACATTGGGAAACGTATTGGCGTTGCACCGATCCAGAAGAAAACGCAGGGAAATAGTCTGCGCTGGTTCGGGAGTGTGTTTCGTGCAGAAGAAAATACATTAGAAGTCTCTGGAAAGAGGCCCAAGGGACGACCAAGACAGCAATGGACCAATACAGTGCACAAAGAGCTGAAAGCTGTAAGACTACATCCAGACAATGGCCCGAGACCGAATTAAATGGAGACAACGAATCCACACAGCGGACGCTGCCACCAGGCGGTACAAACGTTAAAGAAGAAGAAGAAGAAGAGAATAATGAGAAAGTAACCAATAATTATCAGAAGAAGAACCAATAAGCAGAGTTTGCGAAGCGTGTGGAAATCCAGAGGATCCACAATTAGGACACCAAATAAACGAATTACAAAAAAGCAAGAGGACCAATAAACTAGTGTAGTAATGACAATCTCAATCACGACTTGAGAAAAGTATGAAACATCAGTAACTTGATATCACCGCAAAACTTTCATTACTATTAACACATTTCACTTAAAATGAGACACCCGAGTACAATTATCCTACACTGGTGAAGAAGAGGAGGATCATAGGCAGGGATAGAAAACGGGACCTAGCTTAGCAAAGTAAAAGGCAGAATATTTAGAAAACAATCACCGCATAATGAAAGAGCCTGTAACGCTTTGACGGAGAATGTTATACGGTATTTAACGTTCCGACAGCCAGTCATCGTGAGGCTCCAATTATAAAACTAGTTATATGCACTAATCAAGGATAGCACTTGCACCAAATGCACAAAGTTACTAGAATATATGATGCCTTGAATAGGGGTCCGCCCCTCCCCTTCAGGGAGGGGAACATAAATATTAGAAGAAAGAGGCGAGAAGCGGTCAGTAGATGCAGAGTGGGTCTCGGCCCATAAGTGGCCACATCTGGTCTGTGGACCAACAGCTCTGCACCCTGACCGGTCAACCGAGCAGTAGAGGGGTGGCCACGGTTCTACTGTGGCTCTACGCATTCGAGAGACAGGACTGGACCTCACAGCTGGCCCCAACCGTCGGCTGTCCTGAGAATGGTTTCCGTGTTTTTCCATTCTCTTACACTAAGGTGAATACCGAGACAGTTCCTAGTATAGATCACGGCCGCCAACCTCATCACCTCGGTGCATCACCTTCAGCGTAACAAATCTCCCGGCCTGAGAGACGGCGTCACCGTCTAAGAGGCCCGCCTCCCCCTTCAGGGAAGGAATGAAAACCTTTTAGTAGCAGCAGTAGTAGTAGAGGCGAGAAGCGCTAGATCCTGAAGGGAAACTAAGTCCAAGCAAATAATAAAAATGTCTTCGTTCACCAAGTGTCTCCAAATAAAAAGTCCTGGGTGCAGGATGATAATAAGTCAAGACCAGCACGCGGCAAGGTATGAGCCCTCCACACACATCACAGTCAAGACTGGATTGAGGAAGGAACGGAATGTCTCACTATATACAGTGCAGTTCTGGAGACATATTCGAGAAATTGGACAGAAGATGACGTATTCGTGACGTGACGATGAAATGAAATGGCGTATGTCTTTTAGTGCCGGGAGTGTCCGAAGACATGTTCGGCTCGCCAGGTGCAGGTCTTTTGATTCGACACCCGTAGGCGACCTGCGCGTCATGATGAGGATGAAATGATGATGAGAACAACACATACACCCAGCCTCCTTGCCAGCGAAATTAACCAATGATGGTTAAAATTCCCGACCCTACCGGGAATCGAACCCGGGACCCTGTGACCAAAGGCCAGCACGCTAACCATTTAGCCATGTAGCCGGGCACGTGACGATGACGTGGTAAGCGAAGAGGCAGAGGTATGTGGCGTTCAGTAGTATAACAGGCAGCGATGCTGCTGTTCACTACAAAGCATGTAGACGTTTGAGCGAATGATACACTGTCTAACCATGGTCAAGGGTTTTAACACGCACGCACATTAATGGTGTCCCGACATAAACAATCAACACCGCCCCAGTCCAGTACTGAAAAGGAGGGGAGAGAGTAAAGGGATAGTGTTGAAGGCCACTCCAGTACTGAAAAGGAGGGGAGAGAGTAAAGGGATAGTGTTGAAGGCCACTCCAGTACTGAAAAGGAGGGGAGAGAGTAAAGGGACAGTGTTGAAGGCCACTCCAGTACTGAAAAGGAGGGGAGAGAGTAAAGGGATAGTGTTGAAGGCCACTCCAGTACTGAAAAGGAGGGGAGAGAGTAAAGGGATAGTGTTGAAGGCCACTCCAGTACTGAAAAGGAGGGGAGAGAGTAAAGGGATAGTGTTGAAGGCCACTCCAGTACTGAAAAGGAGGGGAGAGAGTAAAGGGACAGTGTTGAAGGCCACTCCAGTACTGAAAAGGAGGGGAGAGAGTAAAGGGATAGTGTTGAAGGCCACTCCAGTACTGAAAAGGAGGGGAAGGGAGTGAACAGGTAGTGCTGAATACACAGTGTATGTATTCCGGCGTTATACTGCAACATTGTAATAAGATGGCTCCTTTCCTATCACAGGTGAATCAAGGACGTATTATTGGCATGTGGGAGGCTCACATGGTCCCCCAAGCAATAGCACAAGCAATACCATGCAGTCTTAAGACAGTTTGGAGATAGATAGAAATATGGCAAGAACGAGGTGAAGAAGGATTGGTAGACCCGATATAACTCAGCTACAAAATACTCCTAACTATTATAAAATACTTTTCGGTTAAAAACCTCCTTTCCTCTTAATACTGTAATTAACAGAGTAGGTTACTTTTTAATTTTTTTTATGTTAAAATGCTATTTGTTCGGCGCGTCGACCTATAGAGTTCTTTTGCCCCTATTTGCACAATATATGAACCTGCATGTAATTGGAATTGCGGAAGTGTTGAGTGTTGAATGTGAGAAACGTTAAGGATGACACAAACACGCAGTCCCCAGACCAGGGATATAATCATTTTCAATTAAAACCCCCGTACACCGCGGGGCCGGACGAGTACTCTACTTCAATACATCCGCCATTGTGCCCATTTCGATCACAACGAAGTCTTGTAGCGGGCTGTCTGCAAGCAGTCCATACAGCAATGCGTTAAAGCGACAAGGTGAGTCACTGTGCCTTCAACACTACCCCTTCACTCCCTTCCCCCATGTTTTGTACTGGATTGGCCTTCAACACATACATAGAAAATAGAAAATAGAAATACAAAGAAAATCATCAACAGAAAACAAAACAATGGCAACATGGCAAACAATGTAATACAAGGTTAACGACATCTCAAAGCTATTGTACACTGACTGACAGAGCAAATGCAACACCAAGAAGGAATGGTCAGAACTTTATGCCAATTGCAGGGTAGACTGACGTCACTGAGGTATGCTCATAATGTTAAATGCGCCGCTGTGCTGCGCACGTAGCGAACGATAAATGGGACACGGCGTTGGCGAATGGCCCACTTCGTACCGTGATTTCTCAGCCGACAGTCATTGTAGAACGTGTTGTCGTGTGCCACAGGACACGTGTATAGCTAAGAATGCCAGGCCGCCGTCAACGGAGGCATTTCCAGCAGACAGACGACTTTACGAGGGGTATGGTGATCGGGCTGAGAAGGGCAGGTTGGTCGCTTCGTCAAATCGCAGCCGATACCCATAGGGATGTGTCCACGGTACAGCGCCTGTGGCGAAGATGGTTGGCGCAGGGACATGCGGCACGTGCGAGGGGTCCAGGCGCAGCCCGAGTGACGTCAGCACGCGAGGATCGGCGCATCCGCCGCCAAGCGGTGGCAGCCCCGCACGCCGCACGCCACGTCAACCGCCATTCTTCAGCATGTGCAAGACACCCTGGCTGTTCCAATATCGACCAGAACAATTTCCCGTCGATTGGTTGAAGGAGGCCTGCACTCCCGGCGTCCGCTCAGAAGACTACCATTAACTCCACAGCATAGACGTGCACGCCTGGCATGGTGCCGGGCTACAGCGACTTGGATGAGGGAATGGCGGAACGTCGTGTTCTCCGATGAGTCACGCTTCTGTTCTGTCAGTGATAGTCACCGCAGACGAGTGTGGCGTCGGCGTGGAGAAAGGTCAAATCCGGCAGTAACTGTGGAGCGCCCTACCGCTAGACAACGCGGCATCATGGTTTGGGGCGCTACTGCGTATGATTCCACGTCACCTCTAGTGCGTATTCAAGACACGTTAAATGCCCACCGCTACGTGCAGCATGTGCTGCGGCCGGTGGCACTCCCGTACCTTCAGGGGCTGCCCAATGCTCTGTTTCAGCAGGATAATGCCCGCCCACACACTGCTCGCATCTCCCAACAGGCTCTACGAGGTGTACAGATGCTTCCGTGGCCAGCGTACTCTCCGGATCTCTCACCAATCGAACACGTGTGGGATCTCATTGGACGCCGTTTGCAAACTCTGCCCCAGCCTCGTACGGACGACCAACTGTGGCAAATGGTTGACAGAGAATGGAGAACCATCCCTCAGGACACCATCCGCACTCTTATTGACTCTGTACCTCGACGTGTTTCTGCGTGCATCGCCGCTCGCGGTGGTCCTACATCCTACTGAGTCGATGCCGTGCGTATTGTGTAACCTGCATATCGGTTTGAAATAAACATCAATTATTCGTCCGTGCCGTCTCTGTTTTTTCCCCAACTTTCATCCCTTTCGAACCACTCCTCCTTGGTGTTGCATTTGCTCTGTCAGTCAGTGTACTAACTGGGTGAGTGACCGCTATCTCTCCTGATCTACCATGATCACTATAGTGTATGCCAGAACCCCCTACACGGGAACACATAAGCTCACCACCCCCCTTCCCCTCTCACTGTTAACCAATTGCAGGGAAGACCTCCTTCTCTTGCTCTGAGTAGAGTGATCTTCTTCACGTTTCATGCGTCAGGATTACCCACTCTCTCTCTCTCCACTTGGCTCACCTGAGATTTACCTTTTAACGCGGCTATACATCTACTCCTAATTCTGCTCAAAATCTTCCTTAAATTTCCCGCACTCTTCCATTCGTTGTTTTACGTAGCCTTCATGAGGTGGTATGCCCGGTCTAACTTCCACACCCTGACGTTAATAGCTTCCCCTTTCAACAAATTCTGCTGGATATCTGACATATTTGACTCTTATAATCTTCCCAGTCGGTCTCTGTGGTGTAGTTGTTAGTGTGATTAGCTGCCACCCCCGGAGGCCCGGGTTCGATTCCCGGTTCATGCCACGAAATTTGTAAAGTGGTACGAGGGCTGGAACGAGATCCACTCAGCCTCGGGAGGTCAACTGAGTGGGTTCGATTTCCACCTCAACGATCGAGGAAGTGGTTTACCGTGGTTTCCCACTTCTCCTCCAGGCAAATTCCGGGATGGTACCTAACTTAAGGCCACGGCCGCTTCCTTCCCTCATCCTTGTCCATCCTTTCCAATCTTCCCATCCTCCACCAAGGCACCTGCTCAGCATAGCAGGTGAGGTCGCCTGGGCGAGGTACTGTTCATCCTCCCCAGTTGTATTACCCGTCTCACGCTCCAGGACACTGCCCTTGAGTTTGAGGGAAAAACCAACCCTGGTGGGTAAACAGATTAAGAAGGAAAGAATAAGGTTCCCATATATTTTGTCTTCTCACAGGAAATCTGCGTTCCTGATTATTATTATTATTATTATTATTATTATTATTATTATTATTATTATTATTATTATTATTATTATTATTATGATTATTACGAGCGACTTGGCCGTGCGGTTAGGTGCGCGCAGCTGTGAGCTTGCATTCGGGAGATAGGGGATTCGAACCCAACTCCGGCAGCCCTGAAGATAGTTTTCCGTGGTTTCCCATTTTCATACCAGGTAAATGCTGGGGCTGTATCTTAATTAAGGCCACGATCACTTCCTTCCCACTCCTAACACTTTCCTATCCCATCATCGCCATAAGGCTTGTCTGTGTCTGTGCTACGTAAAGCCAACCTTAAGAAAATATTATTAATAATATTTTTACGTCCAACTAACTACTTCTTACCGGTTTTCAGAGACACCGATATGCCAGAATTATGTCCCTCAGGGATTCTTTTACATGCCATTAAGTCTACCGACACGAGACTGACGTATTTGAGCACCTTCAAATACCACCGAACTCAGTCAGCATCGTACCTCAACCGTTTGAGCCACTCAGCCCAGCAAAAATATTATTATTATTATTATTATTATTATTATTAGGGCAACAGTCCTACTCCTTGGCTGAATGGTCAGCGTTGAGGCCTTAGGTTCAGAGGGCTCCGGGTTCGATTCCCAGCCAAGTCAGATATTTTAATTGCATCTGATTATTACTTTTGTCTCGGGAACTGTTTTTTTTTCGTGTTTGTCCCAACACTTTCCTCTTCATATTCATACAACACACCATACTACCAGCCACCACAGAAACACGAAATAGTCATTACAACCCTCCATATAGCGTTGGCATCGGGAAGGGCATTCGTACTTAAAACAGGGCCAAATCCGTATGTGCTGCACGGCTTTCACCCGTGGCATGATGTGGACAACAAATTATATTTTAATCATTGATTAGGAAAACGGCTCAAATAAATAAGTTATTTAATAAAAATGTCGAAAAGACATTTTCTTTCACTTGTAATCTTAGTCGCGAATTTACAGATAGTTGAAACTTTCACCTTCCACCGCTCGTTGGGCTTCCGTGGAGATGGCCTGTTAGTGTCTCCTTGTAGAATCAATTACTACACTAATTGAGTGAATATGATATTTGGATTTCAATATCAAAGCAAGCCATCCAAATTATAAATCCTTCCTCGTCAAATAATGATATAATAAAATCTATTTGTGAAGTGAACAGCAAGAGGTTTTCTAACACCGACTGCACTGCAAGCCTTTCTCTCTGTTTTATTTTTACTTTGTACAATAACTCTGTAGCAGGCTACTTTTATGTCCTTCCCGGAGTGGACAATATCTTGTAGTGTTTGTTATTTGACTCACGCTCTAGACTTGTATTAAATTCATGTTTGTGTGTGTTGCTCTCCGATGGAAATATTGACCTTATATTGTCATGAACTCTGGAGAAAAGTTTGGGTTTGCATTTAACTTTGAGTTGTGTTCTCTGTTTCCGTCCAGTACTGAGGGCGCTTTCAGTAAAATGGAGCAAGATCTCATTTCCTTTTCCATCAGTATTATGCCATCACATTTTACCAGAAAATGTGTTACTGTTAGGTAAACTGACATTTCATCCTGCACTATTATAAACATCGTCAGGTTCCTTCCTGCTACCTCGCACAGATCCTAAAGGAATTCTGTACGAATACTTTGGAAGTTAAACTCGCGACTTGAGAGGCTTAATCACTGTGTCATTGCCTTCGGGGTGTTTAATTCACACAATACTAACACAAAACAAGGAGAAGATAATTTGGTATGAATATACAGGAGAAGATAAAGAGATGAAAACGATTACTGGAGGGAAACGAAGAGAATGTTACAGTTGCGCGGTATATAAAATAGATACCAGGGAAGCAATAGACGGAAAAGAATTTATTCATATATGAATGCACGCACTTCTAAACCTAAACATCCAAGACGAAAAACAACAACTCTTTTCTTGTTCTTTCAAATACATTCTTATATCCTGGTACAATGTTTGTGTGAATATGTTACCAAGATTTCGTCCTGTAGTATAGTAGACATTTTCAGGCAATTTTCAAGGTATACACATACATAAATATTTTTGTTCAACATCTCTACTGTCCTGTGTTTGTCGTTTTTCAACTGAACGTGGAAAGGTAAGGGAGTAATTTGTGAATTTCTTGACAGAATTGGTACGTCTTCCTTTAGAGACCTTGTTCCATAAACCTAATTTCCTTTCCTTTAAAGTTTACGAAATTGATCTGTTTATAGCCTTTGAGATTTTAAGTGTTTTAACAGATGACTACCAAGAATTTAGTATTTGATTTTAAATTCAGAATTTCTATGAGTGTGCTTTCATTCTCAGTCTTCATCACTTAACATTTCATCGTAATGTGTCCCACATAGCGCATGAACTGCGAAATCGATCATGTTATACATTTTCAGATATATTATCATTTCATTAATACAATCCGTTGAATGAATATCATAGAAAGAAGTGAGTTATTTAAAAAAACTAAGAACATATAATAATAATCCCCTATACCTTGTTCGAAAGTTTGAACAAAATAAATTCACTCAATTGTCCTTCCGTAAACTTATAATAGATTTCAATAGGCTGATGTACTGTAGAAAGTCAACTATTAATTCCGATGAGAATAACGGAATAATATGGTAAAGAAAACAACAGAAATCGAACCAGCTTGCCAAGTCGACTGCTGCCGAACCATTATAGATCGCAGATTCTTTAGTTCACGCTGTCAGCATGACAAAAATATTCGATTTTCGTAACGACGTCCACTGCCTCTAGTGTCAGATAACTTCTCGGTTTGACTACAGAGGCTGAGTGAACACTCTGTCCACAGTTAATATCCGTGTCAAGAGATGCCAATCGAAACCGGGACCTACGGGTGAGAGATACCCACGATACTCCTACACCACAGTGCTAGATAATGATTCTACAAGTGGATATGGAAACTTATGAAAATTTAAAAATGTGACAAAATAAGCAAAACTTTCTACGCGATTATATTATTGTTCATAAACTGGTTTGTCATGTCACCCTATCCTCTGCTAGCCTTTTCACTGATACGTAAATACCATATCCTACATCTACTTGCCATATTCGTACCTAGGATTATGCCTACCGTTCTTTCCATCTACACTTGGCTCTAAAACCGACTGATCAAGTCCTGGGTGTCTTAAAGTGTCTTCCATCATTCTAGCTCTCCTTTTCCTCAATTTCGGAATATCGATCTCCTCTCACCAATCCTATTCAGACTTGATTCTTGATTCGATCTACGAATCTCTCGTTCAGCATTATTCCGTTATGCCACATTTCAAAAACTTCTATTCTCGTTCTTTATGGGATAGTTATCGTCCGACTTTCACATCCATAAAATTCCACGCTTCAGACGAAATTCGTCAAAAACATATTTTTAATTTCTATATTACTATTGGAAGTGAGGAAATTTCTTTTCTTAAGAAAGCTCTTCCTTGCTTGTGCTAGTCTGTATTTCATGTCGTCCTTTCTTCTGACATCGATAATTATTTTAACACCCAAGTAATAATATTCACCTACTTACTTTAAGACTTCATTTAATAATCTATATTTCCTGCATCACCTGACTTCGTTCGACTGCATTCAGTTATTTTTGTTTTGTACTGATTTATTTTCATCTCGTACTGTTTACTCGAGACGCTGCCCATACCATTCAGTAATTTCGCCAGATATTCTTCAACTTAGATAGAATAACGATATCATCACCAAACCTCAGCGTTTTGAAATCCTCTCCTTGAATTGCGATTTCCTAACCGCCTCTTCTATATTATTATTATTATTATTATTATTATTATTATTATTATTATTATTATTATTATTATTATTATTATTATTATTATTATTATTATTATTATTATTATTATTATTATTATTACAGTTCGTCTGGTGGCCATGATCGTTAAGGCCACATGTATATATTGCGTGGCACCGTAGTTATTCATGGTTCTATTCTAGCTGGTGGAAAATTCACCATCAGAATGTTCGCCGGCAGTGTACATTGAATGCCCAAAGCCTGGGTATATTGCCAAATACCTGTATTCATGTAGAGTGAGGGTGTTGTTGATGATGATGATGATGATGGTGATGGTGATACATACGTCGGATGGCGACGTTAAGCCTTGTGCAGCCCCCTTATTGTATTTCTTCAGGAGTAGGCTGTGTGCTGTCACCTGGTTTTACACTCTCCCTACTTCGTCAGATTATCACCATCATCTCAAACCCAGGCACGCAAGTCACCTATTTGCGTCAAAGCAGAAGACCTGCACCAGACCAGCAGTGTATGTCCTCCGATATTCCTGGCATTAAAGGACCTTCTCTGAATGTAAAGTAATACCGAGTTGAGTAGTTCAGGCAATAGAACACTGGCCTTGTGACATCAAGTTGGCAGGTTCGACCCTGGTTCAGATCAGTGGTATTCGAAGGTGCTCAAATGCGCCAGCCTCGTGTCGGTACATTTACCGTCACGTGAAAGAATTCCTGAGGGACAAAATTTTGACACCTCGGCCTCTTCAGAAACACCAAAAGTACATTGTTAGTGGGATTTATAACATTATTATAAACTCGGAAACAACTTAGCTCACATCAGGAATGTAAAATTGTCCAGATAAAATTCTATATTTTCCGCCATATACTGATGAAATATTTCCCTTTTCGGGTTGGATAGGTAACCCTAAGTACACGTACGTTTGAATATATTTTGTTGTTAATACCATGGGGTCATTGAATATTTCCGTTAACAGCAGGTTTCCGCTATGTGCAGGTTCCGTTGTAAACAGGCTTCACTGTAATGTTTGAGGACGTTGCTGCAGCGCACATGTAGGCAAAGGGATTAGTGTGGCAGTCGTGTCGTGGCGAGCTGTGTGAACTGTGCCGACGTTAATACCAAATGCGTCCAAACAGGACCAACGTGCTGTTATTGTGTTCTTAGCTGCCGAAAGACAAAAACCGGTGGACACCCATCGGAGAATGAAGATTGTGTATGGGGCAACATGTCTGTCGAAAACCACCGTTGTTGAATGGTGCAGCAAGTTCCGTGCGGGTCGCGTTTCGACAAAAGATCTGGGAGGCCAGCCTCATCCATTACGGGCAACAAAAAGCGAGTGGTGGATGGGGTGATTTGGGCAGACATTCGTGCGCTTATCACTCCTCCGCCCCCTCAGAAAGTCCTTGAAGGGCTGACGCTTCCTGTTCGAAGAGGATGTGCAGGAGGACTCTGTGTTTTACCACACGCGATGAGTGCTTCAATGTTCACGACGATTTTGCCTGATTGACATACCGATTCAGAACTGTACGGACCTCGAACGGAAATGATTTCATCGCTGCTCATATTTCATGGAATGTATGTAAAAAAAATTGGTGTTAATAATTATAATGCTTTTTAATTTGCTTTTACATAAATGGTTCAATGTCACCTACCGGTTGAATTAATAAACACGGGTGAAGCCTCAGGAACGTGCTAGTACATGTTAAATATAATAATAATAATAATAATAATAATAATAATAATAATAATAATAATAATATTAATAATAATAATAATAATAATAATAATAATAATAATAATAATAACAATAATAATAATAATTCTTGCGTTCCGGCCTTTTACGGACCACGATACAATTTCAATTCTTCCTCCTTAGTTCTTTCCTTTTCTTCCAGTATTATTTGATTGTTTCACTGTGCTTCTTTTTCCTGTCTTCAGTCCACTTTGTGCCTGTTTTCTCTTCCTTCCTCCCTTGGAATCCTTCCATTTGTAAGACTTTATTTCTAAAAATCTTTCTTTTCAATAATTCTTCCTCTCGTACGTTGTTCCTTTCCAGGTCTTTCTTGACTTCTTGAATTCAGGTGGTAGTTGATTTCTTTTCCCAAAGGTACTTGAAGATTCGTTTAGTTAGTATATTGTCATCCATTCTATAAATGTGTCCAAGAAATAGCAATCTCCTTTTTCTTATTGTTTCTGATATGTTTTCTATGTTCTGGTAAATTTCATTGTAACTTCTTAGTTTCCAAAACTCTGCAATTCTTAGAGGACTAATATTTTCCTTAATTCTTCTTTCTAATATTTCTAATTATTATTATTATTCTAATTATTATTATTACTATTATTAACATTATTATTATTATTATTATTATTATTATTATTATTATTATTATTATTATTATTATCAATGAGCACGAAGGTTTATTTTCTAGGTTTGAATAAGCACGATGACCTCAGATACATATACATTCGTGCTGTGTAAGCGTATCGAACCCCAAGCCCCACTTTAATGCGCCAATAACTGTTCATTATATTGCAGTCTAATAAAACATATCGTTAACATTTGCATGCGAGTTTATATTCATTGGGACGTTGAATTCTGTTTGAATGAATGAAATAAAACCCAGTGATGTTTAACCTGTTCCTGACCCTTCAAACAATTCTAAATATAATGCGAACATGAATGAGAAATGACATAAAGGTTTATTTTATTCGCACCCGTTCGCTTCATTCATTTTTGAAAAGTTATTATCAGTAAATATGAGGGAAATCAGGGACTTAAAGCGCGTGCATTTGATGCTATGCAACATAGACGGGCAACGGGAGAGGACTGATTTTGAGCCAATTTGCAATGATAACTGTCTCACCATGTTGATAACTGCGATTCAGACTGGCGACTGGTGCTTGCCAGGTCGAACACGAGCAGGCTGATTCCAAGGTCAAGAACTATGCGCGCGCCTCCCATACTGCATCTTATGTATCTCAGGGTAAAAACACCGCTTCGACGGTCTTAGTTTATATGAGGGACCCTGTAAATGTAAAACGGTCAGATTTGAGATAAGGAACCGTATTCCGGAAACGTTCGTTAATAGGTTAGATTGCAAACTAATTCGGTTAGTAGGAAATGCCGGCCATCCGCTGTTCCATAATGTAGAAAGAGTAACATAAATTATAGGGGTTCTGATGGGCCGCACCCCTAATGTTTATGCAAACCCCATAGCAACGTTCTGGGGGTAGAGTATATTTTGTAAAACTACTTTTACATTCTTACCTATTCGTGCCAAGAGATCCTTTGCAAAGTTACACCTTAGCACTGTTTAGAAGTCTCTGTGAATGAACTAACTGCTTGCCTCCACAACACAGTATTTACAATTAGTTTTTGACTTGTTTATTTCTTCCTCGTATACTAAATCATTAAAAATGAGTCTAAACGTCATCGACATTTCCTTCCTCTGCTTCTCTTACCTTCCACGTCCAAGTCCGTCACCTTCCTAGGTAAACTATTCACCTCCAATGAGAAGTTTATCACTGAACATCTGATAATAATTACTGTAGTTTTGTAACAAGGTAAGCAGGTGGTTGTAAATATTGATTATTGATATTTCTTTCACAGTTGTAGGCACATGAATATGTGAATGCCAATATACAGAGCGTCAAAAATTAATGCCACTGCTGTAATAGGAAAAAGTCGGAATCGAAATGAATCCTTCGTAACTTGAAGCAGCAAATGTGTAGTGGCTTGCAGATGGAGAGCCTTATGGGGATATTCGGTACACTTCATCAAAGTGGGGTCGATGATTGATACTCCACGCTGGAGGGTGTAATTATTAATTGTACTTTACGAGGGGGAATTCAGGTCAAACAACAAGCACTTCATCCATAAGTCATAAATCAGAGCACGAATGTGGTTTTGAAAGCCAGCAGGTAAACAGAATTTCATATCTAGCAAATGAACGCTGTGAAGTTCACCTATTCTTGGTGATTATTCTGCAATAACTATAACATCGTTTATTGTAAATCTGTACATAATTCACCATATATTATTCAGTTCATTGATTTGTAAATTCATCGGCCAAGGTGAGATATTAACGTACTATTCATTTCACCTCTCAGCCAGATTTCTGGTCTGCAAGTCACGATGTAACTTTGGAAGCGAGGCCTATTTTCAGAAATGAAGTCCTAAAACATAGAACTGCCTGAGTAATTGATGTATGGTTGTGTGAGTAAATGGCAATACTTTTCTTAATATTTTAAGTTAGACGGTATAGATATTTGCTACTTACGGTTGTTAAATTAATTAAGTTGCATTTGTAATGTAAGTTTACATTTAAGTTAAGTTTACATTTTTCGTTCGTAATACATCACGATCGTTTATATCATACCTAATTCGAACGTGCAACACAAAATTGTGAGATATCGTAGTACTAAGGCCTATGTGTTATACATCAAAATAAAGGTTTCTATCTTAGGATGACTAGAAAAATATTATATCTTTCATTAAGTCCTTCATGCGAATATGATGCTTAGGTCCACGGGCGACTTCATGCGTCGCTCCCCCTTCGTGTGTGCTTCTACAATTGTAGGGGGCTAACCTTGGTTACCCTCTTCAATTGAAGATCCTCTTCGCGGTGAGGGGGACCAGTAGCTCCTTTCTTGCGATGCCGAATGGAACCCTATTGGGTAACCGTTCGGCATACAAGGAGGAGGAAGCTAAAGCACCGCCCAACCCAAGGTGTAACGCGACCCGTGCCGATGGGGTGCATGGCACATGGGAGATGTGTCTTGAACGGAGCCTTCGAGATACCTGGCACCCTCTCGAAGCAAGTAGCCTTACCCAGGTATGCGGGGCTCTGCCTGGGCGGACATATATTTCCCTAGCTACTCGTGGGACCTACATGAGTTCCGTAGCCACCCATAAACCGGAGAGCTCTTCTGGGGCCTCCGAGAGAAATACCAGCACAACACCAACCGAAGGGGACTCTTCGGAGATACCCTCGGACAGTTCGACATCAACAGTTAGAGGGCTCACTCAAGAGGTGGGCAATCTGCAGGTCCAGAAGCAGAAGAAGAAGAAACAGCGCTCTGGCGCGGAAAAGAGGAGATACAAGAAGGCCTTAAAGGCCCGGGAGCAGGCCAAAGAAGGCCTAACTCCTGGGGCTGAGGGGACTTCTACTACCACAACAGCGACAACAGTAGAGGGATCCAATGGGCACAAGAGGCGGGACCCTGAAAAGGGCTCTGCTTCTAGGGCACAGAGGACCCCACCCACCAAGATGCCAGCGGGGAAACGACTTCTGTCGGGGGCAACCCCAGAAGAAGATCGGCAGACCCGCAAGAGACCCAAGGTGGAGTACGCCAGGATAGCTAAAGCTGGGATCAGGATGGCCATAGTACCTGTGGGATATCCTGACCAGCAGCTATCCTAGAAACAGGTGGAAGCTGTGGAGGAGGCTATCACCAATCTGATAGACGAGCTTCCGGAGCAGGGGCCCATTAAGCCTCAGTTCCTGGACTGCTATCTGTCAAGGGGTGCGGCCGTCATCATAGCGGAGAACAATGAAACTGTAGCATGGATTTCTAGTCTTGTTACAGGTATACAACCGTGGGAAGGAGCCAGGCTCACAATTGTGGGCATGGACAAACTCCTTTCCTACAAGAGAGTCATGGTCTGGACCAGGACAACCAAAGGATAATAACGTCCTTTTGGGAAGAATGGCACGCCAGAACCATGGCTTAAATCCCGCCAGCTGGAGGGTCTACGACCGCAAGGAGGAGAAGAGAGGCGTCTGCCTTGTGGTCAGCATGGACTCCAGGGATGTGGAGAAAGTGGTGGGGAAGAAGATCTTCTGCGGGGTGCGTGTTGCTACCTTCACCTTGGTGGAGGGCAAGCGTGACAAGCAGAGGACCAACCCCACCACAGACAACACTGAGACTAGCAGGGGCGAAGAGCGGGAGCCCGGACAGGAACCGGGGCCAGCCAAGCCCCAGGATCCATCGCGGGAGACGGAGCTGCAAGTTCCGGAGACCGCATAAGGTAAAGTATTTTATGAAAGTAAAGAATGATTACTTTCATACAAGCAAATATACAACATTGTATAGCGGCCTCTAGGGTACTTAATAGAAGTATCCAGAAAGGCGGGTTTTCGGTCGCCCTGATACAAGAACCCTGGCTTAGACAGGGACATATCATGGGACTAAATTGTGCAGGTTTCACTCTATTCAGTGGAATAGCAGAGGAGAAGCCTAGAGCATGTATACTAGTTAAGGATCATAACGCTTGGGCTATACCGGGTTTCATTACTAGAGACCTAGTAGCAGTCCTAATGAGATATGAAGAGGGCGGACAGCCAAGAGACTTGGTTGTCTGTTCTGCATATTTCCCAGGAGACTCTGAATCTCCACCCCCGCCGGAGGAGTTCAAGAGACTGGTGATATACTGTAGGAAACAAGGATTAAACCTCGTAGTAGGATGTGATGCCAATGCTCATCATAGCATTTGGGGAAGTAAAAATACAAACCGAAGGGGAGAGCACCTCATAGAATTTCTATGTACAACTGATCTTGAGATCATGAATATTGGTGATACCCCTACCTTCATTAATAATAGGAGCGAAGGGATCATAGATCTTACCCTGGGTTCCATGGGAATCATGCAGGAATTTAAAGACTGGAAGGTCTCTTTGGAGCCTTCCTTGTCAGATCATAGACACATTGTGTTTTATATAGAGGGCTCCATCGAGATCCCGTCTTACAGAAACCCTAGACGAACCGATTGGATATCTTTTAGGGAGGACGTGAGGAGGGGACTGGAGGGAGGACCCTCAAATATAATTAAAAACAAAGAGGAGCTGGAGCTCAGTGTGAGTTTTCTCACACGGACACTGGTTACCTCTTATGAATTAAACTGCCCTATTGTTAAGGCAAAAAGAGTAACAGGAAGCTTCAAGTGGAATAGTTATCTTGAACACCTGAGGAGAAATACACGAAGGCTCTGGAATAAATACAGGGAACTTCAGGATCAAGAAAGCCTAGATTCTTACAAAGAATCACAAAGAAGGTACAAGTCAGAAGTCAAGAAGGCTTCTAGGAAATCTTGGAGACAATTTTGTGACTCCATTGAAAGTCAACATGAAGCGGCAAGGCTTCATAAAATTTTAACCTTGGATAGAAGGGCAAGGCTGGGCTCACTGGAGACTCCTTCTGGTGGATACACATCCTCAGAGGGGGAGACCCTGAGCTTACTGCTTGATGCCCACTTTCCAGGTTCGGTAATCACGAATAGTGAGGTAGAATCGAGCGGATCCTTCAGACCCGATAAAAGTGGCTGGAGGGAAGCCGCAGAGATTGTTACCCCAAGAAGGGTTAAGTGGGCATTATAATCCTTTGCCCCTTACAAAAGCCCAGGTGTGGATGGGATCCTCCCGGCGCTTCTTCAGGAGGCAGGGGGATCCTTATACCATACCTGGTCAGAATCTTTAGAGCCTGTCTCACTATGGGGTACGTGTACTCCTTGTGGCGTCAGGCGAAGGTGGTGCATATACCTAAACCCGGAAGGTCTTCATATACTAGACCTAAGGAATATAGACCCATTAGTCTAACGTCTTTTCTACTTAAGACCTTGGAAAGACTGGTGGATAGACATATCAGGGAGTAAGTATTAAGAGACTTTCCCCTGCATTCTCATCAACATGCATATCAACCAGGGAAGTCGGTTGAGACGGCACTACACCAGCTGGTTTCTAGGCTGGAGAGTGCCTTGGATCAGCAACAACTTGCTATGGTTGTATTCCTAGATATAGAAGGGGCCTTTAACTATACATCTTTGGGCTCCATAGAACGTAGTCTAGAGAGAAGAGGAGTGAGCAGTATGCTCATAAAATGGATTATGGCCTCACTGCAGGGCCGTCAAGTTCTGTTTACCCTCAACGCAGTTATGTTGAGAGCTAATATAGACAGGGGGTGTCCACAGGAAGGAGTATTATCACCAACATTATGGTGTCTGGTAGTGGACGAACTACTTACCAGGTTAAATGTTGGAGGAATATACGCCCAAGGCTATGCAGACGACATAAGCCTGATGGCGGTAGGAAATTTCCCCAGTACGGTTTCCGAACTCGTACAGAGCTCTCTACGTAGGGTGGAAAGATGGTGTCACGAGACAGACTTGTCGGTTAATCCCGATAAGACGGAGCTCGTGGTATTTACCAGAAGGAGGAGGCTAGACGGACTGTCAGAGCCTTTCCTATTCGGAAAAAAATTAGTTAAGACGACCTCGGTTAAGTACCTAGGGGTAATCCTTGAGACAAGACTGAGTTGGAAGAAACATATAGATCATAAGGTGGATAAGGCTCGCAAGATTATGTGGGCCTGTCGCAAGGCCGTCGGGAAGACTTGGGGCCTAAGACCTAGGGTGGTCCAGTGGCTCTATATCTCTATTGTACGGCCCACGATCACCTATGCATCTATAGTCTGGCTCAGAGAGTAAAACTGTGACCACCAAGTTAAACAGTGTCCAAAGACTTGCGTGTCTAGCAATAACAGGGGCACTGGATACTACACCATTATGTGCAATGGAGGCCATCCTAGGTTTTCCCCCTTACATTTATATGTTAAGGTAATAGCGGGAATGAGTGCCTATCGCCTTTGGTCACTCGGAGGATGGTCCTTCAAAAACCCGAATAGAGGTCATGCCTCTATTCTTACAAGGCTTCGCCAGACTTGCCCTATGACAATGATGATCGGGGATCTGATGAAGCCTAGCTTTAATTTGAATTATAAATTTACAGTGGTGATACCCACAAGGGAGGAGTGGGCCGCGGACGCTGGGGCCCGTCTTAAGTCTGGGGGCTGTACATGGTACACAGATGGCTCGCGGACGGAGGCGGGCACAGGCGCCGGGGTCTGGGGGCCTAATACAAGGCTCTCGCTTCCTATGGGTAAATATGCTACTGTTTTCCAGGCTGAAGTATACGCAATACTAGCCTGTGCTGTAAATATATGGAATATGCCTGGACACAGAAGACACATCACTATATGTAGTGATAGCCAGGCAGCGCTAAAAGCACTACGTGCAGTTAAAACAACATCAAAACTGGTATGGGAATGCCAAAGGATGTTAGATCAGCTGTGTGAGCTTAGCTCAGTTACCCTATTATGGGTTCCTGGGCACACAGGAATCAGTGGAAATGAAGAAGCTGACAAACTAGCGAAACAGGGCTCAATGGGTTCCTTCACAGGACCAGAGCCCTTCCTGGGAGTGTCACTCCGAAGTGTAAGACTGGCAATATCCCAATGGATAAACCAGTCTCACCTAGATATTTGGAAGAGGTTAACCATAGCAAGACAGGCACGTGAACTTATCAAAGGGCCTAGTCAAAGCTATAAAAAGGTCCTAATGAATTTGAATAGGACCAGAATGAGAATGGTAGTTGGACTGTTAACAGGCCACAATACCTTACAGAGACACCTACACATCATGAAAATCACTCTGGATCCGATGTGTAGAAGATGCGGTAAGGAGGAGGAGACCTCCGCGCATGTGTTATGTCAGTGCGAGGCTTTTGCAAGCACTAGACATCGATACCTTGGCTGACACTTTGTGAGCCTGGAGGACATCAGGAATGGCAAAATCCGGACACTGGTATCCTTTATAGGAGCACTAGGGCTGGACTAGGCAAACCCGTTCAAGGGGCACAAAGGGTCTTCATAGACCTACGTGTGGAGCTCTGCAAAAAACAGGGCTCACCCATTTCTTATCTATCTATCTATCTATCATGCGTCGCTCTAGCGGAGCGCAGCGAGGGATCCAGTCGGCCGTGCTTAGGTCATTGCAGTTAACTGTATTTGCTGATAGATGGCTGTGTGAAAGTTGTCAATGCAGATCATTCTATGTTAGTCTGATAGACGGCTCTGTGGAATCAAGTTCTCACCAGAATGTAACTTATTTCACCATGTTGATACTAATAAGCGATGTATGACAAAATTATAAAATTAGAAGTTATTACAGACGCTTCCAAGAATCAATTAATTTTTCTAGCTAGGATTGGTTTGGTGTCCACTGACAGTAACCTGTCTCTCAAATTCAAAGGGAGGCAGTTCCCGTTTACATCTTACTTATGCAATGACTTTTAACAAAGCAAAGGGTCAAGCTTTTGACAAAATAAGTACTGTATTTACTTATCTGGGTGTGTTTTCAACCATCCTCAGTTATATGCGTCATTTAGTGGAGTTAAACCTCCGAGGGATGACAAAATTAAAATTATAGCTACACGATATCAGGGTCAGTTCCCCGAAAATGAAATGTATTTCACAAAAAACATAGTTTACAATGAAATACTAAAACGACATAGACGTTGATACCCACAGGGAACCTGAAATATTCGTCCCCAATAAGTACATTTATAATACTAACATGGTTGGTCCGTTATTGGACATAATTCATTCCTGGTTACCAGCGTTTCGCCCCAGTGTGCTATGTTGGGCTCATCAGTTGGTAAATAGCACACCTACCAAGACGCATGGCTGATGCTAACCGTGGAGGCCACTGCATAAGCTATTTGGAGCCACTGGTAGTGCCAATGCACTAAGAAGGGCTTTGTCTCATTTTCCAAAACTGCCAGCGGGGAGTGATGAGTCAACGGCAGGCGAATAAGCTAGGAGTTCCTGTCGGCCAACCGATGAGATAAACTCATTGTATTTCTATTTTAGACATATGTTTCGAGTGTGGAAGGAATTTCGCATATTTGGTTCCTTTTGGATAACGCCTCTCAATTACCGAGGCGAATCTGTCATTTTACTGCGAGTGACAACATTAACATCATCTACTGACGTATGAGTCAACTATGTCCTATCGTCTGGTTTGAATTTGGAGTTGTCATTACACTGCCACTGCTGACCCGAACGGACAAGCTTGGCCGCCTTACTACTTGGACATGAACATCAGGGACTGGTTGCTGTATAAGTTATACAATTATGTGAAGTTCGAAGTAAACACGAGAGTTCTACATTATGATTTGAGTTTAGTGAGATGTTAAAATAAGTTGACACAGAAATGAAGCGATACACTTACAAAACGAAATCGGAAATTTACATATAAATAACAGGAAACCGTAACTGAAAGTCAAATTAGCTGCACGAGTTTTGAACTGCTTCAAATGAGTTCAAACTTCAGAGCCAAAAGAAGTTTGATGACTAGGCTGTTTGCGAGCTCCGTTCAGTGAAGTTTTAAATACTGTACTTTTCGTCGTACAATATTTTTATACTAAAGAAAGAATGAAAGAGTGGTAGATTTTAAATACTGTGAACAACTTCTAAACTCGGCAACGGAGAACTAGGACCAAGTGATACTTTCGATATTCCACAAAGTCAGATTTCATATTCATTCTTCAAGGTTCATATTTGGATTTAAGTGAGAATTATATTTTAAAAGCAGTCTTTTTATGCCTGACGTTAATGTGATCAAACAAAATTATGAGAACATTTCGAAATATGGAAAAGCAACGTACTGTTTTGTGCTAGCCCTGTGGTAGCTCCTTTTGGGTTCTTTCTGTAAGGAGTAGTGTGTCAGACGACCGGGTAGCTCCCAGTATGCCGGTCTTTCCCTGAATTGTTCTCCTCGTCTGGTTTACCTGTGAGTTTCCGGGAGATGAACGAGAATATGCCGTCTCTAGCCTCGTCACGAATATTCTGGTACACATCTCCCGAGCTATAAAAAGGAGGCTAGCCGTGGACAGTTGGTGAGTGGTTGAGTCAGTGTTGTATTGGGGATGTGTGGTTGGGATGAGGTTGACTGGCTGTTGCTAGTGTTCCGCCGATGTCTGAAGGAGGATTTGTGGTTGTATTAAAATGTCCAGGAAGCAGCTGGACTGAAAATGGTGTACGGAACGGAAGACAGTGTACTACCTGAGAGTACTCTGAGTTTGTGTACTTTTGTGGACTGAGGACCGCCATGAGTGAGTGTGTTACAGTCTCTACTGAGCTGTTTCTGGTCCGTAGGCTGTAGTCCTGTATTCAAACCTAGGTGACTGGACTTGGAGATGTGAAAGTAAAAGTGAGCTTCCGAATAGGATTCTAGTCACCCTCAGATAATACCAACAAGCAGGACCGCCTGCTATGTAAAACGGAAGAGAGACTTGTAAACTGACAACAATTAGTGAGTGTGGCCGTTCATGATTGAACAGAATTGTGCGTGTGCATTTACTAAATCATCCTGAAATAAATTTTAGTGATAAAACATCCGCTGCCTTATTCGTAACAGTGTCTTAGTACTGATTCCAGGGAATGGAGTGATATTAATAAAGTAGTGCACCATTCTGTTGATTTTTTTCTCTCTTCATCCTTTGACATTCAACCTCACAATTTATACTTAAGAGTTGGATGCGACGTAATTCTTCTTCTTCACTACTTTCGCCGGTTGTGCTAAAGCTAAATTCTATCCATCTGCTTACTCTTCAGAAAGCTAAATCCATAGATGTCAAAGTACATCTCCCATCTACATTTGAGGGATTGACATTGGAAAGGTAGAAAGTCATAAAACGTGAATTTTACAGGAGAAAAACACGATTGTTAGCAGATGATATTGAAAGAATATAATGTAAAATCAAGCAGTTATTAATTATTAAGTTTAACACAAAAAGTCATGCTGATTATGTTTCAGGCACAAATCATGTGATAAAACATGTTGTGAAAAATTGCTGTCTAATGAGTTTGTCATTTGACGTGTGTGATTCAAGCGCAAATTTCACGGTAATATTTTTCATCGAAGAAATCCAGCATGGGCAATGTGTCCTTTTCTTTTATTCGCTGATGGTTAGTCTCCCTCCTAGTAGTTTTAAGCTTCGCGTGATAGGACTACCTTTTTTGAGGATGTTGTACTCCTTACAGAGTTCTAACTCGTTGAATGATTGCCTTGCCTTGACTTATGAACATTACTGTGTAAATTACCGGAGTCGAACCAACGAACAGTCATCGTGTGTTGCGTGGCCCGTAGGCTGTAGTCCTGTGTTCGAACGTAGCTGACTGTACGAACCTCCAGTGTGGAGGGGTGACTGGAAAAATGAAAGTAAAGGCGAGCCTCCGAATAGGATTATGAAAAACTTTTGATTTCATTTTATTTACTCTCTTCCACATGTTACCGCCTCAGTTATATTCTAAATGATGTATAAGGGAAGGATACAATACATGTTATGATTCTCTGGGCCAGATCACGGCGCTAATCTTAAGGTATTGATTATTTAAGTATCTCTTGCATTCCATGGTGAAGCCACAAAATCCTGAGGCTTCATTATGATTAGATTGAATGGTTGAAAATGTTTGATCTCTCTGGTCGTTTCCCCAACTTCTTCTAGAACAATTTTTGGGCCTACGTAATATAAAAGCAAAGAAGTGTCATGAACGGCAATGCGAGCAATAACGGCAATGCGAGCAATAACGGCTTACCATTTTGAATGCAATAGGTTTCGGAGGCATTCCGCCAACAAAAGTATTACTATGACGAACTGTAATAGCTATACTCAAGGTTTACATGCAGTTTATTGTCAACAAATGGCAAAGGTTATACAGGTAGAACTCGTTATACGCGATAGCTACGTTCCGTGGAACTGCCGCCCATACCGAATACGCGTAAATCCAGAGTCATTTTATATGTAAAATATAGGGCTAGCTTTCCGTTTACTCACATATTAAGTTTAAAGTAGGAGGGATTCTTAGTACTTTTTACAAAAAGTATTTTCGTGTTTCTGAAATGCATTTATTGCACAGTTTATACGCTTAAAATTATAACATTGAAACACACAGTAATAAACTAAAATCATTTCATTAATTCCATCTGCATACCCTAAGTAGGCTCTGGATCATCTACATATGGAGGAGCTTATAACGCTGTAGTCAGTTCAATAGAATACTGAGAAGTTCTTTGAATTGATTCCGCATTGTCACGAATAGTTCTCACAGTGTATTTACTAAGTCCCAAAGCAAGCTGAACATCAATAATACGCTCACCCTGCTCATAGCGATCCAAAATTTCTAACTTTGTAACGAATATGTCTTTGGCACACTTTCTTTCCTTTTACTCGGCATTTTAAATACGAAAGCTGTGAAGTGCGACTTTACAGCTCTACTGACCGGAACTGACGATTCACGTCTCGACAAACAAGACAAAATATGCGCGTAGGGGTGCGCTTGCCCCGTTTAACCTTGGCGCGCGACGTAGTTGTACGGTAGAGAGTTCGGCACGCATGTCTCTACCAGCTCTAAGGCATTACAGCTTCCACGTACTGATAACAGATGGCAGCACTAGCCTTAAAATCAAGTATAAGCGAAATGGCGGATAAAGAATCCGCGTATAACGGGATTTACCTGTATCTAATTACACCGGAGGTACGGCCTGATTTACTAGCTTCTCCATGGCAAACCTCGTGGACTTAACACACGTTCCCACCTGCGTCAATCGTAAAGCAAATCTACTCCACCAGTTGACTTGCTACCTTTTCCATGTCATTGGCATGAGCGTTTACTACTCCATGAAAAACCTTTGATTTCATTTTACTTACTACCATTCCCATGTCAATGCCTCAATTATATACTAAATGGTTTATATGGGAAGGATACAAGTTATGGTTCTATACAACTGATATATATATAACATGGAAGGTCTACTTTTATTTATAAGATACAGTAAACATGTTCAATTTCACATTTTTAGTTACTTTTCAAAAGGCAATTACGACTGAAGAGGACAGGAATTTATTTATAGAATCGTCATAGATAGATTTTAATATTTTCATCAGATCTTTGAATTTAGATTTTTATTACATTTCTGTGTTCACTGCACTTAATCTGTAACTAAAATACTGAAAATTCCTCAGTTTTACCTCTCTTCCTAAAATTAAAATTTTGAATAAATTCACTCTTTAATTTTCTTTGTTGAATGCGAGTGATTTTAAATATCCCAATTCATTGACACTTCAGCATTTCATTCATTTTCACATAGCAGAGGTGTTCAGTCCTACAGCCATCTAAAAATTCTATAGTAGCTGGGATTTACTGTTATTATTCTGATCCCCTCAACTATTTACAATATTCCCTGTGTTTAACAAAACACGCATACATTATTAGACGCCAAGTGTATGGAAAATATATGAAAGAACAATTGTACGTAAGTAAAAATAGAATATTCTTCTCGAAGGACAGTCCGAGTTAAACTGGTCTGTCTCAATAAACAGCACCACATTATGAGAGAGGCGTCTTCCTGCAAGTGTCACCAAGCCAATAAATCTTTGGAAGTCAAGTGATACCTTCGAGGGTACGGTCCTGCATTCGAGTTATAGCTGGCTACACTCCGAGGATATCGATCTCCTTCAGCGTCTCCATTATCTCGGCAAGCCGTGGGTGTGGCCGGCTTACAAAACATATATATCACCCCTTCTGAGGGGATATACCCACTTGTGTCAGTCAATCTCTGACATCCTACATACAAGATGACTGTTAAACAACATGGCCAACATTTCGCTGAATACATCTTCTATAGAAGTATAAACCAAATATAGGTCTATTCATCACAGTCTATTATGCCTTTCAGCGTTCAATCTGCAATCGTCTGTGAATTTACTAACCGCTGCTACAATCCTCTATTTGTAACTAGTCCTGTGGCCTCGTTTATTTCTCTACATCTTAACTTGACATCGTTAGAAACTCAGTCTAACCATCGTCGTTCTGGTCTCCCTCTACTTCTCTTACCCTCCATAACAGAGTCCAATATTTTACTAGGTTACGTATCCTCCAAGACCCTACCACCAAAGCCGCTAACGCGTACAGATTCATCCATCCAGGTCATTCATATCTTATCCTTTATCTCCTCGTATCCTCTTTTTTTGCTAGTTGCTTTACGTCGCACCGACGCAGATAGGTCTTATGGCGACGATGGGACAGGAAAGCGCTAGGACTGGGAAGGAAGCGGCCGTGGCCTTAATTAAGGTACAGCCCCAGCATTTGCCTGGTGTGAAAATGGGAAACCACGGAAAACCATTTTCAGGGCTGCCGACAGTGGGGTTCGAACCTACTATCTCCCGAATACTGGATACTGCCTCGTATCCTTCTGCCATTGTTTGCACCCATTCGTTTGTTTGTCCAACCCTTGTCCCGTTTCCCTACGGGGTCGGGTATGAGGTGAGATGAATTTGTCGTGGCGGTTTTTTTATGACCGGATGCCCTTCCTGACGTCAACCTCATCAGAGGAGTTAATGAGAGATGAAATGAATGACGTGATATATGATAGTAGGGAGAGGGTGAAACCCGGTGCCGGCACATAGCCTATTCCTGTCGAATAGCACCAAGGGGTCTGCTCAAGGCTTAACGTCCCCATCCGACGGACGAATCACCATCAACAGCGTCATATGCCCTCACTCCCTATGAGCACTGCGGAGAGGTTTGGAATTTAATCCAGGCTTTTGGCATGCAATCTAGTGATTAGAAATTGTATACCACCACGTCCCCTACCCTGCCGGCCAACATTCTGATGGTGAAAATTTTTTCGACCAACGGGACTCGAACCGGCTAACCTCGGTGTTAGACCGTTTTTAGACTTCAGCGCCTTAACGATCATGGCCACCAGGCGGGCTTGTTTGCACCCATTCGTACCAGCAATAATTCCCGCTACTTTCATGTCTGGTGTATGCTACTTTTAACTCATGAATAAGATATCCTAAGTGAACACAGCTTTCACTCCCGTAAAGCAAAATTGGTCTGAAAACAGACCGATCTAAGGATAGTTTCGTCCAGGAGGTGACTTCCTTCTTACAGAATACTGTTCTTTGCAACCAGCCTTAAATTGATCTCAGTTACCATACTACCATCGTGGGAGAACCCAAATCATAAATACTTGAAATTTTCTACCTGACCCAGCTTTGAACCCCCAATCTGATCGTGAATTATCTTGGATTCCTTACCTACTGCCTAATTTTCCATACCAACCTTATCGCACATATTTTCACGTTCCGGCACAATTTACCATTCACACCAAGTCGTGAACATAGGCCAACCTAACTGAACTAACTGAATACCTTCCTCCACTTAATACCTTTCAGTAGATCATCCATGCAAATAAGAAGTATTTTTTTGCTAGTTGTTTTACGTTGCACCGACACAGATAGGTCTTACGGCGACGATGGGACAGGAAAGGGCTAGGAGTGGGAAGGAAGATGCCGTGGCCTTAATTAAGGTACATCCCCAGCATTTGCCTGGTGTGAAAATGGGAAACCACGGAAAACCATTTTCAGGGCTGCCGACAGTGGGGTAATAAGAAGTATAATATTGGGAAAAGTATATTTCATTATTTTCAATATTTCAGAGTTCTTATTATCCTATAGCCTTTGAAATAACAATGAATGCGTATGAATAGTTTTATTTGAGCTTTAAAATAACTAATTATGGATGCAATAAAATACAGACTAGAAGAAAACAAAATATGCTCACATTGAATGTTAATATCCCCATTATAGGATGTTTTTTGAAGCCTTTTGTCTGAAGGGTGTTAGCATGTAAGTTAAATTGGACAGAATCTAGCCCAAAAGAAAAAGGTAATAGAAGCTCTTCAAATGTTGTATTGCAGAAGAATACTGAAGATGAATTGGATACCTCGAATAATGAGAGCAGAAGTACAGGATGAAATTTTTGAAAGAAAAGATTGAATGAGAGGACATACCTTAAGATACAAGGGACTTGTTCAGTTACGTTTTGAGGAAGATGTTGCAGGTAAGAATGGAACTGTTAGACCAAGATGAGAACATGACGAAGAGAATTGAATAGATGTAGGATGTAGTCCTTCGTACAAGGGAAATGTTAGCACTCCGTGCAGGGGGATGAATAGCTGTACTAAACTACGGGCTGATGACCCGAAACAAGAACAATTACAGTATATCTGGTGGGGACATAAGTCCGTTCGCATTGTAATCACCAACAATTTGCAAACCATACAGGAGGAATATTCAGCCTGAGGAGGCCACGACCCGCTCTACGCAGCGATAACACAGGTGTCCTTGCACTGGTATGGTTAGGGGTCAAGCCGGCAACCTGTCCGTCCACTCTGTTAAGTGGTTATGCATACCGTTCAGGAGTTCTAAATGGCTATACGAACGTATTTTTATTCCCACTAAATATCTTTAGATTAATTGTATGAAATAATTCCATCTTCCATGACCTGATTCATCACTGTGGAAATATCGATTTTCCAAGATACCTACAGCAAGTTTAAGGCTTGTAGATGGATTTTCTATATAAACAAATTTGATTTGAGTCACTCGACACAAATAGGTCTCATAGTGAAGATGTGATAGGATTGGTGTTGGAATCGCAGCCGTGGCCTGAGTGGAACTCGAAGCAGGCCTTAGATCAGATACAGGTAAAAATCTCTCACCTGGCTGGGAATGGAATTCGGATTCTGGGGGTAAAGGGCAGGCATGCTGACCATAACAGCGTGCGGCAAGCTCTAAAATTAAATGAGAAATTATTGAAACTCGCTTTCGAAATTTACCACTGTTTGGATATGAGCGAAGACAAAACAACATTGCCATGCGTTTTCCGTTAAGCAGAATGGAATTACTTGTATGGGAACAGTTTCATTCGTCTGAATTTTTAACCCGCGAGTGGTCGCTAGCAGAAATGTAACGTGAGTGGTCGCGCGCGAGACTTTCTCTCACATTAAAATAAATATGACATTTTTCACATTTTTGTGGGACGTAAGGCTGAAATTTACTACTGAAATGAAACGCAAGGTCCGCTTTATATAATTTAGATAAAAAATGAAATGATTAGCTGTGTGAGAGAGAGATGGCGTATGGCTTTTAGCGCCGGGAGTGTCCGAGGACAAATTCGGCTCGCCGGATGTGGGTCTTTTGATTTGGCTCCCGTAGGTGACCTGCGCGTCATGATGAGGATGAAATGATCTGAAGACGACACATACACCCAGCCCCCGTGTCAGCGAAATTTAACCAATTAAGGTTCAAATTTCCGACCCCGCCGGGAATCGAACCCGGGACTTCTGTGACCAAATGCCAGCACGCTAACCATTTAGCCATGGAGCCGAACATGATTAGCTGTTTATAAAAGACACAAATTACTACTTAATATAACATATCCAATGTACATGAAAATAACTTCCGTCCTCAAGTTGTAAAAAATAAAGTCTCACACATGCATTTTATCTAGTAATATTTACGTACAAAGTAAGATTTCTGAACACAATAACATTTTCAAAAACAAGAAGTACTCATAATAAAAATACTACCGCGTACAACAGGAGTAAGTTTGCCGCTCCACTTCAACATAACACCAACGCCATTGGTCGCGCGATGAGAGAAACTCTCACGCAGCGCGCACGGATATATAGGAACCTTTGTTCTGACTAGGGGAGGGGGTGCTTACCCTTCAAATGTGAATCGCTCTACATACGACAGTTATAAACTCAGCTAGAAGAGGGAACAGTCACCTCCCTTTCATCACTGTGAAGTAATATCACCATAAAAAATAATGTGAGAGAAAATCTCATACAGCGACTATTCGCGGGTTAAGTACACGGTATTCAGTGAAATAATAACGTTATTGATTTTACATACCACTATCTACGCTTTCAAATGCCACCGGACTGAGCCAGGATCGAACACACTGAGCTGAGAACACCAACACTTTCCCAAGAGGGTTTTAACTTGGGAGCGTGGAATAGTGATCATAGGATCCCTAGCTGAGTCCTGGCATTACTTCCATTTACTTTTGGCAGGATTCTCACTTTCAGCTCTGCTATCTGACCTACCTTGGCCAAGCCTTATTCTTTTGCGACCCCGTAGGTATTAGAGCATTCGAGGCATAGGGACTCTTTCATTTTCACGCCATTCATGACCGTTGTCTTCCTTTGGCCGATACTTCAATTTTTGAAGTGTCGATCTCGTTCCATTTTTCCCTCTGATCAGTGTTAATTAAAGATGGTTACCTAGTTGTACTTTCTCTTAAAACAATAATCACCACCACAAACACCACCAACACCAGCCTGGCTGTTCAATAAGTGGATACTCACTCTAGTCCTAAACTTTACCTTTATTCCGTGGTAAGAATAAGTAGGATACCGCACGGGTTGTACGTGGGGCCAGTTTAATTTCCTGCTCGTTTTATGCAGAGTGGTCAGTTGGCAGCGCATTGTGTTCTCTTTAGAGGAATGAATAATAGAATAGTGGATGTAAGTACATCATACACTCATTTGAGGTCACAATCATCGTCCGCTACATCATAAATATTTACAAGGCGAAGGAACATGGAGAGAGCGTTCAGACTAATTTAATTCTCGACCGTCACAATATCCACGTTACTCTTTAATATATAGAGAAGCACCAACCAACAGTAGTTCAGGTCGGAACTCAGAGGGGATGTATTGAACTTTATCGTGCGTAAGTTCACAAAGTTTGAATACCAGTGAGTTATACTGAATGTACAGTTCAAGGGAAACAACATAAAGACACTTCCATACATACCATGAAGGGGCCTGGATGAGTGAAGGCTATATAACCGTAATCTCGTCAGCAGCAAGGATAAAACACAGCGACGGGATCAATGATTTAGTTCGAATTATGAAAGGTTGATTTTCGTCAACAATAAGCAGGAAGTTTATACTATCGGTCATCATTTGAGAAGAAAGTAGCCCTCAAATTTAACAGTCTGCATCAATATTAAAGCCCGGCAGTAGTAGGTTAAAATGAGAGCCTTCGTGGCTCAGGCGGAAGCGCACTGGCATCTCACGCTGGGTTCTGTGGTTCAAATCCTGGTCACTCCATGTGAGATTTGTGCTGGACAAAGTAGAGGTCTCCGGGTACTCCACATTACCCTGTTATTTTTCATTCAGCAAAGCTCTCCAATATCATTTAATGTCACCTGTCAGTCATTCATCATTGCCCCAGAGGAGTGTGACAGGCTTCGGCAGCCGGCACAATTCCTATCCTTGCCAGTATATGCGGCCTCCATTCATTCCTTTCCAGACCCGGTCGAGTGACTGGAAACTGGCTCACGTATGGATACTGGGTGGGTCACTGTTCGTGTAGAATTAGATTATTCTACCTTTCGTACAAGTGATTTGAACTACGAATCATACGTGTACAAAGAGCGAAAGGTAGGTATAATGGAGAAATAGAGACAAATCTAACATATAAGGAATAGAGATACGACGAAACATCACAGGACCAATTGAACTGAGATTGTGCCATCCGTATTGTGGTACGACTGACAGTTTACCTCGAAACGAAGGTCTGCACCGACATTAAAATTGACCCGATATTCCGATATTTTTCGCGGGTAAAAATGAAATATTTTAAAGATTTCAGGAGCTTTCCGTCGATTACAAATTAGGACATATAATTTTGCCAAATTTCAATTTTCTAGCTCGTCTGACATACTGTGCCCCAATCTACATTTGGGAGGGGGGGGGAGCTAAAAATGAGGACTTTCCGGAAAGTAAATCTAACAAATGCAGAAGGTAATTGTTGCGAGGTATCTGTG
Organism: Anabrus simplex; assembly: GCF_040414725.1. NCBI lineage: Eukaryota > Metazoa > Arthropoda > Insecta > Orthoptera > Tettigoniidae > Anabrus > Anabrus simplex. The sequence goes on from NC_090278.1 coordinate 35,737,338, forward strand.
GAACAGCAGATGTGAAAGAAGGTGCGGGCTGGAATGGGTCTAACACAAATTCGAAAGATGAACTAAAAATTTAAATAAAGGTTATATTTTCAATAGACAACAACATTTAACAAATTTTTACATAGAATTTGAAAACTTAACGAGTACAACAAGTCAACAGCTATCCAATAATCAGGTACAAGACCAGAAAAGTAAGGATTTAGAGACAAATTAATGATCTGGGCTTCAAGCCCCACCTTTTACAATCTCTGAGCTCTCAGCTCACAACCACAAATTACCAAAGGGCAGAAAACCCCTCATTACATGGAGCACTTGCTCCCATCTAGTAATGTCAAGCCTCCTAGAGGCACCTTTCAAAACATCATAAAGAGCTGACCGCTCTCAATATTTCAAGCCTATTAAAGGCCACCACAACTTTCGCACTGCCTGCCTCTCAAGGCACACTTACAAATGAACAGGGGTACCTAGTACCCATTCTACTGGACCTTAAATAAAAAAGGTTAATCTACACGGCACAAAATACAAAAGAAATGGAGGCGAGAACTTGCACTCCTACATGAAACTAGTTAAAACCTAAGTGGCGCTAGGCCAATTCAACAGGGGCTATTCCCACACTAGGGAGGTGACTCGTATAAGAAAATTTTAATACATTAGGAAAGAGAAGAAAATCGGTTATGAAAATGTAGTCACCTCAGATTAAAATGCAGGGGAGCTCGAGAGGGTAAGGTACTCTCTATCCCCGATTTACAGTTGAAGTAACATGAAAATTTTACATCGAAATGGTATAGGTAACATCAAAAATGGTTTCGGACCTTCCCCGAGGATTAAACTGCTGAGCTAGCAAGAAAATAAAGATGTTAAACGGCCATTACCTTTTTGAAGGGCTGCTGACTGATGAAAGAGGCACTTCCCGCCTCCTGCTATTCTTCCATACACTAAGCTAGATGTTGTACGAGTGGCCGAGAGACCAGAAAATCAGCAGCTTTTATACCCTTGTGGAAGATTCGAGACCTTTCATGAATAATTGAGACACACCCACATGCGTTTATTGGTCGGCTAAAAGTTACAAGTCAAAAATAAAGAAGAAACCTGTGATTGGAGGGAAATTAATTACAGAAATTACTGATTGGGAAAATTCAAAACAGGCGTAAAGAAAGGATTAATATTGCCAACCCACCAACGAAAGAACGAAATTTAGTAAAGACAACAACTTATGAATACAAAATATCTTCAAGAAAAGTTCCTTCACTTCGCATCAGGGTGCATGATCATAGTTTATGGTAGAGACATCTGTGAGAGAATGTCCACATTTCTTGATAATTAGTAAACAAAAACAATTCGAAATTAACACAGTGACATCTTCAGATAAACGGTTGAATTAATTCAGTTTTAAAGTTCAGAGTTTCAGCAGTAGAGGAGTACTTTAAGGTGGAAAATTCAAATGCGCGGCGTATAGGTGTACCAACCGGTACAGTAATTATTGCACTTTAAACGGATAACTGTACGAAAATTTCGCCAAAATAGTCAATGTACAGACGATTTTATTTATATAGATAAGGAATCTGCGCCACGTACAACACCATCTAGGCTATGTTCGCTGGAATTCATCTGTAAAACGGATCGTGCATGATATCTCCCTTATTAATCCTCCTACCTAAAATGCACAAGTGAAAAAGTTTTAGAAATGGATTTCCATCAAGGTTGGTCGATTTCCAGTCAGGATGGTCTTGTATATATTATGTGGGAGAGTAAAATCACTGTTTCAGATCCCTATAAACCCCCAGTTCATTCCGAGAATTCGTCGTGCTATTGACATAAAACATACCTCTGGACATGTGGATGCGAAATATGAAGTTTGGTTGAAATATCTCCAGCAGTTTTCAAGTTATAAGAAATACGCTTTACACGCACCAGCTCATAAGTCCGGTGGGACTTGTACTGAAAAACGGTCCGTTAATGATATCCCCCTTATTAATCCTCGTATCGAAATGATGCACATGAGAAAAAAAGGTTCAGAAATGTATTTCCATTAAGGCAAGTTGATTTCCATTAAGTTTAGTTGTGTATATTTTATGGAAGTGCAAAATCACTGTTTCGGTTTCGGGATTTAGAAACAATATTGGCCCTGAAACCTACCCAAACACACGTGTATTCGAAATATGAAGTTTGGTGGAAATGCATCCAGTAGTTTTTAAGTTATAAAGAACTCAGATCAAAAACAGACGGACAGACAGACACCAAAGCTAAAAAATATGCAGATTATCACTATTATACCTGAAACGGATATCTGAATGAAAATTTCACCAAAATAGTCATTGTACAGTCACACGGTGGTTACGATTTTATTTATATAAATTATTATTATTATTATTATTATTATTATTATTATTATTATTATTATTAGTATTATTATTATTATTATTATTACGGGGTTACGTGTGGATCAGCAGAGGTGAAAGAAGGTGGCGGGATGAATGGGTCTAACTACAAAGTCAAAGTTAATTTAAACTTTTAGCAAAGGTTATGTTTTCTTGAAACAACAAAGTTTAAACAACTTAGTGAAATAACACTGACCCAGCAAATTAGACACAAGACTTCGAAATATCCAAGATTTCTGAATTTTAACACACTTGGGCTGTAAGCCCCTAGTTTTACAATTTTGAGCTCCCAACTCAACTTAAAAGTTTACAATTGTACACAAAGGGCAGAAATCCCCTAATACCCGGAGCACTTCCTCCCAAAATTGCAATATCAGGTCTCCCAGAGGCAATTTTACAACACTTGAAAAAGAGCTCAAACTCTCTCAATTCTCAAGCCTATTCCAGGCAACACATTATGAAAATCCCATAATCACTGGCCTTACAAGGCACTATTTACAAAAGCCATCTCATTACACAGGGGTATCTAGTACCCAACCTACGGGGCCTTAGTGAAAAAGAACAGGTTCAATAAACGGCCCGAGTACAACTGGAGTGGAGTCGGAGGTTGAGTTCCACAAAAAATATAAAGACCTATAGGGCACTTGGCCGACGAAACAGGGGCTAATCCCAAACTACTGAGGTTGTTCGGATGGATTTAACTTTAATACATAGTAGAAACAAATGCGGTACCTCAAACCAAGATGAAGGGGAGCTCGAGAGGGTAAATCACTCTCTATCCCCGATTACAGTTAAAGGATGATGAAAATTACATTTTAGAGAAGCTATTTACATAGAAAAGGTTTCGGGCCTTTCCCTCAGGTTAAGCTGCGGAGTTAGCAAAGAAATAAAGATGTTAATTGGCCATTACTTTGCTGACCACATGCTGCCTGAAGAATGAGGCACCTCCCGCCTCCTGTTTGACACACACACTACGTTAGATGTTGATCAGATGGCCAAGAGCCCTCGGGGATGGTTCCAGACCTTACATGAATAATCAAGACACGCCCACAGAATTTTATTGGTTAAATTTAAGTTACACACCAAATCGAAGAAGAAGCCTGTGATAGACTGAAAATTAATTACAGAAATTAGGGATTGGCTGAATTCAAAACTGGCGGAAAGAAAGATCAATATTGCCAACCGAAAAATGAATGAACGAAATTTAGTAAAGATAACACTTATGAATACAAGGTTTCTTCAAATGGTTCCTTCACTTCGCAGCAGGGTGCATGATCATAGTTTTTAGCGGTGACATCTGTGAGAGAATGTTCAAACTTCTTGATGACTGGAAAACAAAAACAAGTAGAACTTTACCCAGTTCACAATAACAAACTTTAGTGGTGCCATCTTCGGAGATAAGGTTTAAATAGTTCTAGTTTCAAGTTCAGTGTTTCATCTGTAGAGGAGTTCTTTTAGGCGCAAGATTTAAATGTGCGGCTTAGAGGTGTACCTCCCGGTACAATTATTATTACTATTATTATTATCGTCGCGGGGATGTTAGGACTCGTGCTCCTCTCTTGTACTTGACCACACTTCCTTAACAGTGTACTGTACATCTGAGAAAAATATTCATAATCTTATCTTAGAAACTAGAAGTAACATGACACAAAATAACATAAGCACAGTGAACGTGCATTCACTCCATAAGATTCATTCAACCTGGCGATACATTTCGAAATATTTCTCACGACATGGCGACGTACAGGGATGTAAGGTGTATTATGTCTAGAGCCCGGATTCTTATGCATTAATAGGTTAGAATGCAAACTCACTGAAGCGAGTAGCAAGCATAGTCTACCTTCACAACGACTATGTTATGGGGTTTGCATAAATATTAGGGGTACCGCCTATCAGAACCCCTATAATTTATGTTACTCTTGCTACATTATGGAAGAGCGGACGGTCGACACTTCCTACTAACCAAATTAGTTTGCAATCTAACCTGTTACTACATAAAAATCCGGGCTTTAATTATGTCTGTAATGTTATGGAGAGATAGTTCCATATTATAGCTCCATTCGCAACAAAGGAACGGTTATATGCTCTTGACCTGCTGAGAGGGATAGCAAGGGTGCAACCGGAGCTTGTGTTAAAGGATAGGAAATTCAGTTGTGAAGATATAGTAGGGGATTTTCTCGTTTAATATTCGATAGAGTAAGACTGACACGTGGAGTTTTCTATACTGTTCACATTTTTAAAGGGAAATTTAACGAAAATAAGAAGTAAAAGGAACTTCATAGCGTAAGGGGAAGAATATTTTAATACAAGAGTTCTTAGCACGTTGTAATCTATTTATTTATTCTCTCGTGGCATTAATTAGGTACTACATCCGCCATTCTCTTCTGAAAATGTCGTCAAGGAACTGAAGGTAAATTAAATTACACGGGAAGATAGATGTTTCTTGACTCTTAGTTCATTTGTAATGGATGCGTATGTTCTTCTTTTCTTCCAGAATTTACGTAGCATTCTCCGCCAACACCACATCTCAAAGGTACTGATTCAATTGTTTTCATTTGGTTTCACGGTCCAGGTCTCACAGCTGTACAAAAAGACGACGAACGTAAGTTATTCAACCAAGCGCTAAGTCGTAGCTTTTGATATTGCCCTGTTCTGTCAAATATTTGCGAGATTCACCATTGAGGCTCCACCTAGGACAACACGCCTTCTTACCACTTTTTCACAGATTTCCCTGTCACTGATGACAGATCACTGGTATACGTATCTCCTTCCAATCTCCAGGTTCTTTTTTTTTTGCTAGGGGCTTTACGTCGCACCGACACAGATAGGTCTTATGGCGACGATGGGATAGGAAAGGCCTAGGAGTTGGAAGGAATCGGCCGTGGCCTTAATTAAGGTACAGCCCCAGCATTTGCCTGGTGTGAAAATGGGAAACCACGGAAAACCATCTTCAGGGCTGCCGATAGTGGGATTCGAACCTACTATCTCCCGGATGCAAGCTCACAGCCGCACGCCTCTACGCGCACGGCCAACTCGCCCGGTCCAGGTTCTTTAGGCACCCTGTAAGTTTGATTGACCTTGCCGGTGAACTACTATAAGTTTGTTCTCTTTCGCGATTATCTCTCCATGACAATTTCCGTGCCAACGGCCGTAGCCGTGTTGAAACACCGGATCCCGTGAGATCTCCGAAGTTAAGCAACATTTGGCGTGGTCAGGAGTTGGATGGGTTGCCACGTGCTGTTGGCGGGGTGGGGGTGAGAGAATGGAGGAGCGAAAAGGAACTGGCCACCCTACCGCACGTAAACTCCGGCTCAGGAACACCTCTGCGGAGGTTCGGACCTGCCTTCGGGCCGAATACACCTTTATCTTACAATTTCCGTCTGATTTTCTGTAGTACTGTCTGTTCAGTGGCCGCAATCCCTGACTTCTACGCGGGTGTACCCATGCTAGACCTTCATTGTTACTATTTTCATTTTCCCTGCGTTTTTATCATTTATATATTTTCGTCTTTGTCCATGTGAACTAGAAAATGCACAGATTAAGCATCATCAAATAGCTTCCTACCAGCCCGCCCCTTTCGTCTTATTTTCATAATTATTCATGCATTTATATTAAGGGATGGAGAGACGGCGAAACTATTTTCGTTTTACATCAGAAATTAGTCATCATCATCATCATCATCTGTTTACCCTCCAGGTTCGGTTTTTCCCTCGACTCAGCGAGGGATTCCACCTCTACCGCCTCAAGGGCAGTGTCCTGGAGCTTCAGACTCTTGGTCGGGGGTTACAACTGGGGAGAATGACCAGTACCTCGCCCAGGCGGCCTCACCTGCTATGCTGAACAGGGGCCTTGTGGAGGGATGGGAAGATTGGAAGGGATAGACAACGAAGAGGTAAGGAAGCGGCCGTGGCCTTATGTTAGGTACCATCCCGGCATTCGCCTGGAGGAGAAGTGGGAAACCACGGAAATCCACTTTCAGGATGGCTGAGGTGGGAATCGAACCCACCTCTACTCAGTTGACCTCCCGAGGCTGAGTGGACCCCGTTCCAGCCCTCGTACCATTTTTCTAATTTCGTGGCAGAGCCGGGAATCGAACCCGGGCCTCCGGGGGTGGCAGCTAATCACGCTAACCACTACACCACAGAGGCGGACACATCAGAAATTCGTAAAAGATAAAAATATAAAAGGAATCATGATATGCATGACCTCAAGAGGGAAATAAGCTTGAAAATAATTTTTAAAAGTACGAAATTGCATAATATGAGGATAAAATTTGAATTCAAGAGGATGGACTGGGGCATTTACACGTTGACAGGAAGAGAACTAGGGATTTAAATAATTTGCCAAGGGATATGTTCTATAAGTTTCGGACCGAGCGGAATGACCATGCCTGTTAATGCCCTGTAGCTATGGAACCAAGCTCTGAATTTGGGAGACGTATGGGTTCGAATCCCACCGTGGACTAACTTTAGAACGATATTCTGTGGTTTTCCATTTCTACTTCCTGATAAATGCCAGGATAATTCCGATTCATAGGCTTCAGATGATTCATTCCAACTCCTTAATCAATTTCATTCAGTGTCATTCGTTTCATCTTCATCTTAGATTGTCTACTGGGGATTGCGTCAGAAAGAGCACACCACCGTGAAAAAATGCCCATGCTTCACATGCTTGATACTGGTATGAGTTTAATGTTCAACTTTTGAGATGCTAATCCCCAGACAGCTTCCCTGTTGGAATCCTCAGGTATTCCAGGAGCTGTTTCTGGTCTCAATAAAGACGATATCTCTTGTCGGGCAAATGGGAATGTTTTTCCATTTCCCTCGCGAAGCAAGAGGTCATGCTTAGTATCCTTCAAGAGTGCTTAGAGCTGAATATAATCCAAATAGATGGGAAGATCAAAGTATCGCAAGAGTCTTTGAGAAGCGAAAGGCAAAGAGTCCCACGATCCACAATCTAAGAGGGATATAGTAGATAGCTTTATGCTCCATATTCTTTGTCCTGAAGGGTTGACATCTCACTCTTTAGATGGAGTGAACATCTCAACCATGTCAGAAGTTGGAGTCTCATTTCTGATTTTCAAATGTTCTGACAAGGAATTGAACCCTCATCTTTGCAAGAACAAAGCACGTCAGGACTAGGAAGCTCTCCACGGTATTAATAGAAAATATTACGACTGTAGACGCTTATACCAGCTCCCAATGCACTTGTAACTTCATCTCAGCTGCAATGAGAGATATTAGCAATCCGGGGCTATTTAAAAGGAAGTAACTCAAGCAGTGCTGGCCCCGTGGTGTAGGGGTAGCCTGCCTGCCTCTTACCCGGAGGCCCCGGGTTCGATTCACGGCCAGGTCAGAGAATTTTACCTGGACCTGAAGGCTGGTCCGAGGTCCACTTAGCCTACGTGATCTGGCGGTGAGATGGCGGTCTCGGTCTAGAACCAGGAATAACGGCCGAGAGCATTGGTCCTTGACTTCTCATAGTTCCCTTTCAATTTTCTGTTTCCTCTCTCTTCTGTCATCTTTTCCTGGAAATTCTTGAAATTTTGTATCGATCTCCTGAATGTTATCGTCTGTCATTCCAATCTCTGTCTTACTCCTTGTGTCCACTACTGTACTTGCAATTCTTGCTCTCGTAAACTTCGTTAAACACTCTTTTTGATAACGTGTTGTTATCCATCCTCATTATGTGACCAATATAATTGATTCTACTCTTTCTGATCGTGTCGGACATCCTTCCATTTTCTTCGTCCTTCGTTTTTGTATATATATCTTTATTCTCCTTAAGTCTAAACTCTCCTTCCTCCGTTTCTAATGGTCCCCAGATTTATCTAAATATTATACGTTCTTTTTCCCTTCTATTTCACCGCTTTTCATAGAGAACACGCCTTCTGTGGCATACAGACTCTCTGGTTTCATTACTGCGTTGTAATGTTTGACTTTAGTTTTCCTTGAGATTTTATTTTTTCTTCCTCTGCGCGATTAAGTTACTAAGGACCATGCAGAATCGACATTTGTTGGTGTGTCCTCCTTGCCCAACAGTTCTTCAATTTTTCTATTGTTGTAATTCCTATTTCTCCAACCAGGTACGTCGTGTTGGTTCCTTCTCATCTTCCTCAAATCCCCTTGTGTAGAGAATTGTCCTGATTACATTTCTGTCGTGCAGACTTCCTTGAGATATTATTATTATTATTATTATTATTATTATTATTATTATTATTATTATTATTATTTTGCATCGTTATGCCCTACATAGGAGTCGATTGAACCAGCTTATCGGATGTGTTGACCTCTTCTCCTCCCAAAATCTCTTCATCCTCTCGCTGAGCTTCTTCCTTCGTTCTTCTGTCCAAGTTACAGTAGCTCTGGTGTTGGGTTTGTCTTCAAACTGGTGATTGTCGATTTTGGTTCTGAATTTTCATCTGTCCTGTACCATGTCTTCTGAGATGTTGATTTCCCGGAGATTTGTTTCAATTTCACGAAGCCAGGTCTTCTTGGTTTTAGGTGAAAGGGCCAGGTTGAGAATTCTTTTATTTAGTCTGTTGCTGTTCATTCTGAAAATGTGTCCATAAAATTTCAGTGGCTTTTTCCTCCACAATCCCTTTATTATGATTATGATTTAGGTTCATGCTTTCACGGCCTGTAATTGTAGACATAAAACAAGGTTTTGAAATTTTGCCGTGTCAAGTAAACCAGGTGAAATACTTAAAGTTTCATAGAGAACTATGTTATGCATCTTCAGTAGAGAATTTCGCCTGTTCACAGCGAATAATTAAGTTTTTAATTTAAGAATACTTTACAGCTTGTGTATTGTGAGTGGCACTTTCGTTCGTCACTAGATGGTTCACTGTACGCAGCATTCCAAGTGGTAGCTGATAACACCAACAAAGCTCCAATTAACATGTTTCTTATTACACTGTATGCGACTTGCGAAGTAACAGCAAGGTCATCAGACGAATCAGGGACGAATGTGGTAGGAGAGTAGAATTTAAGAAAAGTACGTATGGTGGCTGGTATAGGGGTTCACTTTCATAACACTTCCGTTTCTTAACCTAGAGAGATTCCTATCCGAGGCGGAAAAGGTATTCTCTGTTCACCTGAAAGGATGAGGGTTCACTTCCCAGGCAGAAAGTTTAACAGTTAGGAAACGAGATTTCAACTTATCAAATATTTACATGGCAAAAACAAGCCCTACAACATTCGTCCCTGATTCATCTGATGACCTTGCTGTTACTTCTCAACGCACTTGCGATGCAACAGGAAACACAGTGAGAAGTCTTCCTCGTGAGCAGCCGAAATTTTCTACTGAAGATGCGGAGCAAATGTCTCTGCGAAACGTGAAGAAATTCACCTTGTCTTCTTGACACGACAAAAGCCCAAAAGCTTATTACAATGTATATTATTATTATTATTATTATTATTATTATTATTATTATTATTATTATTTCCGACTCCATGGCTATCTGCTCAGATTGTTGGACTTCCACCCAAGGGATCTCGAGTTTGATTACCGGTCGTGTTGGGGGATTTTAACCATCACTGATTATTCCCTCTGGTGTGGGAGCTGAGTGTTCATCCTAGGTAGGGTTCCATCATCATAGAGGAGGAGGTCGCTTATGGGCCTCACCCCGAAAGACTTGCACCAAAACTCCTCTAGGGGCCACATCACCATTATTTAATTTAATAATATATTATTAATATTATTTAAGGTGTGAATTATACAGCGCATTAGGCCTCCACCGTGCCACGACAACAGCTCACCACCCGTTGCTATCGTGTCATTGTGAAGGTATCCTCAGATGTATTGCTTGGTTTCTCGACCGGCTGCACTACCTCTCATTTTGTTTCAGTAGCCTGAGTGATTATGCTTCAGCCGTCAGTTCAGAATTAAAATACCTGGACCGGTTTGGAAATGAACCCTGGCTTACGGGTGAAAGACAGGGCACAATATTCCTAAATTATGAAGTTGTATATATCTTTACTGATCACATCAGGACATCCGATTTGCATTATTATTTCTGCAAGAATTGTACCATGGACGGATTTTAAAATCCCTGTCACATTACTAATTCACGTAGAATGAAACCGATTATATTACTGAACGATGGGGTAGCTTAGATATGGATGGTGTATAAAGGTCTGTTTTTTTTCTACATTTCCCTTTAAATAAATGAACAGTTTTGTGTACGCGAACAGTCGAGGTCCAGGCAACGAGCTAGGGGAAGGGAGTTGGTCTGGTTAATATTCTATGACTCGCCGTTTAGAAACCGCTGAAGTACTTGATTGGTTCCAGTTTATTAAACCAGCGGCAATGAATAAAACAACAAAACAAACAACAGGACAACAACAGCCCTAGTTCCCATGTAAACGAACGAACACACAAATGAGAATGGATGAATAATTGAAAACAAACACGTCATTGATTCCCAATCTAGACATTTAAAATATCCGCACCTCAAGAGGAAGTTGTACAGACGTCTGGGTTCATTATCCCCCCGCTCTGTCAAAATATGTGTGGCACACGGTGAACCTTCCCGCGGGTAGCTGGACTTTGAATTCTTATGGGGTGATATGTTGGAATGACAACTTTCATAAGAAGTACTGTATCACTTGCCCAGGGTTTTATAGCCTCATTTGTTTAAGGGAACCATAAAAAAATATGTGGCTAGGTTCTGAAAATACTACCGTAAATTTTTTAACAAAATTAATTTAATAATAATAATAATAATAATAATAATAATAATAATAATAATAATAATAATAATAATAATAATAATCAGTGGCAGAGTGTCGGCCTCCGGATCTCAAGGTAACGGGTTCAAACCCGGCAGAGGTAGTCCGACTTTTCTAGGGCGGAAAGAAGTTCATTCGACAGACCGTGTCGTACGATATCGGTGACACATTTGGTGTTTTCCCGACAAAATGCATTAAATCTCACCCATAGATGCCCAAGAGAATTTCGGTTTACTCGGTCTGCCATCTAGTAGGCCTAGAGGAAAACGGAATGTCGAAATTGACGAGCTGACTGCCAGATGGCGTCAAATTGAGATAGCTGAGGCTATACGATTATTATTATTATTATTATTATTATTATTATTATTATTATTATTATTACTGTATTATTAAACCCCATGACACTACAGCGCTTGAAGAGCTTTGGCCTACCAAGCGATCGCTGCTCAGCCCGAAGGCCTGCAGATTACGAGGTGTCGTGTGGTCAGCACGACGAATCCTCTCGGCCGTTATTCTTGGCTTTCTAGACCGGGACCGCTATCTTACCATCAGATAGGTCCTCAATTCTAATCACGTAGGCTGAGTGGACCTCGAACCAGCCCTCACGTCCAGGTAAAAATCCCTGACCTGCCCGGGAAACGAACCCAGGGCCTCCGGGTAAGAGGCAGGCTCGCTACCTCTACACCACGGGGCCGGCCTATTATTATTATTATTACTATTATTATTATTATTAAAATTGAGATCATAAGAAATACCAGAACATTATATCCAAGCCTGGAACCGAGTAAAAGGCTCAATGTCTCTGATAAACACTGGAAATTTTAAAGAATACTATTCAAAATATGTTATTTAATCAATTGATTTCGGCAGAGAATTAAATGTAAACTTATTTTAGTTGTTGTAAAAGATGGTTGGAACTGTATAAGCAAAATTTGAAATGCCCATAGTTCGAAAACAGGTTTTTAGACATTATCCGTTTTAGAACTAACGCATAAATATACCTAAAACTTCGGGAAGCACGCATGCTTGGTACACAAGCGTGGGACAATATATGACAATGTCTGCGAAAGGAGGGAAAGCACAGAATGATGGGTATCATTTTCAGCACTGAAAAGGAGAGATCGATTAGAGATTGTTTGGTTGTGTCCCTCTTAGTAGCCTGTTAGGACATGCAGGGAGTACACTCCATCAATAGGAGAGATAATGAGTTCCGATAAATCGAAAGAATTATCGTGACCTACGTCCTACAATATGGCAGCTGATTTAGCACACAATATTATGGCCATAAATATTCGCATGATACGTTTATTGAAAATAATTATTGTCTTTTCACTGTCGTTACCATATGTGGCCTAGAAGAAACGGCAGTCAAAGGCAGAGTAAGCTCGCTCTGTTTGTACCTAATGTATATAGAAGGCAGAGTTGTGGCACACGGTAATACCGAGAGGAAGAAGGTGACGAACACTGGTTGCCTGGTTACCACACTGTCAGTTTTCTGTTCACAAAATGTTGTCTCCCTAAACTGATGAAGCTAATACACCAAATCATGTTGTTACTTGTTATTTTATTCAGGTTTCCATGCCACACTGTCCTATACTAAACTTTTCATTTCTACGTAAATAGCACATCTTAAGTCTACTCTAATCTGATTTTTCATATTCATACCTACGTTTACTCCTGCCGTTATTTCCGCCTACACTTCCGTCAAAAACCAACTGATCAAGTCCTGGATGTCTTAAGATGTGTCCTATCATTCTGTCTATTTTTCTTGTCAAATTTCGCCAATATTTTTCCTTTCTCCAAATCAGTTTAATAACTCTTCACTGGCAATTCCATCTACCCATGTATATTCAACATTTTTCTGAAGCACCACATTTCAAAAGCTTATTTTCTCTTTCTTTCTGAGCTACTCATTGTCGATTTTCCACTTCCATACAATGCCATGCACCAGACGAAAGTCTTTAAAAACGTCTTTCTAATTCCTATGAAATACCTTCCTTGCTTGTGCTAGTCTGCGTTTTATATCCTCCTTACTTTTGCCATCGTTAATTATTCTACGACCCAAGTAACAATATTCATATACTACCGCCTTTCAGACTTCATTTCCTATTCTCATACTTCCTGCATCTCTTGACTTCGTTCGACTGCATCCCATTACCCATGTTTTGGACTTATTTATTTCCATAGCTTACTCCTTCATGCTGCTACTCACAACCATTTTATTGTCATGGATGTCCTGCTGGAATATTAGTCTAAAATGCTTACCCGATTTGTTTTTTAAATGTTATTAAATCTTACGTTTTACTTCTTTTTTATATTTAGGATATTAGTTTTAGGACGTTATTTCAACTTAATTTAATCTCATCACCCATCATTCTTGTATTATTATTAATTTAACTTCTATTAAATCTAATTATTATAAAGTAATACAATGTAATATACGTATATTTCAGTGTCTGTTTTATGGAAGAGAAACCCTGAAGGCCGTAATCTTGCCAGGTAAAATAAAACATTACTAAACTAAACTAAACTTCTCCGAGATTGACCCAAAAACGTTTTCTTGCTAAAATAGTGATATACAGCAAGCGAGCCCAATTTGGGTTCGTAATAACTTCAATATACCCTTTGAAATGTATTTATTTGCTGCTCTACATAGAAAGACATTCACGTATACTTTACGACTCACAGAACTGTTATTAATAGTAGTATTTTGAGTTAGAATAGGCTGATCATATATATTGCTTCTAATGTGTAGATCCCATCTGCATCTCTAAATTTCAGACTTAACGAGAGGAAGAGAATTTCTCGGAGCAGTGATGATTTGCTCTTCCACTTTGTTTATATTAACGAACTGTTAAAAATGCCTCTCGTTGTACTGGGAGAAAAAATATATTTTAAAATTTAACTCCGTGGGCCGATACTTCACTTGCAAGTGGCACTCAATGTGTTAAGTTGTCCGACACAAATATATCAACGCTAGATCTAATATTTGCAAAATAATAAGTGTCTTGTTGCAATTTGATATTAGGAGTGTTCGAGTCCATAGAGTATTGGTTTCACTTAACACACAAATCATGTTAATTCAGCTTGCTCGGTGCCCATGTACATTTGTTCGTTTTAATATATTTTTTTATTCATGCTCAAGACACCACATTAACAAGCATCACAGAGACACATAGAAGTGAATACCTCCCCCACGTAGAGCTGGCGGCGAGAAAGGCACCTGTACGTAAAACTGAGCGTAATCCATCAGTAGTGGAAACCCCAAGTTTCTGAGAAAAGTTCAGGAAAGACGGTTCACGATTTTTTAAAATTATTTTACGCCCACATTGGAGCACTTTAATCAATCCATATGCATTTAAGTCTTGAGACTATTAACTACAAATATGGCTTAAGTTTCTTCTTCTGCTCCCAGAATTCATTATTTCCTACCTGGTTGCCCTTGCTTAGTCAGTTATGATGTACTGCTTGCGTATAAAAGTTCTTAGTTTAAGTCTCAATTCCCTGTTTCTCAGCATTCTCTTCCCTTCTCCGTCTGCAATTTGCTGAATTGTCAACCCTAACTCACCTAAATAATCTTGGACTTTTTTGAAACAATTATTTTTGGTTTCATTTTCCAACCAGAGCTTAAAAGATGTTTCATTACTCTGATTTGTGGTAATTTTGATATGTGGTAGAAAAATACAACCCGGCTGTACAATTTCATTAGGTAATAATTGCCATTGTCGATTTGGTGTTTTTATTTATGATTGTTCTAATTATTCTTCTTTTTGTCTTATGTAATTTATCTTTTGTTGATTTGGTGTTCAAACTGAATAGTGTTTCGCTAGCGTAGGTACAGGATATGGTACATGAAAAATCAATTTCCCTCCGCGAGAATCAAGTGATTATGAATATGTCTCTCGGTCATGGCCTTCCATCAACGGCTGCTAATTTCAGGTGACCGCCAGCCATGAGACGTAGCCTAAACAGGAGGCTGTGGATTCACATATTAGTTGTATAGTGAGAACCATAAGAGAGAGGCTATGGATCTGTATGTTAGTACTACCACGGCCGACCTGATCCAGAGTAATCTAGTTGGCCGTGGTACTTCACTACGTATCTTAAACCAGTGCCTTCTATTTCAACACAAACTATTTATATAAATCTACAGCCCGTGCAACTCTCAAGGTATTTATTGAATGCACATACATATACATTCGTAAAATAAAATATTTCCTCATAAATTGTAATAGAAAAATTAAAGATAAAATTGGATACAAAAATTTGACAAATAAGTAAAAAAGAGTTAATCTATTACGTAAGCCCCGTGGTGTAGAGGTAGCGTGCCTTCCCCTTACCCGTAGGCCCCGGGTTTGATTCGCTTCCAGGTCAAGGATTTTTACCTGGACCTGAGGGTTGGATCGAGGTAACTCAGCCTAGGTGATTAGAACTGGAGCTCACTGACGGTGAGATAGAGGGCCAGGTCTAGAAAGCCAAGGATAACGGCCGAGAGGATTCGTCGTGTTGACCGCACTACACCTCGTAATCTGCAGGCCTTCAGGCTGAGCAGCGGTCGCTTCAAGGGCTGTAGTGCCATGGGGTTTGTTTTGTTGGGTTTTGTATTACGTAACGGTAAGGGCAAGAATTTTAATTACGAAAACAATAAAATGAACATAAAATATCCACAGTTGTAGCCCTTCAGGCAAGCAAATCAATGTTGAAATCATCCTAGGGATGTGAGGTACGAATTTTAGGGGAAAAAATATAGTTCTGTATGAGAATATATTCCATATTTGTTCCTAAGAACTACAATACTTTCCTTAATCATCGTTATCCGGTTGATCAGAATAGCAGTTTTCCTTTTTCTACCCCTACGAGCGCTAATGTGAGTCAATGGATTGTTTCACTTAAGCACCACTACGAGCGCCCTTGTAACTACATTCGATGTTGATATTTAAAAAAAACCACAAGTCTCCTGAGGGTATTGAACCAACGAACACATTACAGAAAGCATTATGTAAATAATTTAATATCGCCAGGATTTGAATAAGAGACGAGTAGAGAAACAAGTGACTTTACGCTGTTTATCCGAAGCTGCATTTATTTCTAACGTGATTTTCAAAATTTGTTTCTTCTCGTGGTTTGATAGAACTATACAAGACTCACAATTTGAAAGTGTTTCTGGCCCCGTAGCCCTTCAACTTCCGCCACAATTGAGAAAATTGCTTAATTTTATGTCTTCCGTTTTATAAGAACCGTTACATTGTCTGCTATGAGATGATTTCAACACTAAAACAAATGACATGCCATCATTAAGTTAATTTATTACCCGTAATGAAAGCCTGCAGGATGTTAAGAAGTCGTTGTTTTATATTGAAATAAATCAATATTCAGAGGATCCAATTTATTATACAGTCTATACCTCTATATAGAGGTGAATTTAAAGATTTGTTACCATTAACATTTTGCAAGAATAACAAGTTCATGAATTTACCCGCACGTTTTCTAAGATAGTTTCATATTATCTATATCTTTATTAGCAAGCGTATGGAGAATCATCATCAACTGACTTTCTCTTCTGGTATCCAGACTTTCAAACTGAACATTTTCAAACATTTTTAATATGATAAATATCTTTGATAAGTAAAACATTTCGTGGGGTCACTTTCTTTACATATTTGGCAGCGTCAAGTCACGCAGATTTTCGGACGAGCCCAAGCGCTGACATATTCATGTCAATATAACTTTCTACTCTTTGGAACGCTAGGTCTTTATCAGCCTTCTCCTTCTAGTTTCTACTTTCTTCATTGGACAGACATAATGTTTCAGAAGATACCCTTATATAGTAAAATAATAATTTGGTAAAGAAATAACAGTTAAAGTTAGCAAGCAAACGAAATGAGCGGTCTAATTAGAATAAAATATTGTTAATGTGAATACTGTATCTTCGTCTCTCCACCTATGAATATGTATACGGCGCATTGGGAGGGGAGCCTGCAAATGAGCCTCGCTAATGTGTGGTGGGAAGTTGGCTGGCAGGGGAAAGAGGGGGCTAGATTAGTCACGATAAGAATAATTCCCTTTTGATGCTTGTTTTATATCGCACGACATACCCGTTGGTATCATTTGTCCTGCCCTTAATCATGCCATGTCCTAAAACTATGTAACATATTACTCAACAATCTCCACCCACGATTGCACTGATTACTACAGGGGAATCAGAAAGTGCGGTTAAATTTCGTACATCTACAGTAGTGGAAGCGTACGGCAGAATAATAACGGAGTAAATTTTCCATACTTGAGGATTATGGTATCAATATTACAGAGAATCAAAGGCATCTGCACAGACAGTTAAACTTCAGTGAAAAGAGTGGGTGATAGTCTGAGTTCTCAGTTCAGGGTGGTTACAGGGATACCACAAGGTTCCAACATTGAACCCTTTTAGTTAACAGCTTACATGGGTAACTTTCTGGAAGGTATATATTAGCAGTTTGCTGGAAATACAGTAAACCTATTTCACATATGGATCGCTTTACAGTAATGACAAGCCATGCTGAAAGGTTTCAATATAATATTTTACCATTTGAAAGAGAATGGAGAGTGTATGCTCTGAATGTTAACATTTCCAAGACGTAAGGCATGGTACAGTAATTTGGAACTGGAGCAGAAAGATCATTTCAAATACTTGTGACACAAATTATATTAAGGTGGTAACGTCAGACACTAGATAAAGTGCCCAGACCTTCGTACGGATTTATGAGAAAATTAAGGAGGCCAGCAAGTATATCTGTCTATGTATATCCGTAAATAAACGAGAATCAGGGAGGAAAAATCCACAAGGGATAGCTGCCCTAGAACAAGGGGTGCCGTACGGTAACAACTTCAAATTACTAGTAATGTACTTATTGACATTTCAATTTTCACACTATTTATCTTAGGATAAAATGTGCTGAAAAATTTTGTTTTAAATTTTGGATCTCCCCTGTTGTAAAGATATCTTAGACGAGGGATATCTGATCTTCCTTTGCATATACCGTAAAAATGGTGATTTATTATTGACAGTGAATTACGTAAATCATCTAAACAAATGACTTTTAAAAAGAAACAGGAATACCAAAAGGAAGAAAAATAAACTGAACATTTTGTGACAGATCCTCGCACACCGAAGAGCAAGCCAATCACCTCCAAGTAACTGGCGGATATGTGAGACTTTTCTTCAAATTACATAAAACAGAGTTCGTAGTGTCTCTCATTTTCAGAATAATGTTTCTCCAAAGTGTGGAAACAAACAAGAAAATCTGTTGAACTAATTTCTAACAAAATCATTGTCGTATGACATTAGTCCCTGATAAAAGCAAGACCAACTAGAGAGTTTGACCTAATGTCTACAGTAAGAATCGATGTAATAAACCATCTGTAGCTGATGAACTTGCAAACAGACTTCGACAGTCAAGTAAATGACGCTGGAAGAGGGAGTACATGTAATGTAGACTAGGTCGGACAAGGAAGGTCTCTTTTAAGAAAACAAATTTTCTCTCCTCCAGCTTAGTTAGGCATATTAGAATTTGTCCATTTTGTGCAATCCTGACATTGCATGTAAGTGGAACGTAGACAATAACTAATGCACAAGCATTTTTCGAAATGTTTTATTGACATTTTTATTATTACACTAATATCATTTACTATAATATGTGTTCCAAGTGTATGTACAGGATTTTTCTTCTGTTATAGACAAATGTAGGACTTGCTTGCAGATTATTTTCCACTGTATCACTTTCAAATCATACATTATTTCTAAAACCTTACGTTTAACAATCAGGTAGTGTATGCCATGAAATACACCCCCAAAATATAAATTTTCTTTCTCCTGAAAAGTTAATGATTTGTTGGTGACATACTTATTCTGGGGATATTGTCAGTTTTTAGTAGGTGTTTGTATTTGTGGGCATTTGTATCACCTCAGTCGCTTGAAGAGATACTACTTTTATGGTAGCTTAATTTTATTTTTTCAATTTATAAAGTTATGACTTTCCCCACAGAAGCTATATTGTAACGGCATAGCATTTGGTGTCATTCTGATTCACAAATGTTCGTAGGAGAGTTAAGCATTTTAAGCCCCTAAAAAATATAAATGTTTTTTTTGATTTTTCACTTCAATTATTTTATTCGTTATGCCCAAATAAGGAGCGTGTTTAAACTTATTAGAACTTTCTTTGGTTTTCCCTCTTCTCTTCCCAATATCTCGCCATCTGCTCTCTGTGTTTCTTGTGAAGTTCTTCCGTCCATCCCGTATTTAGTCGGGTGAGCTTTACAGAAAATTTGTGTTTGGAAGTTCAAGTTCTGAATTTTATTCTATGTTGAATGGTTTATTCATTAATGTCAATTTAATTTGTCTTCACTGATTTCTTTTAGCCAATTACTGTGATTTTTTATTGTTTAATGAAACTTTTAAGGTATTTTTCCCTGTTGCATAGTTATTACTAAAGCCCGGATTTTTATGCAGTAACAGGTTAGACTGCAAACTAATTTGGTTAGTAGGAAGTGTCGGCCACCCCCTCTTCCATAATGTAGCAACAGTAACCTAAATTATAGGGGTTCTGATAGGCCGTACCCCTAAAGTATATGCAAAACCTCTTAGCATAATCGTTGTGAAGGTAGACTATACTTGCTACTCGTTTCAGTAAGTTTGCATTCTAACCTATTAAAGCATTAAAATCCGGGCACTAGTTCTTACAAAACATGGTATTCTGCTCATTTTACTCAAATGCCATGTTGAGCACGTTTAATCTATATACTGTATATAAAATTGAATGTTGGTATGTTTGAAGCTAATAGACTCGAAAACTACTGGACCGATTTTGCTGAAATTTTCACAGTTTGTTCTTATTACATATGAGAGGAATTATGAAGTGGTTTGAACCAAATCTGATTGGTAGTTCGGCACTAAGGGGTAAAAAATGAGGTAGGGGAAGATAAGCAAACCGCAAGACAAGTCCGATCAGCGGGTTGCTTACCCAACAGTATGTGAAGATTATGATCTGTTCCTTAAAACTGATTTCCGCTTTTATCAAATAGTGTGGCGGCTGGACACCCCTCCCAGCACAAGGGGAGAGGATGAAATGTAAAAGTAATCGTAAACGACCGATATTAGTGTCGTATATGCTGAGGTAAATAAATGTACACAGGCAGGACGCCTGCCGGATTTGGCTAGTGCACTGTATGAAAATATAAATGGAATGTGTTGTACGTAGTAGCCTACCGCAGTTATGAATCTGTAATTTACGCTCCTTCAGGCTTGCGCTATCTGATAACGTTCTGGAATAGCGCTCGTAACAGTTGTTTCCAAGGCGCGCAGAACTGTCAGTCACCTCGTGACCTAGACAGCCTGATAAAAGTAAACACCTGTGAGACAAGATTTGCCTGATTTTAGTATGAACTAATATCATAAAAGTGTAGTTGTGACGCAAAATCAATATCATCACTATCATGATCATCAGTCTCTTCTTCGTCTTCTTGTTTTTTCTAGCGGCTATAAGGATGATCATTAGCTCCTTGACTCAAGTGTTTATAATCATTTGAATATTAATTCTTTTAGCTAATCACCTCTGATCTATGCTCGTCCTTTTAGAAACCTGTATGCGAAGAAAAAAGGAATGTTAAGTAAAATATAAGTGAGTAACGTTATCAGAAAGCTTACAAGAAATCCATCTCGACATGATCGACACCTTATATCCAGTGTAATCAGCAAGCAACGCCAGAGTGAAGTGAATGGAACATCAATCACAGCTGTAAATGAGGTTCTCGGCCTCTTAAATATTTATAAAGCTCTTACAAGTCTTAAGCTTGGCTTCTTCTCACACATAATCTTTATCTCAACTTTCTTCTCTGTCTCACTCTGTCTTTCTCTCTAATGGCCGAGGAGGGGGATCAGAGGAAAAGCAGCAAAGAAATGGAACTCTACGTTTCACGAAAAAATGTTCCATAATAAGGCGATATAGATATGAAATTATCGTAAGTTGGGGAATACCAGATTCTCACGTGCGTTGACCATCGGAGAAAATGCCGTGTGCAATTTGATACCACATTATGGGGTGGCATAACTGAAATGTTGCGATATTTTTTATGAAAAGTCAAATTTTCAATTTCAACCGTAAAATCCTCACAATCCTTTATTTTTCAAATCCTGTTATAAGTTTTTTTCTCGAACGCCATTCTTAAAGATCTGAATGCTGGATTTAAAGCCTACGCTCCTTTCTCTCATGGTGTCAGAAAACATTGGCTTCAAATGTCATTCGGACTACGATTTCAATAATCCCACTCGTATAATATACTGACCTTTTAGTAGGCCTATGCTCTGCATAAGAGGAGAAAGAAGTCTGAGGGAGTAATATACAGTCAGAAACAGTTTCTAAAGACTTTTCCTAGATTAACGTATTTTCAGCTCTTTGCCAAGTACAAGATGCTCCTTGCGACAGACTTCTTATCAGACTCACTTGACATTTTCAAATAAAGTAGGGGGTCCATATATCGTCCCCTTGACAGATATGGACTTGTAGAAATTCAGAAATATTATGAGAAGGGCTATACATTGGTACATATAATACTGAATATGTTCTCCACTTACGGGCAAGTTACAATGAAACTTTTATAACGTAATGTAGTCAATATTTGACATAAACATAAACACTATAAAACCTAAACAACGAAAAATGTGTACGTAATTTCGTCCCCCACCTAATTTATGTAACCTACAATTAATTTAAATATTTTTTTCTTTTCTAAACTTATCAAACACATTCCCTATAATTAATTACTTGAAGGCCATTTATAAAAATTTGTTTTCTTTGTATTCTTTTTAACATAGTCTTTCAGCGTTTCTCATAGGATGTTAAACGGTTTGCTTGAACGTTTGTAACCCATTATCTTCTCCCTCACTGGATTAATAGCCATTCCCATAGCTTCCTTATACATTTTCTTGCGTTTTCCCATTTTTAAATAATAATGAATTTCACACATAACAAATAAAATGAATAGGGACGAAATTACGAACATTCCCTGATTTATTATAATGGTCATTACAGTTACTCACCGTAGTGATTACACGTCAGCACATATCAGTGTTCACTCTAGGAATAAAAGACTCTTAATTTGAATGGTGCGTTTACTCGGCTCAGCGTGAAAAATGAATCCTCCTTTTACACGAAAACTAAACGTGGTGTACACAACGCAATTCTCACAACAGGATGAGGCTAAGCGTGTGCGCGTGGCTTAACATTAGGAATCAACCGTGCAAACTGGAAAGCCCTACGGGGATGAAATTAGGCGCGGGAACTGAATTTGCCCCCCCCCCATACACCAATATTCCAGTCTTCTTCTTTCGGTGCCTATCCGTTTCGGGTGTTGGCGATCATGATGGCTATTTTCGTCTTGTTTGTGGCAGCGCGGAACAGTTCAACTGATGACATATTGCACCAGCCTCTAAGATTGTCAAGCCAAGATATTCTTCTTCTTCCAGGACCTCTTTTGCTGTTGATTTTCCCCTGGAGTATTTTTTGGAGTAGGTTGTATCTATCTGTGTTACGCATTATATGTCCCAGATACTGCAGCTTTCGGCATTTCACTATCTTGGTAGACTGAGGTGTTGTGTTCATCCTTCTCATTACTTCCACGTTTGTAATTCTCTGGGTCCAAGATATTCTCAGGATCCGCCTATAAAGCCATGTTTCAGAGGCCTCCAGCTTCTTCTCTGTGTTTTTATTTAAGGTCCATGTCTCTAAACCATATAAAAGAACAGAAAATACATAACAGTGCAGAAGTCTGATTTTAGTCCCTAAAGTTAGATTGTGGCTTTTAAACACATTACTCATTTTCTGGAACACACTTCTTGCTTTTCCAATACGTACCTTGACTTCTTGTGAGCAATCCCAGTCTTCATTTATATACAGGAATTAAAAGTAGTTGTGCATATTATTGTCAGCTGAAAATTACCTAAAATAGCACCAAACTCGATTTTTGCTGATTGTATGGATAACGAAAAATTTAACAACGTTTATCTTCAATAGTTTTTACATGACTACAAAACCCAGATTTATTATTAAGCCCATGAATGTTTTTGAAAAGCCTGCCAAATTATAGCATAAAAATAATGAGAAATGTGCAGTAACGAGCATTTTGAATGCAATACATAAAAATTAAATTAGTATTTGTTAATAGCTTTGTAACAGTTTAACTAATGAACTCCGCATTTGGTGTGGTGTTGTATACTATTAAAATATGTTTGTGATTTAATTTTTCTAACTGGTAAGATCTGAAGCCCTTGATTGGTAAGTTACTTCATGTGTGATGTCTCGTCATCATTGAATTTTGGTCAGAATAATTAAGGTTAAACCTAAAAAGAGAAGGGAATTGTATTGTTGGTATCATTTGGTTATTCCTTTGCTCTTATAGTTCCGATTGCGCCTGTTAAAGTTCAACGTCTAGAGTTAAGTATGTAATACTGGTAATTTGAATGTTTTACAATACTTACTTCTCTAGAATAGAAAAACATACTATTGAATGATTGCCACTGCTGATTATAATTTTATTAAAAATATTCGAACAATAAGTAGGAGAGAAAATATTGAGAGGACCAGGGAAGGCCGGTATTTTCAACTAGGGTTAGAAGGAGATGAACGGAAATTACATTGGCTGCTAAACGGACAGCTAAACTCCTTGGACGAATAATGCTGATATATACTATGAACGGTATAAGGACGGGATGGGGACCGGGAGGCACTGTGTGAGCAAATATACGCCCATACAATAAGGATAGCCATAATGTGGGAGCTAGGGCGAGTATTAAGGCTAGAGCTTGTAGAACCCTAGAAAATATTAAACATTATAAGTGAGAAAAATGAAATAAAAATTTCATTGATGACTCCCCTTAAGTGCGCGACCGTTGCAGGGTTATAAATTTGTTGTGCACTGGGAATTGCGCAATTTCCGATCGAAAAAACACTAATATATGGGTGCTGACGGTGTGTTCTTTGACTGGTAATGATATAAACTGTAACAACATTGGTTTATTTTTTAGCGTTAATGTAAACATTTGATTGTGAAACTCGTGTCAACAACATATAAACCTATAACAAAGTTAATAATGATTAGCGCGATTGCCAACTTTAATTGGACCTTTTAACAGGAACTCGGTAGGCTGGGCTAAATATTGGACATTTAATTAATTACAATGGACTTCATCGTACATTGGAGAATGCAATGAATTCTAAATTTTTTTTTTTGGTTTTTCTGTTTTATGTTGACATTTTCTCCCTTGGCCATATTGAAAGGACAAAACGTGTTTGGACCTTATAATATGGATCTGTTCTCTTGTAGGACTATTTATACTGCTTCAGATCTCTTGGAACAGATCAAGTAATTGATATTATATATCGAGTGACTTGACTGCATGAGACGGGTCACGTAGGTATCAAGTTGCATTCGGGAGCTGGTGGTTGTAAAAGTGCCGTTCTTAGTTCTGAATATGATTCCCGTTTTAAAAACAGGAAAATTCTGTGATTTTACCATAATTAACACCACCACGGTTTCCTTCCCAGACCAATACTTTTCCATTCTTGAGTCACCCAAACCTTTCATGAGTTATTGAGTCGCTAGTCCACTATCAACAAATTATTTACATAAATAATTGTTATAGAGACACTAATAGTATAATAATATATAAGCTGTGAAATGTATCGTAATGAACGAGAAAGGACCGATTGGGAAAACTGGAGGCCAAAGAAGGAAATATTTTGAGAAAAATATTGAGCCATGTCAAAGAAAACGTAATATACACTATCCGGAACGGATCTTGCAGGCTGTGATGTGAACTATTGATGAATTTGTATGACTGAGAGACGTACTTACGGTGACCCCTTAGGTACCTACCTAACTACATGTATACCTCTGTAATCTTCATTTGTAATCACATTAACCTGATTGCCCTAAGGTAGAATTTTCTGAACATTAACACCTAGGTACTTATAGGTGGACCTCATAAGGTAATTTCGTTCCATCAAGTCATTAAATGTCAGAGAAAGTTTCTTCGTTGTGAAACTTACAAGTTGAATTTCCTTTATGTTCGCTGTCTGCTGTCCGTCTCAATCCTTCGTTACGAGTTGAGCACTCACTCACAATCCTGAACATTTAATTTGGATAGTTAAGTCTAATTACTCCAAACATTCACATCTTTTCCAAAACCAGGTAACCCTGTTATTTTGTGTTCACCATTTCAATTGTTTACGGATTTGTCACTTGAATTTCTTCTGTTGTTGTATCCGGTTACCTAACTGCACACTAGAAGGATGGAAAATTCAGAGGATGGAGAGATTTGAATTCCTGGAATAATTGATAGAAACTGAGCTGACAGAAAAAGAAACAATGGAGCTCGAATGAACGAAATGAATTTAGCATGCATTTATTTTAAAAAAATTAAGTCGTACCGATACAGATAGGTTTTATGATGGCAATGGAGTACGAAAGGCCTAGAACTGGGAAGGAAGCGGCCATGGCTTTAATTAAGGTACAGCCCCGGCATTTGTCTGGTGTGAAAGTGGGAAACCACGGAAACCTATCTTCAGGGATGCCGACAGTGGGGTCCTAACCCACTATCTTCTAGATGCAAGCTCAGAGCTGCGCACCCATGACCATACGGCCAACTAGCCCGGTAGCATTCAGATTAACTATGAATGTCTACACTAAGAAGAATATTTCGATTAATGCAAAATTGAGACACAAACAGTGATCCGACCTGAAGCTTTATAAGCAGGAGAAACTCTCAACCTGGTAAGAACAGGAGTACTTAAGAGATTAGAAATGGTGGAACGAAATATTCTCACGAAGATATTGGGATCGGAATGAACAGAGGGTGGTCAATTTAGAAAAAAAAAAGCGAACCAAGAACTGTATACCAAAAGAGATAAAATCTATATAATGTGGAAAAGAAGGAGCGTATTCCTTGGACACATTCTGAGAATGGACCAGGGGAGATTAAGAGCTTCTTGTGAACAAGAGGACCAAAGTACGCTGGATCCAAAAGTAAAACATTGACCTAGAAGAAATGGGAACACAGGAACAAAGATATACAAAAGGGTGATTTTTTTCATAAATTCTGGCTTGCACATGTTTTCAGGACAGAATTAGGCTCAGAACAAAATCATCATGGACAAAAGATCGGAGAAGTTTACGAAGTATGGGAACGAAAGAATATTTGACAGGTAGAAAAACCAGAAGAAACGAAGCCAATACGAATTAACGTGATTCTCAAATGGCAAAAAGAAAGAAGAAGAAAATAAGAAGATGTTACTTTTCTTTTGGTGCGGCCGGGCTGAGTGGCTGAGACGGTTAAGGCGCTGGCCTTCTAACCCCAACTTGGCAGGTTCGATCCTGGCTCAGTCCGGTGGTATTTGAAGGTGCTCTAATACGACAGCCTCGTGTCGGTAGATATACTGGCACGTAAAAGAACTCCTGCGGGACTAAATTCCGGCACCTCGGCGTCTCCGAAGGCCGTAACAAGTAGTTAGTGGGACGTAAAGCAAATAACATTATTATTATTATTATTATTATTATTATTATCATTATTATTATTATTATCTTTTGGTGCGCACAGAAGGACATCGCTCCATTGGTAGTTCACAATGAGACACAGGGTGGCATGAACACCATGGATAAGTTAGTGCAGATATAGTTTACAAAGTGGGACACTACAAAATGGTCACGATCAGCATTTTATATATTATGGCATTGAATGATATCACACCATTTTTATTGAATTTCATTCCTAGGGCCCAGATTTGTGCGCATTTATATGTTAGAATGCAAAGATTCTGAAGCGAGCAGCAAGTGTAGTCTACCTTCACAACGATTATGCTACAGGGATTGCATAAATATTAGGGGTACGACCCATCAGAACTCCTATCATTTATGTTACCCTTGCTACATTATAGAAGAGCGGGTGGCCGAAACTTCCTATTAAACAAATTTAGTTTGCAATCTATCCTGTTACGGTATGAAAATCCGGGCTTTATTCATTGCATTCCAATCCATTAAATTCCATTCCATTCACTTCCATTCCTAAGGGTAAAATTACAATTAAGGCAACAGAACCACCGTGATTTGTTCCAGTTGCATGCGGTAAACACAGTAAGAAAACAGTCGTATACTCCAAGTGTGTTGAAGATAGTGAAGAAAGTTATCATAGATCAGTGAGATGATAACGAGGCGTGTTTTTAAGTAAGGGCTGTTTGAAAATAACTGCACAACGAAACACGATTTTCAAACACCGTATTTATTTGCCGATTCTACACATTTTACTCCATTTTTCAACGTAGCCGCCAAGTTTGTTTAAACACTTATCATACCTTAAACTAAGTTTTGAATCCCCTCTTCATGGACACTTGCTTCTTGCTCCTATAATCAAGAGTTCGTGATCTTGATCTTGCGCTGGGTCAGAGTCTGTTTGGCCTTCATCTTTCCCTGTTCTGTTGCTTCGATTCGGGCGCGATATTCGAAGGCCATGCTTCGTCTCCTCTTACGATCTGACTCAACATATCGTCACCTTCTTAGGAATAACGAGGCCAAAACTACATCGAACACTCAAATCTTATGAAGACGTATTCAAAACTTAGTTGTAAGGTATCATAAGTGTTTGAAAAAACATGCTGGCTATGTTGAAAAATAGACTAACGTGTGTAGAATGTGGAAAAAAATGTGGTGTTTGAAAATCGTCCTTCGCTGTGCAGTTATTTTAAAACGGCCCTTACTTAAAAAACACGCCTCGTAATTCATTATCTGAATTTTTTTCGTTATATAGAAAACGTGTATGGCTTTGTTTACAAATGTTGTTAATTAAGTTCTATTATTGTCCTTTGAGGTTCAAAATATATAAAAAGTTGATTAAACAAAAATATAAATCACACAAAAAATTTATTCTGATGGTTACAAAATACCCCGCGGTTGTATCTTACGGTTTGAAAATAGATTCGTAATTGTTCAGTTTTATATAATGAATGAAAATGTTATGTAATAAAGTTACTGTATTGCACATTCATTAATTGTACTGCCAATGAATGTGAGAAACGTCTTGCTGGGAATTATGAAATAAATAAATAATATCATAAAATATATGGAGGAGAAAATAAACAACGTAAATTTTCTCACAAATTAAATGGAATGCAAACAGATTGTTCTCTGCAGGAACTCTAGTTGCATTATAATGCATTTTCAACTCCCACCAACGGTCTTTGCACTATGAGCATGTTCAGTACTTAAGTAAACTTTAAACATGAAGGTAATTCTACAACAGAGTACTTCGCAGAAGTTCAAATCAGTTTGAGGCAAGTTTCCTGGTGCCAACCTCAGATTAAAACCTCATCAGGATTATATGGGGCGAGATTTGAACCACACACTGGCACACATTCTCTCTAACGACAAAACAACATCAATGAAAACTACCAGCATAATAATCTAACACTGTATAGACTGGAAGGAGGGTTTGTGTCTAGGAGTAGAGGAAAGCGAGGATTAGCGAACGGCTAATAGCAATTTAACTGGGAAATGAAGTGGAACACTTGCTGACACTGTACCCAGAATGTAGCCAGGCGAACGAACAACTGAACTGCACTGCATTCTTTCGGTTTAGAGGGGAAGCACAGCGGAAGAGAAGATTGCCAGCGACGTTTGGTGAGGCGAGGCAATATTTTTAATGCAATTTACAAGATGTAAAAGCATGATGTAAACATCCCACTTACCGGGCGAGTTGGTCGTGCGGTTAGGGGCGGGCAGCTGTGAGCTTGCATCCGGTAGATAGTGTGTTCGAACCACACTGTCGGCATACCTGGAGACAAATACTTGGGCATTACCTTAATTAATGCCGCAGCCGTTTCCTTCCAACTCCTAGGTCTTTCCTCTCCCATCGTCGCCGTAAGACCTATCTGTGTCGATGCGACGTAAAGTCAATATGATCCTAATTGTACCGACCACCATAATTTAGATACTATACTACCGCTATATCTTTGTAAGGCAAACATTTCTGTATCATGATACACTATACTGTACTTTGTCAATTAGGACACGCCGTAATTGCGGGAAGTCGTTGATTCATTCAATAAACATATATTATCCAGCACAACTGTCGTGCTGTGAGAGTTGCATAAGTATCAGGATTATGGTCTATCAGAACACCTTGGATTTATTTTACTCTTGCGACACTTTGGAAGCGAGGGATGAACAACACTTCCTTACTTTGTATTCTAACCTGTTACTGCTTAAAATTCTGCGCTCTTCTAATCACATATTCCGAGCATACTTTTCACTACCTTGGATCACTGTCAAAATTGCAGAAAACGTCCACCCTACTTGTCTTAAATCTACCTCAGTGGTACCGTTAAGTCGGGTGAAATATATCCTATTGAACAGTACACACAATATTGAGCGATTTGCAATCAAATGTTGAAGAGAAGTGAATTGAATAGCTTATTTCCAATGTGATGTAGTATTAAAATTGATGTATTTTCATTCTTTGCGTTCATAAAAAGTTTTATAAGATCTCTCATAGTATATCAAATATCAATACATATCTTATCTCATATTAATATAAATCTGAGTACTACCTTCATTTTAAAAGTAACGTACCCTCTACCATGTATTTACATCCCGTATGCCTTACATCTGTTTTGACCAGTCCGCTGGCTTGAGAATAACAATATCAAGTTGGTATTCTACATGTTCTTGGCAGGAACAGGCATCTCTATAAATGAAAAACCTCTCTAAGGAACATACGAAAGTGGATTTTAATATCAAATTTCAGAGTTGAAGTGTATTCAGATAAGTGCAAACCAAGCTTTCCGGAAATCTACATTTTCAGGGATGTCAGGATGTTTTCACGCATTGTTGAAGACGGGTAAAAATATGGTCGCCTCTCAAGCACAAACAAGAATAATTAGGCCATCCAGTGAAACAAGAGGAGATATAAGTCATGAAAATGCTTCTAAATAAAGTCCGCATAACGGAGGACCCTGCTGTAATGTTATTTTATCAACACTAACTGCCTATACTAATAATGATAGTGACAATGGTGGCGATGATTGAAGACTATGTAATTTACTCCGTATTTGAAACAATATTTTAAAGCCTACTTTGCTCATGTCACTGCTATAATAAATGGTGTATATTTATGAACAATATTTGAAATATAGGTAAATACTGTTGTGCCTAAACCATTTGAACATCCACAAATGTCATTTAAAACATACGACAGTTTCATAAACGACCTAACTCCAGCTTACATGAGATAATTATTACAATTTCCATTCATAAGATATTTGTATAACACAGTTCCAGGTATTATATAGAAGTACAGAATGAAACTACATTATATCCACAATCATACCTGAATTTACTTCTACGATAATAAAAACGCATGATTTATAAAATATTGCATTCGGCGGATTTACGTCATTCTGAAAATAAGAAATTCTCACATGTATGACCTCACGTAATTCTGCCCCTAAGGGCTGTAGGTGAACAGTTTTGATACCATCTTTTTGGGATTGGAGAATGATTTTTAATGGTATTCCACATGAGGGGTTTAGAATTGATATTTAGACGATCATCCAGTGTAATATTGTTTTTCTACATTTCCGCTGTATAGTTTCAAAGCTCGCAGTCGCTTATTCATAAACTGTACTTGTATTCCATACTACGTTACTATAATTTGTTTTATCTTGCCTATGGGGGACGGTGGGTTCGAAGTTCGCTGTTGGCAGCCCTGAAGAATGGCTTCTTTGGTTGCCAGTTTTCACACTAGGGAAAAGCTGGGACTGTACATGAATTAATGTCTAATTCGTTCTCATCCCAGTCCTTGTCCTTTCCTACCCCAGCGTCACCATAAAATTCATTTGACATGCATTGACATATAGGTTTACGATTAATCATGAAGGTAATTAACTTTAGTTATGCAGTAACTAAGATACTACCAATACAATGTCACAATTTAGTATTTTAACGGCACATAAGATAAGAATACATCATTGAATTATTTTGTGTTTTATTGCAGAAATTAATTTTGTCGCTCTGGATCGCAATACTGAATCACTATCGAATGTGGCCAATCAGTCACTCAAACTACGAGGCTCCACCGGGGAGGCGGCATACCGGCTCTGCATTTATCATTGTGAAATTTAACTAATTTCTTGAGTTGCCCGGCCATATGGGAATATGGAACTTATCATTTTTAGTTTGTCAGAAAGAGCCCATGGTAAACACACCAGTTTTCATGACGCCAAATTTCTTTGCATGGAGCTCTATGGAATTAGTAATTGTCACGTCAAAATATATTTCTTTAAAATTTGTGGGAAATTGTTCATTTTCAACTTATTTCTAAAACTTATCAGCAACTAAAATGAAATTGTACCTAAAGTGTTTCTTAAGTCTCTCAGTGTGCTAATATTTATTGAGATGATCGCAGTAATATCACGTTGTGATAAAGCATAAATTTCTGACGCAATAATATTACGTCGTGAAGTTTATCTTGTTATTACATAGTTTTTAACGTAAATTTACTGCTCCAGAAAAATTTCAACGTTTGCTCAGATAATGTAGTTTATATGGACACCAACAGTTTTCTCTAGATGTCGGTTTATCGTTCTCCTTTCAGGGGAAAGTTATAATAAAGTATTATTATTCTCTTAGGCAAGTTATGGAAAAGCACAGAGAAAGTTGAAAATAACTACATATGGTGTTTCTAGACTTAGAAAAGGCTCATGATTGAGATACGTATGAGATGTAAGGAAATACCAGAGAAGTATGTGCGCCTTGTTCAGGACGTGTACCAAGGAGCAAAGACGCAAGTTAGAAGCGGTGTAGAATTGACGAAAGCCATAACGGTCCATGTTGGAATTCATGAAGGATATGCACCGAGTTCCTATATTTTTGATCTGATAATGGATGTTCTCTCCGAAACTCTAAGTGAAGTAGCTCGTCGGGCATTGCACTAGGCAATGCAGATAGAGAAGAGCCTGAACATAAATTAGAATGCTGGGAAGATGTCACAAAATCAGCCGGAATAAGACTGAATACTCGTGTCTGAGAGAAACTTGGAATGAAAATGTTTAGATAGATTGATGTAAACCTGGGAAGAGAACAATTTCAAATACTTAGGATCAACTATGTCTGCTGATGGTAATCTAGACATAGAAACTACTCGCCGAATTTAGGCCGCCTCGTCTAATTGGAAAAGGTTGCCGGGTGTCCTCTGCGACACTAGACCAAACGTCCTAACAAAGGGGAAAGCCTATAAATATGCGCTGAGATCTGCAATGCTTTAATGCGTCCATACCAGAGCAATCGTCTTTCTTGGACGTTTCTATATATTTCAGTCACTTTAACACTGTCTCGTATAAAGGGGTTCTTGATGTGGTCTTTCTTCGAAACCCCACACATCTATCTCAGCATATTCATTTCAGATACTTCCAGTCGCCTCAGTGTTTAAGCACAAGGATGAAAATTATGTGGGATGAAGAATGCTTGACATGGAGGTGGAAGAGAGGAGGGAGAAAGGTAGACCCAGAAGAAGATGGAGGGATTGTGTGCGGGGGGATCGCAGGGAAAAGAAGTTAAGAGAAAATTCGGTGTGAGACAGAGGAAAATGGAAACGTAGACCCAGCATGGACAGAAGAAGAAGAAGAATTTTTGGATTGAGCTGATATAAATGATGGTGTACAGGAAAACTTGCGCAAGCCTCAAAAACAATTTTTTCAGGAGAGACGAAAAGCGTTTA
The DNA here is from genome assembly GCF_040414725.1 of Anabrus simplex. NCBI lineage: Eukaryota > Metazoa > Arthropoda > Insecta > Orthoptera > Tettigoniidae > Anabrus > Anabrus simplex. The sequence goes on from NC_090278.1 coordinate 35,770,241, forward strand.
CACCTCACTACAGGTATTTATCTGTCTTAATTGTTGTTTGTTTGAATTATATAACGTGTCTAAGATTGTAGTCTACTGGAACATCTGGTGTGGAATCATTGAGTTTCTTGAAATTAACGTCTGAAATTAAGGGTTACGTCACTTGACTGGCATTGATACAATCTCAGCGTTGGTTACAACAGTGTATATTTTCGGTTATACTTATTGGAATGATAACAACAGCGGTAAGTTGTTTATTATGTGAAAGAATGATCATTAATGGTAAAAAACTATTATAAAACACACATTTTCTATCCTAATTTATTTAGATAAATTACCCTCACAGAAGTAACACTCAAATTCACAAGGAAACTGAATTAGCGTGGCATACTAATAAGTATTTCGATACCGTGTGACAAAAATACAATTACTGAATTATCTAGTTACTTTCAGTGGCAACTAAAAGAGACACACTCATCAAAACAAAGAGGGACACTGCGTTACGCTAGCTGACTTGGGCGGGCTTGTGAGATCGAGAGACTTAGGTGTCTTACGGGTAGTTGGTTACGTCAAGTGGCTTGCCTGACCCCTCCATGTGTGGGGTTACGCCATCAATTTTCTTCTTATTTTTCTGCATTAAAGGAATTCACCAGAATCTGCGTTACAGTGTTAACTATTTGATTCACACGTAACCTCACTGGCGTGTACCCCATCTGTATTCATTACTATTGGTAATCGTTGTTTTCTTGATCATTATGGAATATTTTACGTGTTTACGCTCGAGGGAATGTCATCTGAAGAAGACACACGTTTAGAGAACATTCCGATGAATGATAAAACTGATATCTTGTAATAAGATTACATTTTTCTGTTCGCAATGTTATAATTATTCCAAATCAAATTTTTATATATATACATATTCGTTTACGGCCATTAGAGACCACGTTAGATAACAATTACATGTTTCTGAAAGCCTTCCTCACAGCCCAGAACTTTAGCATTCTTTCTCTGGAAGCCTGTCTTCTTTCGTCCGTCCACCCACGGTTAAGTTTTGGTTCGTCATGGAATCCCTGAAATCTGTCGATCACTGACCTAAACTTTGTTCGGTTTGAGATGTCTTCTGAATTTAGTCCCACCTGTTTGAGATCCTTTCCCACCTCCCTGAACCATTTGTCTTACACATCAGGTCTGCTGTCTAGTATTGTGCAAATCCTTTTCGTTAGTCCCTTCTTCATCCATTCTAAATAAATGTCCGTAGAATTTAAGTCTTCGTTTTCTCATGGACACAGCCTTTCATTGTCTCGGTAAAGTTGTTCCCTTCCTCGCAGCCTATACTGTCCATCCACAATCTTTGGACCCATTATTTTGCGAAGGATCTTTCTTTCGAATTTCTCAGCTTCTCTCACCACGGGCAGAGTAATCTGTCCCACCAAGCATTACCATGAGGTAACATTATGCATGATGGAAACACTTTCAAATAAAATTTATTTAATTAATTATTTATTTATTGTGAACAGAACAGTTCATGAGTCCCAGTTACAGCGTTAAGCACAATTATTGTTACTTAGATGTTGAAAATACAAGTTAAAATGTATATATCTAGAATAATCTTAAAACTTAATTCCAATGATAGGCCCTATGTAGGATGCTAAAAGGTTTGTTTTGTCACCTATTTAATACATATAAAATTTTACAATTTAGGAATTTATTATTGATTCCACTTGAGACATGTTTCGCCCTTCATTGAGAGCATCATCAGTCAAATTATCTCCTCAAGGCAAAAATCAGGTACCTGGTTAGTAGTTGACATGTACGAATTAATAAACATTATTAATACACATTACAAAAATTAAGTATGAGAAACAGTTGCAAAGTGATAGGCCCTACACAAGTCACATTACTAGAAAAATATCATAAATGATAATATTACATTACAGTACCAATTAATTTTAATTAATATCCTCTTTGCTGATATATATAGATAGTGTGCTTGGTAATATTAGTTTAGTGGGTTATCTCTATACTTTGAGATTCCCTTGTAAACAAGATGGCTGCCAGTAAAGTACTGAAATTTACTGATATATATCCCCTTTTAGAAAGTGATGATGACTTCGTATGCCATTTTTTCAGTGAAATAAGTAGTAATAGTGTGAGCTGCTCCTGAAGAACAAATAGATGTAAACATTGAAGAGGAAGTGCAAGTAGAAGACTGTATTACAGCTCAGCCGGCGGACTGTTTACGGAGCCGTAAACATAATTTAAAAAAAATTAAATGTATTCCTTGTTCCGCAGTTTGTGGTATGAGAGCCATTTATTTATTTATTTTCATGTATATTTACAACTTTAATGGTCTTGTAAGTAAGAAATTTCTCATGATATGAAGCGACACTCCATTTCCTCCAATATAATCCCAGCCACAATGCAGTTTCAATCCAGCAAATTTTCAAGGAACAATGGGTTAAGGTTAGTGTAAAATTTAAAACAATTATTTTAATACGATTTTCGCTTGAAATGTAATTAATACATTTAATAATATGGTTTACAACATTTATACTAGTTTCGCTTTTTTAAAAAATTTTTCCATAATCTCTATGTTCAAAAGTACAGTGTTACATGACGAAGTTAAAGTAGTTTCGGTCATACCAAAAATAATCAACACTGGAATGAATACTTTTGTAAAGAATATATTCCTGGATGGACTGCAGAGAGCGAGAGCCTTCTTAAAGAATTTGAGGAAAATGGCAACAATGAAACAGCCACAAAACTTATTCAATCACTGAATGACAATAGAAAACAAATCTGGATCGACACTGTGTCATCTCTTGATTTTACCCACTCAAGTAGAAAGGCCTGGTCTCTCATTAGAAAGCTTGACTCATCAAAGCCAGCTGGTGGACAGAAACTGAGTGTTAACATTAATGATCTAGCCAAACACATGATCTCTATCTCAAAGATCAATAGAGATAAACAAGTTGTAAGGGAAATCCGGTCAGCACTGAAACATAAAAAGCAATTAGCAAAACAACAGTCATCCCAATTCTCTTGTCCTTTCATAAGAGAGGAAACCCTAGAAGGCATCAAGAACATAAAATCCGGGAAAGCAGCAGGTATAGACGGCATCTATCCTGAATTCCTGCAACATCTTGGACCTGCAACAATCACTTGGCTCACCAAATTCTTCTCCAATATTTTGGAGACAGGTAACCTTCCTTCATTATTCAAGAAGACCAAAGTAATATCGATCTTGAAACCCAACAAGGACCCTCTGAGAGTGGAAATCTACAGACCCATTGCACTGCTAAGTGTTACTCTAAAGCTCCTGGAAAGACTAATATACAATAGGATCTCAGAAACCGTCACTAATCTCCTTCCCACAGAACAAGCTGGCTTCAGACCTGGAAGAAATTGCGATGACCAAATTTTTGCTTTGACTTCTCATATTGAAAATGGATTTGAGAAACGGAAGATTAGTATGGCTGTCTTCTTAGACTTATCAGCAGCCTATGATACTGTTTGGCGAGAAGGGCTTCTGCTAAAACTTATCTCTGCCATCCCCTGTGTCAAGCTTACAAATCTCATTGGCAATATGATTAGCAACAGAAACTTTCAGATCTTCTCGGATGATGCAGTAAGCAAAATCTACAAACTGAATGATGGACTTCCACAAGGATCTGTTCTGGCACCCTTACTTTTCAACCTCTATACTGCTGACTTACCAGCAACTAAGTCCAGGAAATTTATTTACACAGATGATATACTACTGGTTAGTCAAACACCAAGTTTTCCAGAAGCTGAACAAATACTTACAGCAGATCTAAAAAAGCTAGACTCATATTTCCAAAAATGGTGTCTTCGTCCAAACCTCCAAAAGACTGTTGTATCTGTGTTCCATCTCAGAAATAAATTTGCCAACTACAAGCCTTCAATAACAATCAGAAATCAATCCTTACAGCATTGTCCCTTCCCAAAATATTTAGGAGTCACATTAGACAGATCCCTAACATATAAACATCATATTAACAACACAGCCGCCAAGATTAAAAGTCGGAATAATATCCTTCAAAAATTAGCCGGCACCTCTTGGGGCGCAAACAACCAAGTGTTGAGATCTACTGCTCTAGCCCTTTGCTATTCAGTTGCCGAATACTGCGCTTCAACTTGGCTGAACAGTGCTCATACTGCGAAGATTGATGCTCAACTAAATCAAGCAATGCGCATTATAACTGGTTGCATTCGCTCTACAAACGTGGCCTGGCTGCCTACACTCAGCAATATTCCACCGCCTTGCTTAAGAAGGTCTGAAGCTCTTCTAAAACTGTGAAAGAAGATCAGCCAGGACTCCAACCTCCCCGTTCACCAGGATATTAATCAATTTGCCCCTCCACGACTTAAGTCTAGATCTCCATCCTGGCGCGCTGCACTTATATTGGAAGAATCTGGGTTCTCCATCACGAACGCCTGGTTACACCAATGGCAGCAGTCTTCTGTTCCCAATCAACATCTTGTGACTCTACCTCATGTTCAACCTCCCGGATTCCATCTACCCAGACGTCAATGGAGGACTCTAAACAGGATAAAGAGTCAATCAAGGAAGATGCGGCTATACTCTTTATAAATGGGGCTGGCAGAAGTCTCCTGGGTGTGATTGTGGAGCTACCTCACAGACCATCCACCACGTAATTGCCGAGTGTCCACAGAGAGCATTTCAAGGTCCTTTGGAGGACATTCATAATGCAACTAAGGAGGCCTTAAAATGGATCAATGGACTTGATTTGGAACTATAGGCTTCTGTTTGTATATATTGTGTATATATTGCATACTTATTTATATAATCTTTCTGTGTACATCATACGATAAATAAATAAATAAATAAATAAATAAATAAATAAATAAATAAATAATAGCCCTGCTAAGTGTGGAGTTCTTAAGAATTTCAGTATTAGCCTTTGATAGAAAGAATATATTTCTAGGACGACTTAGTTTATGTGGTGCATAGAATGTTATTTACTTCAGTATATTTGAATCATCAATTATATAATTAATAATTTTTACAGTAAGGTCAAATCTTTGCAACTTGGTGTGTAGCAAGCTATTCACGCCATGTTCCTTCAGTATACCGGAAAAATGTATGAAGGTTGTGTAATTTCCTGTGGTTTGTAAGTCATTCATTTTAAAAACTTGTTTTGGGCACTCTCAGAATTCTTACACAATGTTTAAAACTAGCTCGATTTCTAATCCTTCATTGGCTGTTTTCATATCTTCTCCACCACATCACACATTTCTTTGGTAACCACCGAATGTTCGCGCATTTGAATAAAAATGACCAATTCACAGGTAATGGAGCATGTCTAGAAGACGGGCACTGAAATGTTAAACGCGTCAAAGACATGGTTTCTAGACAGCATTGTTTCAGCAAGTAGGCTTTTAAGGAGAGCATCTGCCGCAACATTGATGTTATCGTCAGGATAAGTGTGGACACACATACAGAGAAAGAGACTCTGCTGTCTTCCTTATGTTTTATGTATACATGCGCTGCCTAGCAACACAAACTTCTTGTCAGCCTCGCCTGGATTTATGAATTTATTTAGAAGGTTTCCTAGAGGCAGCAGCAACATAGCACGCAGCTTGCGACAACAGTATTGGCTGTTACAACTCGTGACACTCAGTTATTATTGCGGGGTACACTCCAGGGGGCTTAGTAACACTTCATCATTCGTTAGCAACTGGTTTTCAACGCTACGAGGGTCGCAATACTGAATTGAGGCAAAAATAATCAAAGTAACTCTCTGACATTTATTTCACTTTTCCCCATATTCACCCTGTACATACAGGCACTTATCCTATCTCTTTACAAGTCCTTGAAAGCCAGCAGCAAAGAAGTCCTTTGGTTGCTGTCGCAGCCAACGTGTAATCTCATAGATTACGGCAACATCTGTATCAAAATGACAGCCACCTAAATGATTTTTATACGGGCCCAGACAGATGAAAATCACTGGGGGCTAAGTCAGGACTGTACGGTGGATTTTCCAAGCGCTCCCCATCTCAGATACTTTTCCTTCAACGGTTAAATTTCTGGATCCAACTAAACACAGATTTCCGTGAGAAATAGTTTTCACCATAGACGGGATGCATTTCGCGATGCACTTCTTCTGTGGACAATCATTTGGCGCACAAAAAACGCACAACTGCACGCTGTTATTCTCGTGTACAGTCATGCAATACATGTGCCATCGTGCATTAACAGCCTCTGACTGACTGAGTGCCTGCGAGATGTCATACAACAAGCATACATATGCTGCCATCTGCTGGCAAAACTTGCGCCCGTAATTTGAAATGGTATAAGGCACACATATGTGTGCGAATTATTTATTGGCTCACCCTCGTAGTACAATGAACTTACATTTTGTAGTATGAATGTAGGGAGCTCAGTATTATTATTAGATTATGGCAAGGAAAATGTAGGTACATAATATACAATTTATACACAATAACAAAAAAGCGATGATTCACTTCAGGCATTAGTGTTATCTGTTATCATTTCTGAATATCTAACATTTGAATCCACTGTAGTGCTTCCGCTGATGGTGATACGAAGTCTTTCAGTCTACCTGGATAAGCCCGAACTTGACACTCGTTTATAATGCGGTGAATAGTCTGCTGAGTGTCTCCTCAATCACATTCTGGAGATGATAAAAACTTCTACTTGGAGAGAGAATCCCTGTACCTTCCATGACCTGTTCAGTCTGGACCAATTTGCACGCGGCAGTTGGGATAAGTTGGACTTCTTTCCCCTCTGAAATTGTTATTCAGAGGCAAGTCAGTGGCCTTTCCACTCCTCAAATCATTGACGTTGGTGGACGTCTTCAAAGCAGCATCACAAGGGGGTGGATGTCGTGACAGCGTTATTTGGAGACTAAGAACTGGTATGTCGTCTAGAACAGGTAGCAGAGGATTCTTACTTCATCATTGGTGAGCAGCTGATCTTGAACGCTGTTAAAACGTGCTTCCGCTTTGGAGTATGAATCTAGGACACTTCGTATCACTTCGTCATTCATTAGCAGCTGATAATGAAAGCTAGTAAAATGTGTTTCAGTTTTAGTGTATGAATCTAGAGAGGTTAGAGCAACATCATCATTCGCTAGAACCTGGTCTTGAATGCTACTGAAATATGTTTACGTTTTGAAATATGAATCAAGGAGGCTTAGTGTCACTTCATCATTTGTTAGAATTGGCCTCGCATGTCAGAATTATACTTCATGTTTTTTCGATTTTGGGTATTGAAATATTTCAACATTTTTAGCAAATTTGATTAATGGTAACAATATACATTGAGCGCATTTGCCTAGGAATATGGTACATGAGGGTTCAGCATCGCTTTGCCACCCATCATCACCTGGCTATGAATGTCAAAAATCTTAAATAAATAAATAAATAAATAAATAAATAAATAAATAAATAAATAAATAAATAAATAAATAAATAAATAAATAAATAAATAAATAAATAAATAAATAAATAAATAAATAAATAAATAAATAAATAAATAAATAAATAAATAAATAAATAAATAAATAAATAAATAAATAAATAAATAAATAAATAAATAAATAAATAAATAAATAAATAAATAAATAAATAAATAAATAAATAAATAAATAAATAAATAAATAAATAAATAAATAAATAAATAAATAAATAAATAAATAAATAAATAAATAAATAAATAAATAAATAAATAAATAAATAAATAAATAAATAAATAAATAAATAAATAAATAAATAAATAAATAAATAAATAAATAAATAAATAAATAAATAAATAAATAAATAAATAAATAAATAAATAAATAAATAAATAAATAAATAAATAAATAAATAAATAAATAAATAAATAAATAAATAAATAAATAAATAAATAAATAAATAAATAAATAAATAAATAAATAAATAAATAAATAAATAAATAAATAAATAAATAAATAAATAAATACATAATTAAATAAATAAATAAATAAATAAATAAATAAATAAGTAAATACATAAATAAATCAAGCAAGCAAGCAAGCAACCAATCAATCTATCTATCTATCTACCTATCTATCTATCTATCTATCTATCTATCAGTCAATCTATCAATCAGTCAATCAATCGATCAGTCAATCAATCAATCAATCAATCACGACTGATCTGCATTTAGGGCACTCGCTCAGGTGGCAGGTTCCGTACCTGTTGTTTACCAAGTCTTAACTTAAATATTAACAAAGAATTTGAGCACTCATTGATTTATCTCGCTTGATAAATTATTCTGATCCTAACTCTTCTTCCTATCAATGAATATTTGCCCCAGTTTGTCCTGTTGAATTCTAACTTTATCTTCTAACATTTTAAAACACCACTCAACATTATTTCTCTACTAATGTCATTCCACGCCATCTCTCCACTGACAGCTCGAATATACCACTTAGTTGGGAATCTATTCCCCTTTCTTCCAAGTTTTACCAGCTCAAACTTTTCAACATTCCCGTAACGGTACTCTTTTGCCAGAAATCCCCAAAAGAAGTCGAGATGATTTTTTGGTATCATTTCCAGTTCACGAATCAAGTAATCCTGGTGAGGTCCCATACAATGGAACCATACTCTAACTGCGTTGTTACCAGACACTTATATGCCTTCTCCTTTAGATGCTTTCTACAATCCCTAAATACCCTCATGACAATGTGAAGAGATATGTAACATTTATTTACAAACGCTTTTATGTGATTACCCAATGAAGATCTTTCCTTATATTAACACCCAGAAACTTACAGTGATCGCCGTAATAATGAACTTTCACTCCATCAACTCGGTAATTAAAACTGAGAAGACTTTTCCTATTAGCAAAACTCTCAACGTGATTTTAAACCCTTTTTATCTTCATACCTTTGCCAGCTGTCTATCTCACAACATTGTGGAGGTATTTTTACAGTTGCTCATAATCTTGTAACTTATTTATTACTCTATACAATGCAACATCGACCGCAAACATCTTTATCTCTGATTCCTTTTCATTTGTAGGGCCTATTCTTTGTCCATTGGTATGGAAGTAGAGGAGTTGGCATTAATTCATAATTCAGAACGTGGTTGCACGGAGTTCCGAGGTTCAGAATATTTGGCATTCCTGGGGCCGTTCGTTGTTCACGTAGAAAATGGTAGCAATTAGGTTTTAACTCAGAGTCAAGAGTGCCTTGAACGTAGTCTACCAGCAGACATGCCGTTGAGATCTTAAAAAATGGGCAGTTGTCTATTGTAAATATCTTACAATATTTTCGAATAAGAGCACTGCATCTGCGAGGGATGTGGCTTTCGATAGCGAGGCAGTGTATCAGGCTGTTATTTATAGTTGCATTACATTTGCGGATATAGGTAAAGCTTTTGACAAAGTAAACTGGAAACAACTCTTTAGGGACATGAAGAATATAGGACTGGAGTGGAGGCACAGAAGACTCATTTTTCTCCTGTACAAAAATCAAAGCACAACAATAGAAATTAATGGTTATGTTAAGACAGCATCTATTAGAAGGAGAGTAAGACCAGGTTGTGCGCTATCTCCATTTTTGTTCAACATATTCATTGAGGAGGCCACATCAAAACTTAAGCAAAAAACCAAAGGAATTAAAATTAACGGACAACAAATCCACTGTATAAGGTTTGTCTATGACATCGTATTAATTGCAGATTCAGAAAGAGAAATAAGTACAATTCTACGAGTTTTAACATCAACAATACAAGAATCAAAACTGAAACTGAACACCTCGAAAACAAAAGTATTAGTTGTCAAGAAATCAACTGAGAAAGTACCAATAAACATTAAGGTAGGAGATGAAAATGTGCAACAAGTAAGTCAATTTTGCTACTTGGGAAGCATTATCACTCAGGACAACAGGTGCACCACAGAAATCAGGAGGAAGATTTCTTTAGCTAAACACGTCTCCAATAACAAGAAAAAGCTTCTGACAAACAGGATCATTAACATTAAAATTATGAATGAATTTGCCAAAATGTTTGTGTGGAGTGTTTTGTTGTATGGTTGCGAAACATGGGTCTTAGAAAAACAGGATATAAAACGCCTGCAAGCAATGGAAATGTGGATATGGAGGAGGATGTTGAAAATTAGTTGAGCAGAGGAAAGTCAAACAATAGGATCCTTAAGGAAAGAGATAATAAAGGCAATTGATCAACACTGTAGGAAAGAGGAAAAATCAAAATCCTAAGCCACACACTTCGACATAACACATTCCTCACGACTATGCTGGAAGGAAAAGTCCTGGGTAAGAAGGAAAGAGGAAGGCCGAGGAACAAGTATCTGGATTCCTTGATGGACAGGCTGAATGCTGACCTGAAACTCTCAGCAAAGGAGAGACAAATGTGATTGCAGCGACAAGGACTTGCCTTTAGGATATGAATGAATGAATGAATGCATAAAATTATCAAATGCGACACTGAATAATTTTCCAGCCACTGTGCATTTCGTAGAATAAAACAAATTTTCGAAATTGCTAAGCATGAAGTCAAAAAATCAGAAATGAGAAATAATAATGATATTCGTTTGACTGTATATACATCTGAGCATAACGGTGTAGAATAGCTACAAAATTATTACATATTGTAATGAAAATATTATATCATAACACCATCAAATCAACTCTAAATACGTAGAACGTTCTCTAGTATTAAAAATGAAAATAAAGATGAAATATATTCAGGCAGCCCGTTTTCACAGACAAGACCGAATATTGTTAACTTTGGGCTTATGCCATGTGAAGGTGAAACTCCTCGCGTTTCGCAGAGAACTTTGCTCCACATCTTCAGAAGATAATCTCGACTGTTCCCAAGGAAGACTTCTACAAAAATGAGGGTTAGAATTTAGGAATAAGTTGCCGTTCGAGAATTGTAGTGGTACGCTCTTTCGTCACCAGATGGTTCGCTGTATGCTGGCACAGCGCTCCAAGAGGGAGCTAACGGTAACATTAAGCTCCAATTAAGATGTTCTATCACACCATGTGTGCGAGATAAGTAACACAGAGGACATCAGACGAATTAGGAACGAATGTGTTCGAAGAAAATAGAAACTACAATTCTCCAGCAGTAACTTATTTTCAAATTCAGAACCTCATTATTGTATAAGACTTCTTCAGAAACAGACCAGAAACATCAACGGCTGCTAACTGCATACGACTGAGGGACAGAATACAGGAGGCTTTGGATTTACATGTCAGTTCTACAGTAAGAGGGAGGCCATGGATCTGAATGTTAGTACTACCACGGTAGTAGCGTAGATCTAGTTGGCCGTGCTACTACACTCACTAATGCCTTGCATTTCCAAACAATCTGTTTATAGAAATCTCCAGCCCGTGCAACTCTCAACGTCACTGTTGCTAGGTGAAATACTTTGTGACGTCACTGTTGCTACGTGAAATACTTTGTGACGTCACTGTTGCTAGGTGAAATACTTTGTGACGTCACTTCCGTTACAAATTTATCCGCGTCACGCATATTTTAATACTGAAAACATTTCATAGCAAAGTAGGACTCCCCATACCACGAAAAACGTAAAATTTCCTCAATTGTCCCTAAAGTTGAATGTCTAGATGAAAGTTTCAAAATGTGAGCCTTGGATACCTCTATCAAACTAAAAGAACAACATTCGAAAATCACTTCCGGTCTAAATGCAGTTTTAGAAAAACAGCCTGAAATTGTTTGTTTTATTACTCGTTTTTATTTCTTATCCAAATCCTAGTCAAATTAAGTTATTTACATAATTCCACCCCCTCCCCATTAACCAGTAGCACCGCTTCACTCATTTTTAATCCGTCCTTACTTATCACCAATCCATTCCTGTTCTCCTTCTTCTGCTTCGTCTGCCATTTGCCAATAGCGGCCCGGTACTGCTCAATACCGACCATGTTCACTGCACGCACTACACTACGCAACCTCTCTCCTCGACCGCTCTCGAACATGTATAGGGGCGAAGTCGCCTGTTATGTTCAATAAATGTTCTAATGTTCTAATGTTCTAATATTTACATAATTGTATTTTTAATGTGTTCCTTGGTTCAGAACCCTCAGGCCTTTTTTGATTCTTGAACAATATCCACAGCGAATGTAGTTATAAGAGCTTAAGGGGGAAGGTACAACTTTATAAGTATAAAAATCTACAATATTTAACCTTTTATTTCTCAGTAACACTATGTTCTGTTGAAATGAAATTTCACACACTCATAGTACTGTTCTTCTCCTTTAGTATTCCGTTTGAACATTTGTAATTAACTGCCCCATGGTAATAAAAATCAATTTTCAAAATTTTGGATTAATTTATACATTTATTATGCTTTTCCTTGATAATTTCTACATATTTTCATATTCCTGGAATATTATTGTTTTCGAATGTTTACAATATGAACTAAGATCCTGTGGTAATCCTTTGAAACAATATTTTTTTCTCCATTTTATTGGAGTAGTTTAATTTTCAGCATTTTCTTGAAGTATTTTGTACCCAAAAATTACCAAAAGCAAACGTTACAGCAATGGTTCTAGTACACATTGTTAAGAAGCAATAACTACATATGCATAAAAAAATTTAGCAAGATAACCCAAAAATATTTGAGTTATGAAGGAAAACAAAGGTAAAAATTAAAGTTTCTGAGAATGATGTTTAAACTTACATTGGGAGGAAAAGGCTGCGTAACGTGTGTACAGATTATGGGACATATCTTGTATACCGTTAGAGATATTTAATTTTTTTTGTTATTGGCTTTACGTCGCACCGACACAGATAGGTCTTATGGCGACGATGGGATAGGAAAGGCTTAGGAGTTGGAAGGAAGCGGCCGTGGCCTTAATGAAGGTACAGCCCCAGCATTTGCCTGGTGTGAAAATGGGAAACCACGGAAAACCATTTTCAGGGCTGCCGATAGTGGGATTCGAACCTACAAGAGATATTTAAAAAATTCCTTCAACATATTAACGAGAAAAGTTTATTCTATAAATAAAACGACAAATGGAAAAATGATATTTTTTGACCAGTAAAGGTGTACCTCCCCCCTTAAGTGAAACACTGCGTTGACTCGCATTAGCGCTCGTAGTGATAGAAAAAGGCAACCTGCTAATAAAATCGACCGGAAAATTTATGTTTAAGAAAAGGATTGTAATTGTTAGGAATGAATAAAGAATATATTATCATAATTTATTATATATTACAAAAACAAAACCCCATGGCGCAACAGTCCCGAAGGACGTTGGCCTACCAAGAGACCACTGCTAAGCCCAAAGGCCTGCAAATTACTGGGTTTCGTGTGGGCAGCACGACGAATCCTCTCGGCCGTTATTCTTGGTTTCATAGCCCGTGGCCGCAATCTCACCATCAGATAGCTCCGCAATTCTAATCACATAGTCTGAGTGTACTTAGAACCAGCCCTCAGATCCAGGTAACAAATCCCTGACATGGCCGGGAATCGAACCCGGGCCCTCCCGGTAAGAGGCAGGCAGGCTACTGCTACAGCGCCGGTCCGGCCTTTGTTATATATTATTTGCCTAAAATTCGTAGCTCACATCACTAAGATGTTTTGTACATTGAGTTGCGTGCCTGAATGCAGCGCATTTTTTGGATGTCACCCAATCTTAAGATATATCAGCATCGTGTTAGATAACATCATTTACATGTCTTCTATGTTTACCAATTTTCACTACCAGACTGTTCTATACCAATTTCATTCACTATCATTAATTTCACCTCACTTAGGTCTTATTCCAAAGACATATCCATGTCAAAACGAGTCATAGGCTTAATTAGAGTTCACAGACTTTGGCGGAAGTTTGCGTTAACCCCGTTCGAAACAAACATCTTGACACCTCCTCTCCCTACATAATCCAAAACGTTCGTGCTAGAACTTGAACCACTCTATACCCTACGTCAAACATTCTCCGCAGTGCCTTACTCCGTCCATTTGTTTGCTTGACCCCTAGCACACAACTTTTATTTTCAAAAGCATTACGATTTATATTTTTGGTAGTAGGCCAAGATTTTAGCAGCAGTGAAGAGAGGAAATATTGATTTGCGTCTGCACTCTAGGCTACTATCTTCGAAAGCTGAGAATATCTTTCCATTTTTCTCTTCGTGTACATCATTTATTTATAAATTAGTCTTATCAGGCCTATGGATATTGTTTCATTAGAAGGCGACTTAAATTTATCATCAAATAGGACGTTGTATATGGAACGTGATAACGTAAAGTGTTTACTGGAACTCTGTCTATTAACTGTTGACCTTTTTTTCGAATATAGTGGGCTCCACTCCCCTTAATGTGGTTGACACTTGAGTGTAAAAATATAATAATACCGTGTGACTACTTTTTGGGACATTAAATAACGTTTAAGACAAAATTCCGCCGTTTTGGTGTCCACTAAGACATTAACAGTGAGAACGAACCTTAAATAAAAAATAAAATAAAAATATACCGAGCTCGATAGCTGCACTCGCTTAAGTGTGGCCAGTATCCAGTATTCGGGAGATAGTAAGTTCGAACCCCACTGTCGGCAGCCCTGAAAATGGTTTTCCGTCGTTTCCCATTTTCACATCAGGCAAATGCTGCGGCTCTACCTTAATTAAGGCCACGGCCGCTTCCTTCCCACTCCTAGCCCTTTCCTGTCCCATCGTCGCTACAAGACCTATCTGTGTCGGTGCAACGTAAAATAACTGGCCAAAAAAATAATAATTCTTCAATCAGAAATAAAGTTCCTAGAAGGAAACTATAATTTAATTTCATCGATTCCTAATGTTAAAAACATTTAAGCCCTTTAACTATATTTTCAATCGTGAAATTACCAGGGTTTCGCCCCACTGTATCAATGGGCTCATCAGTTGAATTGCTACAGCTTTCCAAGACTGTGGTGCTGATATAAAGGCCAAAGGCAGACGCATTTATACAAGTAGTGGTACACGTTTTCCCTAGTGTACCGTCACTGCATTGTCCTGCATAGGAGGCTTGCAGTGGTGTCTGAAGGGCGCTGTAGCCACCAGCGTCTTGGATAGGCGTAGCAATGCAACTGATGAGCCCACAGCTACACTGCCTGCGAGAGGCTGGTAATTTTACGATTTCAAAATCCCAAAGTGCTTAACTGTTTTTAATAATTTTTAATTTCACTTTTATCATCGTCCATCAGAACATTGGTTCCTATACTTTTCCAGCTGCTCCCTCTCCCTCTATATATTCCGCCAGAAGCGGTAGCCCATGTCTTTGCCTTGTCTCGAAAATTCTGTTCATCAGTAGATGACCCTTCAGACTATCTGCGAATACTACTATATCATCCAAGTATCGAATATTGTTAAGGCTAAATTTACCTGCACCCGTACGTATAAACAGAAGTGAATTAAACGACCAGGGCTAAGCTCCGCGGGCACGAAGATATTTCCTCCGTCTTCGCTCCTCATCGCCAGCTTTCATGTTTCTTCTCAATGATCTGCCACTCATTTTCTGGGTGCTGGTTTCAAGTAAAACTTAATTTGACTAAGAAGTTCTTCTAAGGACAATGAGCAGATTAATTTCAGAAAAGGTAACTATGTGCCTAACATGTTATATACTAGCATAAAAGCGCTATGGGTTACTAATCAAAATAAATAACCCTCATTTATAAAGATCAAGTGACAACAAGTTGAAGTTTTAAACTAGTCTTCCAATTATTTACAAAATTGTTATTAATAGACATGACCATACTTTCATCATGAAATGTTTGAAAAATAAATTACGAACATAAATCTACAGCTTAAATTAAAATATGTTATGCAGTTTGAATTTGACACGATAAATTCCATAAACCGTGTCATTCCGAATACTCTTGCTCATATTTGTTTCCCCGTTGTAACATATGAGTTAAATGTCAATAAATGTATCTGATTCTCCTTTATGTCATTAAAATTATAAAAATTGTTGAGCATTGTGCATTAACAACGATGTGCGTGTCGAAATCCTCCATTAGCTCCTAGAAAATGATCCCCTAATAGTTGTTGAACAGTGGTGAATAATAGTGGCGAGAGAACATATCCCTACTGGACATCTCGTTGTATCGCGATCTCATCTGACCCTGTAAATTGAAATATATGATACAATGTTAATTTTTTGCCTGTATTCAATGTGCTAGTTATTTTAAGATCTTCGCTAATTGGCTGATGATGACACTTAAAATGTGTTGAAACCGGTCCCATTAAACAGGTTGTAACTACTTTTTACCATCTTATTACGGAGTATTGAAAGGTGGATCCTGCCCTATAATATTGTACATCTTATTTCTCTATTCAATACGGAACAATAATGAAGTTTTTAACTTTAAATAATCGTACCTCAACAACAAGCTGCCGCCTCAAATCCACAGTGTTGATTTAAGGAAAGTATCACTAAATTATACAGTTATTTTTACTAACATTAATTTACATAATAACAATTCTCCTTTGAAAATTGAGCTTGTACTTCAGTAAGTCGTCATTTAGGGGCAAAAAATAGAAGAGATATGCTCGAAGAAAGGACACAAATGGGATACTGCAACTTAATCTACAATATTTGCCCCCTGGGATGAGATCAATTGAACGATAAATGTATGAACTGAGAAGGTATCACCTGATGAATTCAAACATACGGGAATATTTATTTTCGTAACAATCTATCTTTTACGTTACGAGTGAAATGTTTTCGAAACGAGTAACGTGAACTTATCACTTTAATGGCTGTTGTGTTCAATATTTCATTTCATACGAGGGCGAATCAAAAAGTAAGTTACACTTCTGTGTTATGGCCATTTATGAAACAACCTACACATAGCCAACACGGCTGTGACAACATACAAAGCAAGTCCACTTTTTCACATGGTCCCCAAGAGACTGTAAATATTTCCTGGAGTGATCAACCAACTATTCGATTCCGGATGCGTATAAATCACCTCTAGCACTTTGTAACCACCTGAAGAAAGCTGCTTTCACCTCCTCATCGTTTCTTAATCGTCGTGCACCGAGATCCTTTTTTCAGTTTACCAAACGCTTCATAATCGTATGGCCGGGCTGAGTGGCTCAGACGGTTAAGGCGCTGGCCTTCTAACCCCAACTTGGCAGGTTCGATCCTGGCTCAGTCCGGTGGTATTTTAAGGTGCTCAAATACGACAGCCTCGTGTCGGTATATTTACTGGCACGTAAAAGAACTCCTGAGGGACTAAATTCCGGCACCTCGGCGCCTCCAAGGACCGTAAAGGTAGTTAGTGGGACGTAAAGCAAATAACATTACTATTATGATAATCGTATGGCGCCAAGTCTGGACTGTTGCCATACCTCCCACTTGAATCGCTGCAGCAGTTCGGACGTTTGGTGGGCCGTGCGAGGTGTTGCGTTATCCTGCAACAAAATCATGCCGGTGCTCAATTTTCCCCGCTGCTTTATTTTAACTCCCTTACGCAACCGGTTCAACGTTTGACAATACGAAGCCGAGCTGATTCCACGTGCACCACACACTGTCGCCATTATCTGAAGGTTGGACGTTGGCCTTCTGTCGTGGTGGTGATGTGGTGTGCAGCTTTCCATCGATGTTCTCTTTGTTTATGGGGTGAAACGGTGGACCCACGTTTCATCCCCTGTGATGATTCGCCTCAGCAACTCGTTGCCCTCCACAGACTATCGTTGCAAAAATGACAGTGTCGATTGCAAATGTTGTCTCTTACGAGCATCGGTGAGCGGACGTGGGCCCCATATTTTACAAAATCCAACGTGCTGGTGCAGCTGGGTGGATTCAGGATCTTATTCATAAGTTAGAAGTAACAGACATAAAAGTAGCGACAATGATTGCTGGCACAAACATGTGGGAACAATGGCAGAAGGTACTCGGAAAGAGGAAATAAAGGCTAAGTTAGGAATGAACTCGATGTAAAAAGCTGTACGCATGAAGCTGTTGTGGGGCCATGTGAAGCAAATTGAGGAGGATAGGTTACCTAGTAAAATAATGGACCCTGTTATGGAGGGTAAGAGGGGTAGAGGGAGACCAAGATGATGAAGGTTATACTCAGTTTCCAACGATTTCAAGATAAGAGAGATATAATTAAACGAGGCATAGAACTAGTTACACCGGGCGATTTGACCGTGCGGTTATATGCGCGCGGCTGTGAGCTTACATCCGGGGGATAGTGGGTTCGAACACCACTGTCGGCAGCCCTGAAGATGGTTCTCCATGGTTCCCCATTTTCACACCAAGCAAATACTGGGGCTGTACTTTAATTAAGGCCATGGCCGCTTGCTTCCAACGCCTAGGCCTTTCCTATCCCATCATCGCCATAATACCTATCTGTGTCGGTGCAACGTAAAGCAACTAGCAAAAAAGAACCCGTTACAAATAGAGGGTTGTGGCGGCGATTAGTAAATTCACAGAGGCTTGCAGACTGAACGATGAAGGACATAATAGTATATAATGAAGATGTATGCCTCTATGTAACATGATGTACAGTTCGTCTAATGCTATATAAATTATTGCAGTGCATGGTTATTGAACTCGTATTGCGGCGATAGCGATGACGTGTCCGGTTGAGACCAAGAGAATCCCACTGCTGTGCAAGAGCACCGATCATGTGCCCATGGACGGAGATGTTGTCTAGAAGATATTTGCTTTCATAATAAGTTGCGATTAGCTGGTAAATCGACTTCTCCTCGACGTCCACCTCTTCAGGCTGGCCAACGTTTAACTCGAAGCGTTCTATGGGATATAAGATCAGTATGTGCTTGCTAACTGGTTGAAAATCTATCGTTTCAATATCCCTGTTACTCCTATCATAGACAGGCCATAAACCTTTTCATTCAACGTGAAACCATAATAATAATAATATCAAAACTTATTAAATAAACTTCAGATGCAAGCGGCTAAGGCAGTCCTCCAGATTTCATTTGAAAAAGCACAGTTCATACAAACATCAAGAAAGCTCTCAGGAAAAAAATGAAACGGGCAGATAAGTTCAAATACCTAGGTGAGTGGATAGAACCTAACATTTCTGAGAATGAGGCATTCAAATCAAGAATTAAGAAGATGGAAATGGTGTACCCCCTAACCAGATATATATGAAAAACGGTCAATATCTTTCAAATCCAAGCTTAGACATTGATGCACATTAATTCGATCTGAGGCTGTATTGCAGCAGAATGCCTCTCAATGAATAAGAAACGTCTAGTAGAACAAGTGGAAGCCAAAGAAACAAAGATACTTAATGACATCTTGGGCCCAGTAAATGAAAATGGAGAATATAGGAGATGGCACAATCATGAACTATATCTCATAGGTGAAAAATAACAGATACTATTAGGTAAAGAAGGATTTCTGTCTGTGGTCACAACACGAATGTGACCAGAAAGATGGTCCACTCGAATATTTGCCTACTTTCTCAATAAGAAAGGTAAACGGGTTTGGTTCACCGAAGTGGAAAAGGATTTACAAGAATTCTGGATCTTACGTGATGACATCTTGCATCTTGGCCCTTTAAACAGGAAACTGGAAGGTCTACAGAGTTTTCGAACACAACCTAAAATGAAGACAGGCAAGACGGTGACCGGAGAGCGGAAGGAAGCCCACCGAAGAAGGATGCGGGAGTATTGTTATAGCTCAAGATATAAAACGGTTGCAATATCATGGTTCATAGCTGGCCGAAACGAAATAATAATAATAATAATAATAATAATAATAATAATAATAATAATAATAATAATAATAATAATTGGTGGAAGATCACAAATAAAAACTTCGAGAAACGAGAGAGGAAAGTTCTCAGGAAAATTCTAGGACCTAAATGAAAAATGGCATCTATATATTTAAAAAAATTATAAAAACTTAAGTCAGTCAGTCCGGCCATTCTATCCGGTCGATTTCCTTCAATTATTTTAAATGAAAGGTATTCATGCACAGATTTGTTATCAGGTGCTATAAATCACTTAACTTCCGCCTTCTTCAAATTATTTTATTTTTTCAACTTTTTGTCTCTCTGAAGCAATCATACCTTTGGTTCTAATTGAGGTCCGGAGTTCGTTTTGGCCTAATAACACTCACTGCATCAAGCTCTTTCATTTCAGACTTTAACTATTCACATTGGTAGATTTTGAGGAAAGTTATGAGTGCACATTCAATTTGACGCCTTATTTTTTTCAACATTTTTTCTCATTGAAGCAATCATAGCTTTCGTTCTAATTGAGGTACGCAGTTCGTTTTGGTCTAAAACACTCAGTGGATCAAGCGATTTTGTTTAGAGTTAAGAACTACTTAAATTGGTAGATTCTAAGAAACGTTATGTATACATTTGTCTCCATGACGAAGATCTTTGAAGGACCTTTTAACAATTCGACGCGTAGTGTTGTTCCAAGGAACGTTTAATTAAATTTCTTTGTGTGATGTATTTTCAAGTGTTTTGTTGACATAATATTACATTCTATTACCACAGCAGATCATGTGCTTTATTTCATTAACTCGAAACTTTGCAAATACATCCGTGAGGAGAGTAACGAACAACACCATACTTTGTACATTGCGGGCGGAGCCAGCGGGAAACTGCTAGTTATGGTGAAAAGGAAATCACAGGAAATCTATCAAGTAAGAGAAAAAATCACAGACATCATTAGAGAAAGAATATTAAAATTCTATGCTCACCTCATCAGGATGGATAACAATAGGATAACAAAGAAAATACTAAACCTCGCACTATCTCCAAAAAATCACAACTGGCTTACAGAAATAAATAATGATCTTAAGTAAATTGGTATAAATTAATAAATCATGCAAGACAGGAAAACATTCAAATCTCATAAACAAATACAAGTCTGCTGATCAACCTGAAAGACAAACTAGAGGATGGACGGAAGAACGCAAAAATAAGCACAGTTAAAGGATGAAGAGATTTTTGGAAGACAAGAATGAAACGTTGTACTAAATAAGGTCACACGCGCTCCGTAGTTGGGTACAACGAATAATAATAATAATAGTAATAATAATAATAATAATAATAATAATAATAATAATAATAATAATAACTTAATATTTCGTTTTTTAACTTAAATCATCAACACGTTCCAATAAAATGTAATTAATTTCATATAATATTTCTTTAAGAATGCAGAGATTCAATTATATATTCCTGGGTACTAGTATCTGGCCTTTAACCTTTAATAACGCAATGCAAAATTAATGGAGACGGCACACTGATCTCATTGTCTTGCATGAATACCAATGTGGGGCGAATGTTTTCTAAATTAGGTTTATTAATTAGTGGATACACATCCCCTGATAAATCCAAAGCCTATAAAATGTAAAGAACACATCGCATAGCAGCAAGATTATGGAAATCACAGGCGGATTTCATAGAGAAGCCAGCAAAGAGATTACATGAATGTGATCATCTGCGTATTGTTTGAGAGCTCTTTGTTCGATATTAGTTGATTCGTTATTAGCCGCACACAATTGCAGAGAATCAAAATCCAATAAAAATTACAGCCACCCAATAATCCCGAAAGCTTTAACAATTCAGTTCCTTTAGATCAAGCTCTGCGGGACTGGAGCAGATAAAATCGGACAACATGTACTTTAACGCGTTCAATGAAAGAATAGGATCCACGCGAAGCAAATTAAAAGTTGGACGTTTGTAGGACGAAGAAGAACTCACAAACAAGAGTTGTTCTAAGGGAGCCTTCATCCAGAATATTGTTCTTTCATGGAGAGATTAGGGATATTATTGTGAATGCAAGTCTATCAAGACTTTACAATCGCTGACTCGTCTCAAAGAAAGGACAGGGGACTGCATGACAACGAGAAATGTGTACTGTTTGGTTTTCAAGTATGGAAGGAGCCAACAGTTCCACTAGCATATTAATAATAATAATAATAATAAAAATAATAATAATAATAATAATATAATTTTTTATGCTAATGTATATGTACAAACCTTATTATTAATGTTGTAAACAGTAAGGATTGCAACAATGTATAAAAATATGAAAATACCTCACAGGCAGATAAGCATATTAAGGATTATGCACGTGTAAATGATGGTAAAGGTAATGTATAATGTATTTCAGATAAGTTGTAAATAAATACATACAATTATTATTATTCTCCGGAATCTAAAGCAACAAATAGGATGTATATAGGAAATTAGAGAGGATCTCGACGATTTGCAGAACAAAACAAAGAATTTGAAGAAGCTAAAAACATAAAAATAATGTTTAAACCGAAAATAGGCAAACGACACGCAGTTTAGTGTGTATTTACAGATGAGTAACGACAGAAAATATCAGAACGAATGAAAAGCTTCTGGGCAATTCGAAAAGAAAACCTATCAATAATATGAGCAGAAAATGATTGACTGAAGTGGTATAATTAGGTCGTAAGAGCATAATAATAATAATAATAATAATAATAATAATAATAATAATAATAATAATAATAATAATAATAATAATAATAATCTCGATTTTGGTCATACTGGGCGAGTTGGCCGTGCGGTTAGGAGCGTGTAGCTGTGAGCTCGCATCCGGAAGATAGTAGCTTCGAACCCCACTGTTGGCAGCCCTGAAGATGGTTTTTCGTGGTTTCCCATTTTCACACCAGGCAAATTCTGGGGCTGTACCTTAATTAAAGCTATGGCCGCTTCCTTCCCATTCCTAGGCCTTTCCTGTCCCATCGTCGCAGTAATACCTATATGTGTCTGTGCGACGTAAAGCAACTAGCAAAAAAAAAAAAACGATTTTGGCCATATTCTGACGATGTAAAATAACCCACTGGATTCACTTTCGTTCGTCTCCTACTTCCCTTGTTGCTTTCCAGTGGTTCTCCATTATTTCACCTTATATTTTTTGCTCTCCTCTATCCCGATATTATTCTGTTCCTTCTTTTCTTTCTGTCCTCTGTTTTTCCTTATAATCTGTATCCACTGATTGTCACTCTTACACTTGTATTGTACCGTATCACCATATACGGTCGATATATCTGCATTTTACGTTTATAAAACATTTGAATATAGCACCATGCAGAGCCCGACCTCCGTGCTTTAGGGAGAGACGAACCCGTAGCGCAACCTGCAGCCCTTGCGGTTACTGATTGAAGCCCCAAGTGGAAGGAAGTTTTATTTTGAACTTACTCGTGAATACCCCATAGATAGCGTTCCCAAGCGATGCAGAGGAACGGAAAGAAGATCACGAGACAGAAACAGAGATGTTTGAATTTGTCACGTGAATCCAGTAGTGCCAAGAACACATAGCCAAATGTGAGATCTCCAGGTGTAGTAGCATGCTCATTTTAGATGTCATTTCCACACGAGTGCAAGTTTCGGCGAATGTAAGACACTGGAAAATATTGATTGGAATTATGGAGCACTATTTTCATGACAAGTAGTCATGTTAAAGGTTTCTTTAGTTAAATTCAAACAGCCGTTGGATAAGGACTTCCGGTACACAAAGACTCTCTCCTGTGAGAGCGGGAAAGTACCCAGCCCAATGGAAACTGGAAGATACTATAAAATGTAGACAGTGTGCGCTGGAGGCTAGTTTCTGAAAGACCGGTGTATAGTGCGTGTCGCTCGTATTAAACATCGAGACAAAGTACCTCTAACAAAGTGATTAGGAAGCTGTAGTTTGGGAGTAGACTAGCTCACCCGAGCATTTACTCTGAGTCAATAGATCTCGTAACTAGATCGAGTTCTTCAATTCAGTGCGGTACGCGTAAGTTGACTGCCATACGGACTCATTGTGACCGTGTATCATACCCTTATTAGGCTCTACACATGGTCGGACTAATATCATAACTAGCAGATTAAGTTTCTAACATTTGGTCTAGATCGCGGAATTGTTCGTGAATACATACAACGCAGTGAAGAGGAGTATGGTCCAGTTTCCAGAATTTGCCGAGGATCGACAAAGAAAAAGACGGCATCTGTAATGGCGTTCCTAGGATTCGAGTGCCAGGGTTCAGGATCCAGGGCGCATAGCGCTAGAATGTGCTAATTCCACAACGCAGCCCTGGACGGGGTGCTCAGACAATGACGGAGGATTTCAGATCAGTTGAACTGCATTTTAATCATGACTTATAGCTATAGATTCGACTCAGCGCCTTTGCAGTAAAGTTAATATTTAAAATATAACCTTTAATGCCTTAGGCACGTTTATTTCAAGTGTAGGTTAAGTAATAGCTTGGGCAGGCGCCAGCCATGTGTTTTATTACCTTTGCTTTAGATAGTATGAGTGGGTATTACGTGATTTCGTATGTAGATTTCTGATGAGCCATATATGGACGCGAGGGTTATATTGATGTCAAAATCGTCAAAATGAGTTGGGGTCCACATACCTCTAGAGATTCGAAGAGGGAATCCGGTAACGAAAACGACATAGAATAACACCGTGCATGATTACGCATGGGACATGTTTTTCAACTTGCAGCGAGACCAGAGAGATATTACCACCGTTGTGATTCAGAGAGGGTCTGTTATACACTGACTGACAGAGCAAATGCAACACCAAGAAGGAGTGGTTCGAAAGGGATGAAAGTTGGGGAAAAAACAGAGACGCCACGGACGAATAATTGATGTTTATTTCAAACCGATATGCAGGTTACACAATGCGCACGGCATCGACTCAGTAGGATGTAGGACCACCGCGAGTGGCGATGCACGCAGAAACACGTCGAGGTACAGAGTCAATAAGAGTGCGGATGGTGTCCTGAGGGATGGTTCTCCATTCTCTGTCAACCATTTGCCACAGTTGGTCGTCCGTACGAGGCTGGGGCAGAGTTTGCAAACGGCGTCCAATGAGATCCCACACGTGTTCGATTGGTGACATATCCGGAGAGTACGCTGGCCACGGAAGCATCTGTACACCTCGTAGAGCCTGTTGGGAGATGCGAGCAGTGTGTGGGCGGGCATTATCCTGCTGAAACAGAGCATTGGGCAGCCCCTGAAGGTACGGGAGTGCCACCGGCCGCAGCACATGCTGCACGTAGCGGTGGGCATTTAACGTGCCTTGAATACGCACTAGAGGTGACGTGGAATCATACGCAATAGCGCCCCAAACCATGATGCCGCGTTGTCTAGCGGTAGGGCGCTCCACAGTTACTGCCGGATTTGACCTTTCTCCACGCCGACGCCACACTCGTCTGCGGTGACTATCACTGACAGAACAGAAGCGTGACTCATCGGAGAACACGACGTTCCGCCATTCCCTCATCCAAGTCGCTCTAGCCCGGCACCATGCCAGGCGTGCACGTCTATGCTGTGGAGTCAATGGTAGTCTTCTGAGCGGACGCCGGCAGTGCAGGCCTCCTTCAACCAATCGACGGGAAATTGTTCTGGTCGATATTGGAACAGCCAGGGTGTCTTGCACATGCTGAATAATGGCGGTTGACGTGGCGTGTGGGGCTGCCACCGCTTGGCGGCGGATGCGCCGATCCTCGCGTGCTGACGTCACTCGGGCTGCGCCTGGACCCCTCGCACGTGCCACATGTCCCTGCGCCAACCATCTTCGCCACAGGCGCTGCACCGTGGACACATCCCTATGGGTATCGGCTGCGATTTGACGAAGCGACCAACCTGCCCTTCTCAGCCCGATCACCATACCCCTCGTAAAGTCGTCTGTCTGCTGGAAATACCTCCGTTGACGGCGGCCTGGCATTCTTAGCTATACACGTGTCCTGTGGCACACGACAACACGTTCTACAATGACTGTCGGCTGAGAAATCACGGTACGAAGTGGGCTATTCGCCAACGCCGTGTCCCATTTATCGTTCGCTACGTGCGCAGCACAGCGGCGCATTTCACATCATGAGCATACCTCAGTGACGTCAGTCTACCCTGCAATTGGCATAAAGTTCTGACCACTCCTTCTTGGTGTTGCATTTGCTCTGTCAGTCAGTGTATGATGCCGCAACAAACTAGTCCTTACCCGTGTGAGGGATGAGAATATAGAGCGGGTGGATAAGTGGCCAGATAAAGCCTGCATATGTGTGTGTGATACCGCAGTGAAATATGTGTGAAAGTAGCCCGAGGAGGCTTAGACGAGAGAAAAGGCCAAAAGCCCAGATTCGAACTTGTGTATTCTAGATTCGAGGCCTAAGAAGATGTGTCACAATGAGATAAAAGTTTAGCTCAGAGACCTGCATCTCTGACAACGTGTTGAAAGACGAGAATGCTTTCGATAGCCGATAGGAGAAAGGTCTGTTCTCTCCAAACGCAGGTAAAGACTGTCGATGTTGGCCGACTGAGTCGCAATGAACGAATAGGGTATACACACAAACCCTTTATTCAGACCAAGGCAGGTTAGTTCTATTTGCGTGTAAAAATATTTCGTCGTACACTTTCTCCCTCTACAACTGGCCAGGGGTTGATTAGGTAGTCGACAATCAGCCGCCGTGCGTAATACATGGCAGTTGACATCCAGAGCCCTAAAGGTCTTGCATTCGAGGCCTAGTAACCCACACTGTGACGTCGAATGTATATATATGTCTTCTTTTTCAGGATATGTTTATTTTGACCTTGTGTGTGTTTGCCCGATGTTTCTTTGTCCATTGTTATTGTAGATAAATAGATAGATAGATAATGCCTTTAGTGGTGGCGAAGTTAGTGCTCGAGGCCCTCTCATACACTTAACCACTAGATGAGTATATATTAATATAACTTATAATTTTGAATACAGATAAAAACAAATATTATTAATAGCAATATCAATAATGTAAATAAAAGTAATGAACGCATCGTTAATCAAGGGATTTAAAGCTCATGCAGATTTTGAGGTTGTGAGATCCTTTTCCCTATCCAATTTGCTCCGGGCGGGTCCCTGATTGTAAATACAGTGTCTTCTTTGGGATTATTCCAAGCAAATTGTTATTATATTTGTTTACTGACTAGTTCGGAGTTGTTTATTCAGGCCGAGATGTGCGAATCTGTAATTATATTTCATGTAAAGAGACTATTCAGATCGGGGCTGCATGCTATGCCCAGTTTAATTTATTTGATTCCTACGTCAAAAACGCAATTATACCACCGTATTCCACAGTCATAATTGTAATTTGGGTTCGATACCGTATTTGTATTTAAAATTGTCAAGACGAATTTAATTGTAATGTTTCCTCAATTTACTTTATATATGGTAAGATTATAATTCTTTTCTCATGTTTATGATAATAAACCTTTCCACCATTTTATTTATTCGAGTTCTCATTTCCGAATAATGCATTCTAGAACCTGTCCTATGATTTTAAGTTAATTTTAGATGGCCGTTTCGACATATACCTTTATGTACACACGTACCACGATGAGCCGTGCAAAATTGCGGACATTGGAAGGTACATTATGTGACTCTCCTCTTCCTGATTGTATCAGACATCCTTATTTTTGAAGAGGTGTTGATTCTTTTCTTGTTTGAATTCCCCAATATTTGCTTTACATCGTGCCGACACGGATAGATATTGTGGCGACGATGGGATATGATAGGGCTAGGAGTGGGAAGAAAGCGACCGTCGCTTTAATTAAGGTGTAGCACCAGCATTTGTCTGGTGTGAAAATGGGAAACAATGGAAAACCATCTTCAGAACTGCCGACAGTGTGGTTCGAAGCCTATATCTCCCGAATTCAAGCCTATAATGATGCACTTACGTACCTGTGAACTTTTCCCATACTCTTGCACAACGCATGAGTGAATGTTAGGTTGTGATTGATAGTGCTATGAAAGTGGCCTATCTGTAGGCAAAGGTCATCTGATCTGGGGAATTTTATTTATTTTCCAATTCACATTTATAATATTCCTTAACTGCATTATACTTTATTGCTCTGACTTGAGAAAATAAATATATAATCAGAGAAAATGAAGTTATCACAAATTCAAGTGCCCAGCACACCAAAAATTAATTCATTTCGTACTTTGAAGCAACCCATTGCCTATAACTAAAGGGAAATTTCTTACGTATACACGCTCCATTCATTAAGACGTATATGCATGCACATGGAAGGTTATTATTTACATCGAATAGAGAACTGTTTGGCGAAATAATGTCATTATACAGGATCAAATGAGGAGAATGTTTTCCTTTCTCAGTAATGATTTGTACATAGTTTCACTTTTTTGTTTTTCTTTTATTGTGAATCACGTAATACGGGCCTTTCCACATGAAAGACCTTTCATTCTCCTGGATACGGAATAAAGCATTACACAATGTATATGCAGCCCTTAGGGAAAGCAGCCAGCCGTTCAGAATAAACATTACGTACACACATGTGAACAGCGATGAGAAGTACATAACTAATGAGAATCAGGTAATACTGTTATTAAATAAGCTTATCGTAGTTACATTAAATCAATTCACTTGCATTTTCTTTCATTCAGGTGTGTATAAGTTGAAATTATGGATATATGTTATCATTTTAGCTCAGATTTTTATGCATTAACAGGTTAGAATGCAAACCTACTGAAGCCGGTAACAAGTATAGTCTATCCTGAGCAACAGTTATGCTGTGAGTTTTGCATAAATATTAGGCGTATCGCCAATCAGAAACCGTAGAATTTATGTTACTCTCACTACATTGTGGAAGAGGGGCTGGACCACATTTCCTTAGTTTTAGTTTTACTGCCTAAAACTCCAGGGCCCAAACTGCATAATTTAATTTTATAAATTAATGCTCATAAACCTATACATATGTTAAGAGTTCTGTTTGCTACGTACTTAACGTTGTATTATTGGTTCTTCAACGGTTTAAATGTTACATTCTAATCCTCAGAGAGCTCACGCAGTATTAAAATGGAGTGAAATCAGAGCAAGACTAAGGTATCTGAAAATATCAGGTTACTGAGAAATAAGGGTTTAACGTTTTAAGGTTTCTAAATAATGCCCACGCAAAACCGTGACCATTACAGATATGTTGGTCTTGCACTCGGTCTCCTTCAATTTCCGGCGTAAAACCGGATAATCTCCAGATAACGTTGTTTTGCGCTAAATAACTTGGAAAAGTTCTATAATTCATCAGGTACAAAATGTTAGAGTTTTCAATATATTCAAAACCCCTTTTTCCTATGCATGACGACACATTTTCGAGCCAAAAAACACCACCTGCTCGGTATCCTGTTAATTTCCTAACTCAAATCTCATAGTAGAAGGGCTTCTTGGCATGATACATCAGATTTTGTTATTTTAATACTTTCGGAGGTTGTAGTGTTCGAAATAAGATATGCATT
Organism: Anabrus simplex; assembly: GCF_040414725.1. Classification (NCBI taxonomy): domain Eukaryota; kingdom Metazoa; phylum Arthropoda; class Insecta; order Orthoptera; family Tettigoniidae; genus Anabrus; species Anabrus simplex. The sequence continues at coordinate 35,799,461 of NC_090278.1, forward strand.
GATGGCAAAATCTCAAAAAATGCATATATTTTGTTTCTTTTTCATTGTAAACGGAGTCCAGATTTGTAGGCATTGATATATTAGAATGCAAGCTTACTTTGCAAGTAAGAAATATACTGAACCCTGTACAAGGTTTATACTATCAGATTTTGCATGGAAAATCGGGGTACGACCTATAAAACTCCTACAATTTATGCTACTTTTGCTACATTATGGAAGAACGGGTTGCACGACACTTCCTACTGAAAAAACATGTTAGAAAAATCCTCAGCTATATGGAATACGGGTTTCAGCTTTTCTACGTGTCCCGTATCTCATCTGAATAATATATTAAGAATTGAAATAGAAGAGAGTTAGAACAATGTATGGACAAATTGCCTGAAGTGACGTGTCACACGGGAGTTGTACTGTTCAACCGATCATCAATGTTTAACTTCAGAATTATTCGAACCAAATTTTATACTGGACATGGCAAATTTAAAAGTTATTTTCAATGCTTTGAAGTACAATCACCAGAGGGATACCTTTGTAAGTGCCAATCAGAGCAAACAGTAGCTAATTTAATTTTCTATCGTCCACTACAAGGTATCAAAAGGAACAATTTGTTAGAACGCTTGAGTTACTGCAATGTGAACTTTTCCCCGCCAGTTCCTAATATACTTGTGAAACGGTGCTGAACTTCAAATTTTATCTGTTTCTTACAAAATGTTTTTAATTCATTGTAATTTTATTTGCAGTATTTTGTTTTACTAGGTAATACATTAATAATATTTAATATTGTATTGTTATAAATTATAGCCCTAACATTCTTTTAGGTAAAGTAGGGCCAGCTTCCATGGAGAAGTCCCTCTCAATTCAGGCCAAGTTAAAACATTATTGCACAGTGGTTAGAACAGAGTGCCTTTATGGAGCAGAAACCTTGACGAGGATGGTTGACCCAGTCCTTGAAAAAAGAGAAAGAAGAATCTTACGAAAAATCTTAGGCCCAAGAAAGTCGACGAGTGACCCAAACACGTTTCGGTTAAGATCGAATTTGGAGCTCTGCAAGACAGTAGAAAGAATCACGACTGTGATGAGGAAAAGGAGACTGACGTCTTATGGACATATCAAAAGAATGAACCCTGAGAGATTGGCCAACAGGATACTTCTTCTGCAGGAAAGGTGTAAAAAACAACCGGGATGGCTTACACACGTGCACAATGACTTGGCAGAAATAGGTATCAAGGAGGAGGATATAAAAGAAAGGACATCATTTAGGAAGAAGGTTGCGGGATTGAGGGATGCGTCTGAAGAGCAACATGCGAAGCCACGGAACATCTCGGTGGAAGAACGAGCAAGAAGAAGTCAAAGACTCAAGAATCTTTGGCGAGAGTGTAAAGAGAAGAGTATCAGTCTGCGTGTCAGGAGGAGGATTGTGTAAACGTGGCCCACAGGTGGCCGTATCGACAACAAATATAATATAATATAATATAATATAATATAATATAATATAATATAATATAATATAATATAATATAATATAATAGAATAGAATAGAATAGAATAGAATAGAATAGAATAGAATATAATAATAATAATAATAATAATAATAATAATAATAAACAAACTGGTCTAAATTCTAGCTTGTTACTGCCTAAAAGTCGGATGTCTGGTTGTAACTGTTTCGTTATCAGCCCCTGAAATATACTCTGCCGCATCTTTCTTTGTTTCTCTCTTACTTACAATGCTACATCACAGAAACGATTGGTGGTTTGCCTATGAAGCTAGGCGTCAAGCTATTTAATTTAAACTAATATCTTCATACCCGACAAAGCAGAGCTTTAAACGAGATCCTATTCCTGAATAAAACTCTCTTCACATCTGATAAGTTTATTCAACCTGACCTGCACGATGGTCATGAGGCCTGTTGCTCACTGGTGAACGCATCATACTCTCAGTGGAAAACAACTGCTCAATAGACATCACTAGAGCCCGGATTTTTATGCATTAATAGGTTAGAATGCAAACTTACTGAAGCGAGTAGCAAGTATAGTCTACCTTCACAACGCTATGCTATGAGGTTTGCATAAAGATGAGGGGTACGGTCCATCAGAACCCCTATAATTCATGTTACTCTTGCTACATTATGGAAAAGCAGGTGGCCGACACTTCCTACTAACCAAATTAGTTTACTATCTAACCTGTTACTGCATGAAAATCCGGGCTTTACACATCACATACAATTCGGCACGTACATCTATCTGTTTGCACTGCATGACCGCTCCTTGCTACCTTGTACTCCACACGCTGTTCGAACAATCGAAAGAGAGACAACAAGTCTGTGGAAAAGATACACATAGCACTGTTTATCCAGTATTCGCTGTACCAAGATACGAACTTTATTAAACGTGTCCAAATATTATCACAGCTCCCAGAATGAAAATAATGAAAAAATAACAGTAATATGTGTTCATAATCTGTCGGTGTTTGTTGTGTACAGCAAAAATAAACGTTAAAAATTGAAGAATTCACTTCACGCTCAGGCTAATCATTAATGAAAATAAATTTAGAAAATTTGATTAAGTTTAGGAAGACATCAGTCCGTCCGTCCGTTCTATTGAACCGAAATGATTCATTCTTGTTTTTCTATTTTCTTTGAAATTACCTGCCTGTGAATCATGAGATATGGGTAGGCCTCTAGGTTCAGTCAACTTTGCGGAATCATAAAGTCAAGTCATTTAATGTTCAATACAACAATTGCAGGCAAAGGCTCATCCTAACCCGCAATACATTCTGCACTTAGCTGGTTGCTAAGCGACCAACACTTTGATTAATATTCTGACGTACGTGAAGTTCATCCTTAGCAATGTCATTGTATGCACCCATGTTTGATTACTACCTGTCAAGCCAGAGAGTGTACACTTCCCCTGATCGTGGAAGAATATTATTTTGTGCTATATACACTATTTGATTCTCTGACCTTCCCCAGCTTCTAAATATACTCAACATAAGGAAGAACTTTCATAGTAACTTGGATGCTGCTAATATAAAACATCGACGTACACACAGACAGGAAGGTATCGAGTCAACTAGCCTTCTGTATGGTTATTAATAAAGCGCAGGGACAAACTCTTGAAAAAGTGGGTGTCTACTTACTCGAACCAGTATTCAGTTGCGGCCAATTGTATGTTGCACTATCTCGGGAGAGATCGGTTCAAAATGTTAAGATCCAAATACACCCGAATGGAGGAAGCACAGTGAATACTGTGCTGAACTACATTATGAATACATCAATTATTATGCATCGCTATTAAATGTTCATAAGACCGTTGACAAGGTCAGGCAAATCTGTATGACTTCGACCGGCATATCAAGATGAGTTATCTGGCCTATTTATAACGAATTCTGTGGAGTAGCACAGGTACACTAGTAATATACAACAATCTATACACCACACTCAACGCTTATCTCCAGAGGGCTTATAATGCATGCATCCGTCTTGTATTAAATATGTCCAGGTATTGTCATATATCACCCTGACTTTAACAGCTGTCGTGGTTATGATTGGTCTCGCCTGTCCACAACATCCTCCGTACTGACACACCAAGGCGTCTGAGAACGGATATTAAATACTTGTCATCCACAAGCGGTATACCTACAAGGTCAGAAACCTCTTCCCTGCTGATCTTCCAAATTTGCCGCATGGCAAGTTACGGCAACACATTGACACCTGCAACCACACGCTCTTAGAATTCCCTTCCGGCTGTATTTAGAGACATACATAGTATAAATATATTTAAAAAGAGATGTTGTACATTTTATATAATATATATATTACATAATATCTCCTTATAATAACTCTCAGAAATTTTCATTTCTTTTATTACATGTATTTAAGTTTAATTCCACAATTGTATGTAACAAGGTACATACCAAATGAAATCGCATTAGCAGATAACTTCAGGACACTAAAGGGAAAACCTGCCATTAAAGTTAGGAAATCAGATTAAACAAATAACACCATGGTAATACTTGATAAAGCCTTCTTTGTTTACCACTCAATAGTAGAATCCATCATGGTTTTCAGATTTCCATCTCCAAGAGTGTCTATACTGACCCTAAAAAGGGGCAACAAACTCTATAGTGTGTTCAATTCCCATTCCCCTATTAATGACGACAACAAGAATCCCCAGAAGGTAAACGAGTTCTGGTCTCAACTTAAAGAAGACAGGCACATCAAGATTCTAATGCGGGATTTCAACGCCCAGCTAGGGAAAGAAATGAAGTACAGAAACTTGATACGTAAATACTCAGCTCACCACAGGACTAACAAGAACTGTGAAAGGTTAATAGATATCTGTGAATCCTTCAACATGAAAATATTGTCCACACAGTTCAAGAGAACCCCAAAGCAGACGAAGACATGGTGGTCACCATGGAGAGTTACAAATTGACCATGCTGCAACCAATAAACCCAGATGAATAATGAATGCTGGAGTACAACGAGAAGTAAACTTCTATTTAGACCACTTTCTAACTAGGATCAAAATTAAATTCATCCCCAAAAAAACAAGCAAGGAAACTTTCATGATAAAAAATACAGAATTGAAGAAATGAAAATAAACCAAGATATAATGGAAAACTACCTGAAAGAACTGGATTTGTTGAACACTAGCTGTTACCCACGGCTTCACTCGCGAGGGTTTGGTAAATTGATAAAAATTAATTGTTCCTCGGTACTGCACTAAAACATTGTCTGAAAATTCCTAAAGTATAAAAACTCAACGAAGAATTGCATTTAACTTACCCCAGAACCTCTTTGTAAACCACATTTGTGGCATTACCTTTTCTGGCTAAGATGACCAGGCTAATGCTTGAGCTAAATCTGGATCATGCGACATGGAACTCTACATGTGAGAAACAGTCCTCATTTAAGTAGAAAAGGTTTCTTTATTCTAATGGTGATTCCAAACACGGATTTTCACATCTGTAACATCTTAGTTTTTTGTATATAACTATCATCACTTATTTTTCGATCCCCAGCTTAAGCTGATTTACCGAAAATAAAATGTACATGTTCCTTTATTTTTAAAACCAATCCAAACCAAACTCCATGGCACTACAGTCCTTGAAAGGCCTTGGCATACCAAGCGACCGCTGCTGATCCCGAAGGCCTGCAGATTACGAGGTGTTGTGTGGTCAGCACAACGAATCCTCTCGGCCGTTATTCTTGGCTTTCTAGACCGGGGCCGCTATCTCAACGTCAGATAGCTCCTCAATTCTAATCACGTAGGCTTAGTGGACCTCGGATCAGCCCTCAGGTCCAGGTAAAAATCCCTGACCTGGCCGGGAATCGAACCCGGGGCCTCCGGGTAAGAGGCAAGCACGCTAACCCTACACCACAGGGCCGGCTTTATTTTTAAAGGGGACTAAAAATACCAATTTGCACATGTGTAATATGTTACGTTTATGAGATATACTGTATATATAATCATTTTAAAAACTGCTTCACTCCTTGGCTGAGTGGTCAGCGTTGAGGCCTTCGGATCACAGGGTTCCGCGTTCGATTCCGGGCTGGGTCGGGGATTTTAATCGCGTGTGATTAATTCATCCGCCTCGGGGATAGGTTGCTTGGGCTTTTCGTAACCCTCCCCTCTTCATATTCACTCAACACACCACATTACCAACCACAACTGGAACAGGCAATAGTAATTACATCCCTACACACGGGGTTGGCGTCAGGAAGGGCATACAGCCGTAAAACAGGGTCAACGCCACATGTGCGACACAGTTCGTAACCACAACCCCACATGTGTGGGAAGGGCGGTAGAAGAAGAAGATAATCATTTGAAAATTCACCCGCTTTTTTATTATTTCACCCCTTAAGTGGATTTTCCAAAAAACTGTAACATTTTCATTTTATGAGATATATGTGTCCTCATATAAAGAATTCAACTCCTTCCTCCCTTCTTTTCACTCCCCCCCCCCCCCCCCATTAAGTGGATTTTCTGAAGACGAACATTTCTGTCCTTTTAGTTTTAAAGGTGGTTCCAAATACCAATTTTCATGCCTGTAACATGTTGGGTGTTTGTGATATATTGTAGATAATCTCACTGCTGTAGAACCTCGGAGCAGACGTTGCAATGGTTACGGCAGTTCATTTCTTTACCCGATTCCTTGTGCAGGGGTTGTGTGGTGCCAATATCTCCATAACGGTTTGTTTTAGGCCCTTAAAACATGGTTTTCGGGCTTATAGGGCTTACCGAGTTACGTTATTTGCGACAAGGGGCTTAAAATTAGCTTTTTCTCGTCCTTGTACGACAAATTCGATTTCGCCTACATTACCGTATTATTTTTTTATATTTCATATCTCCCCCCGTCGCACTGCCCCCTCTCCCCCATCGAAATGTTTTGAAAATAATATACAGCCCATGTTACTGACTGGAAATGTAGCTTCCTTAGATGAAGTAATTTTTAAAATCGGTTCAGCAGTTTTTGAGTCTATCCGTTATAAACAAATACATACATTTTTCCTCTTTATAATATTAGTATAGATTAGGAACGTTAAGACTCTGTATATCGTATAATGTAGCGCGTACAAATGGTTTGGCATAACTGGACACTTAATATCCTGAGCTACGCCATATAGAATAAATAAATAAATAAATAAATAAATAAATAAATAAATAAATAAATAAATAAATAAATAAATAAATAAATAAATACATAAATACATAAATATATAAATAAATAAATAAATAAATAAATAAATAAATAAATAAATAAAAAGAATAAAGCACTATGGGATAAGCCTTGTCAAGAAGGCCACTGAATTGGGAGGTGGCCTACGTGTATGTGATCATCGTGGTATCATCACCAGGCTTCCTCGAACAATTTTACTGCTTTTCATAACATCCAGCTGTTCATTTGATGACAATTCTAAATGAGCCCTACTTCTCAACTTCTAATTTCTTTACGAAACTTCCCCTAATAATTAACTTCTCCATGTTTCTATCCCAGCCTACCAATATTTTCCCGATTGCTGTCTGACTAAGGTAGAGTCTATGACTACACTCCATTTCTTTTGGATGGAGAGGTAGTGCTTCTGATAACTGAGTTATTATCGTGTTAACAGTGAATATTATTACAAGTAACTAGAACACGAACGCATGGTACAATTTTCAACTTGCATGAGACTACCCAAGACTGATAACCTTGCTCTTTAACGCTAAATTTAATCCTCATCCTTCCTCTAAAGTATCTGTTCATAGAATTGCTCCTCGTCTTCTACTTCACTTAAGCGTAGAACAGTGCATTTCGTGATCAATTTCATGAACTCCATAGGCACTTATATTCTTGTTTCAACCTTTCTTACGAGGTTACAATTGTCCCCACAATTGTTAAGTAATCATTGGAGGGGGGAGGTCGGACTTAATTGCAGTGATAGGATAAACTAAATGTATAATAAGCTGGTTTTAAGGCTCCACTAAACCACGAGATGATCAAGCGTACTAATTTACAAGGCTGTGCCCCTAGTATTCAGGCAACTCGTTAAGCACAGTTGTTGTGCGGAAAGTTGTTTCTTGTTGAAATCTAACTTGTTCTAGATCTGCGATTTTTACGATGTAATGGGTTAGAACACAAACTTACCGAAGTAACAAATATACTATAGATTGCACATCGGTAAAGCTATGAGATTTGCATAAACTTCAGGAGCATGGTCTATTAGAACCCCAAGAATGTATGTTACCCTCTCTTCATTATGAAAGAGCTGCCTAGTCGACACTTCCCAACTAAACAAATTAGTCTATGGTACACAATATTCCGTAAATAACCGCTCGAAAATAATAGTTATTATTTGCTCTTATTGCAAGGTAAAGTTAATCAGACTGGAAATACAACCACTGACCAGGCGCTCTACACACCATTCATGAACAGCAACATTATATATTACACACACACAGGTTGTATATCATTACTTCAATAAGGTGAAGCGATAACCAACAAAGCGCAGCGTAGTTATATATTCATTATCTTCGAATGTCCATAATATATATTTGAGTTATGTAAATGAGATAAATTCCTTGTCGTTTTCGTCCAGCTGATAATACTCTCTTAAGCCGATTCCTTCTCCTCTTAGTGTAAGCTATCACCCTTAAAAATTCCAATACATAAGATCGATCAGCGAGATAAAAAAAGCCCTTCGATTTAGTTCCACTCTCTGGAGTTCCTTGTTAGAGATGTGATGAACATTTACCTAATACATTCTTCAATAATCCACACATACACCTGCTAAGTCTACAGTTGGTGGTGAATTTAATCTGAGGCTATAAAACGTATCTTTCATACGAGGGTAGAACAATTTATTTTTTTCTCACATATACATGGTGTTACGATATAATGGTCGTATGACACTCATAGTACATGGGCTCACCACGAGATGGCAGTGTATTGGGCAGCTACCACGCACAGGCTGATCGGACTGCAGTAGTGCTGAATGGATCTGACGAGGCAAAAACTACTTGCGTACATCACACTGGTGATTGGCCGGGATCGCAGTGCCAAATAATGCCACTGGGAGTTTTCGGAAAACGTTGCGAGATGGAAAGCAGCATTCAACATGGACGTGAAACAGGTAGTGGTCCGGAAGACCTGTGAGTGTCCAAACTCATTTATCACATGCAGTAATTACCAACTGCTTGGACGTGGACAAACGTTGGACACTACTTGGGTTACAAGCCGAAATGGATACTGAAAAACGAACCATCCATTGAATTTCATGGGAAGATATTCATTTGTGTAAAATTGCATCACGTTGGGCGCCAAATGCAATCACTGACGTGGAGAAGTGGGCGTGACATGCTATATGATCCATGCGACGTTGACCTCATTCCCAAAGTGAAATAATAATTGCGTGAGAGACATTACTAGAGCCCGGAGTTGTATGCATTAATAGGTTAGAATGCAAATTTACTGAAGCGAGTAGTACCTTCACAACGATTATGCTATGGGGTTTGCATAAACATGAGGGGTACGGCCCATCAGAACCGCTAAAATTTATAATACTCTTGCTACATTATGGAAAAGCGGGTGGCCGACACTTCGTACTAACCAAATTAGTTTGCAATCTAACCTGTTACTGCATAAAAGTCCGGGCTTTAGACATTACTAACGTTGTGATACGTGATACTGTAAAATTCACGCTGGTGAGGTGACTGGTATCCGACGCCCCCCGCATCGATGATAAAGTGTTGTGGACAATCTAGGGGACTACCTTGAGGGTTTACCGTCATTTTCATCAACTACTCGGCATTATTCACATATTCCACATCACATCACACTCCCATCCCCTTATTTCCATTTCCCTGGGCGATCCCGCGTTAGTGTGAAGAAAAACATTTACCATGACCTTATTCTCCAATCCTTGTAGTATAATCAGTTCAATTCTGTCGCCGATACACATCCTCTGAAGATGAAGATGACTTTGATCTTACGACAGTGAATGTTAAGTAGATAGGTCCTTACCTAAATATAAGTGATTCCAGCAATTCGCCTGCATCCAAATCACCACACGAAGATCTCAAAACATAACAGCATTTCTTTATTACACATTGGATAAGGCTATGATGATAAGGCTATGTCTAGTTCGAAGGGAAGGAAAAGCAAGAAGAGGAATCTCACCAACCGCGAGACCATACAAGATCCCGAAGAAGTCTCCCTTCATGCGTAACTTAACAGCTATACAATCTGTTGAACACATAAGACCAATATCAATATTACAATATACAATTACCTGCAAAATCACGACACTACATAAGGAATAGAAACTGTACCGCACACAAAGGACCACTGTGTGTACGTAAGTAGAGGAACTGTATGACTTTTACACACCTGAAGAAGACTCTAATAGTGTCATTGTAAGCGTCTTGTAAACCCAGGTGGCAGATTCCCTGTCAAATATTTACCTATCCTTTTCTTAAACGTTTTCAATGAACTTTGAAATTAATCGAACATTTCCTTTGATAATTCCAATCTCTATATAATAAATATTTACCCCAAATTGTTCCCTTGCAGTGCAACTTCATCCTCCTGTTATGATCTTTCCAATTTTTCAAAGCTCCACTCGAGTTTATTTGCCTACCACGCCATCTCTCCGCTTACAACTATAAACATAGTCTCACATCTTGTCTCCTTGCTCCCAAGTCTTCCCAGACCAAATTGTCAGAAATCGCCAAGAACGAATAATTCTGCATTCCTTTGAATCTTTTCCAGTTCTCGAATCAAGGAATCCTGGTGTCGAACCCATACATCGGAACCATATTCTAATTGGGGTCTTACCAGAGACTTTCACGTCCTCTCTTTACATCCATATTACAACCCCTAAATACTATATCTGCTATGAAATGAACCATTTTATGTAGAATATCCAATCAACCCTTAGCTTTGAGATATCCCCAGATTTATCGTACTTCTCATGTCTTTCTCGTTCTTGTAGCCTGAGAAGTATGCAACGAGCTAAAAATTTAATATCACTTGCACCACTGGCTTTTCTTTAGACCTTCTTCCTATTATATAGCTCAAATGTTTTCTAGTTATGCTTCTTATATGAGATGAATGTTGGAATAAATTTCACATAATTAGAGCCCGGATTTGTATCCAGTAATAGGTTAGAATGCGAACTTACTGAAGCGAATAGCAAGTATAGTCTACCTTCACAACGGTTATGCTATATGGTTTGCATAAATATTAGGGGTACGGCCCATCAGAACCCATACAATTTATGCTACTCTTGCTACATTATGGAAGAGCGGGTGGCCGACACTTCCTACTAACCAAATTAGTTTGCAATCTAACCTGTTACTGCATAAAAATCCGGGCTTTACCCATAATTTAAAGGTGGTTCATATTAGTTTCCCAATCCTGTTATATCACGACATTTTACATTACATTTTCAAATGAAGCAATTCCATTTAATATGTCTGTCACGAGAAATGTGTTGTGAAGCACTATGTATTCACATCCTGTTCAACCTACATTGTTTGAATTCTTCTCCCGACGTCACATAAAAGTATTCAATATCTCTGCCGCAAGTCGAGCTAAAAGTTAATGGTGTGTGAGCGAGAGAAGGAACAGAATATTCTATTGCCTTAAATATGAATTCACTTCAACATGGATATTGCAAATGCATACCGATCATAACGAAGGAGATTTGTTGATGACATCCTCAACACACCGTCCCTGTATCTGTACCAAGATATTCAACATTTCATGAAGCCTGATGTTATTAAACAGGGGCTGCCTGGCCGAGGGGGTAAAGGCGTGCTCGGTTCACCCGGAAGGACGTGGGTTCGAATCCCCGTCAGGAAGTCGTAAAATTTATGAAACGAGTTTTCCACTTCCCGAGGTGTATATGGCCCTGAAGTTCACTCAGCATACACCAAAAATGTGTACCAGGTTAATTCCTGGGGGCAAAGGCGGCCGGGCGTAGAGCCAACCACTCTACCCCATCACGTGCCGCGGTTAACAATGGTGAAGCCTTTACCTTCCAATCCTCCAAGGGCCTTCATGGCCTGTACGAAGGTGTGTTTGTCTTTTTGGTGTTATTAAACACGTAGTCTGTAATTCATCCCGCACCGTTAGCTTCGAGATATCTCCGGATTTATCGCATTTCTTAACTTTCTTAACTTTACTAAATAAAATACATTAAATAAGTAAAGAAAAACAAAAACCTTTAATCCTACCTCTCTTGTACTTGTCGCCTGACAAGTATACTCCTTCTTATTATTCTTCTCAACCCTCAACATGTATGTCTTCCAAGCGTTTCCTTTCTTTGACCAACAGTTTCAAATGGCAGTAGGTGTGCTTGTCTTTAAGAACGTCTCTAAATTGCACTGTAAGTCTTCCTCTGCTCCTTCTACCTACTATTTTCCCTTCAAACCTGGTGGTGACCAGTCATAACGACGAAGCAAGCGGCAAACGAAGCCATTTCTTCTTCTTCTTTCTATGCAACAATGTAAAAAATAAAACGTTGCGCTAGAATTTATAATCAAAAAGGAGGGTTATTTATTTTGAATTCTTATCGCCAGTGGTTCGATTCCCAGTCAGATCAGGGAATTTTACATACAGGGTCTCTCACCTAAACCCAGACCGAACGCACGGTGTGTGTACTCAGCGCTGCGGCGGCTGCCTTGCTTTAATCGTGTATACAACCTCATACAAAGTATGAAATTTTATTTCATAAAACACGCTGAGAATATCTTCCTTCCTGGATTATACAGGTACTGTGTCTGGTAACGACATTCTGGCAGACGCCAGTGAGTTCTCCCACTGTAATTTTTCTGATTTTATTCGTAATGTTTTCTTTCAGTTTCTCCAATGAGTGCGGATTTGTTCCACACACTTTTTCTTTCAGTTTACTCCTCAAGAAATAATCACATACTTTATGATCGGTGGAACGAGAGGAAACTAAACCAGCACTGATCACTATATCTGCAAACACTTCCGAGGTTGTAAGAAGAGAGTCTTCTACTCTATTAGCAGAGGCTAAATCTTGTAGAATCACCCACGGAATTTTCTTCTTCCGTTAATTATGGAAGGACGGCATCTAGGCACCTCTCTGCATTTACTGCCGTTTTGAAAAGAAATAGATCAATTATTCGTCTTGCACTAACAACGCACCAAACACTAATCTTCCTATCATAATGAGGGACTTCATAAACCTATTAGGATTTTCTTCAAATCAATAGTGAGAGTTATGACTGTTCACACGACCATTAAGATGAAACCAGAACTTTTATGTACGAAAATACGGTTTTGAATGATAACTACCTCATCATGTTAACAGCTGAGATTCAGACTGGCGACTGATGCTTGCCAGGTCGACTTCGTGCTGACTGATTGCAAGGTCATGAATTATGCGGACACCTCCCACACCGCAGCTGCCGTAGCCCAAGATACAAACACCGTGCGTTCTGTCTGGTTTTATAAGAGATGTCCTGTATATCTGAAATCCACTCAGTCTACATGAAAAGTGTATAGTTATCCTGGACTGGAAAGCCGTTAATAATAGCCGAGTGGTCATCCCTGTACGTTAAGAACATATTTATAATAATAAAGTTTATTATTAGAATTTGCTTTACATCGCAAAGACACAGATGGTGACGATGGAATAGGAATCGAAGGTACAACCCCAACATTTGCTTGGTATGAAAATGGGTAACCATGGAAAGCCCTCTTCAGGGCTGCCGACAGTGGGGTCGAACCCACCATCTACTGTACCAGTAAAAGAGCCCGACTTTCAGATTAAATTTTAAAGTAGCATGACTATAGTTCTCAGGGCGAAAAACTGGATTAATTGTAGCTAGGGCTCGGTACAGGAGATAGGGTTCTATCTACAGAAAAACTTTGACTCTGATTGCACGAGAGTTTATTCAAATAAGTCATGAATTTGCACATCACCTCTAAGTAGAAATGGATTGTCTTCCTCGTATTCCAATAGTATGGCTCGAGTTCTCCAGCTCACCAAGCCAAGCTGGTTGAAGCACGTTCCAGAAGACTCCAGGGATTCCAGGGACTCCAGATACTCCAGACAGAGGCAGCTGGACTGTCTGGATTGACAGCAAGTAGAGATGTCTCGAACTCTGAGGCCCGGGTTGAACCCCGATGATCCAGGCGATGTTGTAGATAGTCATGTACAACCTCAGCCCAATGAGACTGAGAGGATTGATGTTCCCAAGGTCACTAGTATCACTGAGTCCATGAAAACCTTGGATGATCAACTTATAAGCAGATATCTTGATAATTGTACATCAAGACTTCCAACACTCCTAAAACGATATGAGTGGTATTAATAATTTAGAGTTCATGACTAGGAAAATCCTCGTCCCTGAATAACTTTTGGCAACGAAAAATACAAGTCCCTTCTTGTGAAGTTAAACTCAAAGTTCATTACTGGCGAAGGTGCAAGTCTTTGCCTAAACTCGAATGAAAACACAAGTCCATTCACTTGGAAGTCTGAATATATTTAAAGTTAATCACTGGTGAAATTCATAAAGTCTTTGAGTGACCACTGACGAAAACACAAGTCCTTCCACATAAATAAATTCACTGACGAAATTTATAAGTCTCTTAAACCAACACTGGCAAACGTACAAGTCTTTGAGAAAATGTAAGTGAAATCCTAACTTCGTTTAAAGCCGTTGGAAAGTTAAAGTTCATCACTAGCAATGTTAATCAATCACTGTCTATTAGAAGGATGAGTTCCTCAACAGTCGCAAATATTCCACGTACATAATACAAGTCCATTTCACGAACACTTAGAAAAATTCCAATCTCCAATACTCGTAAATAATACAAGTCCATTCAATGATCACGTAGAAAAGTTCTGGTCTCGAACACATGAAAATAATACAAGTCCATTCAGTGAACACTTAGAAAAATTCCAGCTTCGAAGACGCGTAAATAATAGAAGTCCATTTAGTGAACACTTAGAAAAGTTTCAGTCTCGAAGGCACGTAAATAATACAAGTCCATTTAATTAACACTTAGAAGAATTCTGGTCTCGAACCCATGTAAATAATACAAGTCCATTTCACTAACACTCAGAAAAATTCCCGCTTCGAAGACACGTAAATAATACAAGTCCATTTAGTTAACACTTGTAAATATTCTAAGTTCAATTATGAAGACTTAGAAAATTTTCTACAACACTCGAAGTCTTATGAGTCCACTTTATAGTACTTGGAAGAATCGTCTTCCCACACTTGTATAATGACAGAGTTCCACGATGATAATAGCAGCAAGAGTGTCCCCGCTGACTACTCAGCTGAGACTGTGTGAATAGGCTACAGTAGGTCCTCCTTTTATTCAATCCGGGAGTCTACGTCATAATACGGTTTGATTGAATATCTCCCGAATCCCTCGATGGATTTGCTTGAAACTCGAGCATTGCGACGTTTAGGTGATCCCAAACAAGATGACATATCGCTCGATTCGCTAGCATCATTATTATAGAAATTTCAAAATTTTCTCCATCGAACTCTCTAGAACATGTGACGTGGAATCCAGAAAATACCAGTCAAGGCTGGTAACACGTGTTGAGACGAGCGGGCGGTCTAGCTAGCCCCTGTGGCTACGTCACAGCTCACAGTCGTCATACACTCGCTAGCTGGTCCTCGCTGCTGGTAAACAAACCAAACCAAACTTAATAAGCACTCCTTAGATGGTATACTAAAATGTAAGTGCTTCAGAATTTAAAGTCAGATCGGGGCCGTGATGGTAAAGTTCTGTGTGGTAATGGATATATAACTTTATTCCTTATTATTGGCCCCGATGTGCGGACAAGGACTCGTTTCTACACAGAACTTTACCATCACGGCCCCGATCTGACTTTAAATTCTGAAGCACTAAAATTTTAGTATACCATCTAAGGAGTGCTTATTAAGTATTAACAAATCTTTCACCAAGGAATACAAATCAAGTGTGCTTTTCTACAAGAAATGATATTTTAAGATTTTGTGAGTAAAACTGGTATTTTACGAGAACATCAACAAGAGAAATATGGACAATTTGACTGTTTTACCTGTCTTATGACTTGCAATTTTAACGAGTTTGAATATCTTATTTTAAATTGTCAAACATTTAATGTGTCTTTCCAATTTTTCTATTTATTGCTGATATATTAATGTTATTTTGTTATCAGCTGATGATGTCCCTTAGGGGACGAAACATGTCCTAGATATTAATAAATTATATATTGTATTGAATAGGCGGACCGCTCAATTATAATATTTAAGTTTTATCTTGAGTATTCATTGATTGAGTATAGTCAATACGGGATTAGTATTACTTGAAATGAAGCTGTTAAAGCTTATCACTTGTAACATAAAGGTTAAGTTAGGAACAGACTCGATTGAAGAATCTGTAGGCATAAATCGGCTTCGGGTCATGTGAGGCGAATGGAAGGGTTAGGTTACCTACGAGAATAATGGACTCTTGTTATGGAGGGTAAGCGGAGTAGAAGAAGGCAAACGCGACGATGGTTAGACTCAGTTTCTTGTGACTTAAAGATAAGAAGTAGAGAATTAACGATGCCACAGAACTAGTTACAATAGAGGATTGTGGTGGCGTTTATCAAATTCACAGAGGCTTGCAGACTGAACGCTTAAAGACATAAAATAAAATGTATGTATGGTAGTGGTTTAACATATCACCAACACCTTCAAACTTTCGGGGAGACAAGAATGGGAAAGGTTTAGGATTATGAAGGAAGCGGCCGTGGCCTTACTTAAGGTGCAACCCTAGCATTTTCCTGGTGTCAAAATGGGAAACCATGGAAAATCATCTTCATGGCTGCCGACGATGGGATTCGAACGCGACATCTCCCGAATGCACGTTCATAGCTACGTGACACTAATCGCACGTGGTATCACCTTTAATATACGGAAAGTTCCACTATACATTTTGACAGTGACCCTTCTTTGAGTGCCGAACTATATGGGACAGTCAAATGGTTAAAGCTCGAGGACTGGGTATTTATGTTCGTCTTAATACACATCACACTACCAAACACTATGGAATTACACGATACTGAATTACGACTAGTAGTGGGAAGAAAGTGGAGTAAATGTAGCACGGCTGCGAAGAACGTATAACTTACGCACCATCACACGTTTCAGAAGTTCTCACTGAAGTGGCAAATTTATGATGTGTGATCCATGGATCTTGTTGGAGTTCTATCCTGCAATTAGTTTTTTTTAATTGCACTTCCTTCTACGTCATCTCGTTCCATAATTGTAACACGAGATCTGGCACATACCCCGCTATTTCTTCCTTCATTGGTGCTCGGTCACGACTTTGGAATTCACTTCCAGCTGCTGTCAGGAACTCTACCTGTTGAACACCGCTGATTGTCTCATGCGATTGGTCACGTATGATACTTTGTGTGATTGTGGAAGGTATTCTATAACATTTCCATTCTACCTTGCAATTGAAGAAGACTGTTGTTTATTTTAATTCATCATCATCATCATCATCAGCCAATTTTATCATTATATGATGTGGCTTCTTTAAGTCGTTTTAATTATTATTATTATTCCAAAATAAACATCTTCCTTCTATACAAGTATTTCAGTCATGTTTCCGAGTATATTTACATCCTCATGTGACCCATATTTCGTTCAACTTCACCGCCAAACACTCCGATCCAACCGCAACTATTTTACCGCCCATTCCCGCCGTTCCTGGGGACCAACCTCAATTCTGTTTACACCCATCCCTATAAACACTGAAGAAAACGCAATAGCCTCCTAGGCTCCAAGTCCACACCCTCTATACCCGATTTTCCATCACGCCAAAGCTCCAGCCAACACCACGAAAAAACTCGAGATTTTCGCCGAACACTTTCACAACCGCTTCAACACACATCTTGATTCCGATTTCGACTACTTCAACTCATAACACTGCCTTAGCTTAGCCTCCTCCCCGCCACTCATTCCCACCACCTCCCACACCCTTTCAAATCACGCCCTCGACACGCCCATCACACCGAACGAAATTCAATCTGTCCTCTATAAATCCAGGAACACCGCCCCAGGAAGTGACAAAACCCGTTACCTTCATATCAGTCAAGCCCCATTACCCCTTCTAACCATCCTCGCTACACTACATACATTCATCCTCAAAACTGGCTTTTATCCCACCTCCTAGAAGCACACAACCATGCTCCTCGTTCCAAAACCAGGCAAACCACTTTCCGCACTTGACTCCTATCACTACCATCATCCTCATCACTGTCCTTGCCAAAATCTTAGATAAAATCCTAGTCCGTCACCTCCATCCCCACCTCCACAGTGACCATTTTCTCTCCCTTTCCAATTCTGTTTTCGTTTCGGACTATCCACAACTGACAATCCCCTACGCATTGTACAGATCACTTAGAATAACTTCAACAGTGCCCGTACTACACCCCTTACCACTTTTCTCTTCCACCTTGCCCTTGACTCCATCTGGCATCCTGCACTCCTGTTCAAAGTCCGATTCTTTGCTATTCCAATTTCCTACGTCCGGCTTATTTCATCCTACCTCTCCAATAGAACCATCCAGATCTCCATCTGCCAACAGTTCCCTTCATCTTTTCTCCTCATTCTAGGTGTTCCCCAAGGTTCCCCGCTTTACACACTCTACTTCATACTGTTCGTCGCCGACATTCACCAACCGCTTCAACTGTTCCAATTCGCTGATGACCCTGCCATCCTTGCTCCTCTCTATACCGTTCAGTAAATTAAAGTCCGCCCGCTCCTCTCCATCGAACTGTCCACCCTTCCCTCCGCCTTTCATTCTCCTACCACACTTCCTATCTCTACGACCCCTTCCCCTTCCTAAAACTATATACCTACGTCATCACCCATTTCTTACATGTAATCCAACGAGCCCCCGCCCGGGATCATCCCATCCTGAACCACCTCCTTCGTTCCATGGCTAAACGGTTAGCGTGCTGTCCTTTGGCCACAGGAGTCCCGAGTTCGATTCCAAGCACGTTCGGGAATTTTAACCATAATTGGTTAATTTCGCTACCACGGGGACTGGGTGTATGTGTCGTCTTCATCATCGTTTCATCCTCATCACGACAAGCAGGTCTCCCACGGGTGTCAAATCAAAACACCTGCATCTGGCGAGCCGAACTTGTCCTCGGACACTCCCGGCACTAAAAGGCATACGCCATTTCATTTCATTACCTCCTTCGTGGTCAACATCAATCCAGCCCCCTATCACCTATTCCGTTCTCCCCCTCCACCCTAGAGTGGTGACTATGCAGAGACTGCGACGGACATCCTAAAACTGATTCCTGCCCGCCCCAACAGATAGCACCTACACTCGAGGATTCATCAGACATCTCAAACAGCGTGGGGGTCCAGAATATCATCCTCCCCGTTCACCTCCCATATCAGCATACTGTGTCTACTCTATCCTCCTTCTCTTCACAATATCCATCTTACATCGTTAATCAGTGTGAATATGTAATCTGCTCATCCATTATTTCAGTAGAGGAAGCGGGGGCAAGATGGGGGCGCTAAGAATAAAGTAGTTCAGGTGCGTTATACATGTTGATAATATGTTCATAAATAGTTCCATTTTGTTGCGTCACTATCCGTTTCTCATAGTGCACTAAAATAGTTTTTGAAAAGTTAAACACAAAAACTCCACACACAAAAAAAATCGTGCATACTACCAATGCCCCGTCTTGCACAATATGTGGTGGAGGTTTCTTTGTCTCCAGGGTGCTGCCACTGGCCTGGAAACTTGCATTTTTCAGCAAAAATTATACTAAAATTTGAATATATTCCCATAACCTTTAATTACTAATATCAACGTAAAGTATTACACCATAATAAACCACCATAAGGCTCGTAGATGGCATAATGAGCAAGAATACAATTTAAATTCATTTTTATGGTAAAAATGCATGGATTTTTAAATGACGGATTTTTTCGTGTGACCTCCTGAGAGGCCGTGTGCACGTCTTTAAAGTCGACCCCCGTGGGCGACCTGCCCATCGGGATGAGAGATGGAATGGATGAAAATGAATGAAACTGGGAAAGGGTGTCGAAGGAAGTGGCCGTGGACTGTCAGAAGGTACCGCCCAGCATTTGACTGGTGTTGAAAATGGGAAACCACGGAAAACCATTTCAAAGACGGCCGACGGTGAGACTCGAACCGACGCGTCTACAGAGTCAGCAGAGAGCTTGGCCCCATGACCTATCGCTGCGCTTTAGCCAGCGTAGCCACTGCTGTCGGTAATGACTGATTGAGAAATCCACTACCCTTTGCACTCAGTAATTGGTCCCTTGGCCTATACCAGGGGGCATAATTTATAAAAATGAAATATGACTAGAAATTATGTAAGTACCTACAGGGGAAATACTATTTATGTTAAAGGGCCAGATTAGGACTGGGGCAAGATGGGGACTAGGGCAAGGTGGGGACTGGGGCAAGATGGGGACTAGGGCAAGACGGGGACTAGGGCAAGACGGGGACGTCCCCATCTTGCCCCTAATGTTATACTGAGACTAACGGAATAAAATATCTTCATTTGTTTATGAATAACCTCCACAAGCTCAATATATATATATATATATACAGTAAGGTACAGTCTAATGGATAGTGTTCAAGAACAAATGTATTGCAATTCCAGCTTACCTCATCAAAGTCCAAAGGATACATATGTATAAGATCACAGGGGTTAGAAACAGTAAAAAGGCCACTCCAAGCATCCAGACAGCTCACACTGACTAGAAGTCGTACAAACTGTGTAACTTTCATCTGCCCTTCAAGCTATTTCCATTTTCAGGCCAGTGGCAGCACCATGGAGACAAGGAAACCCCCACCCCGTCTTGCCCCGTGTAATTATAAAACGGCATATGTGTCTATTAGGGGCTGCCTGGCCGAGGCGGTAAAGGCGTGCTCGGTTCGCCCGGAAGGACGTGGGTTCGGAACCCCGTCAGGAAGTCGTAACATTTAAGAAACGAGATTTACACTTTCGAAAGGGCACATGGTCCTGAGGTTCACTCAGCCTACACCAAAAATGAGTACCAGATTAATTCCGGGGGGCAACGGCGGCCGGGCGTAGAGCTAACCACTCCATCCCATCAAGGCTTTATCTTCCACCCCTCCAAGGCCCTTCATGGCCTGTACGGTGATGACTTTTGGTTTGCTTTTGCATATGTGTCTATTAACAAGAATGTTTATATCTCGTAAACATTATTCCTACAATATTCTACTTTTTTATTCTTCACTTGTATTTAAAAAGATATGCATCACTTTACTGTAAATTATATCATTCTGCACGTATGAAAAAGAAAAGAAAAACGCATGAACAAAAAGCAAAAATATCCTTTGCACTCCTCCCTCTCTCTCACTTCATATTCCCATCTTCTCAACACTTTTCATCCTTCCCCAACCCTCCGAAAGTCCTGGCCAACGTGAAGACGTAACATTCAAGGTGGCCCGCTCCTCACCCTCAGGGAGGGGAATGAAACCTTAGGAAAAATGTACACGTATTTCACCGAAAAGTGTTGCAATTAAGAGATAATGTATCTTTCAAGGCACATACAAGGAACTCAATGGTAGAATGAAATATCAGTACGTGTACAAATGAATGAGTTACTATATATATAATTGCTTTACGTCTCACCGACACAGGTAGGTCTTACGGTGACGATGGTACAGGAAAAGGCTAGGAGTAGGATTGAAGTGGCCATGGCCTTAATTAAGGTGTCATCTTTAAGCTACCGACAGTGAGTTTCGAACCTACTACCTCCCGAATACTGGATAGTGGTCGCACTTAAACGACTGCATCTACCGAGCATGGTGAGTTACTATACTTTACTTTCTGCGTCTTTGGCGTATTTACAAATATTGCAGATCATGTGTAGTAAGATGACCGCTATTTGTTTCGCTTCGGAAATATACAGCATTTTATAGCGCTCCTTTTTCAACAAGCGAATAGGCATCCCGTTCATCATTAGTGCATGCGGGACACTCATAAGTAGAATGTACGGGGCTGGAAGGCCACCTGGTGTTTTTGTGTCCATGATGATATCTGGGCTCTACCAGATCTTGGGTAGTTGTTTCATAGCTGTTATCATGTTTAATCAAAGCTTTGTATCCTCCCATTAAAGTTAGGAAGTACGTGAATATTATGCAATTACATCCTTATAAAATCAAGTTCATTCTCATAATAACTCGGCTTAGAGTAACTAATAATCTCGCTGCGTGAGTTTTCACGTATTAGTAGTCGTAAGCTCCATAGGGTTAAAGCCCATGGACTAGTTTTAATAACCAACAGGAAGTTACTGAATCATAATGAAACGCACATATAACATCCGTGTAATTAATATGGATTACTCTTAATGTGCATGTTGTTAAAATCGCCGGAGAGTGATTAGTTCGTTTCACCAGCATGAACAAATTATTTACAAATCATGATTAAAATTCATTCAAAATAATAATTAGAGAATTTTACTTCTAAAACCAACAATGCATGATAAATAGCAGAATATATTAAAACGTTGTTTGTGCGAACTTCCTTTTACAAATTGAATACCACATAATTCAATTGATTTTCAAAAAACGGATTGTTGAAATTGTTACTGTTAGAATCGCATACTAAAGATTTAAGCGCCGGTGGTTCAGGATGTATCTTCTGATAATGAGTCTACCAGGTGTATTCATAAGTCTTTTCCGGTTTCACTGAGAGATGTGGCCATCGAACAGTACGCAGCGTATGAATTTCATACATACGTCAGTTTGTTCGTCCGACATTAACCTACAATACACAGAAGTTGAGTCCATCTGTGTTGTATCGTTAAATGATCATGTCGACGATTGTACCTAAAAAGGAACATTCGCGCTTCGTATCGCTTTTCTTATTCAGTCAAAAGGAAAAGGCTGTAGGAAGTCATTGCTTGGCGGTAGAAACATATGGTGAACACCCTTCATCGATTATAATATGTGAGACGTGGTTTATACAAGTTAAAAATGGTGAAACACAGTGCTCTGTGTTTGGTGCGACCAGGGTGGTATTGTGTATTATGAACTCTTGAAGCCCGGCAGAACCGTTCTTGCACAATGCCAGCGCTAATAAATCAATAATTTAAATCACTAATTCTTCGAAAGACGACCGGAATGGGCCAGAAGACATGGCAAAGTGATTTTGTTACACGACAATGTGCCATCTCACGCAGCAAAACCAGTGGAAGACACCTTGAAATTGCTTGGATGGGACATCCTTCCGCGCCGCCGTACTCTCCCGACCAGTCACCATCTGACTGTCACCTCTTCCCATCAATGGGGCTCGTGCTCGCAGAGCAGCACTTCAGAAACTTCAAGAAAGTTGCAAAATGGCTCAAAGAATGGTTTACCGCAGGAGACAAATAATTTTCCTGACATAGTGTTCATAACGTACCTGAAAGATGGGCGAAGTGTGTAGAAGCCAATGGCGAATATTTTAAATTACCACATGAAATTCCATTGAATATTACGTGTTTTCTTTACCACTAAAACCGGCTAAAAATTATGGATACACCTGTATTGAAGAATGTGCAAAGTATCCAAATCTTTATTTTCACGTCTTGTACCAAGGGAATACCACAACAAAGTGTATGATAATACTGCTCCAAAACAGTTATTTTATATTAACATTGTATGCATACTGAGGTCCGGTTGACCCCTGCAAGCCATAATGTTTGGGTTGCGATGTAAGTGCTGTCTGCGTCGTGATTAAGTCCAGTGCCTCACTTACCTTCAGCTAGTCTACTTCTAATACCCATTATAGTGGTGCGAAAAGAACGCACTCTCTGTACTAAGATGCAATACAGTGGCTTGCACACCTTTCCGCTTTTCCTGTTCTAGTACTATAGTAGAGTTCCGTCATGCCACCTAGTAGTGGAAATAATAATCAATTCATTCTTATATTCGCCAGATGTTACCACAGGACTGACATTTGGCAAGTATGCCAGCCTCTTTGCACCCATGCTGGGTCACCTAACATTACCCCAGGCAATATTTCTTAAATAACAGGGAATTCTGAAAAACAACTTTCAGAAACAGAACATTAGGAGAGAGGTTCATTAAATTAGTGAATACAATCTATTTAAAATGTTACTGAAAAATGATTTTCTAAACAAAACTTACTTATTTTGGAATCTAAATCCCCTATCACGTTTATAATACATAAAATCATGAAATAAGGATATCAATAATGTATTTGTTTCAATAGACTACTACAATTCAGCACTGACTTATTGATGCCTACGATGCACTCATCAGTAGTTACAACTACAGAGGACATGAAACATTGTATTGCGGCAGCCTGAAGAAGAATTACATTAGACATCAGTTCAATGCGCGACCCCTTGCAACACTTTCATCGACATACATAGGTCTTGTGGAGACGATAAGATAAGAAAAGGCTAGGGGCAGGAAGGAAGAGACACTGCCTGGTGAGGAAATGGGAAATTCAGGGAAAACATATTCAGCCTGCCGACAGTAGGGTTCGAACTAACTATCTCCTGAATACAAGTTGAAAGCTACGTGATCCAAACCGCGCAGCCACTGTCTCGGCGTGGCGATTACAAGTGTATGCGGAAAATAATGGGAAACACTCTCAATATTTAATTGTGCAATTGAATGTGTACCATTCTCTGGCAAAGGCATGCCATCTGCTTCTCATTCCTTGGCGATTTTTCTTCAACATACAGGGTCCGCCATAAGTCTACATGGGACTTTCCACTTCATCCGGTCGATAGAATCAGCAGGCTGTATCTTATACAGTATAGAATTCTTACAAAAAAAGTTAATGAAGTGTTGGTGCCGGGATAAGTGGCTTTCTGAGCTCAGATACGATCCTTATTCAGTGCTGTAGTATTTGAAAGAGCTCAAATACGTCAGCGCAGTGTTTGTAGATTTACCGGCAGGTAAGAGAACTCCCGCGGCACTTCGGCTATCCGGAAAGCGTGAAAGTAGTTGGACGTGAAAACAACTAACATTATTAATGACATGTTGGCATGCTGATTTCTTAACAAACCACTGAAGTTCATTGTCACAGTTCTTCCCTTATCCCATTTGCTCCGACAGACACATAATTGACCTGCTGAAGGGTGTATAACGAAGATTTCTCCTAAATACTTAACATGTTTGACTTGTGTTATGTTGCTAGATTTTGATAAACTGATGCAAGGTTTGAGCACTCACAGTCCATGCAAAGCGGTTTTTTCTTAAAATATATGAAAGAAAGTTTTGATTGCAATCTCTTGAAGCTTCTCGATGGCTTTTCTGCCTTTCTGAGGTGTCCGGGTAATTATTGCCACATCATTAGCAAAGGTAAGACACTTAGTGTATGCTGATCCAATATTATTATTATTATTATGAAGACCAAAGCTTAAGAATCTGTCCTGGGAATCTCCAACATTTCATGACGTGGTGCAGACTGCCCTCTACATAGTTTCGTAAACTCTTCAATTTTTAAATAAAATGTAATTATTTACAATAGGCCTGCACTGAGAATTCATTAAAGAGTAAGTTGTCGGTTCATGCTTTGAGACAGACAAGGCTGTAATCATTCAACTTTGCTGTCCATTTTTACATGGATCATCTAATGAAGGAGAGGGATTCTTCATTTTTACTTTTTACTTTTTTGCTATTTGCTTTATGTCGCACCCACACAGATAGGTCTTATGTTGAAGATGGGGTAGGAAAGGTCCAGGAAGTGACCGTGGCCTTCAGTAAGATACAGCCACAGCATTCGCCTGGTGTGAAAATGGGAAAACATGGAAAACCATCTTTCGGGTTGCCGACAGTGGGGTTCGAACCCACTATCTCCCGGATTCAAGTTCACAGCCGCGCACCCCTAACCGCACGGCCAACTCGCCCGGTTGGAGGGATTCAGTTAGGTGGAACTGCAGTAAGCAGTCAGGGTTATGCTGACGACCTGGGCTTAATGGCAGATTGTGCTGAATGCCTGCAATCTAATTTCCTGGAACTTGAAAATAGATCCAATGAGTATGGTATGAAAATTAACCTTTCAAAGACTAACCTCATGTAAAAAGGGAAGAAACGTAGGGGAATCAAATGTCAGGTTGGTAACATAGAACTCGAATAGGTAGATAATTTCAAGTATCTAGGATGTACATCCTCGCAGGATGGTTGTATGGTAAGTGGATTGAATGAAGGTGCAGCAGAGCTAATGCAGTTGCGGTGAACAGTATTCGGTGAGAAATATGACAATTCTCGGACGAAGACACCTTTACACCGGTCTGCTTGCATGCCAACATTGATTTAAGGGAATGGAAGCTAGGTAAACTCGGTCATTGAGTTTCTAACGTATCTCACAGGTAAATAGCAAATTAAACTATATTAAATTTATATTATTATTGCCAACGGCCGTAGCCATGTTGAAACACCGAATCCCGTCAGATGTCCGAAGTTAAACAACATAGGGCGTGGTCAGGAGTTGGATGGGTTGCCACGCGCTGTTGGTGGGGGTAAGGGAATGGATGAGCGGAAAGGAACTGGCCAACCTACCGCACGTAAACTCCGGCTCACGAACACCTCTGCGGAGGTTCGGACCTGCCTTCGGGCAGAATAACCCTTACCTACCTATATTATTATTATTATTATGTGTGGATATTTCTGGCCTTGTTAGGGAGATCCTCGGATGAGGGTGGGCAGCATCTGCCCTGTACAGGAAACTGCGTGTTATTTCATTGGGGGACAGTCTTTTGTGTGGTATATGAGTTGGAGGAACGTTGGAGAGAATAAAAATCACCCAGTCCCGGAGCCAAGAAAGTTAACCATTTAAGCTTAAAAATCTCCAACCCGGCCGGGAATAGAGTCTGGGGACCACTGAACCGAAGAGCACTACACCGAACATTCAGCCAAGGGGCGAAAACAATTTATAACCTGATTATTCAAAGCGTGTGGTATTAATGTCATGTATTGGAGCATTCTGTGAATCATCGTCATATGCTGTTGCCCAGGTCTACTGGGACCATAATCCTCTCCATCTCCACTTGTCTTCCTACCACTTCTCCCTCTTCACTTTTGCCCAGTCCTCTCTTCTTCCACTCTTTTTATCCACCTGTCTCTTTATCCTCCTCTCGGTCGTTCTCTTGTTATGTATATTTCGTACGTCCCTGGGTATCCTTTCCGCTGTCGTTTTCTTCATGTGCCCTGCCTCCATCCTGTTCTGTATTGGCCCTTTCTTTACTATATCTCTAACCTTCTCATTTCTCGTCTTATCCATTCTTCTTATTATTATCCTGATGCTCAGAAATTTCATTTCACTCTCCTTTATACTAGTGACGGCCCTTCTGCTACATACATCAGAACAGGTACATCACCCCCGGTAGTGAATAAATGGTATAAAAATTATACATAGTTACGAGTACATTTCTAACGTCCAGCAGTCAGGCATGCTATCTAGTTTAGGTCTCCAGTTATTATTATTATTATTATTATTATTATTATTATTATTATTATTATTATTATTATTATTATTATTATTATTTCTTTGTTACTTTCTTTCTTTCTCTCTTTCTTTCTTTCTTTCACAATCCGCTTACCATCTACGGACGATTTTCTTAAAACGAATCTCCAGTTGAAAGGGCGGCATCTATGTGGAATCGTAAGAGGTGCTGAACATATTAAACCCGGAAGAATTCTATGAAGGCTTCCAAAAAAGCGAGGGTACTGCCTCAAGCTAAATGTCCAGGAATGTGAGACTTTGGGTCGGCAGCTGGGACTGGGAGGGGGGACCGGTACCTCATACAGGCAGCCTCACTTGCTATTGGAAGAGTTAGGCAAAGAAGAGGGAAGGAAGCGACCGAGGCCTTTAGATAGGTATAATAAAGGCATTTGCCTGGAGGGGAAGTGGGAAACCACGGAAAAACACTTCGACAGTGCCTGAGGTGGGAATCGAACACCCCTCTACTCAGTTGACTTCCCGAGGCTGAGTGGACCCCGTTTCAGCCCTCGTATCAATTTTCAAATTTCGTGTCAGAGCCATGAATCGAACGCGGGGCTCATTGGATGGCAGCTAATGACACTAACCCCTACACCACAGAGGTGTACTTTATTATTATTATTATTATTATTATTATTATTATTATTATTATTATTACTTTTTACATGATGCAAAGTTGAAAAGTTTCGAGATAATAGAATAATACGCATGATCTGTTGTAGTAATAGCATGTAACATTATATCCCTAATGTTTATGCAAAACTCATAGCATAACCGTTGTGCAGGTAGAGTATACTTGTTACTCGCTCGAATATTTTTGCATTCTAACTTACTAGTGCCTAAACATTTGAGCTCGTGTAAATGTATACATTTTTAAACCTGTGAAATCATTAACCTACTGCCGTAGGATAAACTGCATTACGTGTCACACTATTGCAACCATAAATATATATAAATTTCTCTGATTTCCAATCCTGAAGCAAGCAACATATAATTTTCTATGAGAGAAACACGGAGTTTCCAAATTAATCCCTGCTACTTCCAACGACTGCCCTTGCTGGCATGTCAGAGTGGATCACCGGATCCAGATTTCGAAGTATAATTATGGGTGATTCGATTTTAGGTTTTAAAAATTAGGAGCCATTCCTGGTAGAAGTAATGAATTCAGTAATTATACAGGATAACTCACTCTTGGTTCTGTACCTAAAATGGTATGGATTTAGCCCGTCCTGGTAAAGTTTATAGATTGAGAGAATTAATGTTATTCACATTATTATTTCTTGGCCACTGATTGCAATCACACAGTTCTCAATCCAGACAGTAGATTGCTATGTTGTATCATGGAGCAGAATCTAAAGCACAGGTATATGGATTTTAATTTTTAATTTCATAATTCAACGATCATGGTCCGAAACTTGGAGGGGCGTGATTTGGGTAGTGCCTTAACTATAATATTTCTATTCAAACCGTTGATGTTCTGAAACCTAGGGTGAATTATTAACCCGAGAAGTCACACAGCATCATGAAACACCCGCATCAATATTCGTATCTAAATTGAGCAATCGTGTCTCAATCGACAACAGAAAATCTGAGACAAGCCATAAAGTATCAACTAATTGCCAGGATTGAAATGTCCAAATAATTTCTAAAAGAACATTAAACTTTCACGAATATACTGTACCGAATTTCATGTATATTCAGCAATTAAGCCGTGTTGAGTATATGGAGAATATGGGCGAGTTATTTTAAACTCAGTGCAAAAAATGACCAACGATTCATCGGTGAAACCTAAACCAACCCACAGCCTAATTTTATGCCCGATGCTCTGCCGCGTAAGTTGCGATTATCTAACGATTTCGTCTCTGCATGATTTTTATCTTACATAAAGCTCTGGCAGTCAGCGTCGGTTACTCACATCTACTAACTTATAGCTACTAAAAATCGTGCAAACGATTGATGAAATATTTACTACTACAGTCAATAAGTTCGTGTACTGGCGCCTACAGTATAGGCAACACAGCGTACACTTGCGTACTACAGTCGAAAACTTCTTGGACTGTAGCCTACAGTGTAGGCAACACAGTGTACACTTATGTACGCATTACAGTCAATATTTTGTGGACTGGCACCTACAGTTTAGGCAACATTGCGTACACTCACATACTTCAGTCAATAACTTATTGGACTGGCGCCTACAGTGTAGGCAACATAGTGTACAGCTATGTACGTATTACAGTCAATATGTTCGTGGACTGGCGCTAACAGTTCAGGGAACACATTGTTTTTAGACCTGCCATTTCTTATCAATTTCCCGCCGTGATGATCCAGGTGATTTCAACATGATCATCTGAAACGTATCGCTAGTGGATTGGCCTATTTTTTGGCAAAACTTCAGATCCACCCGTTGTTCAAACTACGACATTCTTAAGTTCCACCGCTAACATTCAACTGTCTTTCACAACAGACACAGTAGTTCTCCTTATACTGAATGCACTCAACTGCATATTGCTGGGACTAGGGAATAGCTGTCACGTCAACATCCTGTAGTGCTCCACAGCGATACAAGGCGGCCAGTCCACGAACTTAATGACTCTAAAACGTACTCTTATTGAAATGAGATAGCCTTGTCAAGGTCGAACCAATTGGAAGGAATATGTGCCACTCTTTGTTAAACCCCATATGTTTCAAGCAAGTTAGGCAAAATCCGGATATAACTTAGTTACAAATCAGATAATGTAGTAGGCCCTACAACATAGAGACATCAGTCTGTTATAAAGTAAAGACAATTGATATTTATGTAAACGATTCCAATTTTATCCATGCAATACAGCCATTCTTTTGGTATTCACTCGGGGAGAAAGTCAATATCGATACAGTATATATTCTGGAACATTTCCTTGAACGCGTAATGAAAACTGGGAGCGGGGCACAATTCCACCCATGCTGATGTCACAAAGGGATTAAACTCGACTATTTATATAAATGGAAACGTATCGAATTATCTCAAATCGATACCGTACAGTAGATTGGATGTCATATACCGTGAAAGTCACTTCCAGTTAACAAGATCATACTTGAATTAGTTTTGTACAAGTAAGTACATGCATCTCATTTCAAAACACAGAGAGAAACCAGAAAGAATGGCGCCGTCACTGGAGTTTTATTAAGGAAGATTCGACTCGAATTTAATTAAATGCATTTCAAATTTCGAAATTAAATGACACGTCCACGTGGTTTGGATTTTACGTTACACTCCATATCATTGTTTTCTGAATTCTGAATCCTAAACTTTACATTCTGCTCTCTAAAATTATTTTTCGTAAAAACAATTCACCTAACGCTGTAAGTTCGCAGTTGCGATCAACAGTATTCTGTAAGAAAGCAAGTCAACTCACGAACGAAACTATCTTTACACCGGTCTGTTTCCAGACCAACTATGCTTTACGGGAGTGAAAGCTGGGTGGATTCAGTATATCGTATTTATAAGTTACAAGTAACAGACGCGAAAGTAGTGTGAATTTCTGCTGGTACAAACAGGTGGGAATAATGGCAGGAGATAAAGGATAAGTTAGGAATGAACTCAGTGAATTAAGCTGTACGCATAGACGTCTTCGTAGGTAGGATCATGTGAGACTAATGGTGGTGAATGGGTTACCTACGAGAATAATGGACTCTCCAATGGAGGGTAAGAGAAGTAGAGGGAGGCCAAGGTGACGATGCTTTGACTCAGTTTCTGATGATTTAAAGATATGAGGTATAGAACTAAATGAGGCCACAAGACTAGTTATAAATGGAGGATTGTGGGGACGTTTAGTAAATTCATATAGGCTTGCAAACTGAATGCTGAAAAGCATAACGGTCTATAATGAAGATGATTGTATGTTCTAAATTTTTCTTAAATTTATCTTCTGTATTCCGATTTTTCTCAATATTCTTAACAATTAAAGACGCGAATATGCAAGGAAAGATATACTGGAAAATCCGAAATGATATATTTGATATAAGTATGTCTTTAGGTTGGAGATCATCTGATAATTTTTGTCACAAAATTAACGATAGAACATCTGTGTGTGACGTCATGTTACCTAGCAACCATGCAGAGAGTAATGTGAAGTACCGATGGATGGCCATGACCGAGAGACATATTATCAAACAGGGGCATTAGAGTACACATGGTTGATGTTATTTTGCAAACTGTGAGGAGAAGTATTGATGGGTAGCCAAGACTGTCCTTGCCAACTTCAAATTCCAAACAGATATCTCTCTACGATTTGTTAGATGCAAGTAAATTCATCTTTATCAATTTGAGTTTCATTTATGTTCATGATGATACGATTTTCCTAAACAGAAATTGACACTTTTTTGCTATTGGTTTAAAGTACTACAAACGCATCTCAGGTTTCGGCAACGCAAGAATGGGAAATGGCTAGGTATCCGAAGGTAGCAGACTACATGGTGTGAATATGGAAAACCACAGAAAACCATCTCCAGGTCTGTCGACGGCAGTGAAAATAATTAAGTCCAAAACAAAGGTAATGGACAAAGACCGGATTTTCATGCCGTAACAGGTTATATAGCAAACTAAATTTTATTAATAGGAGGTGTCGGCCACCCGTTCTTCCATAGTGTAGCAAGGGTAACATAAATTATAGGAGTTCTGATGGGCCGTACCCCTGAAGTTTATGCAAACCCCATAGCATAATCGTTGTGAAGGTAGACTATACTTGCTGCTCGCTTCAAAAACTTTGCATTCTAACCTATTAATGCATAAAAATCCGAGCTCTAGTAATGGAGTACATTCGAACGAAGACAGGTGATGCAGGAAATATTAGCTTAGGTCATGAAGATTTAAAGGATGAAGACAAGTATTTATACTTGGGTAGTATAATGAGTAATGACTGCAGGAAGACCTAAAAATGCAGACCAGCCTTCCTTAAGAAAAGAAATTTGTCCACTTCGAACATTGATATAGGAAGTAGAAGGACATTTTGGAAGAATTTCGTCCGGAAGGTGATTTTAATATGCCAGTGAATCATGGACGATAACTAGCTAAGAAGGAAACACGATGGAAGAAAGGAAGAATTTTGGTAGATGGAATTGTGAATAAAGAGATAATGAATCGAAGGTGAGGGGAGAACGATTTGGCGATATTTGACTAGAAGAAGGGATAGAATGATAGCACACAAAGCAAAGCCCATGGCAATACAGCCCTTGAAGGGCCTTGGCCTAGCAAGCGACCGCTGCTCAGCTTGAAGACCTGCAGATTACGAGGTGTCGTGCGGTCAGCAAGACGAATCCTCTCGGCCGTTATTCTTGGCTTTCTAGACCGGGGCCCTTATCTCACCGTCAGATAGCTCCTCAATTCTAACCGCGTAGGCTGAGTGGACCTCGAACCAGCCCTCAGGTGTAGGTAAATATCACTGACCTGGACGGGAATCGAACACGGGGCCTCCAGGTAAAAAGCAGACACACATCCTCCAGCAATTGTTCAGCTAGTTGTTGAGGGAAGTGTAGGCAGCAAATTTGGTAGAGGAAGACCAAGGTGTGAATATGACAAGCAGATTAGAGAAGATCTTAGATGAATAAGTAGAAATGGAAAAGTTAGCACGGGATAAGGTGACATGTATGGCTGCATCAAACTACTCTATTTAATGATGACCCAAACAGAAAAGGAAAATGTTATAAATAATTAGAAAATGGTCTTAATACTTTCTTAAATATGAAAATACGAAAACTACGCAGAGTTAGATCACTATTTTATAAAAAGACATTGTTAGGTAAAGTGTACTCGCGCGACCGACCGCGTGCAGTAGGACTGCTCGCTGGTAACTCTTCACTCATCGTGGTAGAGGCAAAGCTAACAAATCTCCATTACATATATTTACACAATAAACCTAATAAATTTTATCCTTCAAGAATAGCTTATCGAATGTCGATCACCTTAATACGGTAACAAATGTCGTCTATTGTTATTGCAAACACCCCACCATATACGCCCGTTCGTACGCATAGCTTTATCCTATAGGTAATAATACACAGTTAATATACAGATAGGCTGTCTCCCTTGTAATTTCAACCCGATAGAGTCGATATTCCACCCGCTAACCTCTGGGAACGTGCAAGGCTAATTCAGCCTATATAGCTCTCTCGTTTTATCTGTTTATAAGCCAACATATTCCTTATTTTCATCACCATTACCTCCAGCTTATGAGTTATGAATGCAGATACAATTGTGTGCCGAAATAGATCAGAATGCTAACGGGTATTAAATAAGCTCTTGGCCACTCAGCAATTGTGTAAGGAGAGTTGTAACTTGTAGAACCCATAAATAGCTATGCAAATCTCTTACCCAAACCGTCGTCAGAGCAAGAATATCTAAGATATTTTTTGTATTATGTTCAAGGCCTTAAATCCGGAAGACTTCAGCACTGGAAGCATTAAAACTAAACTAAGCCTAGGTTCTACGGCCATCCTACACAACCGTGCGTAGTAAAGCGTATACTTTTATTATTATTATTATTATTATTATTATTATTATTATTATTATTATTATTACATCAACATCATCAATCATTAAACAATGATCTGCATTTAGAGCAGTCACCCAGGTGGCAGATTTCCTATCTATTGTTTTCCTAGCCTTTTCTTAAATGATTGCTAAGAATTTGCAAATATATTTAACATATTAAATTATTCCAATTCCTAACTCCCCTACCATGAACGAATATTCGCCCCAATTATTTTCACTCGTATCGGCCTGCAAAGGTGCACGCTATTTCAGCTGCCTTTTCTGGGCTTCGATCTTGGCCCAGTGCTTCTTCATTCGTTGCCGGTGTTGCTTATTCTTTCCTCAATCCACGTCTTTCCCGTCTTCATCTTTGATCTTTCTTCAAAATCCTGGTGGCCTTTTAGTTCCCTCCTGAGTGGGTTGCGTTCTTGTATATCTTCATAAATAATCCCCATCTCCTGTAGGTCGTTTTCTATCTCCTAGCATCAAGTTGGCTGTGTCTTGCTCTCTTAAAATTATTATTATTATTATTATTATTATTATTATTATTATTATTATTATTATTATTATTATTATTATTATTATTTTCCTCTGCTTGCATTATCCTCAAATCTTAAGTCTCAGTAATTTTATAATCGTCTCTAAATTTTAGAATACGCCGTACGGACATATAGCCTACTCCTTTCGAATGGTCTTCTCGAATATGAGTGTCTGGGTGAGGAAAGCTCTAACTTGTCCGGAGAAGAGCAAGTGCCCCCGAAAATATGCCAGTTAACTAGCTGGCCTATGTTAACCAGGTGCAAGTGCGGTTTCACCCAAAATTAGTGCTCCAGTATTACAGTGTGAACATGAAAATTAGTGAGTAACTTTTTCAAAAATGTACAGTCTGTTATTTGACAATGTTCATACTTCCTATTTACAGGGCAATGCTGTCGTTTGAACGTCAATTGAGTAAGCTTTATTTAACACGATTTTCTAAAATTCTCAGTGTTGTGTTGTTATATTCGTGAGAAAAGAATACATTTTACTATATTTTAAATAAATATAAAGGGTTCTGTTCAAGGCTTAACGTCTCCATCCGACGAACAAGTAACAATTAACAGCAACCTATGCGCTCATTCTAAATGAGGTTTGGAACTGAATTCAAGTTTTGGTACGCAATCTAATGCTTATCCCATCAGCCTACATTCTGATGGTGAAAATTTTGTTTGACTGAGGAATGTGTGTAAGAAATTTATGAGTGATTTGTTTTTGCTTACGACTGCCGCAGAATATCAACGGATAGAGAAACTAGTGTACTCGGATCTCAGTAGAAGTACATGCCTCACTTTACTCAGTGATGAGCAGAGCCTAGATATTTTTATGCAATAATAGGTTAGTATGCCAACTTACTGAAGGGAGTAGCAAGTATAGTCTAACATCACAACGGTTATGCTATAGGGTTTGCATAAATACTAGGGGTACGGCCCATCATAACCCCTACAATTTATGCCACTCTTGCTACATTATGGAAGAGCGGGTGGCCGACACTTCCTACTAACCAAATTAGTTTGCAATCTAACCTGTTACTGCATAAAAATCCGGGCTTTAGTGATGAGGCAGAAAAATGTACAATAAACGTCCCCTGCTGAGAAATATCAGAAATCCTGTACGAAAATAATACCACAAAGGAAGTAGCAGCAAGAGGAGATTACGGCTTAGCAGACATCACGTATTCAAGGAGTATTGATATGATTGCTATCCAGGAGCTCACAAGTAACAGTTCCGTTATTGACAATCACAATGGAAAGGTCTTAACACCAAGCGAGCGAATCTCATGAAGAGAAGTGATTCATGCTACCTATGACACTACCGTCTCCGACTATGAAGACAAATCATAGGTTTAATAATCTGTCATAATCCATGCGATTTGTCAATTTCTATAAAACGTTCCACCTGAGACACTCTTTTATTAATGAAGTGTTAAGCTGTAACAGATCCTTAGGAACCATTTATTTCGCTAATACAGAATCCATGTGCGTCACGGTTCAAAACCGCAGTTTAAAGTCATTTATTTTATTTTGATTTATATATCAATTTGGCATAATATAAATCCATAATATATATAATTCCTCCTTCTGTCTGCTATTCACAGCGATATTTAGAAAACGAGAAGGATTCAAAAAGCTTATATTGCTACCAGTTATAGATTGTTACGTCTTCATTACGAGAAAATAAAATGAACCTCTCACGACCACCAATTGTGTACTTTTAAAAGAAATATACGTTTCTATTACCGACGACGTTGTCGCATATTCGCCGTGATGAATTTGGTACTTATATCGAACTGCGTACAACCTAGAATCCGTTGCCTTCCACATATTGGTAAAAGTTATAGTTTACATGAACAATGCAATTATGACCATCATACTTGATGTATTCATTGAAAATTACTATGAATCAAGTTTTTCTATTCTCAGGTTGATGTCTATAGATAAGCAGAAAACTGTGCAGCTCACCTAATGGCTGTCACCGTTAGCACGTCAAGTAGTCTTAAAGGATATCTAGTCACCACGATGAATGATAAAGGATTACATTAAATTCCAAACCTCTCTGCAGTGCTCATATGGGACTGAGGGCATATGTCGCTGTTGATGGTGATTCGTTTCGGACATTTGTATAGAGTACGCAGATCTATAGACGTCAAATTACAACTCCGAGCTACAACTACACTCAGTATGGTTCGTAAAGAAACACTACAATGCCTGTTTGGATCCCATTCTAATGTCGTATAAAACCTGGAAAGTGTAACTCTTATTCTTAAGATACCTGTATATCAATAGCTCATTTAGAATTTCCAGTTACTACATAGATAACAATTTTGAGTGTCCAAGAGAGGCTTATGAACTAGTAATTTATTATTCATCTTCCGTTACTCTTGTGCTCTTAATATATCACTTCATATTTTAGCTAGATGTTATTATAAGCTGTACCAGCCGAGGTAACCTCCGATTACAAGGAAAGCAAAATGAATTCCATTCCAAATAAAAGCTTTGGAATTTAAAATGAAAATTATATCAGTTTTAAGAGTCATTTGTTGGATATTGTCTTTATACTTCATATTTTTCTGGTACATGAAAGAGGATTTAAAATTTCCCAGAGTAAACGAAAATATATCATATTAAAAACTCAGACATTAATGGCAAATACTAGAATTTTATTCTTTGTCTAAGTTCAAATAAAACAACCTATTGCAAATTTAATGTGAAGTACTTTTCATTAATTACTGCATTTTACCTATAAATGATTATAAGCTTTAGTAAATAAGTTAAAGTTATTTTTAATTCTTAGTCAGAATAAATTGAACAAGCAACTTTGCGGGATATATTTAGGACATTTAAATTATAAATCGGAACTATATGTGGGACAGTGACTAAAATTTCATATTCTCCTATATTTCCCTTAAATATTCATACGTAGAAACTTTTAATTCCAATATTCACTATACTGAGAACACTACCAAGGCATTCGCATTTATGCAATTTAGCGACTTCTGTGGCGCTATAAAGCACGTTCCTAGGAACTTCTAGTAAACATTATACTGTAATTACACTACATTTTTGTGAAGTCTTTAGTTGTTGATATGAATATGCGAGAATTTCAGCTATATATGCATGATTTGATCTACCGTTATATATATTGAAACGGGTCGCTTAGTCTTAGTTCTCTTACATGTCGATTGATACAACGGGGATCTAAGTTGAGGCTGACTCCAAGAAGTAAAGATAAAATAAATCCTCGTGTTTAAGGGGCAATGATGATGATAATTGTCGAATGTCTGTTCAAGAGGCTCCATTTCCATCTTAAGAAAATTTTGTAAAAAGCGCAATAAACGTAAAATGAAACGCAAATGGTACATACCCATAGTCGGGTTTCGTGCAAGTTTTAAGGAATTACATATTTCTGGTCTGGATTGCTCGGGGCAGTCGATAATATTCAATTACTGTAATGCATGTGGACGAAACACTGATTTATTTTTGGAGTGGAAATAATATCTTTTGAACAAATACTCCTCAATTATTATTAATATTATTATCATATTCTTGTCCAATAGTCTCATATTAGTCTATGAAATTTAAAAACTTGCATTTGGTACCACAGCGGTGTGCATTTACTCGTGAAACTCAGAGTATAATTCTTTAGTAATTACAGATTTTAAAAGGTTAGAGACTGTAGTGGAATGTTTTCTATTCTGCTTTCCCGTGTGAGAGTTCCCATTTCATGGAGACTCGAACTACTGTCTGACATTCCGAGCTCTGGATAAACTTCATCGCTCATTTCAATGTTTCAGTTCTGTAAGGGTGAGTTTCCGACATTGGAATATGTGACTAAAATAGGCAGTTTTTCTGAGATTTGCAAAGATGAAGACTGGCACAACGAAGTCCCTGTCCCGTTTCTGCACCAGGTCAGCCACGAAGTGAGATGAATCTACGTAGCAAATTTTTACGACGGGATGTACTTTCTGGAGTCAACCTCATCAGAGGAGTTAATGAGATGAAATTAATGACGTTATATATGATAGTAGGAAGTAATAGGGAGAATCCGGTGTCAGCATGTAGCTTACTCCTGCCTAATAGCACTAAGAGGTCTTCTGAAGGCTTTACGTCGCCATCCGACGGGCGAATCAGCATCATCAGAGCCATATACCCTCACTCCATATGAACCTGCATATATGTTTGGAGTTTAATCGAGGTTTTTGGCACGCAATCGAATGATTATACATTTTACACCACCACATCTCTTACCCTGCCAGAGGGTTATTCTTTCCTCGTTCAACGGGACTTGAACCAGCTAACCACGGTGACGCCTTAACGGACATGGCCAGCAGATGAACTCACTAATACATCTGAATTTTACACAATACTTGATTAGAATGCAAATTACTTTGGTCAGTATGAAGTGTCGTGCAGTCCGCTCTCCAATAATGTAGCGAGAGTAACAGAAATTCTAGGGGTTCTGATAGATAATGTATATGCAATCCCCATAGCATAACAGTTGTGCAGGTAGTGTATACTTCTTACTCACTTCAGTAAGAGTGCATTCTATTCTATGATTGCCTGAAGTTCTGGGTGCTATATTATACGTATTGGGTTTTCAACGTTCCGTGATATATCCACATTTCAAAGTCCAGGTTCATTGACCAAGTCTTCAGTGCCCATTCTTCGACACTATGAATCAGCCTCGAAACTACTTAACACTTCGCGACTCACCATTAATCGGACGTCACACTTGAACACAAGACGGGAAAGAGACTAGCTATTACTTTATAATATATATCATATTTCTTCTATAAATAAAATATGTTATTGAAATTTTTCGATCTAACAGTACTTAAGGTTCCATGTCTGTAAATGTAGGAACGTAATTTTATTAGATGGAGAATGATCTCGCTAAGAATCTGATATTTACGAAATAAACCAATTGTTTGTTAATAATATTACTTCCCTCCCAAATAAGAGAGTTATTTCAGTTTCACGAGTGTTCTGCCAAAATGTTTTGTTGGTAATTAAGGTATGCGATTGTAAACTAGTCTATAACACATTTATAGCATAATTTTGAGGGGTATGCGGTACGTAGAGTATTTATCGATAATCAAACGCACTTGCTGCCTAGGCTTAACACTTCTCACCTATTATCATATGAGGTGCCCTAAGCGTAATAAGGACTTACAGTTTGAATTAATTTCTTCTTAATTACATCCCCATTCTTATTATTCCTAACAACACACCTAATCGGAAATATAAAATAAATAAGCTTGCATTTTCACGCATATGTTGTTGAAAATCAGTCACCTATAGTGATAGAAACCCTTATACAATTTTCGTTATTGATATTCAGGAAACAATGTAATGAAATTATTAAAAAAGCATGCAACTTACCTTGAATATGAATGCTGGCCTTTGAAGACGGGGAATAAAACAAATCTTGAACTCTAATTTTTCACAATATTTCACGCACAAACTTCGTATGATTAGTCCATAGTACAGTAGTTTGAAAACGACACACAACACACACTATAAGTGAATATCTGCCTGATTGTTTTATAAATATATTTTTATAATCAGTATTAAAAATGAGACTAGAATTTCCTTAATCCAAACGTTTTATGTGATATAACACAAGAAATTACCGCTAATCCATAAATTCCTTGAGTGTATCTTTAAGTAAATAGCGAAAGGAAGAGTATCCTAATAATTTTTATGTTTCTTAAATTAGAGATATTGACATTTAAATAGTAGAACGGTTTGAGATAATATTACGTATTTTAAATTAATATATTTAATTAATCACTCGTGGTTGTATTATTTTAAGTACACATATTAAATATATATCGTCTCATAAGAAAATTTATTAGTGACACTTTTCTCCGATGCACATGCTTTTGTACTGTTTCCTGTAATGCTTCTATAATCTCACTTAACACGATGTGAGGGAAGTTCGAACTCACCGAACGGGGAAAGTGATCCAATTCTCCCACTGTACACACGCGGTATGATAAAACGTCGTTTTGACAGAGATGAAAGAAGACACGAACCGTATCAGAATCCACAAGCTTACCCTATAGTTTTGTGATTCTAATCATAGGACACTTCATTTTCACCGTAACGTGTATTCAGGTGCTTCATTTTAGTAAACACACGATTGTACCACTGACCGATATTTACACATTTTTCACTAAAACATAAATTCTTGAAAGTTATGAATGATATTGACCACAATTTTAAGCCATATAGGTCTATAATTCTTTCAACACTTCCTACGCACCTTCAGTAACTGTTAAAAATTACTGTAATAGACCTATATGTAAATAAACTGATGTCCAACGAGGGCATGGCACAGATAATTTCTGTTACTGTCACATCACTAAGGACACTGATGGTGCATACGTTATGTCACTCTCGATACAAGACCACTCCCCACACACCATGATATTGCCGTCTTTTTATCACCCTCAAACTGTCGTCGTTCAGTGATTACAGGTTATGTATGGATCACTTGACTGTAGAGTTGATGGGCCCAGTTAGAAAAGTCCCTGCAAGGGTGGGAGGCGGCTCGGCTCGCTCCGTGGCGCGGTACTGAGGCCCTGGCTAGCCCTGGCTCTCGCCCTGCCAGCGGTCCTGCGTCAAACATCACCAGTCGCAAAGATATTCCACCCAAACTCAACTCGCTACGCGCGCTGAAGAGCGGAGTTACGTGCGTAAAATATGATTAGAGATCGCGGAAGTCTTTGTAGCACAGCGTGACAAATAAACTGGTGACAACTTACCATTAATCCGTAAGTAAAATTATTTATACTATTAAGTTACCCTAAATATATAATCCAGAGATAAGTTTGAGGTCGAAACTATAATACCAATACAATACCAACATAATATTACGGGTGTTTACATTACGAGTTTTGGATTCTCTTTATTGATGACAACATTGAGATTTTAATATTTAACAAGTGATACATTCAATTATTCTTTGATTTTCAATTTCACGTGTAAGAAGACGGCTAAATCTACATTTCAAAGGGACAGTATTGCCAATTTTATCTACAAGAAAAAATATATTTCACACTTACATATCTGTTTACTAAAAACTGATGAATGGTGAAGCAAATAACATTGTTCAAGCGTAGCATTTCCAATTTTAAAGAAATATGTGTCTCGGCTTTTGACACAAAAGTTAACGTACTGTATTCTATGTTCAAAACATACATACGCCATCATTACAGATTGCTGTGCCTTTCAGCAGTTTGAAAGCCACAGTAAATTTATTATATTTATTTATTATATTTTATATATTATATTCTAATATATTTGTAACTAGTTTTGTGGCCTCATTTAGATTTATACACACTTAAATAATTCGAAATTTAGTCTAAACATCGTCGTATTGGTCTCCCTCTACCCTTCTTACCCTCCATAACAGAGTTCACTATATTCGTAGGTAACCTATTCTCCTCCATTCACCTTATATAACCCCATCACCGAAGCCGTGTTATACCTACAGCTTCATCAATCGTGATCATCACTAGCTTAGCCTTTATCTCCCCATTATGAGTACCATTGTTCCCATCTGTTTGTACCAGCAATAATTCTCGCTTCTTTCATGCCTGTCACTTCTAACTTATAAATAAGACATCCTGAGTCCACTCAGCTTTCACTCCCGTAAAGCAAAGTTGGTCTAAAACAGACTGATGTAAAAATAGTTTCGTCCAGGAGCTGTCTTCATTCTTAGAGAATACGGTTGATCGCAACTACGAGCTCACTGCATTGGCTTTATTGCACCGTGATTCAAAATCACTTACTACACCACCATCCTGGCAGAACACACATTCTAAATACATGAAATGATCTACCTGTTTCAGCTTTGTATTTCCAAACTCGCATCCATGTCCCTTATATTTCTTACTAATGTCATCACTTCAGTCTTGGAAAGGCTAATTTTCACTTCATACTCATTGTACCTACTTCATTATTGCTAGTTGCTTTACGTCGCACCGACACAGAGAGGTCTTATGGCGACGATAGGAGAGGTAATAATTGACACACGTGATTGGCATTCCATAAGGTTTTATTGAAACTAAAATAAAGTACAAAAATGACCAATATATGGCACTGGACAGGAACACGTCAGGTACAAATGGCCACAAATGCTTAACATGACATCGGGTTTTATTGACACCAACAACGAGTGTATACCGGGCGACTGACCGTGTGGTTAGAGGCGAAGCTGTGAGCTTGCATCCGGTATATAGGGGGTTCGAGCCCCACTGTTGGCAGCCCTAAAGATGGTTTCAGTGGTTTCTCATTTCCACACCAGGCATATACTGAGACTGTACATTAATTAAGGCCACAGTCGCTTCCTTCCCACTCCTAGACTTTTCCTATTCCATCGTCGCCTTGAAACCTATTTGTAACGGAGAAACGTAAAGTTAATTGTAAGAAAGACGAGTCCACAAATAGGCCAACAGATGGCGCTGGACAGCAACACCTTAGAAATGCCGCATGATAACCGTGTACAGTATAAAAGGAGCTGTCGTTAGAGGGGGCGTCAGATCCACCTGCATTCCTGGCATGTTATGCTTGCCCTACCTTGTACCCCGACATCACTCCGTGTGGTTATTGGTTGTGGGGTTACTTGAAGTTACAAGTGTACCGCAATCATCTGACCTCATTAGGGATGCTAAAATAAAATACCTGACGGCAATTTCTTACCATACTTACGGATATGCTGTGCAGTCCTCGACTACAGGTATTGTCGATGAATGACGGCCGACATAATGAACAAGTGTTACAAAGAACATCGTCTTTGCTAAACCTCGATTATTACACTAATCATTGCTTGTTTATCGTATGAAGCGCCATCTGCTACTCATTTTGTGTACTTTATTTTGGTATGAATAAAACACCATGTTATGCCAATCATGTGTGTCAATTATTACCTCCAATATTCCGTGAAGTTTTGCCTCGTCAAATGTTAACGGACTATTGGGCCACCTGTACGTACAGAGATGTACTCTGCGTTGCCTACACTTTAGGCGCCAGTAGTACAATCACCAGTGCTAATGTCGGATGAAACATTCCGTATACAATTTAAATTATTATGACCTATTGATCATAGTCGTTAGTTTTGATGGTGGTGATGATGATGACAAAGGGCATTACGCTGACCTTTAATATTAAAATGTTCACTACGTCGTGTTTAAAGATCTAAAATATTCACTGATACACTCATGCCCAATAGAATTCCTGCATGACTGTCCACAGTTATAAACAGGTTTTCATAGCATCGATAAACGCACAATCTCAGCATCCATCTGTGTTTCAAACATAAATGCGT
The DNA here is from genome assembly GCF_040414725.1 of Anabrus simplex. Taxonomy (NCBI): domain Eukaryota; kingdom Metazoa; phylum Arthropoda; class Insecta; order Orthoptera; family Tettigoniidae; genus Anabrus; species Anabrus simplex. Next base: position 35,842,837 of record NC_090278.1, read on the forward strand.
TCTAGTAATATCCTCACAACTCTGATGAGTGTTGCAACGCACTGAGCTATCCCAATCACTACAGGGTATTGACAAACAATATTGTGATATTAGCGCAATTCCATTCAAAGGGCTTATATTCATCGTAAATTATTCAGTTAAACTTCACAGAATGTAGTCTGTATGCTCGCAAATTAGGTGACAGTAATTTTTAAGTCAGTACAAACTCTGTAATAACACAATACTAACTTTAATGAACGTTAACTATAGCTTCAGGATTTTAGAGGTTGTTTTACATTCAACTTTTAATGGGAGGTCTGCAATCATATTCGCTACGTGAATCGATGGCAAGACCAATCATGTACTCACACATGGCTTCATTAAATTTCGATACAGATTAACCAGGCGTGACAAATAAGTTACGTTCCACTGCGGAAATCTGCGGAAATCTTAAGTTAGCTTAGGAAAATAATATCAGTGTGGAAACTTAAGCATTACAGGGTTTGGAAGTTTAACACTTTAAGAACGTACTCAGCAATAAGATCATACGTGAATCATCATTACTAAAACCCGGATTTTCATGCGGCAATAGGTTAGATTGCAAACTAATTTGGTGAGTAGGAAATGTCGGCCACCCCCTCTTCCATAATGTAGAAAGAGTAGCATAAATAATTATAGGGGTTCTGATGGGTCGTACCCCTATTATTTATGCAAACCCCATAGCATAATCGTTGTGAAGGTAGATTATACTTGCTTCTCGCTTCAGTAAGTTTGCATTCTAACCTATTAATGCATAAAATTGCGGTCTCTAATTATTACATAGAACACTTCCCAGTGAGTACGGATTCATTTTTACTTACACAAAGAGAAACACCACAGGTTGTTCTGCGTCCAGCCATGCCTATGACCTCGTATATCTCTGTCTCATGCCCTTCTTGCTTATCTCTGCATATTCTTTCTTTTATTTTCTAATGTTTTCCAATACCTGGTATCTTCCTCTATCCCTTCCTCGTGTCCCTTTTCATATCCTTTCCAAAGCCACTTGTAATGAGAAATCCTAACGCAGATTATGTAGTATGCTATTTTTTTCTTTCTGGAATCACGTATAGCATTCTTCCCACTTATCTCACTCTCGTCAGCATTTCCTCGATAGTTATTCTAACTTCCTCGCTCACTTCTATTCTTCTCCGCATCCACATCTCAAATGCCTCCATTCTTCTATCTTCATCCTTCCTCATCGCCCATATTTCTGCACTGTATACTCCACAGCTAACACAGATAACTATAGTGGCCCACAAAACAGGTTTTGCTTCTTGTTGGAGTTTACCTGTTCTGTGCGATACATTACAAAATTAAAGACAATAGCAAGAAAACCAAAATTTTACTTGTGAGCGAAGATGGCAGGAACGTTAATACAAACATGTATGTATGTATGTTTAGTCCTCAGCCCGAAGGCTGGTTGGATCCTCAACAGATCCGCCATCAGCTGTCATAAATGGCCTAGGCATCACTGAAGAGGCGTACTAGGGAAATGAGGAGTGAGGTAGTTTCCCGTTGCTTTCCTCACCAATAAAAAACATAAAAATATTAAATTCCAGAATAGAACAAATGCAACATTTCTGTTACTTAGGAAGCATTATCACTGAAGACAACAGATTAACCAAGAATATCAAAAGAAGAACTGCTCTTGCTAAACAGGCCTTTCAAAAAATGAAATGATTCTTTTAACAAATAGCCATATAAGTTTAAAATCAAGAAACGCTTCTGTACAATCCTTTGTCTGGAGTGTATGAATTTACGGTTGTGAGAGCTAGACTATTGGCAATAAGGAAAGATATCGATTGGAATCAACTGAAATATGGATTCGGAGGAAAATGACAAGAACATGATAGACTTAATAAAAAGACGAATCGAGATGTTCTAAAGAAAATCAATGAACAACGAAGCTGATTAAGGTTATAGAAAAAATGAAGATAACACTTGTGGGCCATATTCCGAGACATTATGATTTCCTAGTAAACGACTCAGAATGAAAAATACCAGGAAAGAAAGGAAGAAGAAGACAAAGGAAGACATACTTCGAGGATATGAGAAACTTAATGGAATGTAAAATCTACAAGGAAGTGAAAAGGACAGCACGACTGAGAGGAGAATGCTTGCAGCGACTAGGTTTAGCCTTTAGTGTACGATGATGATGATGATGATGATGATGATGATGATTATCATGATCCTAACCCTCAGATGCTGAGGTGAGAACTCAATAACATAGTTACTGATGCTCGATCTGAGAGACTTCCTCAAAATGAATTTCAAATTAAGGGCTGTTAGCATAAGTTTTCATAACCCTTTATAGGGCAAGAGACTGGGGGTAATAAAAATATATATTTTATGGTTAATTTGTAGATCAATTATATGTACGACTAGGGATGTACAACTAGTTTATGGATTTTCACTGTATTACATAAAATATGGGGTGGGAAATTATTATCCCACTGACCGTTCCAAATAGGTGATGTTTGTGTGTGGGCAGTGGGATAATAATTTCCCACTTAAAATATTTATGATAGTGCACTCATTACGTATTAATTACTTTACTGACATCAATATAATACAATAATATAACATATTACATGGCCTATGGGATAAAAAATGATAGTAAAATCTCTCAAACCTAATGCATTTTGGTTGTAGAAAAATTTGAAAATACTGTCTCTGATTTGTAAAATGGTTCAACATATTTCATGTTACTGCTTTCCCCCTTCTGTTTGGTACTACACTGTGCACGACGTTTTCATTAGCTCAGGTAGATGGCTGCCGACATCTGATAATCTCACCGTATTTTCGATCGTTGCTTGTCCATCAGACCTGTTTCTCATCCTTCCTTGACCGTTCGCTGGGGAAAAGCCAGGGAGTTTCTTGCTGGGAAATGACTGTATCAGTTCATTTACTAGTTGTGACCTAAACTTCAGGTATGACGTTCGTTTTGTGTTCTTCTCTTTCATTTCCGCTTTATACATAATCATATTGTCCAGGAAGTAGTAAAAAATCTTGAGCCACAATCTTCTTGACTTCTTGACCTGCCAATAAAAGATAACATGAACTTGTAAGACACTACGTACAGGAATTCCAAACATAATAGGTTGTGTGGGTTGAACATTGTCTTTGCTTACCACAGTACTGGACATGGTCTTCAGCATCTGTATCTCCACCTTCCTCCGAGTCCACAGCTTGTTCTTCCGATATTTCATCAAGCCAGACTTCAATCTTTGCTTCCGTATTCAGAGCAGTAATAAACAGATTAAATTAGTTCCAAAATAATACTGTTGTATTTCAATGTTTTATTATTATTATTATTATTATTATTATTATTATTATTATTATTATTATTATTATTATTATTATTATTATTATTATTATTATTATTATTATTATTATTATTATTATTATTATTATTATAAGCTACTATTGGAGGAAACACCTTTACCTGTCATCATAAGGGGAAACTTAAAACAGCTTTAGAATGATGAATTGTGGTATGTTTGAAAAATACGTAAATATTTTGAAATAGCATCATACTAAGTTACAGAGAAACTATGAAAATATCATAGATTCTGTTGTTAGTATTCTGAATGACACAACGGATGGATCATTATTATATTCGCGCCACAAATGGATTTTCTCCTTGAATAAAACATGATAGACTGCATCTCCGAAGTATATACTAATATTTAGAATTCTTCTGACTTCAGTATTCCACACCTTCTTCCTACAAACACCGTTTCACTGCCACTGGACGCGCGCTAGGAACCACTGGGATATATACTTCCCACCTAGTGATCTAGGTCACAGTAGCGATCATGTTATTAAGTCTGAAATGAATCTGTGCAGCCCTCTTACACTAGCAAGTGGAACTGCATGTTCTGAAACAGCCGGGAAAATAATCTCCATAAAACCGTTCCGTATATACGAGGTGGGAAGATAATATCCCAAAGACCTATAAAGAGTTCTGTTCCACACTATTCCTCAATAATGATCAGCTGCGTGATGGTTTAAGATGATGAAAGAGGAAGGAACCAGGCGGAACAAGGGTGTAAAGTGCAAGGTATGAACTAAAGTGAACGTCTGTGAGACTCCATGTCAGCAGCTGAGAAATGATCTGACTTATAAATCAGATAATGACTTGGCACTGACAAATATATTATTTGATCCATACATTCCTCTGAAACGACAACCGACACGCCAGAGGATATAGAAATGTAATATTATAACAAATATTGTCTTTCGAAGTGGAACACAATAAAAATGATCTGAAATTTATTAGCATATGCCAATCGTTACTGTATCTAACAATATTGCCAAATTAACACAGAATTGTTTCCGCTACACAAAGGAACTGCAGCAGCTGTTTGGGCATCGGTCATATCGTGGTAATGTTGCCACTGCCAGTATATACAGCCTGTCGCTAACCCATGTTGAGGGTTAAATTAATCATTGCGTGCTTCTTTGAGAGTTAGTTAACTGGTGTGTTGTACGTGAATAAGGTGAACACAATCACCCAGATTCAGAAACAGGAAAATTAACCAAAGTTAGTAAAATAACCTACCAGGACATCAACCTATCCCGAGACTCTCTGAACCGAATGGCACTACGCTGACCATTTACCAGACAATCTGGACAAACATGGGGATGAATATCTGGCGAGTTAGATGGCCATGGTCAATGATATATTATTGTGCTTTAAGTTTTAAATACGAAGTTTTATTCATCTTTATGCATTCCCAAAGTGGATTTTTGCAATGGATGAAATGGGCTAAGTAATTGAGAAAATATTTACAGAGCTACTGGACAATCATGCAAGACGACATTAATATTGTTACCTGTTGCCTCCTTCGTCGGAATTCAGTAACTCTGTGGCCAGTTTCTACATATTCATTCACTACAAATTCGGTTTCACTATCGTCAAGAAAGACACACTCCTCACCATTTCCGACAATACCTAACAATATCATCCTCCATCATGCTTTCATTACACCTACGTATATTCCAGCGACATACATAAAGAAAGCAGACAACTGTCAACGTTGAAGACATATAATCATGGTAAGAATCAACTGTCATGTGACTAAATTTTTAGCATGATGCCTTTAGACAAGGGGACACGAGTTCGAATCCCGATCGAGTAAGGGATTTTGACCTATATTAGTTAAATCCTCAGGCTTGAGAACTGGATGTTTTTGCGATATTCAAAATTAGATTTCATCGGAGTACATCTTTGTCCTCATGGACTCGCAGGTCACCCAAGGGAGTAAACTCGCAAGTCCTGCAACAGGCCTCTTCAGAGTCCATACGCCGTTTTTAATTATTATTATATGAAGTAGTATTACCAGTATTATTACTCCCGAGTGATTTGGCCCTGCGGTCAAGGTCGCACAGTTGTGATCTTGCCTTCGGGAGATAGTGTGTTCGAAATCTACGATCGGCAAACATGAAGCTGGTTTTCCTGGTTTCCTAAATCATGGGGCTGTAACATAATTCACGTCACGGCCGCTACCTTCCCATTCCTAGACCTTTCCCATCGTTGTGTCACCGAAAATCTTCCATAATCAGACAATGTAGCAAAAAACAAAAAGTATTATTATTATTATTATTATTATTATTATTATTATTATTATTATTATTATTATTATTATTATTATTATGCGTGAATGGGTCGCTTTCGGAACACACGAAGCTTTATTTATGATTTCGTTTGCGGAGGATCCAGGATGCTTTCATCTGTTGACTAAAGATCATTTTCCGTTCCTCCGTCCACTTGGTACCTGCTCTTTTTGGTACTTCATTCTCTGGAGTAACTTCCCAATTGTCAATTTTCTTTCTATATATATTGCGATTCAAAATATCTTCACAGAAAATTTGTGCGTTCTTCATGTCCGCTTTTGTTTGTCGTATCCAAGGAAAATTCTTCAGTTTGTCAACTCTTTCAAGAACTTGGTGGGTTAGTCTAGTTTCTGGAAGCCTCTTAATGTGTCCATAACATTTTGGCCTTTTTTCCTGAGGTCTGCCGCAATATTAGATAATTTTTCTGTGGATTTCTGGGTTTGGAGGCGGTACCCTTCTCCCGTGTGTCTTGGTCCTAAAATTTTCCTCATGATTTTTCGCTCTTCTTTTAGGATATTTTCCAGTTCGCCCTTTCTATGAAGCGTTAGAGTTTCCCCTGCATATAAAGCCTCCGGTTTGATTACAGTATTGTAATGTTTAATCTTAACGTGGAGAGACATACAATTTTTGTTGTAGATTTCTCTTGTTCTCTGAGTTTTTGGACACGGTTGTTTTGGGTTATTTTCTCTTGTTCGGTTGGTTCGAGGATTTCGCCCAGATATTTGAAGTGAGGGATTCTGTTGATTTGTCCGTATTTGGTATTGAGGCTATGAATGTCTAGTTTTGCACAGAAAAATTCAGTTTTCTGGAAGGAGATATGAAGTCCGACCTTTCTGGCACATTCTAGGAGAATTTCATCTTGATTTATTGCTGTGACTTCATCGCTGGACAAAAGGGCCAGGTCATTCGCGAAGGCTAAGCATGGAATTTCAAGCTTGTTTTTTCGTGTCCTGATGTTTACAGGGTTCCAGCTATTTTGTGCTTTCAGTTCGTTTTCCCATTCCCCCATCACCTTATCTAGTACGAGGTTGAAGAGGAGGGGTGATAGTCCATCTCCTTGCCGGACACCAGTTTTCATCAGGAATTCGTCTGAAATTTCTCCCATGAATTTCACTCTTGACTTCGTGTCAGTGAGGGTCTTTCTGGTCAAGTTTAGCGTTTTGGAGTCTAGTCCCTGTTCTTTCAGGATGCTGAACAGAGATTGATGATCAACTGAATCATAAGCCTTCTTGAAATCTACGAAAGTACAGATGATTGGAAGGTTTCTGAGGGCCCTGAATTTTAGAGCGGTTTTGAGGTTGAAGATCTGTTCAGTGCATGATCTGTGAGGGCGGAACCCAGCTTGATATTCACCAATTTTATGCTCTAGTTGTTCTTGTATTATTTTCATGCAGAGAACATTTTGTAGCCGACTTCAAGGACGTAGATTCCCCTATAGTTGTTCACATCAGTTTTGTCTCCTTTTTGTGAAGTGGGTGAATCAAGGCACATTTCCAGTCTTTTTCCAGATTTTCTGTATGATTTCTGTAAGTTCCTTGAGTGGATTTCGACCAAGATTCTTAAGGAATTCTGCAACAATCCCGTCTCTTCCTGAGGTTCTGTTCTTCTTTAGTCGTTTAATGTGGCTCTGAATTTCTTTCTGGTTCGGTGGAGGTGATTCTGGGTGAGTGAAACTGGATGCTTCTTCAAGAAATCTTTCAGTGGGTTCGGGGCAGTTAAGAAGTTCTGAGAAGTACCGTGCAAGTTCTTGGCAGTTTTCTTTATTTGTAAGCGCCAATTTTCCGTCTTGTTTCCTAAAACATAAGTTCTGTGGAATGTATCCTCGGATTTTTTCTGTGAATGTTCTGTAGAAATCCCTTGTGTTGTGGTTTCTAAAGTTTTCTTCAACTGACTCCAGTTGTTCTTTCAGGTGCTTTCTTTTCTCTTGCCTGATGGTTTTGGATACTTGTTTTCTGGTCTCATAAAATTCTCGTTGAGTTTTCTGGGATTTTCTACTGTTGTATTTGTGAAACGCAGATTTTCTTATCTCTAGGGCTTGGTTGCATGTTGAGTTCCACTAGGGGTGTTTTGCATTCCTTTTTAAGGGTACCATTTCTCGTGCCTTCTGTATGATTTTGGTGTGGAATTCTTCCCATGTTTTCGCTGGTTGATTTTCCCATGCTTCTTTTAGATCCGTAACAGAATCTGCTTTATGTCAAATTTCTGTTATTGGATTTTCTTGGGGTGGTATTTTCTTGGAGTAACTTTTACTTTAACTCTTGTGAGATAGTGATCAGAGTCGATGTTTGCTCCTCTTCTCACTTGTACATCATGTACCTCTTTCTGCAGCTGATACGAGATAGCTACATGATCAATCTGAAATTCTCCAATGGATTCAATGGGGGACCTCCAGGTTTTTTGTTTCTTAGGATGCTTCCTGAGGGATGTGGACATGATTTTAAGTTTGCACTGTTGACATAGTTCAATGAGCCTTGAGACTTTTCTCTTCGTAAATTTGTGCGCCGGGTAGAGTCCGACAGTTTTCCTGTGTTCCTTTTCTCGGCCGATTTGTGCATTGAAATCGCCTAAGAGTATTTTGACGTCATCCTTTGGAATTTTTGACATCACTTTTTCAAATCTGTTCCAAAATTTGTCCACATTTTGGGGATTCTTCTTCTTGTCTATATTTGTCGGGGCGTGTGCATTTATTAATGTAAATTTTTTATTGGCACACTGAATCCTCATGGTCATTAGGCGATTGCTGATGGAATTAACTTCTTGTATCGAGTTCAGTATACTTTTATGTACTACGAAGCTCATGCCAAATAAAGGGGTCCTATTTAGAATCTTTTGGTCTGTTTTGCTTTTGAATATACGGTAATTTCCATAATCCAAGGTAGCATCATCAGTAAATCGAGTTTCCTGCACGGCAAGGATAAGAATTTTTTGCCGATCAAGTTCTGTGACTAAATTTAGTAATTTTCCTGGTTGTATCAAAGTGTTGATATTGAATGTACCAATGTACGTGGGGGTTTTGTGGGATAGTTTACCAGAGAGCTCAGACTCTCTCCCATGTTTTCGTGGTTGTCGAGGCTCCCCAGAATCCGAAAGCCTGGTTGCCGTCTCAATGCGACGGGTGGATTGGATACCACGTGGAGTAATGTTGTTAGTACGCTCACGAATCATGTTTGGCTTGTAATAGGAAATCCAGCAGTGCTGGGTGCTTAGAAACAGGGATTGTTAGTTCCTGGAGCTTGGTATTGCCGCCGCACCTACAAGGTGACAGACGTGGACCAGGAAGCCGGTGGATACCACTCAGACGCACCTGGATTTTAAACAGGCTTTTTATTACTATCCCAAAAAGCGAGGGTGCCTCTTCCGCCAGTTCCGCCGTACTAATGATCTTCATCTCCGCCTTCACTGCCGTTGAGGTCTTCACTCGTAACCCTGAGCTGGGACCCTTACCAGATGATACACACCGCGTCAGTGTGCTCTGGGACTCACATAGGCAGGGGCGCCACTCCCTGGGCAGGGCTGCCTCCGAAGAGGGTCCCTACCTGCTACCTTATTATTATTATTATTATTATTATTATTATTATTATTATTATTATTATTATTATTATTATTATTATTATCATTATTATTTGGTGGGGAAGTATGCTCGTTAGTGTCGTCTGAAAGGTATGTATATCGCTTAACGGCCCCGGCGTGGACGGACAAGTCGCCGACATAACTCCTAGCCATTCCACTGCGAGGACACCTGTGTTATCGCTGTGTAGAGCGGGTTGTGCCCTCCCCAGGATGAATATTCCTCCTGAATGGATTACAATGTGGACGGACTGATGTCCCCACCAGATATTATTATTATTATTATTATTATTATTATTATTATTATTATTATTATTATTATTATTATTATTATTGTTATTATTAACAACAGATAGGCAGCGTCAGACTAAACTCAGGATTGCGAGGGGGTGTGAATTCGAAATCCTAGTTATCTCGTGATTGGAAGAGTGAAAATTTTGTAGAGTTCCAAGGTAACAGGGGCGTGTGTGAAAAAGTTTGACTACAGGAGCTTAAGGTATTCGAAGACATGTCAGAAACAGTACGAAAATCAACCTTGTCTGATGAATAACGAAATGTATCGACAATAAACTTCACACACAGTTTCAGTTGTGGTTGGAGTACGGGTTTATTTCATGTAAACAACTTAAGCTGCGATGACGGCTTCAATGCACGAAGTGTTGACATGCACGAATGACAAACATTATTATTGTGAGAAAAGTGCACCTTCGAGGGACTTATAAATTATCATGCGCTCATTTTCCTTTTGAACAACTGTACATTCCTACATAAGTGTAGCCTTGGTTTTCCTATGCAGCAGTTAACTTCTGTAGCACATTTACCACTTTAAGTTATCGTCTCATCAATAAGTTAATATTCAGATAAAAAATAAGTATGATTTAACCATTTAAGTGTCACATAGTCCTTAGCATTTAACCATCTACTTTAAATTTATGTATCATTCTGAATGTATTGTCATAGGACAAACGGATGCATAGAAACATACCAACAGTTGAGTACATTCAGCAAGTAGAGGAGTGTTAACGTTGTCAGGCACATAAGTTGAAAGAAATATGCACCTCGTACAGTAAAGATATAACGTTCCTCACGCTCCATTAAACTTGACACTTGTTATTAAGCCATTGGCTTAAGGGTACTAGAACATACGACTGTTATGTATGACATTAGTGGAAAGAACGTATGTTCATGACTCTTCATTTGGATCTTTCAAAACCACATTGTGGAGTTGCAGTTCGGGTAAATGAACTATACACCGTAATTCAAGAGTAACTAACGCAGAAGGTTTATTTTTCGTGATCTATTCAGAAACACACTTCAGCACGGAAGAATAATTCATGTGAAATGAAAACATCTTCAGAGCAGACATGATCTCGGATTCAATACTCATAAGCCTACGGTGCCGAAGGGTGGTCACTAAAGTCCTCGTGAATTAATTGATTGTAGGCTTTTAAAATGTGGACGTGGCGCACAATGTTGAAGATCTCATGAGTAGACCACGTCACCAAAAAGGACGAACTCCATCGTGCCAGGAAATCATGCGGAGTCTTAATGCTCACAGAGAGTTGTTCTCGTTATTTCCACTGCTTCGGTATGTTTGTTAAAATACATAAATATTGTACTAAATAGTATAATTCATTGTAACATTGGTAGAAGTTTTAGGGAAATAATTGAAATGCTTCTATAAGAAAGGAAGAGGAAACTGATTGTATTCTTTCATAATTGCAATATTGAATTTAGGTTAAATCTAATTTTTAGTACTGAATTCCAACTGCATGCATGTTAACAGTTTTGTATATTTGCAGGGAATGTTTTCATCAGAAATTATGTTTGTACTATGAAAAGCTATTCGTTTTTATTGAAGTTCATTTCGCTTGTAAGACACAGCAATTAGTAATTCATATAATATTATTAATGTTCGCCTCCTCGGCTGAACGGTAACCGTTATGGTCCTGAGATAACAGGGCCCCGTCTTCGATTCCTGGTCCAGCCGAAGACATCAGTCGTTGAGTTTCGTAACTCTTGAGATTAAAATGGACGAGAATTCATTTTAAATAACTGTGCTTGAACACATGTTTTATAGACTAGGTGACCTTTTATATGCCCTCACACGGCTTCTAGAATTGTATATTCTTCTAGTTCCTAGAAAAATTGACTATGAGATCGATTTGAACCGTCAGCAAAGAAATCAAAAGATGAGATCGCCTGATGTGAAGGCAACAAGCTTAACATGTTGTTGTTTGGGTCATCAGTCCATAGACTGATGCAGCCCTCCATCCCACCCTATCCCGTGCTAACTCTTCATTTCTGCGTAACAACTACATCCCAGATCTATTCTAATCTGCTTGTCATATTCACACTTTGGTCTACCCCAGCCCTTCTTACCGCCCTCGCTTCCCTCCAAATAAATCAAACAAGTCCTGGCTGTCTTAGGATGTGTTCTATCATTTAGTCTCTACTACTGGTCAAATTTTGCAAATTGTTCTTCTCTTACCTATTCAATTCTGTGCTTCTTACTTCGTAATTCGATCTATCCACCTCACCTTCAGCATTCTTCTGTAATGTCAAATTTCAAAACCATCTATGCTCTTTCTTTCAGAGCTAGTTCTCCATGTTTCATTTCCACACAATCCAACACTCAAATTTGGTTATTCTACTTCCTAAATAACCATATTATTCATCTGCTTCCTTCAAAACTTAATTTCCTGATATAATATTTACTGCATCAACTGTCTTCGTTCAACTGCACTCCATTACTTTAGGATTTGTTTATTTTCACCTGTTACTCAAGTCTGTGTCTTTTCCGCTCATCAATTTCTCTAAATCTTTTGCAGAAGAGTTTAGTTTTCCTCTCCTTGTATTGTGATTTATTTTCAGTATTCGTCTTTTATTTCCTTTACCGTGTGCTCTTTAATAAACATTTTCCGATAATAAATGTTGCAATCTTCCTGCACTACTGGATGGGATCGCCCGATGTGCAGGCAACAAGCTAAACACATTAGTAATAAAGGTTGCATTGCCTGTACCGATGGGGGGTATCGCCAGATGTGCAAGTCAATGTAATCATAGTGGTAATAAAGGTTGCTTCTTCCTGTACCAATAGTGAGTGGGGGAATTGCCAGATGTGCAGGTAAATCTGAACATACTGATAATACAAGTTTCATCTTCCTGTACCAATGGGCGAGGGGGAATTTCCATATGTGCAGGTAAATCTCAACATACTGGAATAAAGGTTGGATCTTCCTGCGCAAATGCGTGGGATCACAAGATGTGCAGGCGAAGAGCTGAACTTACCAGTAATTAAGGTTTCATCTTTATGTAGCAATTTTGTTAGCATAGTCTACATTTTTATTTGGTTTTCTGACTATACTATGGTAGCTTTACAACTCTACCGTCATAAAATACAGAAAATCTGTGTATTTCGGTCACATATTACAAAATGGCAAATAAAGCCCGATACAGCTGATCATAAAATTCAAGATGGTACGAAAACATGGACGTGGGTGGAGGGGACAATCGTGGACTTCCGATAGTGATTCGACCTACACGATACTGCTACTCTCATATGAAAAAACAGAATAGTAAAACTTGTCCGATAACTTCTGTGATGATACCGACACCAGAATAATAATAAGAAGAAGACCTAGTGAGATGGACGCGCAGTTCAGGTCGCGAAGCTTTGAATTGGAATTCGGGAAATGGTGGGGTCAAATCTCACCATCGGCAGCCCTGATGGTGCTTTTGCATGATTTTGAATTTCAAACTAAGATGTACCTTAATTACATCTAACTGGATTAACATACTATTTACATCAATTCGTTAGTTATGTATATGCATTTCATCAGTATATGCTAATTAAATTATACACCAACAGAAATATATTATATATTAATATATTTTTGTATATTCGCATATAAAAAAGTTACGAATAGTGTTTGTCACGTGTTAAACGTCTGTGGAAAACCGTGCATAGAGTAAAATTGTAATTAAATAAATAATAAAACAATTAATTATTAATCAAATTATTTATAACTAGAGCCCGAATTTTTATGCATTAATAGGTTAGAATGCAAACTTACTGAAGCGAGTAGCAAGTATAGTCTACCTTCACAAAGACTGTGCTGTGGGGTTTGCATAAACTTTAGGGGTACGGCTCATCAGAACCCCTATAATTTACGTTACTCTTGCTACATTGTTGAAGAGCGGGTGGCCGACACTACCGACTAACAAAATTAGTTTTGCAATCTAACCTGTTACTGCATAAAAATCCGGGCTTTATTTATAACTAACTGAACTGGAAGTATGACAAAAATAATCTAAACTTTTTGAATCGTAGTTACTACGAATTTAGCTGTTTTAAGAATAAGTATTATACTATTCTATTTGCCTTTATTCTTTGTGGCAAAGTTAGGACTCAAGATCCTTTCCTAAAATGGATCGCACTTCTAGAACAGTAGGCTACATCTGATAAAAATATCCATAATCTTGCAAACTACAAGTAACATGACACAAAATAACACAAGCACAGTAAACGTACATTCATACAGACATACACTCCATAAGATTCATACACCTTGGCTACACAACATCCAGGAGATGCTCGCAGCAAGACGATAAAGGAATTTAAGCTTTTTATGGCCCTAATGTTTCGGGGGAGATAGATCCAAGATATCACTATTGCGTTCAATTTTCTAAAATAATTTAAAGATAAATCGTAATTAAAAATATCGCTGAAGTTAAATTATAGTTTCCTTCTGGAAAAGTTATGTTTTGATATAAACCATTTATCAAAGTGGAGCCACATGCTCCCCCTAGTATACCGTCACTGCATTGTCCTACATAGGAAGCTTGAAGTGGTGTCTCAACGGCGCACTAGAGCCAGCGAAGTGCTGAGCTCACTGCTATACTGGGGTGAAACGCTGGTAATTTCACGATTGAAAAAAGCCTAAAGACTTCTTGAGCAAACAGGTTGAACATTAGTACTTCCACCTCCAATGAAAGAGCTCAGTGCGGTACAAGCTCGAAAGTTGAAACATTCCCAATGCAAATATGTCAACAATTATGATCACAAGCATGGTTTGCCATAAGCCGTGGTGAATGCAATAAAGCAAATATTTAGGGATTTGGCACACCCAGAAATGTATCATAAATACCTACATGGAAGACCGCAGAATCCTAATGAAAGTGTTAACAATTTAATTCGGTGAGTAATCCATAGCGGGATGTTTGTGGAAATAAAACTCAGCACTTTGACATTTATGAGGTAATAGAAAACTACAAGCAAGGGAACAGGGTGAGGTGCGAGACATTGAGCTCTTCATCCGGAGTGAACATTGAATAAAAACGAAAAGGCAGAGGATAAGAGGAGGAATATGGACTATGCTGCAACAACAGATCAAAAGAAAACAGCAAAATGCATTTTTTGATAATGAGGAAGAATGCCTAAACCATCCATCCTACAGTAAAGAAATACATTGATAAAATTCAGCAGCCATTTCCAGGTTAGAAAAGAACATTTTCTCAAGGACTGCGCAAACTAGAACGACTAGAATTCTACGGACCACTTTTATGGTAAACATTTATTTCCAGAATAATATTTTTGCTAAAGGAAGGAAAAGAAGGCACACATTTCGAGAATATATTCTAAATCCAAGAATGACAGGTATACACAAAAGTGATAGCTTATTTAATACTCCAGATATATATATATAAAATTAAAGATTATATGGCAGGCAGTGAAATGCTTCAAACTCCCCAGTGGACACTTCAAAATGGGCCTAAGGAAGAGGCTGCTGAATGGCTTTTAACATAAATACGTCTGATGTGTGGGTTATCTGGAAATTCGTATAAGGTGACGCGACAATATGTGTGACGGAAGTGTAACCTAGCAATCGTGCAGCCTGTGATGTGAAGTACGGATGGATGGTCTGATAATGTTACCTAGCAACCGTACAGGTTGTGATTTAAGGTATGGATGGATGGTCTGACAATGTTACCTAGCAACCGTACAGGTTGTGATTTAAGGTATGGATGGATGGTCTGATAATGTTACCTAGCAACCGTACAGGTTGTGATGTAAGGTATGGATGGATGGTCTGACAATGTTACCTAGCAACCGTGCAGGCTGTGATTTAAGGAATGGATGGATGGCCAGGTAATGTTGCCTAGCAACCGTGCAGGCTGTGATGTAAGGTATGGATGGATGGTCTGATAATGTTACCTAGCAACCGTGCAGGCTGTGATTTAAGGAATGGATGGATGGCCAGGTAATGTTGCCTAGCAACCGTGTAGGCTGTGATGTATGGTTATGAATGAATGGTGAGATAACGTTACCTAGCAACCGTACAGGCTGTGATGTAAGGTTATGAATGAATGGTGAGATAACGTTACCTAGCAACCGTGCAGGCAGTGATGTAAGGTATGGATGGTCACATTATGTTACCTAGCAAACGTGCAGGCTGTGATGTAAGGTATGTATGGATGGTCTGACAATGTTACCTAGCAACCGTACAGGCAGTGATGTAAGGTTATGAATGAATGGTGTGATAACGTTACCTAGCAACCGTACAGGCTGTGATGTAAAGTTATGAATGAATGGTGAGATAACGTTACCTAGCAACCGTGCAGGCTGTGATGTAAGGTATGGATGGTCACATTATGTTACCTAGCAACCGTGCAGGCTGTGATGTAAAGTATGGATGGTCACATTATGTTACCTAGCAACCGTGCAGGCTGTGATGTAAGGTATGGATGGATGGTCTGATAATGTTACCTAGCAACCGTGCAGGCTGTGATTTAAGGAATGGATGGATGGCCAGGTAATGTTGCCTAGCAACCGTGCAGGCTGTGATGTATGGTTATGAATGAATGGTGAGATAACGTTACCTAGCAACCGTACAGGCTGTGATGTAAGGTTATGAATGAATGGTGAGATAACGTTACCTAGCAACCGTGCAGGCAGTGATGTAAGGTATGGATGGTCACATTATGTTACCTAGCAACCGTGCAGGCTGTGATGTAAGGTATGGATGGATGGTCTGAAAATGTTACCTAGCAACCGTACAGGCAGTGATGTACGGTTATGAATGAATGGTGTGATAACGTTACCTAGCAACCGTACAGGCTGTGATGTAAAGTTATGAATGAATGGTGAGATAACGTTACCTAGCAACCGTGCAGGCTGTGATGTAAGGTATGGATGGTCACATTATGTTACCTAGCAACCGTGCAGGCTGTGATGTAAAGTATGGATGGTCACATTATGTTACCTAGCAACCGTGCAGGCTGTGATGTAAGGTATGGATGGATGGTCTGACAATGTTACCTAGCAACCGTGCAGGCTGTGATGTAAGGTATGGATGGATGGTCTGACAATGTTACCTAGCAACCGTGCAGGCTGTGATGTAAGGTATGGATGGATGGTCTGACAATGTTACCTAGCAACCGTGCAGGCTGTGATGTAAAGTATGGATGGTCACATTATGTTACCTAGCAACCGTGCAGGCTGTGATGTAAGGTATGGATGGTCACATTATGTTACCTAGCAACCGTGCAGGTTGTGATGTAAGGTATGGATGGTCACATTATGTTACCTAGCAACCGTGCAGGCTGTGATGTAAGGTATGGATGGTCACATTATGTTACCTAGCAACCGTGCAGGCTGTGATGTAAGGTATGGATGGTCACATTATGTTACCTAGCAACCGTGCAGGCTGTGTTGTAAGGTATGGATGGATGGTCTGACAATGTTACCTAGCAACCGTGCAGGCTGTAATGGAGGGTATGGATTGATGGTCTGACAATGTTACCTAGCAAC
Organism: Anabrus simplex; assembly: GCF_040414725.1. Lineage (NCBI taxonomy): Eukaryota > Metazoa > Arthropoda > Insecta > Orthoptera > Tettigoniidae > Anabrus > Anabrus simplex. Next base: position 35,859,854 of record NC_090278.1, read on the forward strand.
CGTGCAGGCTGTGATGTAAGGTATGGATGGTCACATTATGTTACCTAGCAACCGTGCAGGCTGTGATGTAAGGTATGGATGGTCACATTATGTTACCTAGCAACCGTGCAGGCTGTGATGTAAGGTATGGATGGTCACATTATGTTACCTAGCAACCGTGCAGGCTGTAATGGAAGGTATGGATGGATGGTCTGACAATGTTACCTAGCAACCGTGCAGGCTGTAATGGAAGGTATGGATGGATGGTCTGACAATGTTACCTAGCAACCGTGCAGGCTGTGATGTAAGGTATGGATGGATGATCTGATAATGTTACCTAGCAACCGTCTAGGCCATGTTTTATGCCTCGTATCCATTTGAAATTAGATACCGTAGATGGATGGCCATGGCTGGGAGATATATATATGATCATTTGATTTTCGCAGAGGGAAAAGTGGTTTTTTTTTTTTTGTGGCGCTGTATGCAGCCGAGAGATGGACACTGAGGGAAGAAGATATTGGGAGGACGGAAGCATTTGAGATGTGGTTGTGGAGAATAAGAGAAGGGATCTGCCAGAAAGAATACAGAATGTGGGGGAATTTGAAACAGTTGGAGGAAAGGGAGAGCTATGAAAAACTTTCCAAGCAAGGGAGAAGAACTGGATGCGAAAAGAGTGTTTTGTTGATGGGCGCCCTAGAAGGAATGGAGGACAGAGAAGGTGACATCAGCACCTGCCAACGATCACTCACAGCTGTAACATGCCGGTAAGACAAGAAAACTGATACATCGTCTGTTCTATCGCTACCTAATCAAATATCTTTACCCTACAAAATTAGTTTAGTTGAAATGTAAGAAAAAAAATCTCATATCAGGATAAAATTTGACTTCTATAAAAATGATAACCAATGTAAACCATAAAAGATAAGAAAGTTGTATTCTCTGAAACCACAAACAATACCCGACTTCACATTCTATAATCATTCAGGCTGGTGCATATAAGAAGAACAAGAAGTGAGCTGGCTAAACGATACATGTCGTATAGCTGTGGGCAGACGTTCGGAAGATTATGGGTTCAACGCCTACCGTGGGAAACCCTTCAGTTGTTTTCCGTTTTTTCCCATTTTCACTCTCGAAAAAAGCTAGGTAGGTAAGGGTTATTCTGCCCGAAGGCAGGTCCGAACCTCCGCAGAGGTGTTCCTGAGCCAGAGTTTACGTGCGGTAGGGTGGCCAGTTCCTTTCCGCTCCTCCATTCCCTTACCCCCCACCAACAGCGCGTGGCAACCCATCCAACTCCCGACCACGCCCAATGTTGCTTAACATCGGAGATCTCACGGGATCCGGTGTTTCAACACGGCTACGGCCGTTGGCTCAAAAAAAGAAAGCTAGCATCTACCTTAATTATGGCCATGGCCGCTGCATTCACCATCGCAGCCATCTTCCATCCTCACATCACCGAAAATACTGAATGTGTTAGTGAGAGGTTAAACCGTTAAATAATAATAATAATAATAGAAAAGATGGAAAGATGTTACGGTATAACTTAGAATACTTACACCAAAAAGTGCTTATCAACAAAAATTAAAATAAAGCACTACACCACAGTACTGAAACCAGAATGCCTGTATCCCAGCGAATGTATGGCACTGAACTACAAGCGTGATAAATTAGAAATATTAGAAAGAAGAATTATAAGGAACATATTAGGTCCTCTAAGAATTTCAGAGTTTCGGAAATTATGAAGTAACAATGAAATTTACCCCACAACATAGAAAACATATCATAAACAATAAGAAAAAGGAGATTGCTATTTCTTGGACACATTTACAGAATGGATGACAATAGACTAACTAAACGAATCTTCAAGTACCTTTGGGAAAAGAAATCAACTACCACCTGGATTCAAGAAGTCAAGAAAGACCTGGAAAGGAACAACATACGAGAAGAAGAATTATTGGAAAGAAAGATTTTTAGGAAGAAAGTCTTACAAATAGAAGGATTTCAAGGAAGGAAGGAAAAGAAGACAGGCACAAAGTGGACTGAAGACAGGAAAAAGGAACACAGTGAAACAATGAAATAATACTGGAAGAAAGGGAAAGAACAACTAAGGAGGAAGAATTGAAATTGTAACGTGGTCCTCAGAAGGCCGGAACTGAATAATAATAATAATAATAATAATAATAATAATAATAATAATAATGTTCAAGTGCAATTTGGAAAACAAAATAAAATGCCAGGAGTAAAAATCAAAATTCTGATATTTGCTGATGGTATTTTCACTTTAGACGAAACTGCAGACGATCTGGAGAAATTGCTGAATTGTATGGACAGAGTCTTGGGAAATGAGTACAGAATATTAATAGAAATAACACCAATACAAAAGTGCTCGAGCGGAGTCGAACGAAGTTGATGCAGTTAATATTAGGTTAGGAAATGAAGTCTAGGAAGTAGATGAATATTGTTACTTGGTAGTATAATAACTAGTAATGGCAGAAGTAAGGACAATATAAAATGCAGACTAGCACAAGCAAGGAAGACCTTTCTTAATAAAAGATATTTGTTCACTTCAAACATTGATGTAGGAATTCGAAAGATGTTTTTTGAAGACTTACTTCTGGAACGTGGTATTGCATGAAGTGAAACATGGACATTAACTAGCTCAGAAAGAAAGAGAATAGAAGCTTCTGAAATGTGGTGTTACATAAGATTGCTGAAGTTGAGAAGGGTAGATTGAATCACGAATGAAGAGGTACTGAATTGAATTGGTTAAATTTGACGAAAAGAAGCGATGGAATGATAGGATACATCTTAAGACACTCAGGACTTGTTCAGTTGGTTTTTGAGGGAAGTGTAGGTGGTAAGAACGGTAGGGGCATGAATATGGCAAGCAGGTTAGAGCAGATGTAGGATGTTGTAGTTTAGAAATGAAAAGATTAGCGTGGAGTGGAATGCTGCATCAAACCAGTCTATGGACTAATGACTCAAATAATAATAAAAATGATAACATTATTAATAATAATATATCAGGATGTGCCTTATTCCATAAAAACAGTACAAATTCTGGCTTACGTATGTGCAATATTTGAAATGAAAGGGCACGTCTCTAGTTCTGATTGCACGTATAATTGGAGGTCCTATGACTGAGGCCCTATGGTCTATTAACTTGGGAGCGTGAGTTGGCCACCACAGGGCGTTTAACTGAGTCCTGGCAGTACATGCACTTACTAGCGCCAGGCTTCTCACTGTCAACTATCTTATCGGACCTCTCTTGGTCGACTCTTGCTCTTTTCCGACCCTAACGGTATTTGGTTGCGAGTCTTTCATTTTCACGACCTTGGTGGCCTTTGTCTTCCTTTTTCCGGCACTTTCATTTTTTCCTTCTGATTAGTGTTAATAGGGGATATTTGCACAGTTGCACTTATTCATAAAACAAGAATCATCACCACCAACTCTGGTATGAATAATATCACTAAAATTGCAGGCTTACTAATACGCGCTCAACTAGTATGGGCGGGAATATTGATGTCGCACATTTACAAACAGTCTGGTAGAGAAACTAGAAATGTATTGGGCGACGCTTTGCTAAGAGTTCAGTAATATTTGCAGAGCAAATACTGAATGTTGTCAAGTAGCCGATAACGTACATTACAGAGTAGGTAAGGGTTATTCTGCCCGAAGGCAGGTCCGAACCTCCGCAGAGGTGTTCCTGAGCCGGAGTTTACGCGCGGTAGGGTGGCCAGTTCCTTTCCGCTCCTCCATTCCCTTACCCCCCACCAACAGCGCATGGCAACCCATCCAACTCCTGACCACGCCCAAGTACATTACAGAGTGCCGTTGGAAATTAATTCCACTCATCACTAAAAGCCTCGACTGCCAATTTTATACCTTACTATTATTTTTTACTTTATATGCTAGTCTCATTAGAATGCTCCATTAATCCCAGTATTACGCAAGAATAGAGAAGATCATGAATTTCCCTCACCAATTGAAGCAGCCGGAAGCAAGACGTATTTGTTCCACGTCGTAGTTGTTTGGCTCATCAGTGCATAGACTGGTTTGATGCAGCTCTCCATCCCACCCTATCATTACTAACCTTTTCATTTCTACGTAAATAAGATTCCTACATGTGCTCTAATCTGTTTGTCATATACAAACCTTAGTCTACCCCTGACAATCTTACAGCATACGCTTTTCTTAAACACTAAATGAAAACGTCCTGGGTGTCTTAAGATGTGTACGAGTATTATCGTTTTAACTCTCCTTCTGGTCAAAATTTCGTCAAATCTTTATCCTCTCACTAATTCCATTCAATATCTCTTCAGCTGTGTTTCGATCAACCCATCTTTGTTTTCCTCTGCAACACCACATTTCAAAAGTTTATATTTGATTTCTTTCTGAGCTAGTTATCGTCCATGTTTCACTTCCATACAATGCCACGCTCCAGACGAAAGTCTACAATAATATTTTTCTAATTTTTCTAATTCCTAATTCAAAGTGAGTAATTTATTTTCTTAAAAAAGGCCTTCCTTGCTTGTGCTAGTCTGTATTTTATGTCCTCCTTACTTCTTCCATCATTGGTTATTCTGCTAATCAAGTAACAATAAGCATCTACTTTTTTAAGACTTAATTTCGTAACCTAATATTTCCTACATCACCTGACCACATACGATTACATTAGTTTTGGACTTATTTAATTTTATCTTGTAATCCTTTTCCAAGGCTCTGCTCATACCATTCAGCGATTTCTCCAGATATTGTGAAGATTCAGATAAAATTACAATGTCATCGGCTTCTCCTTAGAATGTGATTCCCTTTACAAATTCCTTTTAAATTTCCTTTATCGCCTGAAAAGGAGAGAGGACAAAATCCAGCGTTTCCTCACTCCTTTCTGGATTGCTGCGTCTTTTTCATAGCCCTCGATTGCCATCAATGCAGATTGATTTTTGAGCAGATTGTATATAATTCTTATTTCTCTTTATCTAATCCCGATCATCTTTAGATTTCCAAATAGCTCGTTCCAATCAATAGAATGAAATATTTCACACGTATATGAAAACTATAAAACTTACACGATGCCTGAATATCCCCTGCAGACAAAACTTCAGTATGGAGACCCGTACATGTGGCCACTGCTACGTCTACTCATTACAATACAGCTAGAAGAGAAGTAGAACAATAAAGTCTGTTTACGACCGTCGTCGCTACAATAAAAGCTATCATTACCTCAGCTTCACTGGCCGTACAAGTTAAACTGCCGTCTGTGGTCTCAGCCTTACCGCGACTTTCAGAACCGCAGGAGGCATCTTCTATTTCTTTACAATTTACTAAACCATCATCTGCTTACAGATGGCGTCAGTGAACTTCATAAACCATTATTACAGGAAGTACTGGTTTCGAAATAATATTTAATATATTTTTCGAAATTCACAATAAAGAATTGTCTAAGCATTTCAGGATATCTTATTTAAGGATCGAAAGTTCATCTAAGTAATCAAATATTTATAGTGGTTAAATCTCTTGCAGGTACAGAAAATAATAATTTCTGCCATCAACAACCATTATCGATATAGTGTTCTAACTTCCCTTTAATTCTATTCTCGATGAAAAAAGCACGAATTGCTCTAATAGCGTCGGGGTCGAAAAAGAACAAGAGTTGACCAAGGGAAGTCGGCTAGGATAGATGAAAGCGAGGAGCCTGGCACAAGTAAGTGGAAGCAATACCAGGACTCAGCTCAGGACCCCGTGGTCGCCAACACACGCTCCCAAGTTGAGACCACCTGTGCCACATTTATTCGCCCCTTATGACAGGTAGGGGATACCGTGGGTGTTTTTCTACCACTCCCATGCACGGGGGTAGGCTACATACATAACTACTGGCTTCAGAACTGTTCCAATGTGACGTATTTTAGTGTTTTGGGAAAGGCGATTTTATTTATTTATTTATTTATTTATTTATTTATTTATTTATTTATTTATTTATTTATTTATTTATTTATTTATTTATTTATTTATTTATTTATTTAGTTATTTTTTTGGTCCCAGGAATTAACCTAATAGTTCCTTTTGATTTAGGTTGAGTGAACCTCAGATCCATATGCCTCTATATAAGTGAAAATTTCGTATCTAAATTGTTCGACTTCCTGACAGGGAATCGAACGTACGTATTTCAGGGTGAACAGGTAGCACCTCATTGCCTAAGGATAAGGTAAATATTCCGTCAATGACTGATACACGCAGTTAGTCGTAACACCCCTCACTCCGGCAATCCACACTACACTCTCGCAGTGAGATCTCCTTCCCGTGCAGTTCTTTGACCCGATCTCTGCAGCTGCGCGACGACACGACGTCCCGCCAGAGCGAGACGCTGTAGCGGCGGACGGGGGGCGGAAGACGCATGCGCTCACCTGCCAAACAAGTGACAAGCATTGATCAGTAGTGCCAACCACTTCTCTTGTAATTAAAGCAGCTGCTGGAAAACAAGGTAACGCCCGATAGGACAAGGAGAAAATAAATTACAATCAATTTATTTACACTACCAATGGCTTGAAAATAAACGGAGCTTTTCACACTTTAAATTATGTATTGTAGGTCTTTTCTAAGCCTGTTTGGACATTAATTAATTAATTTAAAAAGTTTCTTCCTCACAATTTAAATTGAAAGTAACAATGTTACAACTCAAGACAATGTTAGGACGTAATTATAAGGCTCAAGATAGGTGAGCTGGTAAAACACCTTGTGTTCAATTCCAGATTGTGACAGAAGGTTCGTATTATTTCACAACTAAACTGTCCTTAAATTTCAGCCAGTAAGGCAGAAAAGCCATAAAGTAATGTCACAATAGCCTCATAACATGCAGGTCAGTTTGATCTTCAACCTAGGGTTCTCAAACTAAGGTTTACCACTGCGTACAGAAAAACAGTAACTTTCTTTCCCCCTAGTAACGATTGGTATCTCCTCAAAAATTCTTTAAATCGGACATTCTATTCCGAATTTTGACTTAGGATAACAGACAGAGTAATTGCTTTTTCTTTCAACTCTAAGCCTAGGATATGATACTGACTAGACCCAAATACCCTTCTGCTTTCTAATATCCTGCGTTACTGTACTGTCTGTACCACCGAGGGTCAACTTCGTTAAGCTCATCTCAGGTATATCTTGGTTCACTGGAGTATGCATGATTACCTACGCTATTTTAATTTTAATAATAATAATAATAATAATAATAATAATAATAATAATAATAATAATAATAATAATAATAATAATAATAATAATAATAATAATAATACCGAACGAGTTGCCCATGCTGTTAGAGGTGGCAGATGTGATCTGGCATTCTGGAGGTAGTGGGGTCGAACCCCCACTGTCGAAAGCTCTGAAGATGGTTTCCCGTGTTTTGCCATTTATACACCGGGCAAATACTGGGGCTATACCTTAATTAAAGCTGCGGCCGCTTCCTTCCACTGTTAAACCTCTCCTTTCCAGACGTCACAGTATGACCTATCTGTGTCAGTTTGACGTAAAAAAATGTGTAATAATAATAATAATAATAATAATAATAATAATAATAATAATAATAATAATAATAATAATAATAATCATAATAATCATAATAATAATAAAATCCGCCTCTGTGGTGTAGTGGTTAGTGTGTTAAACTGTTACCCGCGAAGCACCAGGTTCGATTCCCGGCTCTGCCATGATATTTGAAACGTGGTACGAGGGCTGAAAGGCGAGTCCATTCAGCCTCAGGAGATCAGCTGAGTATAGGGGAGTTCGATTCCCACTTCGGCCATCCTGGAAGTGGTTTTCCGTGATTTCCCACTGCTCCTCCAGGTAAATTCGGAATGGTACCTAAGTTAAAGCCACGGCCGCTTCCTTCCCTCTTCCTTGTCTATCCCTTCCAATCTTTCCATCCCCCCACAAAGCCCCTGTTCTGCATAGCAGGCGAGACCCCATGGGCGAGGTACTGGTCATCCTGCGGAATTGTATCCCACAACCCAAAGTCTCTCACTCCAGGGCACTTCCCATGAGGCGGAAGAAGTGTGATTCCCTCACTGAGTCAGGGGTTAAAAAAGCCTTGAGGGTAAACTGAATAATAATAATAATAATAATAATAATAATAATAATAATAATAATGCTTCGGATGTTAAGAAAATATAAGTCATCCCTGAACTTATTTTACCAGTAATCTAAAAAATAACAGTGAATGGCGGGCCCCTGACGGCGTTTAAAGCAATTTTTTGTTGTTTATAAATTCACATTTTGGCAGTTTCTATTGTTTTGGTAATATTTAGTTCATTTTAGTGAGGTAAGTTCACGGCCGAGAGGATTCGTCGTGCTGACAACGCGACACTCCGTAATCTGCAGGCCTTCGGTCTGAGTAGCGTTTGCTTGGTAGGCCAAGGCCCTTCGAGGGCTGCAGTGCCATGGGGTTTGGTTTGGGTTTGGTTTAAGTTCACACTTGGTTGTATTTTGAACATTTTTGCATAAATTCAGGCGTCATTTTTAACAGGATACATGTTACCCGAGTCGAGTTTCAAACTGAGAATTTCAAAATGCCGTTGTGGATATATTTTTCTTTCTTTCCCCCAAACGCATAGGTAGCAGTTTAGGAGAGCTGATTCTGAGAAAGAGCTGGTGCTCGGGTATCTCATTGAAGAGGATGTCACTTCAGTAGAAACAATTAACAAACATTGCTTTCTCTCGCCCAGTTCATCCTTGACGGGTCCACTTACAACTTTCCCTTACACCACCAACAAATTTCATGAGATTGTTCATATCTGTAGCACACTATCATGCCTAAAGTGAAGTGCAGTGAAGGTGAAAAGATAAAAAAAATATGTGAAAGAGTTCGAGGAAGAGATATTTAGTCCTGACGGAACAATTATCTTTTGTAAACCGTATTAAGTAAATGTAGCGGCAATGAGGCGATTTAATGTGAAGGAATTTTACACGTTTTCATGTTCTGTAGCTCTGTGTGTCTGCTGTATTATTATTGAACACTTTTTGGTATCCTACTTTCTTTCTTTCTTTCTTTCTTTCTTTCTTCATCTGTTTACCATCGAGGGTTAGTTTCTCCCTCGGATTCAGCGAGAAATCCCACCTCTACCGCCGCCACAAGGGCAGTGTCCTTGAGCGTGAGACATTTGTTCAGGGGATACAACTGTAGAGGAGGAATAGTACCTCGCCCAGGTGGCCACTCTTGCTATGCTGTGGAGGGATGGGAAGATTGGAAGAGATAAACAAAGAAGAGGGAAGGAAGCGGCCGTGGCCTAGAGGAGAACGGGAAAACCACGGAAACCAGTTCGAGTACATCCTTCTGCTCAGTTGACCTCCTGAGGCTGAGTGGACCCTTTACCAGCCCTCTTACAAATTATTTTTCCAAATTTCGTGGCAGTGCCGGGAACCGAACCCGAGCCTTAGGGTGGTAGCTAATCACACTAACCACTGCACTCCACAGACGGACATCTTAATAATAATAATAATAATAATAATAATAATAATAATAATAATAATAATAATAATAATAATAATAATAATAATAATAATAATAATAATAATAATAATGTTGTTTCCCTGCCATTAATCCTTACACTTCTCCCACCACGTGGATTTGAATCAATTGAATCAACTGAATGGTACGAGGCAATTGTATTATTATTCTCTCACTGCCAGCTCGCGAGCAGTAGTTCAGTGGTAGCATTCTTATTTAGGCTAAGAATCTGGAGTTTTGCAGCGTTAGGAACGCGTCGTGGCAGAAGTGCTAATTTCATATTTTTTTAATTTCTTTGTAATTTTACCTACATGTTAATTTACAGGAACAGAAAGTCAATCACCTAGAAATGAAAAAAACAGCTTCGGACCGGGTTCGAACCACACAACCCGCGATGCGCAGGCAGGAGCCACAACAGTAACGCTAGCGAGTACTTGTCGTGGGCACTATGATTAAATCATGAACAGGTACAGCGCTTTGTATTATATGAATTTTAATCGATATATTTTTCACAAATATTTAAGCGGTACATTTTAAAACTTTGAATTTGTGGTGTACATAATGTCTTCTACTCATAAACGAAGCTTGAAGAAAATCGTCTGAGGTCGCTGATGGTAGCATACGACTCTGGATCTGATGTCAACTTCGCATAAGCACTATTTGAACTAGAAAGTGTGAACCTTCACCAAGAAATTTAACTAGGTAATTCTTGTCTGATCACCAGAACAGTAGTATCTGATTGTATTACAATTGTGAAGGAAATGTTTAAAACACAAAAGTGTTAATCATTCAAATATTTCCAGCGTTTGTCTCTCAAATGTAGGACTCCATTTCATTGCGTGTTGAGGTGAACTGTTTGGTAAAATAAAGATGTCCAGAGCTCCTCTCATAATTCATTGAAGGAACATTTCTGACGTAAAGTTTGTACGGCAGTCATTGAGCAGCTTGACTTACAGTCACATGGTACTGAATCAAAATATCCATGACTTGCGAAGTAATTTTCTCTTAACGGATGTCGAGATGCCCCGTCAAACCAATAACATGCTCCACACACAGACTTTCAGAACATCTTTTTAATACACATCTCGATGTTTGAAGTGGCAAAATCCATGTTCTTGCTTGTTTTGTCACCATTTCATAGCCTCCTTACTTTATCCATTGCACCTTATTCTACCCACCAAGTAAAAATACTCATCTGCATCCTTTAACATTGCGTTTCTTTATGTAATATTTCCTGCATTACCTGACCATATACTTTTTCCTCAGGATTTATTTATCATCAGCTTGTACTCCATCTTCAGGACTGTGTCTATACCGTTCAACAGTTTCTCCAAATCTTCTTCAACTACCATTTCATCCAGCGAGAATAACATTATTTATAGTCTACAGCATAGTGCAATATTCCCTGACTTAACACACTGATGTTCATTAAATTCTGTTCACCCATTTTCTCGTGGTTCGAAGTTGACTTGGCAAAAAAATCGAAGTTCATGAATATCTCTATTATCATATCCGGTAGGTAAAAATGTATAAGTCGGGCTCAGTGGCTCAGATTGTTGAGGCGCTGTCCTCCTGACCTAAACTTGCCAGGTTCGATCCTGGCTCGGCCGGTTGTATTTGAATGTACTCAAATACGTCAGCTTCGAGTCGGTAGATTTACTGGCATGTAAAAGAACTCCTGCGGGACAAAATTCTGGCACCTCGGCGTATTCGAAAACCGTCGCAAAGTAGATAGCGGATCGTAAAAACAATAAAATTATTATTCTTAATATTATATAAGGCATAAATCATCGGAAACTTAATTCTATCTAACATTACTTATGTATCGATAGGATCACTACTAACGTTCAACCCTCCGTCCCTCAAGGCGCAACAGCCCCGAAGGGCCTTGGACTACCAAGCGACCGTGGCTCAGCCCAAAGACCTGCAGATTACGAAGTGATGTGTAGCAGCACGATGAAATCTCTCGACCCTTATTCGTGTATTTCGAGAACGGGAACACTATATCACCTTCAGATAACTCCTCAATTGTAACCATATAGGCTGATTAGACCTCTAACCAGCACACTCAGGTCCACGTAAACATCCTTGATCTGGGCAAGAATCGAACCCGAGGCCTCCGTGTAAGAGGCAAGCACAGTACCATTGCACCGCAGGGCCAGCGACTAATAACATAGACGGGTTAAATTATTAATAATATAATAAACAAGTCTTGATTTCTGTTCCTTAGACTGTGATTTTTTTTCTTTTCCTTTAATGCTAGTTCTATACAAACATTGACAGGAAGCAGTAACAAACTGCAGACCTACCTCACTAATCTTCTAGAAAGCTGCTTCATTCTGGTAAACATAATAATCAGCGTCATTCATAGGAAATCAATTTGTAATAAAGTACACAATTGAAGTGAGATTACGTTTTCAAAATTGCAATATAGAGTAAAGAACAAAAAAATGAATGTCGATTGCAATAAAGTCGATGCCTTTGAAACGTAGTGTTGTCGTAGAATCTTAAGTGTCTCGTGAAATGGAACTGGAGAATAATCAACATTATCAATGAGAGGACGTTTTTTACCTACGTCGTAAGAATAAATAACTTCGAACTCCTGTTGATAAGAGAGCGTATTAAATAGTAATAGGCCCGGGGGCTAAACGCTGGTAAACACAGATTTCCGAAGCAACATGCAACAATTTTTAAAACTCCCTCGCAGACAGCTGAAGGACGTAAGAACTATGGAAGGATTGTGTTGCAGGAAGTCACCACACCCCGGACAAGGCGTACGAAAGAGGAGGAGAAAGTTAATGTGAAATTACACAGTGATTTCACATCTTATGTCTGTGATACGGCTGCTCAGTTTTCCGGCGGCCATCTCCTCCCGTTCCGGAGTTACCATTCTTTCTCTCTTTGTGTACATTTAATTTGGAGTGCTGCCTCTCCACAGTTTAGGTGACGTGCCATTCACTCAGATTGACCTTCAGTAAAGGCGCGGTAAGTCCTCCGTGACGTCTCGTAGACGTATGATACCACTTGCGTCTTTTACTGCTTCACCCCTCTACAGCAGAGAACGTGACGGAGCTAGAAGGAGTTCAACGCCGGGTAGAACGACTAATTTAGATACTGCCACTCATAACAGCTCTCTGGAAACAAATAGATCTTGCTTTTCTGAGAAAATCTCTCGCAGGTAACATTCACATCAACACCTTCAGCGGAACTACTGTTGCACTCAAAGAAGTTGAGGTGTGTCCGCTTGCGAGAACAGCGTCTTATCAAAGTGGTATCTTTATTCGTTCTGCTCGGCTTTGCAATGAAGTCTCATCACAGACAAATGAACTACCTGCCGAAAAATTTGTAAAGAGGTAAAAAATGTATATATAATGAAGCCTTCTGTACGTAATTGTCTACAGTGTGAATATTCAGTGTGCGTGCGGGGACGGATGAGAGTTTATGTGATCTCGAGTGAGGGAGACTGTATGGGGGTATGAATGAGCCAGTCTATCTGATGTATATGTGGGGATTCAAATGTAAGAGAGGGAGAGATTAGAATTACTTGAATGTTGAACAGGTATTGTGAATATTATGTAAATAATACGCCTATGTGAACACGGTAAATGCATATAAGCACTTTCTGTAGACTATAGCTGTAATTTTTAAGATTATCAATTTTTTTTTTTTTTTGCTAGTTGTTTTACGTCGCACCGACACAGATAGGTCTTATGGTGACGATGGGATAGGAAAGGGCTGGGAGTGGGAAGGAAGCGGCCGTGGCCTTAATTAAGGTACAGCAGGAGGCGCTGGTGTGAAAATGGGAAACCATGGAAGGTCATTTTCAGGGCTGCCGACAGTGGGGTCCGAACCTACTGTCTCCCGAATACTGGATACTGGCCGCACTTAAGCGACTGCAGCTATCGAGCTCGGTTTATCATTTTAAATGGGGATGGAGGCACCTTCGTGCATGTAGGGCTATGCCCTTTCTCCATTCAGCGTTCCTGAATTGTATCTACAATTTGTGGAAAATAGTAATAAAAATAATAATCATAATTGGCTAGAAGACATTAAGGCGGACCTCCGAGAAATGAATATCACAGACGGCATCAAAGAAGATCGTGGAGCTTTTAATACAATAGTATCCAAGCAAAAATTCGTGCAGAAACCTAAAAAGAAAGCTGAGAGAAGTGCTCCACAGAACGCAAGAGGTAACACAGAGCATTCACGAAGAGATTTTGGAAGGATAAGAAGGTAAAAGCTCAGGCCAACGAACAAGTTCAAACGCGCTCTTTGAATAGGCATAACAAAGAAAGAATAATAATAATAAGATTTTGAGAAAGATATGAGAGAGGTAAGTACGTATTATAATTGACAGTTTTAGTTTCAGAAGGATGGTGAAGAGCTTTCAGGGTTTTATGTTGGAGACAGAACCGAGAAAACGGAGAGGCAATTTACCAGAGGAGTGGAAGATATCGCTGATCGATGAGCTCAAGAGATACTGGCAGGGTGTCAAAGCCGGCAGACGAACAAAACACAGACACTGAAAATCAGATTGGTTGTTATCAATGAGTCCATAGAGGATCAATTCGAAATACATAGAAAGTGTTATTACTGATATTTTTAATTAATCTATACAATATCGGAGCCACGATGAGATTCATCTCAACATTCAAACCAGACAGATAGTGTGGGACCACAAACTGGTGATTCTCAATCAGTTATGAGAATAAATCAACCAAATTTCGAAAGTGGATTAGAAGAAATTATTACTCTTAAAGGTCGACGATAGTGATATTGAACCTGATTACCAGATGAGCCTCGATAGTGGTGATTAAACCCCTGAACTTTAGCCACTAGTAGGTTAGAATGGAAATGAATTTGGTTATAAAGTAAACTCGTGTCCTCATCCCGAGGTGGTGCAGCTCTTTTCAGGCACAGGAGGTGAGCTGCATGTACCATTAAAACCGCATACCAGCCCTCCTGCCATTCTTAAATTTCTGGCAGGACCGGGAATCGAACCCGGGCCCCCGAGGACGGCAGCTAATAACACTAACCACTACGGAGGTGGACAATTTGGTTATAAGGAAGTGTTATTTAGCTCGTTATTCCGTTATGTAGCGAGAGTAGTAAAAATTCTAGGCGTTCATATGGATTGTACACCTATGTTTATGCACAACTCATAGCACAATCGTAGTGATGTCCAGTGTATACTTGTGAATACCTTCAATAAGTTTGCATTCTTGCCTATTACTGTGTAAAATTCCGGGATGTAGTGATGACGAGACGGATTCAGGACAGGAAGCAAATGAGGACAGACAAACATGTAAAAATGAGCTAAGAAACGTGCATTTTGCACGTTAAAATTTAAATTTATCCTTCGAGTTTTTCCAGGAAGTTTGATTTTTCCTATTGTAGGATCTTTATAAAGAAATAACATAGCAAAAAAGTAGCCTTTTAAAATGTTTTTCTAGATTTTTTGAGAAAAATGTTAAAGTCCATATTTTTTTTTGCTAGATGCTTTACGTCGCACCGACACAGATAGGTCTTATGGCGACGATGGGATAGGAAAGGGCTAGGAGTGGGAAGGAGGCGGCCGTGGCCTTAATTAAGGTACATCCCCCGCATTTGCCTGGTGTGAAAATGGGAAACCACGGAAAACCATTTTCAGGGCTGCCGACAGTGGGGTTCGAACCTACTGTCTCCCGAATACCGGGTACTGGCTGCACTTAAGCGACTGCAGCTATCGAGCTCGGTTCCATATTTTGGGAGATTCTTTTTATTATTTTTCATGTTTCCTTCTAGATGTAATTTTTCCTCGTAAGTGTTGCTGTGGCATGTTTAAAATATATGTTTCAACCAATTAAGTTCGATAAACAACAACATTTATGATAGAATTGTATAATTTAACAGTAAATTCATGGAGTCTAAGAGACATGCTAGTTACATTACATTAGAAAATTATATGATACCAGTTTAGAGACAAAATTATTAATTCATGAGATAGAGGCTCATTCTCCACGTACGTATGTAAACGTCACATGAAGCCATACACTATAACATAATCGTTATTTTCATTTGAGGATTATAGCCACATTCTGTGAATAAGTAAGAATTATGCCACATGTTTAAATATATATGCAGAGAGAGCTTGATGAAACAATAAAGGATACGTCCGCTTAATCGATTATTGTAAAACCAACCAACTACAAATGTAAATATTTATAGTAGATCAGTGAAATAACCCATCATCCCATCATATCACCACAGAGAGATGCAACAGTAAATAGCAAGGAAATATTTACAATACGGACAAATTAGAGTGACCGGATCAAATAACTGGTCTATCCTTCCCAGCATCCCAAATAAGATATAAATAGTCCAGTTTAATATTAAATTTTCAGGTATTTTACTGTAAAATCCCTGCTAATGAATAGAGTCCGCTTTTTTAGAATATAAACTGATTGTATTAAGTTTCAAGTAGACAGCTCTACGGTGGTGTAGGGAGAGTTGCATAAAATATAGGGGTTCTAAAATTAGCCGTTCCTCTTGCGTTTATGTTAAGCTTACAACACATACATTGAGCGGGCTAGTCGATATTTTCTACTCACTTGAATTATATTGTATTGTAAGCTATTACAGCCTGAAGATCAGGTTTCTACCAATGAATTAACTCTGTACGTAGATTTTATGTGATATATCATGTTCATAATTTTTGCTGCGTCATATTATTAGTGGTTAGTTGTAGCACATTTAAAACGTCTTTTCTAGGGAGCCAGTGTCCATTCATTTTATAACATACATTGTTATCATTCAATATATATATATATATATATCTTGCCATTATTAGACAAAAATGTCTGGAATTACTATGAAACTTAAGAAGCGATATTAAAGTTCAAATGCAACACACCACATTTAATCACTTCTAGTGAGTTGCAGCAATTATAAGACGTGATCAGGAAGTTTCCGTTTGCTGCAGCGGACAAGCAACGTAGCGCGATTCCGATGCGGGTATATAAGCACAGACATGTAGGAAAAGGGATTCATGTGGCAGTCAAGTCGCGCCGAGGTGCGTGCGTTAAATGCGGCCACGTGAACTATGGCGACATTATTACGAAATGCGTCCAAACAGGACCAACGTACTGTTATACTGTTCTTGGCTGCCTAAGGACAACACCGGTGGACATCCATCGGAGAATGAAGACTGTGCATGGAGCAACATGTCTGTCGAAAGCTACCGTTGGAGAGTGGTGCACCTAGTTCGGTGTTGGTCGCGTTTCGATACAAAACGCCGGTCGATCTGGGAGACCAGCCTCATCTATTACGGACACCGATAACTCAAGTGGGAGACACTCGAGTACCCACCCTATAGTTTTGATCTCTCCCTATGCTATTATCACGGTTGCGGTCCCCCCATAAGAAGGCCTTCAACGGTCGACGCTTCTTGTCGGATGGGGACGTGCAGCAGAGCACTGTGTTTTACCTCACTGCTCAGGGCGACTTCTCCTGATTGACATCCCGATACAGGACTGTACGGCCGCTCAACGGGAAATTTATGATGCTCCTTATACTTCTTAATATTCGTAAAGATTATACTGTTGTCTCGAATTGTTATTAAAGAATTGGCTTATATCATTCATTCGTCCATTCTAAACGTACGCCATGTAGATATACAACCACTCCTGAGAGGTTCTCACTTCTTCCTTCTGGTCCACCAGCCCCCTACATTACGCAACTTCTATAACATTTTTAGCTACCAGCATGTGGTTGGGATTTTACTCAATAATTTTTATTTCCGTAAAATTTTGTTCAAATCATCCGAAGTGAAAATAGGTGCAATTAGTATGATATTAGTATTTTCGCGAGTATCGGCAATGGGCATCAATTTTCTTTCCACAGGAATCTCTAAAGCACCGTACCTTGTAAATCTCGTTAAAACATACTAACTTTCCGAGTGCAGCCTGACGCTATAGTTTTTGATTTTCATCACATATTCTGTTCAGACGGACGGTTCATAAAACACTTCACCGTATTTTGACGATAATTATGTGCCATATGTTTTCCTTTCACAGCTGTCTCCTGAGATGAGTTCACAGAAGTGCAAAGAAAGCATTAAGGTTGGTTATCCAAAGGAAAGTAGCTTGATTTGTTCTGGGTGATTTCCGACAAAATACTAGCGTTACGAAAATGTTCCAAAGTTTCGGCTGGAAGGAGAGAGGAGACGAGCTGCTCGACTAAGTAGTATGTTCCGAGCTGTCAGAGGAGATATGGCGTGGAATGACATTAGTAATCGAATAAGTTTGAGTGGTGTTTTAGAAAATAGAAAAGATCACAATATGAAGATAAGGTCGGAATTCAAGAGGACAATTTGGGGCAATAATTCATTTATAGGAATAGGAGTTCTGGATTCGAATAATTTACCCAGGGAGTTGTTCAATATATTTCCAAATTATTTGCAATTATTTAAGAAAAGACTAGGTAGACAGCAGATAGGGAATCTGCCACCTGGATGACTGTCCTAAATGGTGATTGATTGATTGATTGATTGATTGATTGATTGATTGATTGATTGATTGATTGATTGATTGATTGATTGATTGATTGATTGATTGATTGATTGATTGATTGATTGATTGATTGATTGATTGATTGATTGATTGATTGATTGATTGATTGATTGATTGATTGATTGATTGATTGATTGATTGATTGATTGATTGATTGATTGATTGATTGATTGATTGATTGATTGATTGATTGATTGATTGATTGATTGATTGATTGATTGATTGATTGATTGATTGATTGATTGATTGATTGATTGATTGATTGATTGATTGATTGATTGATTGATTGAAATGTTGAGAAGTGCTACACGAAACTTGCTTATGTTGTCGTTCCATGACTCTTCAGCCTGTTACAATCATTGTCGAAATCTAGATAACTCTGGTATGGGACTTGCATTAGGCTGAAAAGTACTTGGGAGTAAAATGGTTAAGAAATGGTATCCACAAAAATTCGCGCAAATACTAATCATTTAATCAAATAACATAGAACGATCTTCGTATATACTCGTACATACGTCTTCATTATAGACCTTTATGCCTTTCAGGGTTCAGTCTGCAAGCCTCTGTGAATTTACTAAATGCTACCACAATCCTCTATTTGTAACTAGTTGTATGGCCTTCTTTAGTTATATACCCCTTACCTTTAACGGGAGTATCAAAGGCCTATCCTGACAAAGTTAAATTTAACCGACTTTTTCGGTTTTTCTGGAACTATCCAAGGAAATAAAACGAAATTTTGATAGGATATAGATTAGTATCATTCATTTACTGATCCATTTTCTTAAATTTTTTAATGCATTTCTTTTTAACAAATATTTATTATCAAACTATATGTGATAAGCTTGCATTCGGGAGATAGTGGGTTCGAACCCCATTGTCGGCAGCCCTGAAGATGGTTTTCCGTGGTTTCCCATTTTCACGCTAGCCAAATGCTGGGGCTGTACTTTAATGAAGGGCACGGCCGTTACCTTTCCAATCTCCCACCCTTCCGTCGCCGAAAACCTTTGATGTGTTAGTGCGACGTTAAACAATTAGCAAGAAAATTATCTGTATAAAAACAATAATGTTGTTAATGAGAGGTAAATGGCTCAAGGACTGAGAAGGGAGCAACGGTGAAAGGCCTGAGAGATCAATCCAAATGAATCTAGACAGACACACTACTGTTTCCCTAAGCTGAAGTGATAGCCATCATTACATGCCTTTAAGAAAACCTGAAAATAAACTACAGAGATAAGAACACTTTCATATTTATAGATAGAAAATCAGCCATTAGGGCACTTGAAGTTGTTCGGGTTACATCCAAAACACTTCTCCTGAATCTCTCAGAGTACAATGTTGTTAAAATAATATCGATACTGGGCATGCAGATACAGAAAGTAATGAAAAAGCAGGTAAACTTGCAAGAAAAGGGTTAGAAACACCTTTTGTGAGCCCAGAACCAGGATTTGGGATCACTTGTAGGCAATTCCGACTTTACATAGCTAAATGGGTAAAAAAGAAACAAAATGAAAACTGGAAAAATGCTCCAGGATGCACGCTTGCGAAGGAACTAATAAAGAGCCCATACAAGAAGCATACAAAGCAACCGCTGGAACTCAGCAAAGAAAATATAAGATGAGTAGTAGGACTGCTGGCCGCCTCTCACCGCTGGATACCGTGGTTCAAATCCCGCTTACTTCATGTGAGATTTGTGCTGGACAAAGATGAGGTGGGACAGGTTTTTCTCCGAGCACTCCGGTTTTTCCTGTCATCTTTCATTCCAGCAATACTCTCCATTAATATTTCATAATTCATCATTTATCATCGCCCCAGAGGAGTGCGACAGGCTTCGGCAGCCGGCACATTTCCTATGCTCGCCGCTAGATGGGGGCTTCATTCATTCCATCCCTGACCCGGCCGAATGACTGGAAACAGGCTGTGGGTTTTCATTTTCTCAGTAGGACTGCTGACTGGACAGTGCGATCTTAAAAAGCACCTACATAAAATTGGAGTAATAATATATGTAGGAAATGTGACGATGCGGAAGAATCAGCTGAACACATACTCTTTGAATGTGAGGCGCTGGGAAGAATCAGAATCTTCACACTTGGACTAACTGGTAAAGAGAGAAGAAACATACGAGAAGACCCAATAAGGAGAATCTGGAAGTTTATGAAGAGAGCAGGTATAACTAGGTGGGGATGAAGGAAAACACATGTTAGCAAAAGATCTTCGAGGTCGAAGCTAAAAGGAACTTTTTTTAAAAGAGATCACATGAGTAAAGGAAGAAGAAGAATGAGAGGTAAAAATTCCATAACTTTAAGGCGCTGGCCTTCTGACCCCAACTTGGCATGTTCGATCCTGACTCAGTCCTGTGGTACTCGAAGGGGCCCAAATACTTCACCCTCGTGTCTGTAGATTTACTGGCATGTAAACGAATTCTTGCAGGACAAAATTCCGGTACTTCGACGTCTCTGAAAGCCATGTAGAGTAGTTAGTGGGACATAAAAACGAATGACATTTTATTAATATGTTAGCTGCGATTAGTAAATTCACAGAGGCTTCCACACTGAACTCTGAAAGGCATAACTGTCTGTAATGAAGGTGTTCAGGCCGGAAACTATTTACCATAGGACTGAGCCTTGTTAATGAACATCATAGAAGATGCTGGAAGTGACCTCATCTGAAGAAATTAAAAACTGAGGATCCAAAAGTCCTGACTCCACCGGCAGAACTCAGCACGCGAAGGTTCGATGGACGCTTTAACGCACGCACAACAGTAAATTTGTAAGGATACAGATGCAGATGTTTCAGCACGACGATCTCCTAATTGTCCCCCGCACAGATTCAGATTTAGTCCGACTTCGTTCCAGGATTTCCTTCACAAGAGCAAAGTTTCTTGGTGCTCGAATTCTTTTCGGATAGTTACGGTTTGTATTCGCTACAGAACGAGTTTCACGTCATTTTGCCACCAAGTTTTGCAATGCAGACTTTGCCACAACACTTCCACTTCCAATCTCCTGCACAAACAGTACCGCACAGGGTTTTTTTCTTTTACGAATCGCATTTCGCATTAGAACGCACGCTGTTTTATTGTCTTGCATTCAGCTGGTCAACAAACACATCTGCTCCTCTCACTCACTCACGCGCAATGACACAGCGACGTACTCGGGAGATGCCCACGCTCAGACATGTGACAGCAAGTGATTGGTGCATCAAAATCATGGTTTCCAGCATTTCCTCTGATGGGCAGTTCATTAACAATGGTCAATTGAGGGTCAGTTTTATAAATATTATCCGGAACTGTTTTATTTTGCCCACCCTGTACCCACGCCAACGACTGTAGCCATGTCGAAACAGCGGATCCCGTGAGATCTCCGAAGTTAAACAACATTGGGAGTGGTCAAGATTTGCATGGGCTGCCACGCGCTCTTGCTGGGTGGTAAGGGAATGGAGGAGCAGAAAGAAACTGGCCACTCTACCTTACGTAAACTCCGACTCAGGCACACCTCTACGGAGTTTCGGACCTGCCTTCGGGCAGAATACACCCTTACCTTACTTACTGTACCCATGTATGATGTATCCGAAGTCCGGTATATTGTCGTCCACTGAGAAGGTGCTAACATTAGGGCCTAGGAAAATAGGAACATTCCCACAGAGGAAGCTAGGTGGACCGAGGTGAGGGAGCTTTCCATCTGTAAATCCATCCGTCTTTTATTCACTGACAACAACATATGTACAACATTATAACTGAAGCACTCTTTCAAAAGTAAACCTATAAACTCCTATTGGCCTCTTACGTACAAGAAAGAACAGGAGGTGTATTATCTCCAGAAAATATAATGGAAACAAGTACTACTAGAAAGTAATATTAAACGTTAACATTAAAGAAAAAGAAACGGCCTTCAACTGGCCATAGGCCCCTGGACTACGAACCCGGCCCATCCAAACAGCACAGCACACACAGAAGCACAACTCAAATCCACTTACACACCCATTCGCGGCCACAAGCATTAACCTCTCACTCAATACACACACATACAACATTCACTCACGACTTACGCTCCGATGTTCGCAGCCCAGAAGCCTTGGGTTCGAAAGGAACCTCCCAGTAGTTGCTCAAGAGAGCGACAAATAATTAGTGAGAATCTAACGCTGGATACAACCAGCCACCAAGACTACGTTTGAGAAGGGAAGGGGAAGGGACAGGAGGGGGAACAACCAATGTAGAAACAATACACTCGACTCAGAGCGCAGGCGCACTTCAAGTGTCTGTAAGAGTCTTATGAGAGAGCGTAATGGAAGTTTCTCGTAAGGCAATTTCTTAAATACATGAAAATATCTGTGATACCACGTTATCGGGTTTTCAGTGTATTATTTCATAAAATAATACTGATTGTTACTTTGGATATTAGCATGCTAATGGCTTGTAATTAAGTTGCTCAGGGACTGTATCTTTACGCATCAGACTACCCTTCTGGTTCACCCTGTATCACTGTGCAGGACGTAACAAAGTGGTACACTAAAGAATTTCAGGCGTGCCTGATCCTGTCACATACCGCAGATTCAACACCAATTGAATTTCATCTTCAGTAATTCATAACTTGAATGTGACGGTGATAGTGTTAACGAGAGTGTGGGTGGTTGGCCAGCCAATTGAAAAGAGAACACGACCAGGGCAGGGAGAGGAGTGGGGGAGCTACATCACCGTCTGTCACACAACGTCCGCATATAAACCATGTGTCGCTCTAACGACACAATATGGCCCTCACACATCACTCACGGTGAGTGTACGGGTTCGAATACCAGGCCAGAACTCATAATAAATAGCAAAGTCATCTCTGAAGAGACTGCTGAATATTTCTACTAGGGTATGCCATGTTACGTAATATTCTCGTCAGACTGGTTTTTTGGTTGTTAGTATTTTGTTTCTGTCTCAGGGGCTTCAGACAATCCCGGTCATCCACTATCCACGTCTCAGCGTCCGTCTTGCCTGTGCAGTTCAAAGATGGCAGGTAAGAACATGTGTGGTAGAATTTTCGTCCCTGTATCACGTTACTACAGACGTGTTCAAATTATTAGACTAAAGACATGTTTGGTTAAATATTTACATTTATTACAAGATTACATCCACATACATGTTACATTTGTACATCTAATACTTGGTGTGCATGCCCTTGTTCTTAATTAACAACTTTATCCTGTTTGGCATTGTAATTATTAACTTTTCACATGAGTTTTTAATTTCTTCGTCGTGGTACCAAATTTCCTGTAGTTTGTTCATCAGATCTTGTTTGGTGGTTATAGTGAATTTTCGTATCCTTTGCTTGACAATAGCCCACAAGTTTTCAATAGGATTCATGTCAGGGCTATTCCCTGGCCAGGGTAACACGTTCAGCTGCTTCTCTTCTAAAAACTTGGAGACACTTTTGGCTTTGTGGCAAGGTGCCCCATCATGCATAAAAATGCTATCTTCATTTGGGAACCACTCACTTATTTGGGGAAAGAGTTCCTTTTCAAGGATTTCTTTATATTGATCTTGCCTCATTGTCCCTTCTACAATATGCAATCTGCCAGGCCCTTTCACAGACATCACACTCCATACCATAATTGATGTGGGATGCTTCACAAATTGTTGCACGCATTCGGACTTGAAGGCTTCCCCTGGCCTCCTACGAACATACTGGCTGCCTTCTTTCATCACAGAGAACACAGATTCTTTGCTGAAGGATACCTGAAGGATATGAACAGAATTCTAAATTAAAAATGATGCTAATATAATATTAGCACAGAAAACCTCAACAATTCCAAAATTCAAATTTGTATTTTTCGAATGACATCACAATTTGCAGAACAATTTGGAGCACAAACTCTTAATTTTGCAATGCAATTCCCCATTCATCTGTCGTAGAATTGTACATACCTTTGCCCAGTCCTCACTTGTCCACTCTTGCAGTTGTCTGGCCCACTGCAGTCTCTTGGATTTCATTGCTGGTGTGTTTTTCTGTTTCTTCCTTGGTCGGCATCCTTTTAAACCAGATTCAAACAACCTCCTCCTCAATGTCACAGGAGACACTTCAACACCAAAACCTTCTATTTGATGGCTCAAGTGAGTAGACGTAAGTTTACGATTCAGTGTTGCCATATTCACAAGTCGTCTCATTGTTCTAGGAGTCATTTTCCTCTTGCGTCCACACTTATTTGCTCTCTTTGCCTCGTATTTACCACTTTCCTGGACTGAAAGTTTGATTCTGCTGTCGGTTTTCTATTATATTTTCATTTTGTTAGCTATTTCCTGTTTTGTATAACAGTTTTCAGCGATAAGTGCAGCCACAACTGCAGCTTTCCTAGGTGAAATGTCTTTTTGTCTTCCCATAACCTCACTTTATTTTTCACGCTTGAAGAGTTATCCTTATATTAAACAAAATCAAGTTCACAGGCTTTATAATGTCTTGATAAGGTAGCAAGAGGTATGCAAAATGAAAACCAAGCCTAAGTTCACCAGAAAAACATAAAATAACACCATAAACGGAATGTCAAAGCATGTGCACTGCAAGGTTACACTCATACAATTTGGAGGGAATCTGACAACTGTTGCCAAACGTGATAAAATTTATTGATCTGTGAGTTGCCTGAAAGGGAAATGTCTTAGTATCAATCAAGAATGAATTAACCAGTAAAAATAATAAGGTATTATACTTTTTCTCTCCTATTTTTATACCATGGAACTTAGGATTATTCAAAATATATTCTTTAGTCTAATAATTTGAACACGTCTGTACTACTAACATGTTTTCATTCCTCCCCTGAAGGGGGAGGCGGGCCTCCTAAACGATGACGCCGTCTCTCAGTCCGGCAGATTTGTTAAGGTGAAAGAGATGCTCGGAGAAGGTGAGATGGTTGGCAGTCGTGGCATATACAAGGAGCTGCCCCGGCATTCGTCTTAGTGTAGGAGAACGGAAAACCACGGAAAACCATTCTCAGGACAGCCGACGGTTGGGGTCAGCCGTGAGATCCAGGCCTGTCCCGTCTCCCGAATGCAGAGGCGTAAAGCCACGGTAGAGCCGTGGCCGCCCTTCCTCTGCTCAGTTGGCCGGTCGGAGTGCAGAGCTGTCAAACCACGGACCAGCCGTGGCCACTAGTGGACCGAGACCCACTCTGCATCCACCGACTTATCGTCTTATGCTTGACTCGAATTAAGCCTGTCGGCGGTTAATATTTCAGTGCGTGTTCTGGAGTATCTCGGGTTAACTCAGACAGTGGTTTGTGACGTAACATGAGATTCAATTAAGTAGAAGTTAGATATATTATAATCTTTCTACCATATTTCAGAAGAGTGAGAAAGAAACCAAGAGAAAGAAGAAAGTAGAACCAATAAGCATATTTCTGGAATCGTACAGAAACCCAAAGGATCCAGAATTAGAACAGAAAAGAATCGATAATAAGATCACTAAAAATTGTATTTTGAATAAATAAAGTACAAACTACAAGCAAGAGGACCGATAAACTTTCGTAGCAATAGCAACCTTAATTAAGACTTTTTGTTAACAAGGAAGCCATACTTGAAGTGGATTTTCGTGGTTTCCCACTTCTCCTCCAGGCAAATGACGGGATGGTACCTAACTTAAGACCACGACCGCTTCCTTCCCTCTTCCATGTCTGTCCCACAAGGCCCTTCTGCAGCATAGCAGGTAAGGCCGCCTGGACTAGGTACTGGTCCTCCTTCCCACTTGTATACACGATCCAAAGTCTCACTCTCCAGGACACTGCCCTTGAGGCGGTAGAGGTGGGATCCATTGGTGAGTCCGGGGAAAAAGCCGGCCTTGGTGTGTAAAGTGATTAAGATAGAAGAAAGAAAGAAAGAAAGCTCCTAAAAGACCGGTGGAAATATGCCATCATATGTCATTCTCCTATATTGAACTATAAGCTTAAATTTTATCTACTGCACTTTATAGGGATATAAATTTCATTTCTTGTTACCTTCTACAAATAATATTTATTATATTACAGTCTATTATTATATTTGTAATATTTATTATAATGACATTAATTATATTATTGGAATATATATATTTGTGTGTGTGTGTGTGTGTGTTTGTGTGTAAAACTGTTCAGTTTAATAACTCAAATATATTTCCCCAATTTTTTGTGAGTATTTAGCGTAGTAAGGTATAAACTATTTAGGTATTAATTACTTAATTTATTGTTTATTTTATATTGCTTGTTAGTTAATCGCGTAGGGGTAGGGTGCCTGCATTTTACCCGGAGGTTCGGGGTTAGATTCCCGGCCAGGTCAGGGAACTCTTATCGGGATCTGAGTGCTGGTTTGTGGTCCACTCAGCCTACGTGATTGCCTTGAGGAGCTATCTGACGGTGAGATAGCGGCCCCGGTCTAGAAAGCCAAGAATAACGGCCCAGAGTATTTGTCGATATGACCACACACTTCATAATCTGCGGGCCTTCGGAATGAGGAGCGGTCGCTTGGTAGGCCAAGGCCATTCGAGTCTGTTGCGCCATGGGTTTGGTTGTTTTTGGTTTTGTTAATTATTGTCATTTCTATTTTACACTTATATATATGACTGTTCAGTTCATACTCAACTCTAAGTCAAATAGATTTATTGATTATTTGTAACATTTTTGTGGAGTTAGGTATGAATAATTCTGTTAGTAATTTTAAGAATGTTCTTTTCAGAAGAAGGAAACCATACTTCCCAGTGTCGATTCATTTAAGGGAAGTTAGGACTGAATTTATAAAAAATAGTAATTATTGATAGAATTTGGTTTTTGGTGTCTTAATGGTGAAATAAAGCCATATCCCAATTTTCAGGAAAATAGCAACAGAACTTTCTGAGAAATTAACACTTACATTTTAAAAATTTTAAATTTGATAAGCATAATAAATGCTCCAGCTGAACAGTTACTACAAATATCACTTTGAAAACTGGTGTACAGGCACTTCGTGGTATGGAAAGAATTTTGACAGAGATAAAGCCGGCATGTGTAGTCCATGAATGTGAGAAAAAAATGTTTTATATGTGATTATGTTTTTCTCAAATTATGCTAAAAATTACCCCTTTGAAGGCTACTATCTTCTAAAGTATCAACATTATAAAAACATCCTTCTGTTCATATCAAGACAATACAGGTGTTAACAACCCATGAAATTCTCATGGAATTTGAAACCAAACTGGTTCAGCTGGAACACTTTAAATACCTGAAAATGTATACATGAGAGAAAACACATTTTTGTAAGTAAAAGCTAGTGGATGGGGACTCAACCGGACATTTAAATACCACGATAGAACTTTAAAAATGGAGGAACCCGAAAAATACCACGGCCAAATTATCCGCAAGAGTCCGGCGTACAATAATATGCACAAATTGAAAAATCGATAATTTTTCACTTTTTCACCAAAAACTCA
This sequence comes from Anabrus simplex, assembly GCF_040414725.1. NCBI lineage: Eukaryota > Metazoa > Arthropoda > Insecta > Orthoptera > Tettigoniidae > Anabrus > Anabrus simplex. Next base: position 35,887,276 of record NC_090278.1, read on the forward strand.
GTCCCAGCCCCCTTAAATGTTACTTCAAAGATTTCCAGTCTGTCGAACACACAAATTAAATATTACACTGAAAACACTGGTAAAAAAACGTATTATTAAAGAAGGTATAAAATTACACATTAGTATTCCACGTTTAGTAATATGTTTCTCAAAGGTATGTTACAGTATAATATTTATTTTTAAGTTTTGTGTTCAACAGACTGGAAATCTTTTTATTTACATTTAATTTCTTTCTTGCTTTTCTAATCCGTTTACCTTCCAGGGTTGATTTCTCCCTCGGACTCAGCCAGGGGTCCCACCTCTACCGCCTTAAGGGCAGTGTCCTTGAGTGTGAGACCTTGGTTCGGGGGATACAACTGGGAAGGAGAACCAGACCTCGTCTAGACGACCTCACCTGTTATGCTGAACAGGAGCCCTGTGGGATAGACAAGGAAGAGGGAAGAAAGTAGCCATGCCCGGCATTTGCCTGGACGAGAAGTAGGAAACCACGGAAAACCATTTCTAGGATGGCTACGGTGGGAATCGACCCTCCAGTCAGTTGATCTCCTGAGGCTAATTGGACCCTGTTCCAGTACTCACACCATTTTTTTAATGATGATGATGATGATGATGATGATGGATGATGATGCTTGTTGTTTAAAGGGGCCTAACATCGAAGGTCATCGGCCCCTTTTTTAATTTTGTGGCAGAGGCCGGAATTGAACCCGGGCCTCCGGGGGTTGCAGCTAATAGTGTTATCGGTATTCTAACTGAAATTTTTCCGGTTCTATCACTGAGTGCACACGGTTTTGACATTCGGATATCGTGGTTCCGGGTTCGATTCCCGGCTAGGACGAGGAATATTTATCTTATTTTATATGATTAATATTATTATTAATGTCTATGTTATGCATGGTTATTTTAAATGGTTTAACAGATAAGACACAATATTCATGTCTATTTGAATATATGAATGTTCTTTTAATAATTTTTGTTAACATGTACATTTTAAGCAGGCATATCCATACAAAGTTGTGAACAACTTGGTGTATAAAGTGCATTAAACTGGTTAGATCTAAGAGAAGGCCACCTGGCCTTTTTCTTGCGAGGATAAATAAATCAGTAATCAGCACAACCCTCTCCCATCCCTATGAGGCAACAGCACCGAATGGCCGTGGCCTGCCAAGCGCCCGCTGCTCAGCACAACGAATCCCCTCCACCATTATTCTTGGCCGTCTAGACCGCGGCTGCTATCGCACCTTCAGTTAGTTGCTCAATCGCAACCACGTAGTCTTAGCGTTAGACAGGGCTGCATCCTGTCTCGTGTGTCGTTTAACCAATATTCAGAGGAAATAATATATTATAACCTTTCAATGGTCTCGAGGTCAAGAGCGAAGGAGCCATTGCGGGTTGGAATGGAAATGCTGAATGTTGCTGTTTTGGTATCGATCAGGAGTAGGTGAGGGAACAATGATTATGATGAAAGTGCTGAGTACAGAAGGACACGTGAAGAGTATGCTAAGAACCTTGAGACAGTGACTGATACAGCTAACAGTTTTACTCCTATTATTATTATATTATTATTATTGTCATTAGTATTATTATTAGTATTGATATTATGATTATTATTGTTATTGTTTGTGTTATTATTATTAATACTAGGAATATGTTGGTATTATAATTATTATTACATAAATTGTTATTATTAATATTATTATTATTACTATAATTAATAATATGGATAGTGGGTTGTATACAGTAGAGCAGGTGCTTTTGTCTCACTATTCAAGCATAGTGGGAGCTGGTAAGGAAGGATGGGTAAGGGAGGGCAGGACATACCCGTAAAAAGACGGGGTGGGACGGGCCCACTCCAAATAAGTCAAAGAAGGGAGATATGAGATAGACGGGAGGAGAACTGCTCCAGTTTCCCGGGGATGGCCGCAACGGAATGGTGAGAAAAAAAAGCATTGTCATCTGGTAGGGTTTGTGAGGCCTTCATTAGGACCTCACGGATAGGACCGGTCGTGTCATCATCGGGAGGGTGGCCTTCTTCTCACCAGGGGTGATGACGCGGCCGGAGAGTTGTAGGAGTATTTAGGGGAGACGATGGACGTGGCATGAAGGTACCGAGGATGACTACTGTGGTGACCTTATCTTTAGGGGTCGCGTTTCCGGAGTATCCGACGGGCTTCATGGTATGTCTAAGGAGTACGTTTGGGATGATCACTACTATTATCATTTATTGCGGGTAGTATTATTTTTATTGGTAGTTTGTTTTGTCTATTTCTGTTTATTATTATTTATTTATGGTATTATTATTTTATTAGTAGTGTGTTTTGTCAATTTCTGTTTGTGGAGTTGGTGGCTTAGGTTGAAGATTGTCATTTTTCTCATTCAATGGATCGAATGGGTATTTGGTTACTGTGATCTGGAGAAAAATAATAATAAAGAAAAAAGAAGGAGCCATTGAAAGTTATAGGTAAATAAATCAACAGAAGCGGTGCATAAGTACACAATTAGCCGGAATACGTCCAGTGTATACGTCCAACTACGTACGAAAACCGAGACAACTCGCTCATCAGAAGGGAATTTAATGGAATGAAATGAGGAAATTCACAAGCTCAGAACCCCGTGGTATTCGGAGGATTGAATTAAGAACATGAGTCGGGATACAAATAGAGACCAGTAGATGAAAGATCTCGTATCAACAGATGTGAAAGAGAAATCTCATATGTAACATCAGGTCCAGAAACGTCGCGCGGCGGAGGCCATGGAACAGTTTGGAGCAATGCAAGTTCTACCATCAAGAAGGCGCATGCGGAGTGACGAATCGTATGCATTGGAGAAAATAAATGAATAGCAGAATGAGTTCCTTTGTGCAGTTCCATGAATGAAGAGAGTAACAGTGTTAGGCAAAGTTCCTCAAGTGTCAAAAACATATGTAACGGAGATTACGACATAGCAATTTTAGCGTGAATCATGCGAACCAAGTATTACTGTGATGTTATTAAAATGGGATCTTGTTTTATGACAATGTATGAAGAAAAAACAGCGTAGAAGGTTGATTCGAGAATAGCTTTGATACATATTGAAAGGAATTGAGGAGATTATAATAGTTTTTTAAAATATTGCAAGGTTTAACAGAGCTCAACAACCAATTATACGACGGAAATATACGAAGGCGAGTTTAGTAAACGAAATTAAGAATTTTAAACTCTGTTTAGCACTATTCTAATCTGGTCCTTACAAGTTTCAGGGTGGAAGAACAACGAAACTAGTTATTATCATAATGAAGGGTCTAAATAAGACGGAGATGTGTGCCTAAGTCGAGACTGGGATCCTGATGGGTCCGAGTTCCGCTGGAGTCGCCTCAATAACATGAAAACAGATGTCCATAGCTACCACAACTTAAAGGATGGGATGAACGACAGAGTCTTCGGATGTTAAGTACCCAAGCATTGTCTTTCCTTGTTCTATTTGTAGAAGCTTATAGTAGTGTTAGATTTTTCATCATAATGGGTCATTTTTTTAAGCATACGGCTTGAGTAACCAAACGTGTCTGTCATTATGTATCTGTGTGAAGTGTTGATCCAATCATTGGTAGGAGTGGAATTCGGTATATCGTCGGTGTCATGTTGTAGAGGTATACAGGCACGATTATATTTCATCTAATGTCCTAATACTGTCTGAATAATCGTGAGAATCTATTTGCAACGAGATCATATCGAGTGCTGTGTAGATAAGTTCAGTGAGTGATTGTACGTAATTTATGTCAATGTCGAGATCCTCTTAGAATAACTTGTGCCGCAGAATAATTTAATGAAGTACGTACATGCTGTAAGTGATATGATGTTTTATATGCGTATAGTTGAGGTTCTTCGATACCTGGGGCTTGTATATTTGAATAATGATGTAGATATGGTGTACATTTTTGATTGAGATATGGTAAATATTAGGGTCGTCGAATGTGTTAAAATAGTGTGATTATTAGAAGAATGAGGTTTGTTGAAATTGATGCTACGGTAACGTGGTAAATCGTCGAGAAGGTCAATGAACCTAGGGTAGTGATATTGGGTGAGGTGTTCATCATGTGATATTAAAGATTTTGGAATAGGCAAGCGGAATAATATGATGCTAGTATTTTCAAAGGTATCCCGGAGAGATTAAATGTTAAGCATGTAGAAATCGTCAAAATACGAATTTATGGCACAGCATAGAGGTAAAACGGATGTATTATCAGATGAATTGTTAGGATCTTCGGTAAATGACATATCTAAACAATAAAATAAGTTGTTTTAACAGGTTAATGTCACCTGATGAAGTGCGTTGGCATTCAAGGTAATTGCTTGCTGTAGTTATTTGGCAGTAGTATTATTTTCAGGATCACTGGAGGAGAGCAGATGCAGTACAGACCTTCCGATATTATCGTTTGGTTGAACATGTCAGTAGTTAGATGTTGTTGATTTTCAGACACGGCGAAGCTGAATATTCCCGATGAGTGTGACAGTACCATGATTGTTAATTTATTGAATTTATTTGTGTCTTTTAGATGATTGAAAGATAATTATATTTTTCTGTTGCAACGTTAGGGAGACTAACCGTCAGGATATTCAAGTTGTATATTAGATAGCTAGACAGTTAAATGATCAAACAAATAGAATTGGGGAAGGCAAACTATGGGCAAATATTGACTCAGATCAATGAACAAAGTGAATGACTTTATGACTGGCATATTTTCAGAACTGTTAATAATTTCATTATTTGTGGAAAATATTTCAGATATTGTGATGAACTATTTTAGTTTTAATTTAACGTCAGATAATGTTTTTAATGTGTTTACAGAACCAACAAACATTGATAAGATATGTGTTACTTGCGAAACTCCGTCCTGTTGTCTAATCAGTTTATTATTATTATTATTATTATTATTATTATTATTATTATTATTATTATTATTATTATTATATTTTTTCTTCCAAACTTTTATTGCGATCTTTCATTTCAGAATTGTAATTTAAGAGCCTTTACATAGTTAGGCAGGACGTGGAAATTACTCTGTTTGAGTTGATGCTGGGGGAGGTTTGACCGGTACTCGCCGAATCACCATGCCCGTCAGTGGAGTTTCTTGTGAACCTTTGATACTAGCCGAGGTTTAATTGAAGAAAACCATATCATTTCTAACCACCCACATCCACGAACTGTCACAATATGCAGCTTTAGCGAAAGGAACAGCATGAATTAAAGTTAATGGAAAAACCATCAACAACATAAAATTTGCAGATGGCACACTATTGTTTGCAGAAAACCTACAAGATTTACAGCAACTGACCCACCAAGTCGTGGAGGCGAGTAACCAATGGAGCTTAATACTTAATGTACGTAAGACAGGTTTTATGGTAGTATCTCGAATACAACACAAAAAGTGCTTGATGACCAATGGAGAGACAGGACAGTAAGTGACAAAGTATAAGTATTTAGGAATAAATGTGAACTACAACATTGCCTGTATTGATAAAATAAATTCCAGGATTGGCCAAGCCAGAAATGCATTCAATTAAATTAGGAGTGATCTGTAACAGAGACCTTAGATTACACTTAAAAATCAGACTTCTGAGACGTTACGTCCTCTCTACCTTGTTCTATGGATTTGAGACTTGGACCATAACGAAAAGAGAAATGGACAGATTAGAGATATTTGAGTTATGGATTTACAGAAGGATACAGCGGTTGAGCAGGACAGGTAAGGTCACAAACAATGAGAAAGGAAATATTAAATACTGTGAAAATCAAAAAGCTCCGGTATCTCGGTCATGTGACGCGAGGATGGAAATAACATCTACTGCATCTGGTCATTCAAGGGAAGATACAAGGCAAAATATGACCAGGAGGAAGACGCATTTCTTGGACTGATAATCCTAAAAATATGGATGAACTGTTCTACTACTGTATTGTGCCGTTTCGCGCCGCATCATATAAAGCAAAAATCTCTATGATGGTAGCTGACCCTCTGAGAGGAGGTGGCGCTTGAAGATAAAGAAGTCTTAGTAGACCTCGTACCAGCCCTCAGATCCAGGTAAAAATCCCTGACCTGACCGGGAATCGAACCCGGGGCCTCGAAGTAAGATGCAGCCACGCTACCCCAACAAAATGGGACAGGATTTATCAATCAATCAATCAATCAATCAATCAATCAATCAATCAATCAATCAATCAATCAATCAATCAATCAATCAATCAATCAATCAATCAATCAATCAATCAATCAATCAATCAATCAATCAATCAATCAATCAATCAATCAAACAATCAATCAATCAATCAATCAATCATTAATACCTACTTATTTTCAGACACTGTTTCTTGAGCACTGTATACAGTACTCTGAGTGATTGATTTACTGCTGTTTCCCGTGTCATTCCACAGTCAAGCTTTATCATACGAAGCGCTACCAAGTGAAGAAATGTAAATATGTACTTTGCACTGTCCACCATCATTATACCAGTCACTTGGTTCAACAATTAAATCATTCATTACATTTATATGCGAGACTATACCTCGTTTAAGTAAGCAATCTTCTGTCTATTCTGATCTAGCCTTTTAGCTTGAGATCAAAAGCAATGTCAATTAAAAGTTCCCCTAATATGTTACTGCACGCACGACTTGCGAATTTTGACCGCAATTCTGTGTCCTCTTCCATGGCCCTAGCGGCCCACAACTTTGGAGCATGGATTGACGATCTAGGGGCTCTTAGCTGACTCTGCTATTATGTTCCCTCTTATTTGTGTCAGGCTCTTCACTTTCGTCTATCCTATCGGATCTCCGTGGTCAACACTTGTTCTTTTACGACTCTGAAGGTATTAGGTACCGACGCCTAGAGAGTGTTTCATTTTCACGTCCTTCCTTTCACCGATACCTTCAATATTCTCTGCATGTTAATGTTGAAATCATTTCTTGGCAGGCAAAGTACGGGTCCGAATACTACGAAAAACCTAAAATTAAGCGATTTCCCTAATTGTGCCGAAAGTTGGCGGGGTAAAGGGCCCGGAAATATTTTAAATTATGAATCTTGGCGAGCTCTATCAAACTAAAAACACAAACTTTGAAAATCACTTCCGAGTTAAATTTAGTTCCGGAAAATCCCTTGTTCCATTACTCGTTTTGTTTTTTATTCAAATACTAGCGAAATTAACATATTTGCATAATTCATTCTGTGTTGTGTTGCTTGGTTCAATACCCCAAGGCGTGTTTTTTATTTTTTTAATGTACACACCGAATACAGCGGCTGAGTGAAGAGCACGAGAATAACGAGCTCCTGCAAAGTGTGTATTAACTAGTGTCAGATCGGGACTTGCGAGTGTATCTGTGGTGTGCAGTATTTCACAACTACTACCAAAGTGACAATATTCTGATTAACCAATAAACCCGAGTAATTTGAGAAATAAGGAGCACATAAACAACTCAGCGAAATGAGCGCCTGCGAAGAATGTGCGGTTGACTTGGGTAGGGCTCCCAAGGTACAGTGCGTGGCTTGTAAAAAGTGGTACCACAAGAAGTGTACGAACAGTGTAAACAGATACACGGAGTGGACTTGTACAAGACATGAAGCAAAAAACAGTGCCAGGAAATCAACATCATTGACTACCACGAACGCCCCCTCTTTAGACAGCATTTACGAATTATTGAAAGAGTTAACTGAAGAAATGAGGCAAATGAAGGAAGACCAAAAGACTCGAGAGACAGACTTAGGTAATTCCCTTGAACTGTGTCACAAGAAATTAGATGATACTGTACTTCTGATTTCCAAACAACAAAAAGATATGGAACAGTGTTTTCAAGATATAGAAAACATCACCCAGGAAAATTATCTTCTGAAGGATAAAGTAAAATCCTTAGAAATCCGTGTGGGGGAAGCTGAACAGTATACGAGAAGGAATACCATCGAAATACATGGGATTCCCGATATACCGAATGAATTTGTTCTAGACACGGTAAAGAAAGTTGGGCGTGCGTTGGACATAGAACTTAAAGAAGAAATGGTGGATGCTTGCCATCGACTCCCTAAGGCACCAAACCAGAAACACTGCGGGATCATAGTGAAATTTGTAAGAAGAACGGACAAGGACCACTTTATGGAGCGGAGGCGAGTGAAGCGAAATCTCTCCAACAGACAAGTAGGATTTCCTGGCGACAACATCATATATGTAAACGAGAGTCTGTTCCCTCAGAAGAAGAACTTGTTGGCCCAGGCCCGTGCAGTCCGGAGAGAGGAGAATTACGCTTACATTTGGGTAAGGAATGGTATAATTAAAATACGCAAGACCCAAGGGTCTGGAGTCATTGTTATAAATAACCAGGATGACCTATCTAAATTGTAATTGCAATGGAGAAGAGTAGGCTTTCCATTTATTACCAGAATGTACGTGGTCTTAAGACTAAACTAGATGACTTAAATATAAATATTCTTAGTAATAATTTCGATGTTATAATGCTCACTGAATCGTGGCTAGATGCTAGTGTCTATGATAGCGAGGTCTGTTGTAATAAGTACGAAGTATACCGTGCTGACAGAGTTTGGGGCTCAACGGGGCGAGGAGGTGGGGTAGTCATAGCAGTTAGAAGCGGATTAGCTGTCCACAAGGTCGAACAAACAACGGAACTCTTCGAAGGGTTATTTCTGAAGGTGAATATCCGGGGAAAGGTCTGGTATCTAATTAACGTGTACGTACCTCCAAGCGCAAAACTAGAGGTACATTGTGATGTATTTAGGTGGATGGAATCTCACTATGAAATAATGGATAGTAATGTAATCATTACTGGAGACTTTAACATGCCAACAGTAATTAATGAAAACACTGACTTAAATTTAACAAGACAAACCCAAGAACTAAAAAACTTCCTCAGTTTACACGACTTGAATTCCTATAATTCCGTTCCCAATAGTAACGGTAAAACTTTGGATTTAGTATTCGCCAGGCAGACAATAACGAATGTCACCTGTAAAAAGAACACTGATCCGCTGCTACCTGAGGACTCCCATCACCCCGCCCTAGAAATAGAAGTACATATCACTTCAAACCGTGGAAACTTCAAAAGAGAAGCTCACAGGACTTATAATTTCAAAAAATCTAAATTTGAACACTTGTTCACAGGACTAAGAGATCTTACTTGGGAAGACCTTTACGAATGCACTGATGTAGACAAAGCAGTAGCCTGCCTTTATTCTAAAATTTACGCAGTGTTAAATGAGACTGTTCCTAAAAGCGGCTCGTGGAAGGCCAGGACTTACCCAATTTGGTTCACAGAGAGCATAAAACAAAAACTGAAAGAAAAAGAATACTACCGAAAACGGAAGCACCTTTCAGAATATTACAATAGGCAATTTAAAACGTTAAGGTCCGAAACTAAGTCTGCAATTAAATCCTCATATAACAATTATGTAAAAACTGTAGAGCAGGATATCACTGATAACACCAAAACCTTTTGGACGTGGGTAAAAAATAAAAGAAAAAACAACAATAATCGCAATACCTATGAATACGACTCTAAAGTATTAGAGAATGACAGGAACATTACGGAAGGGTTTGCAACGTACTTTCAGTCTGTATATTCCCAAGATAGAGCTCAGTATAACATTCCAAACGTTTCATCAGGAACCATTGACAATATCCACATTGATAGCATTACTGTAGAGGATGTTGAACTAGCGTTAAAAAAGCTCAAGCCAAAGTCTTCCGCGGGACCAGATCAGATACCACCGTATGTTATAAAAGGTTGCAAAGATGTACTGAAATATCCTCTCCTCTTCATCTATAACTTAATTCTGAAAACATCTGTATTTCCCACAGTATGGAAACTGTCCCGAGTATGCCCTGTGTTTAAATCGGGTAATCCAATGTTAATAAAAAAACTACAGACCAATATCAATTATTTCAGCTATAGCCAAGGTCTTCGAATTTATATTATGTCGTAGACTCACAGTCTATACAAGACCTTTAATATCAGAACAGCAACATGGATTTATTTCAAGACGATCCACAGTAACAAATCTCATAAATTTTACACAATCAATATCCACAGAACTTGACAGAGGTGGCCAGATAGATGCAATATTTACTGACTTCGAAAAGGCCTTTGACAAAGTTGACCACGACATCCTCCTAAAAAAATTAAATATGCTTGGATTATCTTACCCACTGCTATGTCTTTTCAGCTCCTACCTAAGAGATAGAAAGCAGTATGTAATATATAAAAGAAACCCGTCCAGAGAATACCCTGTAAATTCAGGTATAATCCAGGGCTCTAATCTTGGGCCGTGGATGTTCCTGATGCTAATCAATGACTTACCTGAACGAATAAAATTCTCGGACTCCCTTTTATTCGCCGATGACTTTAAAGTATTCAAATCGATTGTCACCATTAACGACTGCGAACTTCTCCAAGCTGACTTAAGTAACTTACTGCAATGGACGACTGAAAATCAACTATATCTAAATGTAGAGAAATGTGTATCCATGTCGTTCACTCGAAATAAAACGTGTATTTCCTTTAACTATAAACTAGGTTACGATGACCTGAAACCAGTAAATGAGGTTAAAGACCTCGGGATATTATTAGACCGAGAACTCACCTTCACTCCACATATACAGAAGGTAGTTGCTGAGTCATACAGGACATTAGGATTTGTGATGAGGAATGTCAAACCCTTTAAACTCCTAAAAACCTGTATACACCTCTACAGCTCTCTCGTCAGGCCCAAAGTAGAATACGCAAGCGTTATATGGAATCCAGCAAACAAAATATATATTGCACAGATCGAAAAAATCCAAAAGAGATATTTAAAATACTTACATTTCAAAAAAACCGGTAATTATCCACGCATAGCATACAACGAACTTTTCCTAAATTTTGAAATAGAAAGCTTGGAACTGAGGACACAAAAGCATGACATGAAGTTTCTGTACAAAACTGTTAACTCTATTATTGACAACCCTGACTTTTTATGCCTCTTGAACTTCCACGTACCCCGCTTTAATACGAGGACAAATGTAACTTTTCATAATAAAAGAGTCAGAACAACCGCTCACAAAAATTCCCCACTCTACAGGCTATGCAATGTCTATAACAGTGCAGTTCAGAAAAATAATTCTTTAGACTTCTGTGTACCTCTAGGCCTGTTTTTACTACAATTCACCATCTCCGTGAAAACTCTGTAATGCTGAACCAAAAAATGTGTTATAAACATTCTACATTAAGCCCTATCCCACAAATGTAATTATAAGTGTTGTAAATATAATACTAGAATAGTTTAGGTATTAGGTTATTAGACTAGTTTAGATATGAAAATATGTTTTTATATACTTGTTTCTTGCAAGGATTAGATATGTAATATTATTTATTTCTCAACGTAAATATATTATTAGAATAGTTTAGATATTATGATATTAGACTGACTGAAACAAAAAAGTGTAAACATTTGCCACTGTAATTGGGATTAGAAATCCTGTAGTGCGCAGTAAATAAATAAATAAATAAATAAATAAATAAATAAATAAATAAATACATTGACTCACATTAGCGCGCGTAGTGGCGCTTAAGTGAAACAATGCATTGACTTACATTAGCGCTCGTGGTGGTGCTTAAGTGAAACAATGCATAGACTCACATTAGCGCTCGTAGTGGTGTTTAAGTGAAACAGTGCATTCACTCACATTAGCGCTCGTAGTGGCGCATAAGAGAAACAGTGCATTCACTCACATTAGCGCTCGTAGTGGCGCTTAAGTGAAACAATTCATTGACTCACATTAGCGCTCGTAGTGGCACTTAAGAGAATCAATGCATAGACTCACATTAGCGCTCGTAGTGGCACTTAAGAGAATCAATGCATAGACTCACATTAGCGCTCGTAGTGGTGCTTAAGTGAAACAGTGCATTCACTCACATTAGAGCTGGAAGTGGCGCTTAAGTGAAACAATGCATTGACTCACATTAGCGCTCGTAGTGGTGCTTAAGTGAAACAATGCATTGACTCACACTACCGCTCGTAGTGGCGCTTAAGTGAAACAATGCATTGACTCACATTAGCGCTCGTAGTGGTGCTTAAGTGAAACAATGCATTGACTCACACTACCGCTCGTAGTGGCGCTTAAGTGAAACAATGCATTGACTCACATTAGCGCTCGTAGTGGTGTTTAAATGAAACAATGCATTGACTCACATTAGCGCTCGTAATGGTGCTTAAGTGAAAAAATGCATTGACTCACACTACCGCTCGTGGTGGCGCTTAAGTGAAACAATTCATTGACTCACATTAGCGCTCGTAGTGGCACTTAAGAGAATCAATGCATAGACTCACATTAGCGCTCGTAGTGGCACTTAAGAGAATCAATGCATAGACTCACATTAGCGCTCGTAGTGGTGCTTAAGTGAAACAGTGCATTCACTCACATTAGAGCTGGAAGTGGCGCTTAAGTGAAACAATGCATTGACTCACATTAGCGCTCGTAGTGGCGCTTAAGTGAAACAATGCATTGACTCACATTAGCGCTCGTAGTGGCGCATAAGAGAAACAGTGCATTCACTCACATTAGCGCTCGTAGTGGCGCTTAAGTGAATCAATGCATTGACTCACATTAGCGCTCGTAGTGGCGCTTAAGTGAAACAATGCATTGGCTCACATTAGCGCTCGTAGTGGCGCTTAAGTGAAACAATGCATTGACTCACATCAGCGCTCGTAGTGGTGCTTAAGTGAAACAATCCACTGACTCACATTAGCGCTCGTAGTGGTGCTGAAGCGAAACAATCCATTGTCTCACATTAGCGCTCGTAGTGGTAGGAAAAGGCAAACTGATAATACAATCGTCCGGATAACGATGATTAAGGAAAGGATTGTTATTTTTAGGAATAAATAAAGAATATATTCTCATACTTATACTCTATTTTCCTGATTCATAGTTCATATTCCTAGGGTGTTTTCAACATTGAGTTACTTGTCTGAAGGGCTTGAACTATGGATTTTTCTCTCTTTTAGTGTTAGTAGAGGATGGGTGATCAGTAGCACGTCCTCTAAAACCTATAATCACCACCACTCCTTTTCCGTGTTCCGTCTTACCTGTCATCTGAGATGAGCTCAGCCAAGACGGACAGTTAATGGGGCTCTTGACATGTTTAACTTGAACCAAAGTTTATTTCGCGAACATCAGAGAAAAAAATCAGAAATCTGGTTGGACTTCTACAGTACGCAAGCGATGATGAATGACAAATGGAAGGAAGCCAACTATGAGTTACGGCATGGTTTCACTTCAGATGAATTATCACTCGCCAAATGAGAGATGCATGTGTGCTTTGTGCGGGAAGCAGTGTCATCACTATCATGTACTAAGATGTGAAGGAAGGAAAATTCCTCTAATTATGTTCTGCATTGAATGATTTTGTTTATTCTTTGTATATGACAATTAGCTGCAATATATATATTATTAAGTGGAACCAGACTAACTGCAACGAAACTCGGTAGCATAATACATTAAAGCATCACAATATCAGTGCGCGGCTGCCGTTCTTACAAGAGGCGTTATTTTAGTAAGAACTGTTTCCGTATATTTCCGATGCAGCGCTGCAGTTGCTACCTTGAGCATGAACAAAAATACCCTTCACCGCTAAGTGTGGGAAGTATAGCACGCAAGTACTATGACGGATGGAATAGAAACCTGGAATGCATAATGAAACTTATCGTCACCCATAGTTGGCCGATTAGTGAATAATAAATAAAAACAAATAAATAAATTGTATTGTTTGTGTTATAAGTCTATAGACTGGTTTGATGCATGCACCCATATCATGATTTAAACTTTTTCATTTCTAACTAACTAATACATCTCAACTCTACTCAGATCTCTTTTTCATATTCATCCCTTGCGCCTTTTACCCATCTCCCCGACCCCGTCTAATCTCCTGGCCAGACAGAGGGCGTTACCCTTTAGGTGGCCCGCCCCACCCCTTCAGGGAAGGGAATGAAAACATTTATAGGTATATCATCCCTTGGCATACCTCTACCGTTCTTACCACGTCATATACTTCCATAAAAAATTAACTGAACAAGTCCTGAGTGCCTTTGTCATAAAGTTTTACCTCTTCTTCCGGTTAAATTTCAACATATCATTCTCCTATCAAAACTGATTCAGTCTCTCGTTATTCGTGATTCGAAACTTGCTTCAAGGAGGTGGAAAGGGACCTACAGGAGACGGGGATCACTGAAGAAGAGGCGATACAGGTGGGATCCGTCGCTGAGTACGAGGGAAAAGCCGAACCTAGAGGGTAAACAGAAGATGATGACGATGACATTATTAATAATTTAAAAAATCCTACAAAATATTCGTGTGTTTGGAAATAATCAGGGAAGGGCAAAATAGTGAATATGATACACAGTCAATAATAATAATAATAATAATAATAATAATAATAATAATAATAATAATAATGGCGTGAGGCCGAATGCAGGTCTTTCGAGTTGACTCCGCATAGGCGAACTGCGCGTCTATGAGAATGGGACCCTACCTGTGATGAATATTAATGCTGAAGACATCACAAACACCCAGCCGTCGAGCCATTGGAATTAACCAATGAAGGTTAAAATCCCCGACCGGGCCGGGAATCGAACCCGGTATTCTTAGGACCAAAGGCCAGCACGCTAAACCATTTAGCCATGGAACCTGACATTATATATAATGGCGTAGGTTTATATGATTTCTAAATAGGTAGGCATATTATTAAAAATTATTGTGTTTGCAGAAGGAAGTTCCATTCATGGCTGGCCACAACAGTGAAGGAATTGTTGCAGGTTGAGGATTTATGCTCAGGAATAGAGAGCAATGTCGTGGTCAGTGCTCTGGTGTTTTTATCAGAAAGGATATGAAATCGTTTTTACATGTAGATTGAGCATTGTAAGATAAGAATTAGGTGCAATGAAGTCAGGGTATGCAGCGTGTGTCTGTCTTCGAGGGCTAGCCCTCCGAGGTGGACATCAAACTCGGTAAAATGATCTGAGAATTTAAAATTATAGATAAATTATGCACAGGCATCCTGTGTACGTTGTAGTTTATCTCGGAGTTGTATATTCGCGTCTTTGCAAACTGGTCAAATATTGGAAGAACAAGGTTTTCGACTAGTTGCTTTTTTAAATTGGGCTGGAAAGTAAATTTGAAATTGTTTAAAGGTTGCAAAATGGCAAAAATCCACAGTTCTTGCTATTCAGGCAAGCAACTTAAAGTTGAAAATATCCTAACTATGCACTTTAGGTAAATTAAGTACAATAAAGTGCGATAATACATTCTTTATTCCTAAAAATTACAATCCTTTCCTTAAACATCGTTATCTGGTCGATTAGATTAGCAATTTGCCTTTTTCTACCACTACGAGCGCTAATGTGAGTCAATGCAGAGTTTCACTTAAGCACTTATAACCGTATTTGGTGTGGACATTTTTCAAAAAAATCAGAAACTCTTGAGGGTATTGAACCAAGGAACACATTTCAATTTCCATATGATTTAAATAAATAAAGAAAACGAGTAAAGAAAACAGCGAATTTAGGCTGATTTTCCAGAACTGCATTTAGTCCGTAAGTGATTTTTCGAAATGTTATGTTTAGTTTGATAGAACTATACAAGACTCATAATTTGAAACCTTTCCAGCTGCCTTTGTGGATTAGTGGTAGAGTGTCGGCCTCCGGATTTCAAGAGAGAGGGTTCAAACCCCGCAGAGGTTGTCGTATTTTTGAAGGGCAGAATAAAGTCCATTCGACGCTCCATGTCGTACGGTGTCGACATGTAAAAGATCTCTGGTGACACATTTGGTGTTTACCCGACAAAATTCATTAAATCTCAACCAATAGTCGCCCAAGAGAGTTTCGGTTTACTCGGTCTGCCATCTAGTGGACCTAGAGTAAAACGGAACGTCGAAATTGACGAACAGATCGCCAGATGGCGTCAAATTGAAATGTCTGCACACGGTAGCTGAGGGCATACGATTATTATTATTATTGCAGCGCGAGGTACACCCGCCCTGTTCATTCAAATGAAGCGCCTTGAAGAATGCCATCTGATATATGAAGGTAGCAACAACTAGCGTAAGATGTTTGGACTTTTCTCTACAGATGTCTCTACCAAAAAAAAATCTTATGCTATGCCCTCTAGTGTTAAGAGGAACCATTAAAATCCTATAGTATGTTTTTTATTTTAAGGTTTCCTAAACTGAGTTGATTATTCTTTGTTTTGGGGTATTACAGTTTGCAACAATTCTTCTAGAAACTTTGTATAGGCCTATTTATTTTAGCCAATCGGATTCGTCATGTATCTTTTTGATTACCCAATAAGAATTGGGGGGGTGTGGGGTCTTAGCCCAGAGCTCTCTAGAACCTTCCTCTCGGATATAAAAGCTGGCATATATTTCGACCAGGTTGTCTTTTTGAATTTCCAGTCAACTGAGGGTGTGTTAATACAGGAGGGGGGCGTCTCGCCCATCCCCGATTATTCCAGCAGATTAATGTAATGGCAGCCATGTTATAACTATGTGATAGCCTCTGAAAGGTAGCTCGAGGGAAAGGATTCCAATCTTTAATAATGTAACCTTAAATTTCCAACAAGGTAAATTTCATCTTCTAAGGTAAATTTCAAAGAAGCCTAAGAAACTTAGCCGAAATTCGGGAAAAGAAAGTGTGACAGCCTCTCGAGTTTAAATTAATCTTTTGACTGTCTTAGACAGACCCATTCATGCCCGCACCTTCTTTCACTTCTGTCCACCACAGTATCCCCGTAACAATTATTATTATTATTATTATTATTATTATTATTATTATTATTATTATTATTATTATTATTATTATTATTATTGAAACTTTCCGGTCCCTATAAACCTTCAGCTTTCGGCACAATTGAGTAAATTCCTTAATTTTACGTTTTTTGTAGTGTGGGGACCAAGAAATGTTTTGACCATTCACACTTGCCCACTCGTAGATTTTCGTCTGAACCGACACCGTGTGGTGCTGGTCAGTGATTACTCCCTGGCTTTTTACGCTCTAGCGAAAGAGGAGAAACTTGGTTTTGAAGTCTATTCGGGATGGACATGCGGAAGTTGCCGGATATACGTGTTGTGTGGGCAATTGGAATGATTTGCGATTTTTTTCGGTTAAAAATATGTCTATGCTGGGAAGACCATTTACTTACGGCCTCTATATCCGTGTTAATTTGCTCGATTGCTGTCGAAACATGTGTTGATTTTTCATGGATGTACAATTGTACGTCGTGGGCATGATGATGAAGATTATCACTGAATATGATAATTTAAATAATCATTATTCCCAATATTCTGTTATTTGTGTGAAGGTGCCTAAATGATTAAACAAAGATTATACACAGGTCTTCTAAGAGGCCGCAGCTAGAGCGTTAGGAGCGTAAATTATATTTAAAATATTCACTTCATTCCCATTTTCCCGAAATGCCACGTCCTCTAACAAAGAGAACGCAATGCCACGCTCGGTGATATAAATTAAGTCGACATGACAATGAATTAGTTAATGGAAACACACACAAAATTGGAATAAAAGCTAGTGACCTCGCATAGTAATGACGTCACAAACAAACAAAGGTTAATGCTCTCACATGAATGAACATGAATATGTAACAAAAACAATAATAATATAGTATTATTTTAAAACAATATTATTATTAGAACTCTGGCCATCAGAAGAGGTTTTCCGAGCGAACTGCACAGGGTTATACAAAGATTGTCAAATGGGACATGCTACTCGATTTGAAACAAAATTATTTCCAGATTCCTTATTCCGTTTTATTTGGGACAGCGCAGCACAAATGTGGATTACATCGGCATATAAATCCTTAAGACAGTCGAATGGTGAGTCGAAAATCAGTAAGTAGAAAGGAAAGACAAAACAATTCATTGACGTGAAGTAGTCAGTCAAGGTTAATTTCATTGTGCAGCTGATGTACCCGTGTTTCGCTACGGGATTCTCAGAAGGACTGGCTTTGTGTTTTTTTCTAACTGAAGTCAACATAGGTCATTACAAAAACGTCAGTAAGAATGTAGCGATTAAAAGCAATGTTATCATATAAAATACTCGATCAAATGAAAAACCGAACATTTTCTCACTTTTAACGAACAGTATTAAGGTGCCAATCTAGCAGTCCAAAGTTCCAGAGCTGGAATGACCAGGCCGCAGACAGCCGTGAACACTCCTCTGCCATTATTCCTTTAAGTATGCACACTGCTCATTCCAATCAGTGCCTCAGAGTAGGGATTGAATAGCTGGAATGCTATGATGAACCAGTGTGTTACATACTAGTAGTATCAGAAAATTTATGAACCAGAGGAATGGAATGCTAAAGAAGAAAGTTTTCTAACTCCCCAGTTACCTCCCGACAATATTCAGGCAGGCTGTTACACTCGGTACTACCGGACGACTTGGCAATGTGGTTAGGGGTGCGCAGCTGTGAGCTTGCATCCGGGAGATAGTGGATTCGAACCCCACTGCCGGTAGCTCTGAAGACGGTATTCCGTGGTTTCCCATTTTCACACCAGGAAAATGCTGGGGCTGTACCGTAATTAAGGCCCAAGTCGCTTCCTTCACACTCCTAGCCCTTTCGCATCCAATCGTCACCATAAAACCTATCTGTGTCGGTGCGACATAAAGCAAATTTAAAAAACCTCGGTACGCAGAAGTAATCCTATCTGTCGGAGATGAGTGGAAACAGAAGACACAAAGCACATCACAACAAACAATGGTCAATGTAATGTTATTGTTGATCAATTTTATGAACTTTCTATATGGTAGGCCTTCATATTTACATATCTTTTGACTCTGTAATAGTAGGGCGTCTTATAAAAATATTTATGGTGTAGACTGTAGTTCTTTATTCTCCGACTTTACATACCGATTTTCATTATATTCTGTTTACAAATTTTCTCGTGACTCGAGGCTGATATGGACTTAGTAAGAATAATCCGAATTCTAGTTGCTTTACGTCGCACCGACACAGATAGGTCTTATGGCGACGATGGGATAGGGAAGGGCTAGGAGTGGGAAGGAAGCGGCCGTGGCCTTAATTAAGGTACAGCCCCAGCGTTTGCCTGGTGTGAAATGGGAAACCACGGAAAACCATTTTCAGGGCTGCCGACAGTGGGGTTCGAACCTACTATCTCCAGAATACTGGATACTGGCCGCACTTAAGCGACTGCAGCTATCGACCTCGGTAAATAATCCGAATTCACGGATATCTCTGTGATCATAGCCGGTACGGTAACAATGTGTAAGACATAAATGATCGAAAATGTAATACTTCTAACTGTAGTACCCGACGTTGCCCGGTTGGTTTTTTGAATGTTTAATTTTAAGATTAGTATTACCAATTCGTTTTGTTTGAAGTGAATATTTATACAATTCATTTGGGGATATTGATTTTTACCATCTATTATGCAGTTTTAGAGTTTGATCTCAAGTTTTAGATTATTTAAATGCCGAGTAAAACATTACCCTTATGAAAGCTCGAATTTACTGGGAAGTGTCCTTTCAAAAGGATAATATGTAATAACTACATGTATTCATCCGTCGCGCTATAGATATGATCTACACGATTCCAACGGTTTTTGAGACTGTCATCAATCAGCCTTGCGACCCCAAAAGCAGTGGCATCAACACTAATCTCGGTCATTTTACATTATTTAATATTAGACCCCTTTCAGCCTCCCGTCCCAATGGGGGTACATGAACAATGGATTCGACATTAATATCGGTTATGTTCCATTATTTCTAAATGCCATCCCCTCCCATTCCACACTTCCAGTGGGGGTTGATAGGTTTCATCTCCATAGTATTATTTTTCTAGATGGTAAGTCATATGTGTACCAAGTTTCGTTGAGAGCTATTCTGGAACATGCCCAAATGCACCCATATGTATGACTTAACCATCCGGCATGTGTCATATGTACCAATTTTGTATTAGGACTATGTTGGAATAAACATTCATATATCCGTAATTTTGTCAGTTTGGACAATTTCTTTTCCAACCCTTCTCATCTCCATGTCGATGGGGGCTGAAGATACACTTTAACGACGTCCGAAATGTCTCAATTCTTCTCAGTGACCAGAGAAACGATGGTATCGACAATATTTTCGATTATTTCTACATCTCAGTCCCTCGCACCTCACTCCTAGGGGTGCTCGGGTTACCTTCCCTCCTCGCAGTTTGTCTCCAGTTAGTAAGTCATAAGTGTGCCAAGTTAGGTTTTTCAGGTAGTAGGTAATATTTTCACCAAGCTTAGTTGACACCTATGCTGGAGCATACATACAAACGTCCTAATCGCGGTCATTTGGACCTTTACATTTCTTCATGCCTACTCTACTCATGCACTTGCCGATTGGGGCTCAACTTAGACTTAAACGATATCCGGAGTGTCACTATTAATTTCAGCGACTCCGAAAAGTGTGGATTCGACACATGTTTCTATTAATTTTATATTCTAAAACCTCTCCCCCTCGCTAAGTGTGCTAGCGGTGTCTTGCCCCACGTGGTTAGTCTCCTGATAGTAAGTCATAAGTGTACAAAGTTTGGTTCAAATCGCCTCAGTAGTCCTGAAAACTACACTATTATTGGTAGTTTTTCTTTATATCTGCATTTCACCACTTCCCCTAAAATTTCTAGTGGTGGCCCGTCCCCACCGTATTTCACACGCATAGTGAGTAATATTTAAACCAACTTTAGTTGGCAGCCATGCTGGAAAACTGGAAAACACACAAATAAAGCCATAACCTCGGTCATTTTGGTCTTCTTTTGCCCTTTTTCATCCCCTATGCAAAGTGGAGCTGAACTTGAAATTTTAAAAAATTCGGAGTAGTACTGTACATCTTAGCGACTCCGAAAGCTGTGTATTCGACACTACTTCCGAATCTACTAAGGGTGCTACGCGTGTCTTCTCCCCAGTCTCCTGATGGTAAGACATATGTGTACCAATTTTGTTATAAATCGCTCCAGTAGTCCTGAAAACTATGGTTCCAGACTAATATCGGTCGTTTTCATTTATATGTATATTTCCCACTCCCCTGGATGCCTAGATGTGTCTTTTCCCGACAGCTATTTTCACAAATGGTAAGAAATATTTGTATCAAACTTAGTTGTCAGCTATGCTGGAAAATACAAAAATACATCCAAAAGCTCGGCCATTTTGGTCATTTTATTTTTTACTTTTTCTCTCCCCTATGATAAAGGGGGATGAATGAGGACTTATAAAACATCCGGAATGTCACTATTCATCTCAGCGCTCCCTAGATCTTTTTCGATTATTTTTATATCTTACTACCCCCTCGACACCACCCTAAAGGGAGGTCAAATTGGATTTTAAAAATCCGTTGTGTCACTATTCATCTTAGCGACCCTGAAAACTACGGAATCGACAATATTCTCCATTATTTTTATATCTCACACCCCCTTTTCCCCCACGCCAAACGGGGTTGAAATTCGATTTTAAAAAATCCGGAGTGTCCCTTCTCATCTCAGTGACCCCGAGAAGTATGGATTCAAAATTATTTTCGATTATTTTTATATCTCACTCCCCTCTCCCCCTCACACCAAAGGTGGCTGAACTTGGACTTTAAAAAAAAATCCTCATTGTCACTACGTCAGTGACCCCGAATATGAATTTGACACTATTTTCAATTATTTTTTTTTACTCATCTTCCTCACCCCCCACCTTTAAGTTTGCTTGTGGTGTCTTTCCCCAACAAGGTTTGTCTCCTGATACTAAGTCATAAGTGTACCAAGTTTCGTTTAAATCCCTCCGGTGGTTGGGGAGAGGTAATACATTCATATGCAAATACAATGACATTTATAGACCTATATATGGATTACCTAGACTCATCTTTGCTCGTTGAGAATCTCCAGTTGCTCTTTGTTACGAATGGGTGATAACTCGTGTCATTCCACTGTTGGTATTCTATATTTTTCACAGTTTCTTAAATATTTTACTCGTCTAATACACAGTTACATTCTTCAAATTGGGTAGACCTATCAATGTCGGTCCTACTACATGAAAGTACATCTCTGTCACGGCATGTTGGATTGCTATTTCCAAATATCAGCCATAAGAATGGACCTCCTATCAAGAAAGGTACGTACGTTATAAAACATGGCGGCGTGTTCCCTTCCTCCCTTACACAGCATTTATTACAGGACTATCATGATATAGCGTAAGCTGCTGTCGCCTAGCCACAATCTGTCCATCAAGTCGATCCAATCTTGATGCCGCTATGCAACTTAATAAAATTGCATAAAATTATCCAAGATAATAAAATTACCCATTCGATTTCGTTCAAACCAGTTCATAATCCCTCTCAGGAGTAATAAGAACAAATTCTGAAATATTCAGCGAAATTGGCCCCGTAGTTTTTCAGTCTATTAGTCTCAAATATACCAACATCCAATTTTATATATATAGATATAACTTTGGTTAAGTAGTATTTACCGAAACGACCACTAATAACAATAAATATTTGAGAATTAAATTTTAGGCCTTCCCTAAACTACCATTTCCTCAGCGTGACTACAATTATTTATAGCTTAGATTGTAGTGACTTATTTCCCGACTTTTCCTACAGATTTTCATTAAGATAGGACCACTAATAACAAATATTTGAGAATTACATTTTAGGCTTTCCCTGAACTACCATTTCGCTCAGCGTAAATATAACTATTTATGGCTAGATTATATCTACTTATTATCCCGATTTTGCGTACCGATTTTCATTAAGATACGACCGCTAATAACATACATATTTAAGAATTAAATTTTAGGCCTTCCCCTAAACTACCATTTCACTCAGCGCGAACAAAATTATTTTTGGCCCAGATGGTAACGACATATTCTCCGACTTTGCAAACCAATTTTCATTAAATTCTATTCAACCGTTTTCTCGTGATGCGTGTACAGACAGACAGACAGACAGACAGACAGACAGACAGACAGACAGACAGACAGACAGACAGACAGACAGACAGACAGACAGACAGACAGACATTTCCTTGTTACTGTGGGCACGACTGATACAGAAATACCAATAATAATAATAATAAATATATTATATTATATTATATTATATTATATTATATTATATTATATTATATTATATTATATTATATTATATTATATTATATTATATTATATTATATTATTTTTTTGCTAGGGGCTTTACGTCGCACCGACACAGATAGGTCTTATGGCGACGATGGGATAGGAAAGACCTAGGAGTTGGAGGGAAGCGGCCGTGACCTTAATTAAGGTACAGCCCCAGCATTTGCCTGGTGTGAAAATGGGAAACCACGGAAAACCATTCTCAAGGCTGCCGATAGTGGGATTCGAACCTACTATCTCCCGGATGCAAGCTCACAGCCGCGCGCCTCTACGCACGCGGCCAACTCGCCCGGTATTATATTATATTATATTATATTATATTATATTATATTATATTATATTATATTATATTATATTATATTATATTATATTATATTATATTATATTATATTATATTATATTATATTATATTATATTATACGAGGCTTGGGGCAAGAGTCATGGCAACTATTTGTTTCTTGAAGATACCAGTCCGGTTGGAAAATGTGACATATACAGACGAAAGGACAAGGTGTTATCTACATGTGTGGACAACGAAAATCACTGAAATATCGTACCACACTAATTTATTACGGTAGTATACAGGGCAATATGACCTTCCCGCTGCAAAAGAATGACAGCACGGTACACATAAAGTTGACATGACAAACCTGGGCCTAAATACCCTCAAAGTAGTCCCCTGCTACTGACACCACACGCTGTCAACGATGTGGGAGGCGCTGAAGACCATCTGCCTCAGCATTTGCCGCACCATGTGTGAATCGGGTCACCTGTTGGCGCACAGCATTAGCAATGTCCTCTCGTGTTGAAAACAACCTAACACGTAGTGGTTCCATCTTTTGAATTAGATCAAAGTCACAGGGCGAAATGTAGGGACAGTACGGTGGGTACTCCAATTCTTCCCATCCCCAACGTCGCAGTAGCTGCCCAACAAACTCTGTTTTATGTGGTTTTGCATTGTCGTGCAGGATTATTGCATTGTTTACAAGATCCGGACGTTTCTCCCGAACGCCACGTCGTACCTATCGCACCAGGAAATCCCTGTAGTAGTGTGCGGTCACTGTTCTGCCATGTGGAACAAAGTGGCAAACAATGACACCCCTGGCGTCATACTCGAAGATCACCATCAGTTTGACTGGGGAAGGATTCTGACGTATCTTCTGCCTCCTTGGTGATCCAGCATGTCGCCACTCCGCGGACTGACGTTTCAGTTCTGGTTCGTATGCCCTGGCCCAAAATTCATCGTTGGCGATTATTCATGACAAGAATTGATCGCCGTCCTGTTGCCAGCGTGCAAGGTGGTAGGAGCATATTACATAGCGCGTCTACCTCTGAACTTCTGTCAGTGCATGAGATACCCACCGCGATGCGATTTTGCGCAGTTGCAACGCATTACGCAATATCCTGTGGACGGTGCGTTTCTCGATGCCACTTGCCCTCTCTAACCCCAGTAGCGTCCATCATCTGTCTTCACCCAGGAGCTGCTCTATGACGGCACGTGCCACGTCGGTCCGCACACTGACAGGTCGTCCCGAACGTTGCTCATCATTGGTTGACACTCGTCCTTGCTGAAACTGAAACGGAATTCTAGGTTAGGTAGTGTACACATTGTGAGCAAGACTGAAACGTGAGTGTTCATTGACCTACATTTAGAACTCTCGCCCAAGTGGCACATTTCTTACAAATAGTTTATCAAGCCTTGCATCATCATCATCTTTTCCCCTCATCGAGCTCCTACCGCGCCGGGACATTTATGGCACTTCTCCACCTTCTCCTCTCCTTCCACCATTCCCCTTCTATCATTTTTTCCCAGTCCAGGTTTCTCCTTCTTGCACTCCTCTTTATCGAATCGATCCACCTCTTGCTGGGTCTTCCTCTCACTATCTTTTTCGCTCGAACTTCATCTCCATCATCTGTTTTGGTATTCTATTTCCTCCATCATGCCTTTGCTGGCAGGACCTAGTGTTTACAGTGCACTGTGTCATCTGGTATACGCTAGAGCTATTTTGTTACTTTCATAGATCTGTCTCTGTCTTATCCTTGGCTTTGACAATATGAAAGTGACTGAGGTATGGGTGATGCTAGTAATGCCATTTCTTCTGCAGGCAGTCCCTGCTCTGAACGGTGTGAAAATATCACTCATAAGGTCGGTTGGTGCATGCATTTCAATGGGCTTGGCAGACTGATATGTAATAGCAACTTCTGGCTCGGTGAGAAAAGCAACGGGAAACTACCTCACTCCTTACTTCCCTAGTACGTCTCTTCAATGATAAGTAGGCCATCTATGACAGCTGATGGCGGAGCTGTTGAGGATCCAACCACCCTTAAGGCTGAAGACTGAACATACATACATACATACATACATACATACATACATACATACATACATACATTTCTCCCATTCTCTTTACATGTCCAAACCATCTTAGCTTACTCCTATCAATTCTCTCATTTAAGTTTTTCCATTCCGACCTCGTTTCTCAATCTATCTCTCTCCTTGTCTTTCCTATCCTATTTAGTAGGCATTTCTATTCGTTGGCTTGAATTATACCCTCCTCCCTACTTGTCATTGTTCAGGTGGTGAACATGGTTTTTAAGATCAAGTACAACTAGGCAACTATCCTCTATATAACACTAAACAGAGAGAAAAAATGGAAGGGTTCCGACACTTCGAAAACTGTAAATATCGGCACAAAGGAAGAGAAGGGACACGAAGGGCTGAAAGTGAAAGACTACCTAGCCCTCGGAAACCTAATAGCGTCGGGGTCGGAAAAGAACAAGAGTTGACCAAGGGAGATCGGATACGATAGATGAAAGTGAGGAGCCTGGCACAAGTAAGTGGAAGCAATGCCAGGACTCAGCTAAGGGGCCCATGGTCGAAAACCCACGCTCCAAAGTTCAGCGCCCTGGGCCCCTTTTACGACAGGCAGAGGATACCGTGGGTGTATTCTACCGCCCCCACCCACAGGGTGATCATTGTCCAGGTCACAGCCACATAAGTCAATGTGGGTGCATAGTACATTTCGTACATTATATCTTTACACTTCCTTATTCCAGACAGGGTTTCTTACTAATCTCCACGTCCAGTTTTGTATTTGGCATTAATTCACTCGTTGAAAGGTCAATAATTGGAAGTCTTTGACCACTAAATTTCACAATGCTTCTCAGATCCCGCTAGAGATATATCAGTGCGCTCTCGCTGAGACTTGGAAAAGCAAGGCTCTTTAGCCTCCAGCTAGTTCTTCCATCCGGTCTCGTGCATTTAGGACCCTTTTCTTCCTCCTCTTATCTTGATGTTATGATATGCTGCATCTAAAATTACCTAGTATTTATTCAAATGATTTCAAAGAAGTTGGAAATGTACCGCACATTCCCCTTAATAAATTATTGCCGGGCTGAGTGGCTCAGACGGTTAAGGCGCTGGCCTTCTAACCCCAACTCGGCAGGTTCGATCCTGGCTCAGTCCGGTGGTATTTGAAGGTGCTCAAATACGATAGACCCGTGTCGGTAGATTTACTGGCACGTAAAACAACTCCTGCGGGACTAAATTCCGGCACCTCGGCGTCTCCGAAGACCTTAAAAAGTAGTTAGTGGGACGTAAAATAAATAACATTATTATTATTAATAAATTATTACAACCCCTAATTCCTCTCCTGTAACGAATATTTAACGTAATTTGTCCTTTTTAATTTGAATTTTATCTTCATATTATGATCTCTCCTACTTTTAGTATCTTCACTCAAGTTTATTCGTCTACTAATGTCATACCACGTTATCTCTCCAATGACAGCTCAGAACATACTGCTTCCGTGCGGTTAGGGGCGCGCGGCTGTGAGCTTGCATCCGGGAGACAGTGGGTTCGAATCCCACTGTCGGTAGCCCTGAAGATGGTTTTCCGTTGTATCCCATTTTCACACCAGGCAAGTGCTGGGGCTGTAACTTGATTAAGGCCACGGCCGCTTCCTTCCACTCCTAGGCCTTTCCTATCCCATCGTCGCCATAAGACCTATCTGTGTCTGTGCGACGTAAAGCAACTAACAAAAATAAATGAACATACTGCTTAGTCGAGCAGTTCGTCTCCTTGCTCACAAATTATCCCTGCTCAGAGTTTGATGCATTTTTTTATAAATCACGCACAACAAATTGTATTGCTTTCCTTTACAGTTCGCGTATAAAATAATCCTGCTTCGGATCCCATACACTGGAACGACACTCTAATTGGTAACTTTTCAAAGACATACACGCCCTCTCCTTTGCATGCTTACTGCAAACCCCAAATACTTTTATGATCACAAGAACGTTTATTTAGAGCCTCTCTGTGATTACCATAGTGAAGATCACTCCTAATATAAACACCTAAGGACTTACAGAGTTCCCTGTGTGATTTTTTTAACACATCAACCAAGTAATTAAAAATTGAGAGGAAGCTCACATACAATCTGAATTTTTATCCCGTTTATCATCATATAATTCCCCATCTTACTACTACAATATACAGTATACTATCATCTGCAAAAAAAGCCGGGTCCCACACCTATGATTTAAATGTGGAGGTAAAAATTTATTCATTTTTCCCAATGCCATGAGAATATTTGGAATGATTCATGATAGGTGGATAATTGAAAAGGAATTAGCATTTCTACCACAGGTAAACTCTGTTTCTAAAGTGTAACTTGCATGATCAGTTACGAATGCGAATGTGGACGGAACCCATTGAGCCATCTAGGGGAAGATTTGTTAAGTGTAAGTGTTTTCTACCCGCGAAACAGTTCTGCAGTGAGATTAGCATAACTATTAGCGATCTGAACTATCACAACCCCTAAAATACACTGACTGACAGTGACAATGCAACACCAAGGAGGAGTGGTTCGAAAGGGATGAAAGTTGGGGAAAAAAACAGAGACGGCACGGACGAATAATTGACGTTTATTTCAAACCGATATGCAGGTTACACAATGCGCACGGCATCGACTCAGTAGGATGTAGGACCACCGCGAGCGGCGATGCACGCAGAAACACGTCGAGGTACAGAGTCAATAAGAGTGCGGATGGTGTCCTGAGGGATGGTTCTCCATTCTCTGTCAACCATTTGCCACAGTTGGTCGTCCGTACGAGGCTGGGGCAGAGTTTGCAAACGGCGTCCAATGAGATCCCACACGTGTTCGATTGGTGAGAGATCCGGAGAGTACGCTGGCCACGGAAGCATCTGTACACCTCGTAGAGCCTGTTGGGAGATGCGAGCAGTGTGTGGGCGGGCATTATCCTGCTGAAACAGAGCATTGGGCAGCCCCTGAAGGTACGGGAGTGCCACCGGCCGCAGCACATGCTGCACGTAGCGGTGGGCATTTAACGTGCCTTGAATACGCACTAGAGGTGACGTGGAATCATACGCAATAGCGCCCCAAACCATGATGCCGCGTTGTCTAGCGGTAGGGCGCTCCACAGTTACTGCCGGATTTGACCTTTCTCCACGCCGACGCCACACTCGTCTGCGGTGACTATCACTGACAGAACAGAAGCGTGACTCATCGGAGAACACGACGTTCCGCCATTCCCTCATCCAAGTCGCTCTAGCCCGGCACCATGCCAGGCGTGCACGTCTGTGCTGTGGAGTTAATGGTAGTCTTCTGAGCGGACGCCGGGAGTGCAGGCCTCCTTCAACCAATCGACGGGAAATTGTTCTGGTCGATATTGGAACAGCCAGGGTGTCTTGCACATGCTGAAGAATGGCGGTTGACGTGGCGTGCGGGGCTGCCACCGCTTGGCGGCGGATGCGCCGATCCTCGCATGCTGACGTCACTCGGGCTGCGCCTGGACCCCTCGCACGTGCCACATGTCCCTGCGCCAACCATCTTCGCCACAGGCGCTGCACCGTGGACACATCCCTATGGGTATCGGCTGCGATTTGACGAAGCGACCAACCTGCCCTTCTCAGCCCGATCACCATACCCCTCGTAAAGTCGTCTGTCTGCTGGAAATGCCTCCGTTGACGGCGGCCTGGCATTCTTAGCTATACACGTGTCCTGTGGCACACGACAACACGTCCTACAATGACTGTCGGCTGAGAAATCACGGTACGAAGTGGGCCATTCGCCAACGCCGTGTCCCATTTATCGTTCGCTACGTGCGCAGCACAGCGGCGCATTTCACATCATGAGCATACCTCAGTGACGTCAGTCTACCCTGCAATTGGCATAAAGTTCTGACCACTCCTTCTTGGTGTTGCATTTGCTCTGTCAGTCAGTGTATATGCAACTCAGCGACATAGATGTAGAGTGGCCAGATTATAATTGCGCCTTGTTCAAATACATTTTAATTCTAACCTATTAAGGCACAAAAATCCCGTCCTCCGTCACAATAGAAGGAATATCCAACTTTTTTAAGTGATTAGGGGATATGGAAAGGGAAATGGCAAAAATGTGTTTCACGTATTCCAGATAATCGGAGAGGGAGGTAGAGAAGACAAGTCACATGGGAACACGTTTCCTATTGATGGACTCTTTATCTACAGTACTTAACTCTGTACAGCACATGTATGTAAATTCAGAGAACCGGTGCTTCGTTAACATAGAATGAGAACAAACTCCAAGTTATCTAAATCAATAGCGCGTGTATGATTTCAGCTTACTGCGTGCGAGTAGAAGACGAACAGAAAGCAACAGAGGCTGTCTGCCGGCAAGATTCCTCTGCGATCTCAATCAGTCCTCCTGTACATTTACAGTAGTATATTACTAATACTTCTGATATCTCATTCACGTCAAAATGTAAGATAAATATGCAAGTACGCCATTCTCGTATCGGTTGCATTACTGGAGCATAAAAGAACTCTTGCGGGACTAAATTCCGTTAATTTGGCATCGCCAAAGACCGTGAAAATAGATAGTAGGACGAAAACCAGTAACATTATTATTATTAAACTATACAAAAACACTTCGTTCAAAATTTTTAAAAGCTTTGAAGTTTCAGGTGAGATATGTTGATTGGAGCCTCCATGGCTCAAGCGGTAGCGCACCGACCTCTCACCGCTGGGTTCCGTGGTTCAAATTCCGGTCACTCCATGTAAGATTTCTGCTGGACAAAGCGCAGGCGAGACTCCGGTTTCCCCTGTCATATTTCATACCATCAACACTCTCCAATAACATTTCATTTCATCTGTCATTCAGGCTTCGGCAGCCGGCACAATTCCTATCCTCGCCGCTACATTGGGGCTTCATTCTTTCCATTCCTGACTCGGTCGAATGAGTGCAAACGGGCTGCGGATTTTCACATGTTGATTGATATACAGCTGTTTGTCCAACTCTTGTCCCATTTCTCTACTGGGTGGGCTATGAGGTGAGATGAATCTCTTGTGGCGGATTTCTTTGACCGTATGCACTTCCTGACATCAACCCCATCAGAGGAGTCAACGAGATGAAATAAATAATGTGGTATATGATAACAGGAAGGGAGAGGGTGAAACCCGGTTCCGGC
Organism: Anabrus simplex; assembly: GCF_040414725.1. Classification (NCBI taxonomy): domain Eukaryota; kingdom Metazoa; phylum Arthropoda; class Insecta; order Orthoptera; family Tettigoniidae; genus Anabrus; species Anabrus simplex. The sequence continues at coordinate 35,917,912 of NC_090278.1, forward strand.
ACATAGACTAATAGTCGAATAGCACCAAGGGTTCTGCTGAATGCTTAACTTCCCCATCCGACGGACGAATCACTCAACAGCGTCATATGCCCTCACTCCATATGAGGAATGCAGAGATGTTTGGAATTAAATTCAGGCTTTTGGCACACCATCTAGTGAATAGAAGTTGTTTAACACCACCTCCCCTACCCTGGTGGTTAACATTCTAATGGTGAAAAATTTTGCGACGAATGGGGATCATACCGGCTAACCACGGTGTCAGACTGTTTAGACTTCAACGCCTTAACGATCATGACCACCAGGCGAGCTGTTGATTGATATGCAGCACATCAATCAAATTTATGAACTTCATTCAGTGTAAAAATTAACATCAAAAAGATACCTTCATATCATCTTCCTCTTTTACTTCTTCTATATTTAGACCACTTTCCAATTGCCCATATGGATTATGCACAGTTTTACGGTCAAGTGTCATTGCTGACGCGAACTAGGTAATGGAGATGTATTTATTACTACAGTCCGTAAGTTCGTGGACTGGTACCTATATTGTAGGCAACACATCGTACACTCATGTACTACAGTCAATAAGTTGGTGGACCAGCGCCTATATAGTAGGCAACACAGTGTACACCTGTGTACGTACTATAGTCAATATGTTCGTGGAGTGGCGCTAACAGTTCAAGTGTCATATAGTCGTTTGATCTGCCTTTTCGCGACATTTTCCCGTCATGGTTATACGGACGACTTCGGCTTCATAATATCAAACGTTTCGCTAGCGCATTTGCGTAGTTTTTGGAAGAACTTCACATTTTCCTGTTGCTCAAACTATGACATTCTCAAATTCCACTGCTGCCATTCAACTACACTTCACAACAGAGACCACAATTCTGCTTACACTGTAAGCACGCAAGTGCATCTTGCTGGTACTAGCGAGGAACTATCACAGCACCATCCTATTGTGCAAACCTTCGGCTGTAGCGCACCACAGCGACAACAGACGGCCAGTCCACTACGTATTATTGCGTGCAACTCTGGTGGTCGGTAAAGGAAATGAGAACGCGTATTTGTAAAAACAAAAATTCTAAGCAAGAGGAATTATTATAATGCAGTTAAGAACTCCGCGTCGGGCGGGAATAGAACTCGGGTTCACTAGGACGAACGCTCAGTAGAAAGTCTTAATAGTTGCTGATAAATGAAAGTGTTGGGAACATCGGTGATAAACCTCGACGTCCTGCAGGCAAATTAAAGCGACAAACAACAATGAGATATCTTGACATTTTTCTGATAACAAAAAACTGGGAACAGTAATGTGAAAATATCCCAGAGATAAATTAAAGCAAAGAACAGCGGTGTGATACCCTGCAGAAAATTTTAAATTGCAACATCGATGGGATATTCAATATCCTGAAGACAAATTAATGCCTTAAACCATAGTGAGATACCTTGACAGCCTCTAGATAAATTAAGACTCCGTGCACGGGAGGATATCATGCTATCCTTTAGATAACTAAACCCGGCAACAGCTGTGAGATACTATATATCCTAGATAAATTAAAGCAAATAACAGGAGCAAGATATCTTGATATCCTGTACAAAACTTGAAATTAAAACATCGGTGATATATTTAATATCTGAAGACATATTAATGCACTGAACCAGAGTGAGATATCTTTATATCCTGTAGATAACTTAAGACCAGAAACAATGGTAAGATATCTTTATGTCCTTCGAGTAACTAAATCTAGAAACTTGATAGAGGCTTTCGGATTTATGCCGTGTTAAGGAAATAAGGTGACATTCTTTAAGTTACGTTACTGTCCCTTCACTGTTGTTATTTCGTTTCGCTGTTTCCCAAGTTAGTACGTGCCTCATCGCCAGATGTTTCATTCTAGGCTTGTGTCTATGTTATACTTTCATATGTGTGTACTCCTGTTAAGTTATGTGACTCCCTCTCAGACTGATTCTGACGGTTCCGTCAGCTTCCACTTCAAACGCTAGCGCTATATTACGTATGGTGAGCCATCTGGTGACGAATGAACGTACCAGTTACACTTCTATTCTAAAGTCTAAATTCGAACCTCATTGTTTGAGAAGCCTTTCTCTTGAACAGTAGAGATTTTCTTCTGAAAACGCAGAGCTAAATTTCGTGTGAAACGTAAAGGGTTTCTATAAGTACTGGCCATGAAATAATCAATGGCAACATCAAAACTAGGAACATCATTGAGATGCTTATTACCCTAGAGATGCATTAAAGCAACGATCGCCATTGATATATCTTGATACCATGCAGAAAACATTAAATTAGTAACATCGGTGGGATACTTAATATCCTAGAGATAACCTTAATATCATTTAGGTGAATTGTGGCTATGTCTATCCTTCAGATAACATAAACGTATGAAAATCGGTGAAATACTAAACGTCCTGGAGATAAATTAAAGGTGAAGATATTATCAAGATCCCTTGTTAACCGGCAGATAAATGTTAACCGTGATAGATAAATACTGTATCTCCAATCTACATCAACAAAGTGTATTGAAATGGAAGACAGAGTATAAAGACAGACAGGTAAGCACTTTTCATGCAGAGGCTGGCGGGATGTAGACATGGACAAATGGAGGGACCGCCACTCTGTTCTCCCTCAAGGCAGCAGATCTGCTACGGTCTAGTGCACATCACCCTTGATCGCCAAGGTGAAACAGTTTAGCTTTGAAAGGTTTTCTGCTCCGTGACGCTCTATATCACACCTTACCAAGCACTAGAATAGGGGAGATGGCCATATCAAATTATGTGTAAATAAACCTGCAACTTGAGTCTGATTACGTTGTACAAAATGAGGCAAGAACCAGGTTTATAAATACCATATTTAGGAGTGTGATATATAAATATTACGAGTGGGAATTGTTGTACAGCGTATTCTGAAATCATAGTCCCCCCAGACCAATGAGAAGGACGTTGAAGGTAATAGGTAATCATTACTCGTGAACGCATATACAAGTTTTTTAGTAACTTGGAATGAACTTCAATTTCGATACAGGAAAAGCAATATTTTTTTGGCATCGCTGAAACAGTTCACATGAGCAATGATAGTATACGCCTGATATTTAGGTGGTAATAGGTTGGAATGTAAACTAATTTGGTTAGTAGGAAGTGACATGCAACCTGCTCGTCCATAATGTAGCGAGAGTAATATAAATTCTAGGGGTTCTGATAGGCCGTACTCCTGATGGTTATACAAATCTCATAGCAGTCTTGAGAGAGGTTTCTTACTCTTAATGCCAGGACACTACGTAATTCAGGACGTCAGAGGCAAACTATCGTAACAAAACGACGAATTTGAGGTTTTTATCGAATGTGACTTGTCTTGGTCGTGCCATTTTATGAGTACACTATTGTATGTGTACGTTTAACAGAAATGAAGGTAATGCATATAATTTATTTACGAGTACTCATCGTATGGCTATAAAGGTGCAATGCATACATACATGGACATTGATTTTGGGAAAGAAATTACATTTTGTATTTAGATTGCTCATGTAAATAGATGTCTCTGGAAACTCATGAGCAAAATCACTGATGTTGCTACTGTACTTTCTTAATGGACACTCTGTGATAATATACATGATGGTCTGCTTAGAGACTCGATAATCGCAGCTAGGCGTAGACCTTCTCTTCCATTTGCAGTGGAAATCTGCGCCAGTTACCAGGGCTCAATCGTACCCGGTTGAGAGTAGAACCGGTTTTCCGAAGAAGCTCAAATGCAGGTGGCAGCGAGGAACCAATGTCTAGCAGCTTTCCCTGACATTCTTTAGTTTTATTGAAGTTGGTATTATTCAATTCTCTTTCAGTTCTTACTGATGGATTTCGTGAGCGTGCGTGGTTCAGATGGGCGTCAGCGATGTCTCCAACTATCGGTAATTGACTACACATCACGATACGTCTCATCAGCGGCACAAGTCTACTCTGACACACTGTCTATAGTTCCTCAGCCGCATCTCCATATCAGATCTACCTGGTAAAATATCTCTCGTCAAGGAGATCAAGAACATAATTAATGTACACTCAACTCTCCATTAACAGGAATAATTTTGGGTTATTACTTCAAGGATAAGTAAAATCCCACCTAACCAGCAAAAAGTTAAAAGTTAAAAATAGAACAGGCATACTGAAAGTACAGTTAAAATTATAAGAATTGATACTACTGTTTTGTTTTTCTTAACTTACCCAATATCTATCTCTCTCTCTCTCTCTCTCTTTATTCGTTTAGTCGATTCCCACACACCGTGACCCCATGAACTAAAATACGCCAATTTCTTCTGTCCTGCACTTCCTCCCGAAGATAATTTACTACCTCTGTGATGCCATCAATCCATCTCATTCTCCCTGTGCCTTCGATCTTTCCCAGCATTAAGGCATTTTCTAATGAACTGTGTCTTCTCATGATGTGTCCAAAGTAGCTTAGTTTTCGTTTCAGAATTAGGCCATCCAAGGAACACTCTGGTTTTATTTGCTGTAAAACTAACCTATTTGTTCTCTTTGCAGTCCATGGGGATCTAAGGATTTTCCTCCAACACCACAATTCAAAGAAGTCTATTCTACGGCGTTCAGCTTTTCTTATGGTCCAGGTCTCACATCCGTACACCACAACCGGAAAAACCTTACTATACGGATCTTTGTTGTTAATGTTATGTCTTTAATCCTTAAGATATTGTCAAGATTGGACATTGCTTTTCTACGAAGTAGTAATCATATTTTGATTTCATGGCTACAGTCACCATCTGCAGAAATCTTTGAGCCGCCAAGATAGTTGAAAACGGTGACTACCTCCAATTTTCTCCTCCCACATGCCATGAATTGACAGGTGTAGTTGCTATATTTTTCTGTTTTCTTGACATTCAACATTAGTCCAGCCTTTGAACTTTTTTCTTTCACTTTTACGTCCTCTTCATTTTCTGTCATCAGGATATTATCATCTGCATATCTCAGCTTGTTTATATTTAACCCAGCTATTTTGATTCCTCTTTCTTCTTCATCTAACCCCACATTCTTCATAATGTGTTCCGCATACAGATTGGAACGGTAAGGTGAAAATAGACAGCCTTGCCGTACTCCTTTCTGAATCTTGACCCATTTAGTTGTTCTATATATGTTTCTCACTGTAGCTTCTTGGTCAGAATATAAGTTCTGTATGAGGTTAATGATATGATCTGGTACTGCCACGTGTTCTAGTACTTTTCATAATTCATTATCATCGACACAGTCAAAGCCTTTAGCATAGTCAATAAAGCAGAGATACACATCTTTATGGAATTCCCTTGCGTTCTCTATTATCCATCGGATGTAGGCGATTTGATCTCTGGTCCCTCTTCCTTTAAGAAATCCAGCTTGTTCCTCAGGTAGCTCTCGGTCTACATACTGGCAAAGTAAATTTTGTAAGATTTTAAGTATGTCTTTGCTAGCATGGGAGATAAGTGCAATTGTTTGGTGATTAGATCATTCTTTGGGATTTCCTTTCTTTGGAACTGGGATGAATACTGAACTTTTCCAGTCTTTTGGCCTCTGTTTGGTTTGCCATATTTGCTGACATATGGAATGCAAAAGTTTCACTGCACTATCTCCAATGACTTGAACATTTCTACTGGAATTCCATCATGCCCACTTGCTTTGTTTTTAGCAGTATTCTCTAGGGCCCATTTGACTTCACATTTTAAAATATCGGGTTTTGGTTCTAAGGGCACATGAACTTCATTATCAATAATACACGATTGTTTCTCATACAGATCTTCTACATAGTCCATCCATCCTTCCTTCATGTTGTTTGCTTCTGTTATATCTTTACCATTTTTGTCTTTTACCATTCCAATTTTTGCCTGGAATTTTCCTTTGATGTCCCTTCTGCTATTATCTTCAACTTCTTTGCATTGATCATTTAGGAAAATATTTTTATCTCTTTTAGCTAATTTTCGAAGCTCTGCATTTAATTCCAACATTACTGATCTATCCCCTTTGATTTTTGCTTTCCTTCGTTCTTCTGTAATTTGGAGTGCCTCACACGACATTTGGCCTTCTTGTTATTCCTCTTCTTGGGAATGTGTTTTTCTGCTGCCTCCTTGACAGCAGAGGATACTTCTGTCCACAGCTCTTCAGGGTTTTTGTCTCCTACCTGTACTGCATTAAATCTGTTCCTGATTTCTACTCTATAATCACAAGTAATTCTCCCAAGGTCATACCTATACGATGAGGTGGCTTTAGCTCTTTCCCTCAACTTCATCCGGAATTTTTCAATTAAGAGTTCATGGTCTGATCTGCAATCAGCTCCTGATCTTGACTGAATAGCACTCTTCCACCTACTATTACAAATTATGTAATCAATTTGATTCCGGTATTGGCCGTCTGGTGAACTCTAAATGTATAGACGTCGTTTGGGTAGCTGGAATAGTGTGTTGGTAATAACAAGTGAATTGACTTGGCAGAATTCTAGGAGTCTCTGCCCTGCTTCATTTGTTGTACCAAGACCAATTTCCCTGTTGCACCATCTACAATTTGGTTTCCCACTTTAGCATTCCAGTCTCCAATTATGAAAACGGCATCCTTTTTCGGAGTCGACCGTAGTATTCTTGTAAATCTTCACAGAACTGGACAACAACGTCCTCTTCAGCATCAGTGGTTGGTGCATAAACTTTAATGACTGTGACATTGAGAGGTTGACCTTGAAATCTGATGGATATCATTCTATCATTTTTATAGTTCCAACCCGTTACAGTTTTACCTACTCTGTTACTGACTATGAAGGCTACTCCATTACTGTGTTTGTTGTCTTGTCCAGAAAAGTATACCGTGTAATCATCCGGAATAAACTCTCCCATTCCAGACCTTCTCATTTCACTTATTCCCAATATGTCGATGCCAATTCTGTCCATTTCTCTTTAGCTACATCCAGTTTACCTTGATACATGGATCTCACATTCCATGTTCCTAAACAGTACTGTTCCTTGCAGCATTGCAATCTCCTTGAGGCTTCTCTCAACCTTGTGTGAAAATGGGAAACCAGGGAAAAACATCTTCAGGGCTGCCGACAGTGGGATTCGAACCCACTATCTCCCGGGTGCAAGCTAACAGCTGTGCGCTCCTAACCTCATGGCCAGCTCGCCCGGCCTTGGCACTTACTGTTTAGTTGGTAACACTAAGACTGCACTGGTTTGTAGATGTTTATTGTTCATTTAGAGTATGGTGATACCTTCCATATAACATATCTATACTCCGCACTGCTTTGCTTCTAAATTGACGTTTTAGTCGATTCGGGCTCTGTCTGATGGTTATGCGCTTAAACATAGACATATAACTAATCCGAAGCTGCCTTTCATATCGACTTATATCGGCAGGGAGCGATCTCGAAGTTTAGTTGCCAACTCTAATGTTTACATTCACCACGTGGTTAACCTTTCTCAATCAGCGTGTATGGTAATCGGTACGGTTCGTGATCTGTTGCATTTTTCTACAGTAATTTGTGTTTTTTATATTAGTCATTATCTCTCTAGTGTAGTACAGTATAGTTCAGTTTACAGTTTAGCATAGCATAAGTCAGTAAAATACAGGTTTAGTAGTACAGTGAATAAAAATAGCTGTAGTTTTATTTACGTCCGTATCTTGGTTAGTGTACTTAGTTCGTGCGTGTTTAACATGTCTCAATATACACTGACTGAGCAAATGTCATAGGATAGTGGAGCACTGATGCGCAGGTGTGTTGTCTGCGCACCACATGGCCCCTGTGCCAGCGGCAGTTGTATAGGAGACCTTGTGAGCAGTGGATGTGCATGTGACAGGTGTAACATGGAACGTCGTCGTGAGCTGACACCGTTCGAACGGGGTATGGTGGTCGGTGCCCGACGGATGGGAAGTGCGATTTCGGAAGTGGTGCGGGAATTCTGCTTCACACGTTCAACCGTGTCCAGGGTGTATCGTGAATGGTAGTTGCGGGTATCACCATCCGCAACAGACAAACGACCGGCCGTCCAGCCATCCTCGATGACCGTTACCGGCGACATTTGAGACGGATTGTCAATAGTGACAGACGGGCAACCGTGCAACAAATCACGGCTCAATTCAGCTCAGGCCGTGCTAGACACGTCTCCCAGTGGACAATCCGTAGGAACATGGTTTCTATGGGTTATGGGAGCCGGTGCCGCACACGGGTGCCGCTGTTAACCCAACGTCATCGGGCACAACGACGCGCATTTGTCGCCAGTCACAAGAGATGGACACTGGAACAATGGCGTAACGTTTTATGGTCGGATGAATCACGATTTCAACTGCACCATGCCGATGGGAGGCACCGTGTATGGCGCAGATCACATGAAGCGATGGATCCCGCCTGCCTCGAAGGTGTGGTCCAGGGCGTTGGTGTCTCTGTTATGGTCTGGGGTGCATTTTCCTGGTATGGAATGGGCCTCCTAGTTGTTCCGAAAGATACTTTAAATGGTATGCGGTATGCTGAGCTGCTCGGAGACCATCTCCACCCATTTTTGGGCCTACCACCGCCCAGACGGTTCTGCGGTGTTTCAAGATGATAACGCGCCGCCACATCGCTCCAACGTCAGCCGGGAATGCTTCCAGTGACATGCAGCGGAGGTCCGGCGACTGCCATGGCCACCCAGGAGCCGCGATATGAACCCTATCGAGCATATCTGGGATGTCCTGGAACGCAGACTCCGTGCCATGGATCCTGCACCCACGAACAGACCAGCATTGGCGGCCGCTCTGCAAACGATTTGGTGTCAGCTGCGTCTAGAGGACTACCAGGGACGTGTCGACTCACTGCAGTTCGCAGGACCAGAGGAGGCCCCACACGCTATTAGGTGACTATCCCATGACATTTGCTAAGTCAGTGTAGTTCGGAAAAGACAAGTGGAAAGAAAGTGACTCTGATATAACTGGAGTGTTCCCTTTGTAGGCCATAACGTCCCTCCTTTTGCAGTCATTAGCGGCTAGTGGTGTGTTATTTCCTCTTTTATTCTTAATAATGTATTTTCTTTTTAATGTCGGAAGATGTCAGTATGTGTAGTTTTTGTGTATTTATTTCCAATCCCGATTCGTTAGCAGTTTTGAGTACGCTATTACGTTTTTCGAGGGCTGTTTAACACGGTCTATTGCATCAGCTGATCTCGCGGGAGTAGCGTGCTGGCGATGCTCACTTGTTTTGCGAAACGTCACTTTAGAAGTAAAGCCGTGCACGGAGTTACCAAACGTCATGGGAAGGGGTGACCCATTATAAAATGTGCCGTGTATGACCCCTGGGCGTTGCGACTAGCTAATCAGTCTGTCATCGGCGCACGGTGCATGGATCATAGCATTGCGGAGATTACATGCGAATTCAGGTTTCCGAGGTCAACAGTGTCGAGGGCGGACCTTCAATATCGCAGGGTGAATGTTACCATCCGCGTAAAGCGCCGCACGGCAAGACAAGAGCTGTTTCTATCACTTCCCAGATACATCTACTCTACTCACCACCGACAAGCAGTAGCCAGCAAATTACCCTCAACATTTACCTGGCCTTGAGACTCACACTAAGTACAATGGACTGCTCCCACCCTGATATCACTCTTAAACTATCACTAACTTGTGAAGGTTGACAAGCACAATGCTTGCAAAACGTTGTTCCTTCTAAGTTCTCCTATATATTTCTTGAGGGACATAAAAGCTGACCTTCAGCGACTTAGTACTTACTCCTTGAAAAGTTCCTTCCACCTTAAGCGCTCCAAACCTCAATCAATCATTATTGACTCTCAAAAGTTTTTGACTACATTAAGAGATGAAGTGATTACTCCAGTTATACTGATTGGAAGAGTTATTCCATTCAGCCAAACTGTGAAAAATTTTGGAGTGACAATGAATGAAACTTTAAATTGGTGTGAATAACTGAAATTACTTGTAAAAATGTTATTGTAGATGATTCATTCTCTTAAAATAAACGAAACATATTTTGCCATTTAATGTGAAAATCAAACTCTGCAACCATTAGTGCTTCGCATCCTAAACTCTTGTGACTTAATTCTTGCGGACGAACCGATAGAGCAGATATTGAAACTTAAGCGAGCGCTTAAGTGTTGCTTTCCATGTATTTACAATCTGAGTTATGATACACATATCACCCACCCCATAATATCTATTATTACATGGCTGAAACATACATGTCCGTGCCAGACATACCACTTTATTACCTATATTTACGACCGCTTCCGATACTTGCTGACTATTTTGTATGAATGTCTGTGTGAATTACTGTGAGTTAGAAAAATGTAGACTGTCATAATATTATCAGAGTATGTACACTAGGCTCTGGTCCCATTGAAGTATCACTACAGTGGTTAAGGGTAAGAGAGGGCCAAGAGCCCTAACATCACCACCAGCAAAGGCACATTAAATAAATGAATAAATAAATAAATAAATTAATTAATCACTAAATGAATAAATAAATAAATAAATAAATAAATAAATAAATAAAAGAAATGAAATTCAGTAAATAAATAAATGTCCGCATCTGTTATGTAGTCGTCAGTGTGATTAGCTGCCACCCCCGTACGCCAGGGTTCGATTCCCGGCTGTGCCACGAAATTTTAAAAGTGTTACAAGGGCTGGAATGGGGTCCACTCAGCCTCGGGAAGTCAACTAAGTACAGGGGCTTGATTCCCTCCTCAGTCATACTCGAAGGTTTTATCCGTGGTTTCCCACTTCTCCTCCAGGCAAATGCCGGGATGGTACCAGACTTATGACCTCGGCCGCTTCCGCCCCCTTCCTTATCTATCACTTCTAATCTTCCCATTCCCCATCAGAGCCCTGTTCAGCCTAGCAGATTAGGCCACATGGGCGAGGTACTGATCCCCCCCAGTTGTATCCCCCGCTCCAGCACACTCCCCTTGAGGCGGTAGAATGTGATCCCTCGCTGAGTTCTAGGAAAGAACCAACCCTGGCGGTTAAACGTACAAATGATAAATAAATAAATAAATAAATAAATAAATAAATAAATAAATAAATAAATAAATAAATAAATAAATAAATAAATAAATAAATAAATAAATAAATAAATCAGTAAATAAATAAATAAATAAATAAATAAATAAATATTTCCTTTCTTGTCAATGGAATTTAGAAATTCTACTCTTTTATCATAATCGTTGGATCAAACACACACGTAGACATGGAATTTTTTTATTGGAAATGAATCCATTCGTTTCATCTTACTTCATTCCTTCAATTGTCACGTCTCTTTTATGAATCATCACCTTTCCTATCACTCATGTTTTCGTAAAGCAGTTCGATGCCTTTGCTGGCTGGACCTAGTGTTTACAGTGCACTATGTCTTCCGGTATAAGCCAGAGCAATTTTGTTACTTTCATTGATCTGTCTCTGTCTTATCCTTGGCTTTGACAATATGAAAGTGACTGAGGTATGAGCGATGCTAGTAATGCCATTCCTTATGCAGCCAGTCCCTGCTATTAATGGTGTGAAAATGTTGCTCATAGGGTCGGTTGGTGCATGCATTTCAGTGGGCTTGGAAGACTGACATGTAATCGCAACTCTTGGCTCAGTGAGGAAAGCAACGGGAAACTACCTCACTCCTCCTGTCCCTAGTATGCCTCTTCAGTGATTCCTAGGCCATCTATAACAGCTGATGGTTAAGCTGTTGAGGGTCCAACCAGCCTTAGGTATGTGGACTGAACATACACAAAGCTGTTCGCATCAAACAAACACAACTGAGGTCTCAAAGTTCCAGCATCACAATGTAATAATAATATTGTTATTTGTTTTACGTCCCAATAACTACAATTTTTACGATTTTCAGAGACGCTGAGGTCCTGGAACTTAGACCCGCAGGAGTTCTTTTACATCCAGTAAATCTACCGACACGGGGCTGACGTATTTGAACACCTTCAAATACCACCGGACTGAGTAAGAAGGCCAGCGCCTCAACCGTCTGAGCCATTCAACCCGGCCACAATGGAACGAAAAGCAAGTAAAGGATGAAGAACAACTCTACAAAGGTATTGCTAGCCATTTAACGTAACATTAGAATTGTATAGAATACGATTTCTTGCGTCTTTTCTTTAGATTTGAATTTATAGCGTAACCAACCGGAGATGGAACTGAAAAGGCCGAACACAGTGGTTTAAATGAAATTGGAGTCATAGTATGCACAACTTGCCTCTGTGGATCAGTGGTAGAGTGTCCGCCTCTCGATCCCAAATTAGTGGATTCAAATCCGGCAGAGGTAGTCGGATTTTGACGGGTGGAAAGAAAGTCCATTCGGCACTCTACGATCTCTGGCGACACATTTGATGTTTACCTGACAAAATTCATAAAATCTCAGCCATAGACGCCCGAGAGCGATTCCGTTTACTCTGCCATCTAGTGGGCGTATTGTAAACTGTAACGTCGAAATTGACGAACAGACAGCCAGCTGGCTTCAAAATAATATGTCTGCACAGGGTAGCCGAGGCCATATTATTATTATTATTATTATTATTATTATTATTATTATTATTATTATTATTATTATTATTATTATTATTTTCTGCCCTCACTCTCTGCCAGTATCGTTTAATACTTTCTCCAACTCCCTTCTTCTGCTCCTCTGTATACCACCTTCCTTTTTCCTCTAGCGTTCCCCGAGTCTTCTGGAAACCACGGAACAATTTGACGAACTGTCTAAATTAATTTCTGTCCATGATATAATATTCCGGAACCTCCATCTTCGTCAGGACAAACCTCACTGCTCGAAACCTTTTCAGCTCTGTTCTCCTATTCCTGAAGTATTCAAAAATTATCTTCGTTAGTCATTCACTATGCGTCATCTACTGTAGGCATCCATATATCTTCTACCGGTATTAGATATACCAGGTAGTACGCCTGAGTCATACTTTCTACTAATATGTGACCCGCATGTACCAATGATGAAAGGGTTGCCTACTAGCTCATGTTCGCAGGGGTACTATTGCATGTAGGTAGGTTATGTCAGAATAGGAAGAGAAAACAACCGGACGGCCACTCACTGCATGTTCCTCAGCGCTGCTAGTCTAATGCACCCCCTTGCGTTAGTAAGCCTTGTTTTCGAAAGCATAATAGTATGCTGGTGTTTGGTACAGTAGCACTACAGTCGTTGTCAACATATCGACCATAGTTTATATGTTCAGCACAGACAAATAGAGAGGAATAATATAAATCTATTGAGAATCAGGTGGGAATGCAGCCTAAACAGCCAGGCGTTATGCACAGGAGTTTTCGAATGGAGTTGCAATTAACAGTTATTTTCTGGTAGAGTGAAATATCTGTACGTGTACAAATTCATAAGTTATTAAGCTTTATATTCTGCATGTTTGGCGTATTTAAAAATGCACTCTGCTACAGAGCGTGTGCAGTAAAATGTCCGCTATTTAATAGAAACAGACTTTCAACGTATTAGGTCGTGTTAAAATGCGGTCGTGAAAATTCAATATTCATTGACATGCTCCACAACGGGCGACTTAAACGCACTGTACAGTGTGCTAGCAGCAGTGCCAGACCTGTAGTTCAGATCCTTTCCAACAGAATAAGGATGGCCGAGGCCACAATAGCTCAATTGGTAGAGCAACCGACGCGAAATCGGGAGGTTGTGGGTTCGGATCCCACTGGCCATATTTGTTCTGTACTTAACATCTCTTCAACACGTACTACATGTAAGTAACACGACCTAATACGTTGAAAGTCTGTTTCTTTTAAAATGCGGTCGTGAAAATTCAATATTCATTGTCCGCTATTTGCTTCACATCCGAAATGCAGCAGGTTGTAGTGCTCACTTTTAAACTAGCGATTAGGCATCCCATTCATCACTAGTGCATACCCGTTAAGTTTAAGTAGAAAATACGGCGCTGCAGAGCCAGCTGGTATTTAACCCAATGAGTGGGATTATTATTGGGCACTTCAGCCTAATCCATATTTCAGTGAAACTAATGCTGTTACTAAGAGGGAATTCAATTATCGTGCCCCTATCTCTTCTGCAACCCTCCCAACAAGAACTCCATGGTACATTGCGAGCTCTTTGAATTAAACTGTGGTACACATGGCGAGCCTTCACGCAAAATACCAGTTTTATATAACAGTTGATGTTACAACAGAAATTTCAGTTTCACCAAAAATTAAAAATACTGGAATGCAACATTTAATTTCACAATACAGAGCTGGATAGCTGCAGCCGCTTAAGTGCGGCCAGTGTCCAGTATTCGGGAGATAGCGAGTTCGAACCCCACTGTCAGCAGCCCTAAAGATGGTTTTCCGTGGATTCACATATTTACACCAAGCAAATGCTGGGGCTGTACCTTAATTAAGACCACGGATGCATCCTTCCCACTCCTATACCTTACCAGTCCATCGTCGTCGTAAGACCTATCTGTGACGGTGCGACGTAGAGCAAGTTGCAAAAAAAACTTCAGAATATTTTCGTTGTACTGATCTGGATTCGAACAACAGAAATTAGTCACCATGTCATTCAGTGCTGAAATATTGCTAGAGGGCCGTGATTATCCTACCAGAGAAACGTTCAGATGGGCACAGAGGGTTATCCTCGGACAGCGATCAGAAATCCACGATACGGCAACGGCGCTACGAGAAGCACAAAGTACCAAAAATCACTCCATGAATGTTATTAACCTTCGAAAGGGAATTGGCACCAGAAAAAAGATGACGATTACCTCAGTGCCTTAGATACTGGATTTCCACCAGGACGGCCAAACCTGGAGTGTCTGGATAGCAGTCTCAAATTTCCACCTGAAGTATCATGTGGAGTTAAATATTACATCCCGATTTAATCTCCCTGCCAAACTCCGAAGTAAATCAGAGTGACTCCAGACTGACATGTAATTCATTTCATCATTTTAGGAGAGTCTCTTTTTTTCTTTTTTTTTCCAAGTTGCTTTACGTCGCACCGACACAGATAGGTCTTATGACGCCGATGGGATAGGGAAGGCCTAGGAGTGGGAAGGATGCGTCCGTGACCTTAATTAAGGTACAGCCCCAACATTTGCTTGGTGTGAAAATGGGGAAACTACGGAAAATCATCTTCAGGGCTGCCGATAGTGGGATTTGAAATCACTATCTCCCGAATACTGGATACTGGCCGCACTTAAGCGACTGCGGCTATCGAGCTCGGTTAGGAGAGTTCCGATGTCCATAATAATCTCCGTGGTATTGGGACAGAGATCCTTCTCACAGGGAAAGGTAAAGTAAAATTTTCGCCGGTAAAATTAAGAGCAAGTTACATAAACCCGAAAAATTTTCGAAATATTTAGGGTGTTTTAAAGAACCCCATAAATAACTGAGATCAGACGAAGAAGATTTCACATGCATATCGTATCTTAAATTAGCAAAAATAACCGTCAATACAAAAGAGACAGTACTAATGAATGTATCTACCAAATGGTATGATGAATCTTACTCGTAATATCCCAAAATTCACGTAAAAGAAATTCGGAAAACCGCATGGTCTTTCATGCTTTGAGAATGTACCAAGAATGTAGAAGAAAAACTAAAGCAAAATGCCCTGAAAATTATTAAATTTAGCATTTCTCACGTAAACATACCGAAATATTTGACGGATGAACAGAACAACTGACGTTTATCCTAAACTTGCATTTGGAAAGAAAATTGTTACCCATAACAAATTTCCCTTGGAAGTACGTCTTCATTCTAGTAAAAAGTAGTTTGATCTATCAGCATATAAACCACGAGCTTCCACTCTAACGCTCGAGTGAAGAACCTACAGCCAATACGCAGTTCCAAGTGCGACACCACTTACTTACTAAAGGAAGTGTTTCAAGAGACAACAGGTATGTATAGAGTGTAATCCGAATAAACGCAAACAATTGTTCTGAACTCAATGTAGTAATATATCCGCAGGCTTAATGATGACAGGCGAAACACAATAATTACCCGACAAACGAGAACGTAGCCCTAGCACTGGTATTATAAAGGATGGTAATGTTACAATGTTCTAGTCCTGGTCTAGACATGACTGTGTTAGTATTGTAGAGGATGGTAATGCTACAGTGTTCTAGTCCTAGTCTATACATGACTGTGTTAGTATTAGTAAGGATGGTAATGCTACAGTGTTCTAGTCCTGGTCTATACATGACTGTGTTAGTATTGTAGAGGATGGTAATGCTACAGTGTTCTAGTCCTGTTCTATACATGACTGTGTTAGTATTAGTAAGGATGGTAATGCTACAGTGTTCTAGTCCTGATCTATACATGACTGTGTTAGTATTAGTAAGGATGGTAATGCTACAGTGTTCTAGTCCTGATCTATACATGACTGTGTTAGTATTGTAGAGGATGGTAATGCTACAGTGTTCTAGTCCTAGTCTATACATGAATGTGTTAGTATTATAATGGATGGTAATGTTGCAGTGTCCTAATCCTGGTCTAGACCTGACTCTGTTAGTATTGTAGAGGATGGTAATGCTACAGTGTTCTAATCCTGATCTATACATTACTGTGTTAGTATTAGTAAGTATGATAATGCTAGAGTGTTCTAGTCCTGATCTATACATTACTGTGTTAGTATTGTAGAGGATGGTAATGCTACAGTGTTCTAGTCCTGTTCTATACATGACTGTGTTAGTATTAGTAAGGATGGTAATGCTACAGTGTTCTAGTCCTGATCTATACATGACTGTGTTAGTATTAGTAAGGATGGTAATGCTACAGTGTTCTAGTCCTGATCTATACATGACTGTGTTAGTATTGTAGAGGATGGTAATGCTACAGTGTTCTAGTCCTAGTCTATACATGAATGTGTTAGTATTATAATGGATGGTAATGTTGCAGTGTCCTAATCCTGGTCTAGACCTGACTCTGTTAGTATTGTAGAGGATGGTAATGCTACAGTGTTCTAATCCTGATCTATACATTACTGTGTTAGTATTAGTAAGTATGATAATGCTAGAGTGTTCTAGTCCTGATCTATACATTACTGTGTTAGTATAGTAGAGGATGGTAATGCTACAGTGTTCTAGTCCTGGTCTAGACAGGACTCTGTTAGTATTGTAGAGGATGGTAATGTTACAGTGTTCTAGTCCTAGTCTATACATGACTGGGTTAGTATTAGTAAGGATGGTAATGCTACAGTGTTCTAGTCCTGGTCTATACATGACTGGGTTAGTATTAGTAAGGATGGTAATGCTACAGTGTTCTAGTCCTGGTCTATACATGACTGTGTTAGTATTGTAAGGATGGTAATGCTACACTGTTCTAGTCCTGGTCTAGACAGGACTCTGTTAGTATTGTAGAGGATGGTAATGTTACAGTGTTCTAGTCCTAGTCTATACATGACTGGGTTAGTATTAGTAAGGATGGTAATGCTACAGTGTTCTAATCCTGATCTATACATTACTGTGTTAGTATTAGTAAGGATGGTAATGTTACAGTGTTCTAGTCCTGGTCTATACATTACTGTGTTAGTATTAGTAAGGATGGTAATGCTACAGTGTTCTAGTCCTGGTCTATACATTACTGTGTTAGTATTAGTAAGGATGGTAATGCTACAGTGTTCTAGTCCTGGTCTAGACGTGACTGAGTTGTTATTATTATAGAGGATGGTAATGTTACAGTGTTCCAGCCCTGGTCTAGTAGAGGATGGTAATGTTGTATTGACTTGTACTATTTAATACATGACTGAATAAGTAATTCTGGGAATGGTAATCTGAGCTTAGACGAAGCGATGTTGAACTCGTCAGTACATAGGCCCCGGGAGTAGCGGTGTTTAGAGGTTAAGTACGAGGGCATTAGCGATGCCAGTACAAGGACTCGGAGGACGGTAATGTGCTATAACAGTGCTACCAACATCAGCCCAGGCGAGGAAGTTAGGATCCTCTCACTCGGTCTGTTCCAGTCGTCATTATGACGTCACATGACCTGCCGTGCCAGAGATTCGCGCTCCTGGTCGATAAGACCTTACTGCGCCTGCGTAGAGGATGCTGCCTCAGCGGCGGCTACACTACTACTCTTACGACAAACACTGACCCGCTCGATGACTTGACCCGGTCGCCGCACCAATGTTTTCCGATAAACTCGTTATGCTATCGGAGCTGAACTCAGTGAATGGGACAGAATGCCAATAAAGAACTCATACGTATATAAATATATTATATGATGCAGTGCTTAAACAAGAGCGCCCAATAGGAAAGATCTCTGGCTGCTACTGTGAGCTTTTATAGGATTAGAATATTAATAGGGCTTGTGATATGCTTTCTATACGTTATCATTGAAGCCAGGATTTTTATGCAGTAACAGGTTAGATTTCAAACTAATTTGGTTAGTAAAAAGTGTCTGCCACCCTCTCTTCCATTATGTAGCAAGAGTAGCATAAATTGTAGGGGTTCTGATGGGCCGTGCCCCTAATGTTTATGCAAACCCTATAGCATTACCGCTGTGAAGGTAGACTATACTTGCTACTCGCTAATGCATAAAATCCCGGGCTCTAGTTATCATCATCGTGCACAACAGGGTAAACCTTGTCGGTGCGACATTCTTCTCTCAATCCTGCTGTTTTCTTCACTTCCTTCTAGTCTTTATATCCCATAAAGTGTCTCACATCCTCGAAGTATGTCTTCCCTGTTTATCCTCTTCTTTTCTCTGCTAGTATTCTTAATTCAAAGACCTTTACTAGGAAGTCATTATTTATTAGGGTATGATCTACAAGTTTTGACTTTCCATATCCTTTATCATTCTCCGTTGTTCATTGACTTCCTTCAGATCACCTCGTTTAGACTTCTTTTTAGTCCAGCATGTCCTCGTCAGTTTCCTCCTAATCCACATTTCAGTTGCTTCAATGAATATTTTTCCTTCTCTCCAATAGTCCAACTCTCACAACCGTAAAGTGGTACACTCCAGACAACGAATTTTACAAAAGCCTTTCTTGCTTCTAAACTTTTGTAGGTATTTTTAATATCTAAGATAAATATTCGAGGAATTCTTTAATTTCTAATTTTTATCGATGACTGTCATGGAAAAAGCCATTTTGGCGTGATGTTAAGGAATGTCCGTCTCAGTGTGTTTGCCCAACCCTTGTCTTCGCGGTCGGGTATGAGGTGAGATGAATCTGTCGTGGCAGGTTTTTATGATCGGAAGCCCTTCCTGACGTCAAACTCATCAGAGGAGTTAATGAGATGTAGTGAATGACGAGATATATCATAGTAGGAAGGGAGAGAATGAAAACCTGTGCCGGCACATAGCCTACTCCTCTAGAATAGCACCAAGGGGTCTGCTCATGGCTCAACGTCCCCATCCGAAGGACGAATCACCATCAACACCGTCATATGCCCTCACTCCATATGAACACTGCGGAGAGGTTTGTAATTTAATCCAAGCTTTTGGCACAAAATCTAATGATTATAAAGTGTTTACCACCACCTCCCCTATCCTGCCGGCCAACAAGCTGATAGTGAAATTTTTTCGGCCAACGGGACTCGAACAGGCTACCCTCGGGCAAAACGAATGTACGTCTCAGTAACCCATACTACATACTTTCGCTGACTCTCTGACATGTGATTCATTGCAGTAAAGCGCTAAAACATGAATTTGGAATGGTATGGAGATCAGTGAGTGTGGAATTGTTATACTTTAGTTCTGATAGAGTATATAGAAAGAACTTATTTATAATTCCATCTTCAGACCAAACTAAAGCAAGCGACCTCTGTTCAGCCTGAAGACCTGCCGATTACGAGGTGTCGTGTGGTCGACACGATGAATCGCCCAGCCGGTGGCACTACCTCACCGTCAGATAGCTCCTCAAGTGTAATCAAGTAAGACGAGCGGACACTGAATTAGGCCTCAGATCCTGGTAGAAGACCATGACCTGGCCAGGAATGGAAGACGCAGACACGGTATTATTGAGTAATGTTTTTATTTGAGTCATCATTCCATAGACTCCTTTCATACATCTCTCCGTGCCAACCTATCCTGCGCTAAACTTTTCATGTCTACATAACTGCTGCATTCTACATCTGCTCTAATCTGCTTGTAATATTCATACCTTGGTCTACCCCTACCGTTCTTACCCTCTACACTTCCCTCAAAAACCAGCTGCAAGAGTCCTAAAATGTTTCCTATCATTCTCTCTCTTCTTCTCATCAAATTTAGCCACAACGATTTCCTCTCACCAATTGTATTCAGTATCACTTCATTCGTGATTCGAACTATCCATCTCATATTCAGCATTCTTCTGTAACAAGACATTTCAACAGCTTCTATTCTCTTTCTTTCTGAGCTAGTTAGCGACCACGTTTCACTTCCATACAATGCCACGCTCCAAACGACAGTCTTCAAAAATATTCTTCTAATTTCTCTATCAATGTTGGAAGTTAGCAAATTTCTTTTCATGTGCTAGTCTGTATCTTATGCCCTTCTTACGTCTGTCACCGTTAGTTATTTTACTGCCCAAGTAACAATATTCATCCACTTCCTTTAAGTCTTCATTTCCCAATCTAATATTTCCTACATCACCTGACTCCGCACGACTGCACTCCAGTACTTTTGTTTTGGACTTATTTATTTTCATCTTGTACTCCTTTCCCAAGACTCCGTCCATACCATTCAGGAACTTCTCCAGATCTTCTACAGTCTCAGTTAGAATAACAATATCATCCGCAAATCTCAGGGTTTCGATTTCCTCTCCTTGAATTGTGAAACCCTTTCCAAATTCTTCTTTCATTTCCTTTACTGCCTGTTCTATATGAAAATTGGAAAGGAGGGGAGAAAATGCAGCCTTGCCTCACCCCTTTCTGGAATGCTGCTTCATTTTCATAGCCC
The DNA here is from genome assembly GCF_040414725.1 of Anabrus simplex. Lineage (NCBI taxonomy): Eukaryota > Metazoa > Arthropoda > Insecta > Orthoptera > Tettigoniidae > Anabrus > Anabrus simplex. The sequence continues at coordinate 35,938,747 of NC_090278.1, forward strand.
TCGATTCTTATCACTGCAGACTGATTTTTATACAGATTGTAGATAATTGTTCTTTCTCAGTACCTGATCCCAATCATCTTCAGAATCTCAAACAGCTTGGTCCAATCAACATTATCAAATGCCTTTTCTAGATCTACGAACGCCAGGTATGTGAGTAATATCTTCTGTTATTTTCAATCTCGGAACCGTAGTGGGTGCCCAAAAAATTGTGCACTATTATGTTATTAAGTTCAGCTTACATTTTTTAATTTTAAACTTGTGTACAAGCCTATATTAAACCTAGTATCAATAATATTGCTGGCTTCCACATCGATCTCTGAGTGTGTGACTGACTACCTCACTCATCAACATCCAGCCAAAAGAACTGTAGCAAGAAACATAAGCTTTGACTGTTTATTCCTTTTTTCTCCATAACTACCGTCACAAAGTAGTTAGTAGGACATAAAAATAACATTATTATTATTATTATTATTATTATTATTATTATTATTATTATTATTATTATTATTATTATTATTATTATTATTGTACCGGGCGGTACACATCCACGCCGCTAATTCAAATATTGCGCCAATTGAAACTGCTCTACTGGAGAAACTTGGAACTTTAACTCCTGAAATAATTCCACGGTTATTCAGAAGATGTCACTGAGTGTTTTTTATTTGCCTTTGTTTTTCAACGATTAAGAAGTGTGGACAATCTCTAACAGATGTCTCTACCCAAAACTATGGTAATACACTCTGGTGCAATGGAATGAACTTTCTTGAAGAAATATTGTATTCCTAAGTTTTATTTTTACTAAATTTTGTTCTGTGGTTTGTGGGTTGGCAGTATAAATCCTTTCTTTCCGCCTGTTTTGAATGTAACCAATCAGAAATTTATGTAATTAATTTTCCACCAATAAGGTGTTTCTTCCTCGTCTTGTGTATTAGTTTTTGCTGTTATCCAATAAAAGTTTGTGGACGGGTTGTTATCATTCATGAAAGGCCTCGAACTTTCCACGAGGGTATAAAAACTGCTGATTTTCTTGTCTCAGGGCCACTTCAGTAACATCTAACTTAGTGTGTGTGTGAAAATGTAGCAGGGGGCGGGACGCGCCTCTTTCTTCGGGCAACAGATCTCCAACAAGGTAATGGCCTGTTAACATCTTTATTTCTTGCTAGCTCAACAGTTTAACTCTCGGAGAAGGTTCGAATCCTTTAATATGTAACCCATCTTTTAAAATGTAAATTCCTTTTTTGCCTGTGTAAAATCTACAAATATCTTTTTACTGTAAAGCGGGATAGAGAGTGCTTCACCCTCTAGAACACCCCTTCATTTTGAAAAGGAGGTGACTACGTTTTCATAACCGTTCTTCTCTTCTTTAATGTAGTAAAGTTTTCTCATACGGGTCACCTCCCTAGCTTGGGATTAGCCCGTGTGTTTCGGCCTAGAGCCCCTTAGGTTTTAAAAGTGTATTTTGGAGTGGAAGTTCACGCCTCCAATCCCTTCTGTACTTTGGGCCAGTAACTTATGCTGATGTTTAGTTTTCTTCATGCGAAGGCCCCGTAGGTTGGGTATTAATTACTCCTGTTTCCTTGTGTGCCTTAAGGACAGATAGAAGTGAAGTTTGTTGTAGCCTTTGATAGGCTTGTAAAATTGAGAGCGGGTCTGCTCTTTTCCTTAACATTGTAATTAGGTGCAAGTGCTCCTTGTACTTAGCGGCTTTCTGCCCTTTAGCAATTGTGGTTATGAGCTGAGAGCTCAGAAATTAAACTTGGGGCTCGAAGCCCAAATCTTGTAACGAACTGTAATTTGTTAATTTGTTGATCTGCTACTTGGTACCTGTTATACTCTGTTATTTGTTGATTTTGAAAAGAAAATATAACCTTTGTTAAAGTTCTAAATTAACTTTAATTTTGTAGTTGAGACCTATTCCAGCCCGCACCTTCTTTCACCTCTAACTACCACTGATATCTCCGTAACAATTATTATTATTATTATTATTATTATTATTATTATTATTATTATTATTATTATTATTATTATTATTATTATTACTATTATTTTACATCTCACCGACACAGATAGGTCATTTGTCGATGATGGGATAAGAAATGGCTAGAATCGGGAAAGAAGCGACTGTGGCATTAATTAAGCTTCAGGCCCGATGTAAAAATGGGAAACCACGGGCATTCATCTTCAGGGCTGCCTACAATAGGGATCGAACCCACTATCTCGCGAACGCAAGCCGACAGCTACTTGAATCAAACTACATAGCCACTCGCTCAGTGACAGTTTATTCTCCTATGCAGTAGCAAGAGATAAAGTATTTTCAGATATTCGGGTCCTAAAATTTAGTAGGACATAAAAACAATAACATTATTATTATTATGATTATTATCAGAAACAAACAGCACGTATTTGAGAATGTTTAAAGTTCAACACTAACATTTTTTCTGTTTTATTTTTTTCTTAGCGATGTCCATATCTCACGATTTGCTAAACTGACACACGATAAATTCGCTGTATGAACTGCCTTTTGAAAATATTCCAATACGCATTTGAGAGTTTCTGAAAATTAACCATATAGCAGGGTTGAAACAGTGGACGTTGGTTTGGCTAAGCGACCCGCTTCTATCAAATAGATGAAGTTGGACACATATTAAGTTAAGCATATCGATAGCTTTCTTTTAAAACCTCGTATTTCACATTGATCTCCCTATCCGTTATTATTAAACATATTATAGTGTTTGAGAGTGAAAATTTGCCATGCAATCAATATCCCTACAATAAGCTATAGTAAGGTCAATTTTCCTTTACACATTAGCGTAGGAAAATCAACGAAAAGAAATTATTCTGATAGACTACAAATAAATATGTGACTGGGGGGCATGACCGGTGTCAATATAATTGGTAGGAAGAGCACTGGAACATACCAGGTTTAAAAGAAAGCCGTCGATATGCACTTCTTATTCAAAAGAAAAATACTTGTTTTCTGTGCGTTTTAAGACTTATAGACTACACAGGGGTAAGTTGCATTGATAAAAACCTGGGGAATATCCACACAAGATTTCTGACATTAGCATAACAGAAATGTTGCAAAATTTGGGCTGGGAAGATTTAGAAGAAAGGAGACGAGCTGCTAGACTAAACGGTATGTTCCGAGCTGTCAGGAGAGAGATGGCATGGAATGATATTAGTAGGCGAATAAGTATGAGAGGTGTTTTTCAAATTAGGGAAGATCACAATATGAAGATAAAGTTGGAATTCAAGAGGACAAATTGGGGCGAATATTCACTTTCAGGACGAGGAGTTCGGGATTGGAATAATTTACCAAGGTAGATGTTCGAGAAATTTTCAAGTTCTTTGCAATTATTTAAGAAAATACTAGGTAAACTACAGATAGGGAATCCCCCACCTGGGTGACTGCGCTAAATACAGATCACTGGTGATTGATTGATTGATTGATTGATTGATTGATTGATTGATTGATTGATTGATTGATTGATTGATTGATTGATTGATTGATTGATTGATTGATTGATTGATTGATTGATTGATTGATTGATTGATTGATTGATTGATTGATTGATTGATTGATTGATTGATTGATTGATTGATTGATTGATTGATTGATTGATTGATTGATTGATTGATTGATTGATTGATTGATTGATTGATTGATTGATTGATTGATTGATTGATTGATTGATTGATTGATTGATTGATTGATTGATTGATTGATTTCTTCTTCGTTTAGGCCTACGATGGACCACGTGGTTCTTAACTCTGGTGAGCTCTTTTCTTCCTCTTAGCCCAGTATTCCTTCATTCTAGCTCTATGGATGTCTTTTCTTTCTTGAGTCCATTTCACTCCTACTCCTGGACGCAGTGATTTAGTTGGAGAGAGTCAGATGTCTTGACTAACTTTCTGAATTTATCTCGGTTGTTAATGTCAATGTGATCAATGTTTAGGTACTGTACGTCTTTCCGCACTAAATTCGTCCATTTGGCATTTGTTGCTTTCCCTCTAGATGCAGTGTTGAAGATTCTTGAAGTGAGTCTCTGGCTGTCCATCCTGACTACGTGACCATAGAAGATTAGTCTTCTCTTCCTCATAGCTGTTGTAATGCTCTCTATTTTACTGTACAGTTCCTTGTTGTGCCTGATTCTGTAGCCATCTCCTTCTTTAATGGGACCCAAAATCCTTCTGAGGATCTTTCGCTCTTTCAGTTCTAGTTTTCTGAGTTGTCCTTTCCGGGTCATGTTTAGGCATTCTGAGGCGTACAGTACAGATAGTCTTACTACGGTGTTGTAGTGTCTAAGTTTAAGATTCAAGGAGAGGGATTTAGACTTGTATATGTTCTTACAAAAATGATAAGCTCTTTCTAATTTAGTGCATCTACTCTTCATTGCAAGGTCCTCATTAACATTTGGGGTTATCCACTCTCCAAGATATTTGAATGAGCTGGCCTTCTGTATTATTTTGTCCCCCAAAGAAATGAAGTTGGGTGCTTCTGTGATGTTGGTCAGAAATTCTGTTTTATTGACAGCGATCTTGAGCCCTGTTTTAGGTGCTATGCGTTCTAGGGAGGATAGCTGGTACGTAGCCTCTTCCATACTTGAAGCTAAGAGTGTGAGGTGATCTGAGAAGGCTAAGCAGGTAACTGTTAACTTGTCTTTTTTGTAGCCGATTTTTAATCCAGAGTTGTCAGCTAGTGTGTTCGTCAATTCCCGAATGACCTTCTCCAGCAGACAGTTAAACAAGATAGGGGACAAACCATCTCCCTCTCTAACACCTGTTTTGATCTCGAAGCTTTTTGATAATACCCCTCTGAATTTGGACATGGTGTTTGTCAGAGTAGACTTCACAAGATTCAAAGTCTTCTTATCCAGTCCCATTTCAGTCAACGTCTCAAAGAGGGACTGTCTGTCAACCGAGTCGTAAGCCTTCTGGAAGTCAACGAAAATTGTTACATAGGGTGAGGTGCTGAGGTTTTTGTAGGTAAAGATAGTTTTGAGGTTCAGAATCTGCTCTGATCTTGACTTCCTAAATCCAGCTTGGTACTCTCCTATGCAGGAATCTAATTGTGTCTCCACTCTTTTAAGCAATGCTTTGGAGAATATTTTGTACGTCACTGATAGGAGAGAGACCTCTCTATAGTTGTTAGGGTCTAACTTGTCTCCTTTCTTGTGCAGGGGGTGGATGATAGCTGAAGTCCAATCTCTTGGAAGTGTTTCTGTTGTCCAGATGTCAGTTATGATTCTATGGATACTGTCAATTGACACTTCATCTGCATGTTTCCACAATTCTGCAATGATGCCATCTTCGCCTGCTGCTCTGTTAGATTTCAGTTCAGAGATGATCTGTTTGATTTCTTCTTTGGTGGGATGAAGGGAGTCAGGGTTAATAACATTCTTAGGTTGAAATTGTAGTTTTTCCTGTGGTTCTTCTGCATTGAGGAGTCCATCAAAATATTTTGCAAGGGCTGTAGTACAATCTTCATTGTTCATTTTCAGTTCTCTGTCTGGTCCTCGAAGGTGGAGTGTAGGGGCTGAGTAAGCGTTTGTCTGAGATTTTAGAGTATTGTACAAGTTACGGGTGTTGTTCCTTTGAAAGTCTTCCTCTGCCTGTTTTATGATGTCGTTGTTATATTGCCTCTTAGCATTTCTAATGGTCTTGGCCGTGCTCTTTCTGACTGTTAGGAAGGCTGTATGATTTTCCGTGTTTTTGTTGCAGTTCCATTTCACCCATACCTGTCTTCTCTCCTCTATTGCCTTATCACATGTTGGTGTCCACCATGGGTGTTTACTCCTTCTGGTTGCAAGGATGGTTTCTGTTGCTGCATCTATCAGTGCCTTCTGCAGGTTAGGCCAATCTGTTTTATTCTGATTCTTGCTTAGTACCTTAGTAAAGTTGTTGTTCTCTTTCAACTGAGCTGGATTAAATTTTGGGATTCTGGACCTGGTGTAATTGTTACGTCTGCAGTTCGTGAGTGGAATGAAATTTGCTTTGACCAAAGATAGGTAGTGGTCTGAATCAATATTGGCACTTCTCGATACCTTGACGTTCATTATTTCCTTGCTATTACTTCTACTGATGGCAACGTGATCTAGCTGGTACTCTCCTAGCAAGGCATTGGGACATCTCCAGGTCTTGGCTTTTCGGGGGAGGTGTCTGAATGCTGTAGATGTAAGAACAAGGTTGTGATTTTTACACAGATTGATCAGCCTCTCACCATTACCTTTGGTTCTCTTGTGGGCCGGGTATTCTCCGACTATGTTCTTAAACCTCCGCTCCTTACCAATCTGGGCATTAAAGTCACCCATTAAGATGATCACGTGATGTTCTGGAATTTTATCGATTGTCTCTTCCAGTTCTTCCCAAAAGTATTCAACACTTTCAATGTCACTCTTATTAGTATCATTGGTAGGTGCATGGAAGTTAACAATCGTGTAGGCTTTGTTGAGACTTCTGAAGGCTATAGCAGACGTTCTCCCATTTGGTGATGAGAAGGAGATAATAGAGTTGATCATTTTGTTGTTGACTATGAAGCCTGTACCCAGGTGAGGCATATTCTTCATCACTCTCTGACCTGGCTGTCCCTTGTAGATCCTGAAGCCTTGTGACTCAAAAGGTTCTTCGTCCGTAAATCTTGTCTCCTGTAAAGCCGTTAAAAGGATGTTGTGTTTTGTTAGGACGTCCAATGTATGTTTCAGTTTTCCCGTTTGTAGGAGGGAATTAATGTTTATTGTTGCCAGATAGTTGATGTGTTTCTTCCTCTTACATGAAGATGCAGGCTCCCCAGAGTCCGATGACCTGCTTCCCCACTGTGAGTGGGGGTGGATTTGTTACCACCTGGGGTAGATTTCCAATTAGTCGTTTGCTCCATGTTTCCAGAGTTACGAGAAAGTTTAGTGGGGTTACCCGAAGGTAACGTGGTGTTTAACTATCAAGGTTGTAAGCCTTGAAGCCCCCAGCACTGATCGGTTCACTGACCCAGCTTCCCGCTGTGATTGGTTACCCAACCTTCCACTGGGTTGCTCGGCTTAACAGGGGGCACCTCGTGTAGGTTACATGCTGGTGTTGTAGTGAAAGAGGCTAGTTGGGTTTTCTTGCTGAACCCAATATATTATTGTTGCAGGAGTTTTGCAACGACGCATTTTACTACCATTTCCCCAGAGTCACAAGGACTCTTCCCAGGTTGATTCCTGGGACCCTATTTATTTATTTATTTATTTATTTATTTATTGATTGATTGATTGATTGATTGATTGATTGATTGATTGATTGATTGATTGATTGATTGATTGATTGATTGATTGATTGATTGATTGATTGATTGATTGATTGATTGATTGATTGATTGATTGATTGATTTATTTATTTATTTATTTATTTATTTATTTATTTATTTATTTATTTATTTATTTATTTATTTATTTATTTATTTATTTATTTATTTATTTATTTATTTATTTATTTATTTATTTATTTATTTATTTATTTATTTATTTATTTATTTATTTATTTATTTATTTATTTTGCTAGTGGATATGACCATGTCGGATGTGCCTGCATTTACCTGTATATGAGAATGGCATTGAAATATATTCAGCCCAGTACAAGCTCTCTTCATTCTGTTCAGTTTTCCCCCTTAAAATGTAGACCATGAAATCAGCACCACACGGGCGTAAAGATAAAAACAGAAAATTAAATTTAAACAATGATTAAGGGTTGCGCTGAGCACAATGAATGATAAGTAGAGAATGAACCGAATAGTTGCTGACATAAGATCAATAACTCGGCAAGGTATTCACGCGCATGTGTATATATAAATATTTTCTAGTGATTTATCATCGCTGTTACACATCCAAGCTTTCGGGAGAGAAAGTACTAGGAATGCGAATGTAGTGGTCAACGCGTTAATTTATTATATCACAGCTCCAGCATTTTACTGTTGTGAAAATGGTAATCCACTGACAGACATTTTCAAGGTTTCCGACGGTGGGGTTCGAATTCGTCATCTCTCAAATTCAGGCTACAGCTTTGTGACTCAAAGCTGCGCAGCCAACTCAATAAGTTCGAATAATTGTACTCGATCGGATTATACGTAGGCAAGTCAATAAGTATCTGTAATTTTGCTCTGATTGTCTTTAGGTTCGCTCTGTGGCGTTGTGTGCTCACCGGCCGCTAGATGGCACCGTTGTCTATGTATGTGGTAGGTTTCAGCGTTATCATATCCGTACAGTTTGCGCTGTTGAGACGTAAAGTTGACCGCACCTCTCTCTGTTTGCACCAAGGAAGAACAGGGTTCCATAATCCGGTTTTTGTGATCTTAGGGCGTACCAGGAGTGGAAATTCATAGACTTTCAGCACAATAGGGGGATAAGGTTTTGCCACAGCAGATGCTTACATTCCATGATCTAACGTTTGCTCTAAAGAGCAAATGTACCTTAAAGATGAATGTTATGTTGGTTTGGTTTGGTTTGGTTTGGTTTGGTTTGGTTTGGTTTGGTTTGGTTTGGTTTGGTTTGGTTTGGTTTGGTTTGGTTTGGTTTGGTTTGGTTTGGTTTGGTTTGGTTTGGTTTGGTTTGGTTTCGTTTGGTTTGGTTTGGTTTGGTTTGGTTTGGTTTGGTTTGGTTTGGTTTGGTTTGGTTTGGTTCGGTTCGGTTTTGTTTTGTTTTGTTTTGTTTTGTTTTGTTTTGTTTTGTTTTGTTTTGTTTTGTTTTGTTTTGTTTTTGTTTTGTTTTGTTAAGATTAGTTTAGCCTGTTCCTTTGCCTTCATAGTCATCAATACACAACAATATTTTGAAATGAATGTTCGTTTAAGAAGAATATGTAAACAAATTACACAAATTGTATTATTTTATATAAGGGTCGTAATATTTCGGTTTGTAAACTTTTTTTTCGCTAGTTGCTTTACGTCGCGCCGACGCAGACAGGTCTTATGCCGACGATGGGACAGGAAAGGCCTAGGAATGGGAAGAAAGCGATCGTGGCCTTAATTAATTGCCCGGTGTGAATATGGGACACGACAGAAAACTATCTGAAGGGCTGTCGACAGTGGGGTTCGACCCCCTATCTCCCGGATGGGAGCTCACAGCTGTGCGCTCCTAACCGCACGACCAACCCACCCAGTGGTTTGTAAACATAATGACAATACATTTATTCCAGAATTGTATAATGGTATATACGCAGAGCAAAGTTTTATGTAAAACGTACATAATTTTTATCTTGTTTTCTGGACACGACAAAGGCCGAATATTGATGACATAAAGAATATTAAAAATGCACTTCAAAATGATAAAAAAATATTTATTAAATGACCTAAAAATGAACAACATGTATTATAAACTGTAAAAAATGTTAAAAATTAATGTTTAAAAACTTTTCAAAAAGGTTAGATACAAACTTACAAAGTACATAATATAGACCTTTTATTTGGAGGCTGCTCGAAGACAAAGAATACAAAGAATATTTGTTAAGTACAAACAGTTTGAAAAGAACTAGAAATAATAAACGACGATCTGTGAATTGTAACTGAACAAAAACAGTTTAAAGTTATAAGAAACAACTTGAGAAATTAATTTCTACAAAATTAAAAATATAAACATGATTCACAAAGAAACACTCGAAAGAACAAAAAAGACTAAATATTGTATTGAAGTGTTTTATTTCTAGTTAAGGCTTTCAGACGTCTGTCCATATCGGCCCCTCAATCCTGAGGATCGTGATCTGTTTCCATCCTCCACGGTCTTCTGCTATACGGGTACATTGTATGAACGATGTCTTTGTTGCATGTTTTATGCATCTGTCCAGCGTATAGGTGCTTGCCCACGCTCTCTCTTTCCAGTCACGTTTCCCAAGATTATGTGCTTTTCAAGGCTTCGAGGCATAATATGACCAAAGAATTGGAGAATCCTCTGTTGACATTTTGCCGATAACCAGGTACTGATGTTCAGCTCCTTGAGCATGAATTCGTTGGTTCGAAATGCTGTCCAAAGAATGAGAAGCGTTCTCCTCCAGCACCACATCTCAAATGAGTTGATCTTATTCAAATCTGAAGCTCATTAAGTCCACGTTTCAGCACCATAGAGGAAGATAGAGAATACCAGTGTCTGTACTAGTCTCATCTTTAGCTTTACAGAAAAGGAGCGATCCTTCCAAATTTGAGATAACTGAGACATGATGTTCTTGGCCATGGCAATCCTTCTCCTTATTTCTATTTCACAGCTATTGTTGCTAGTTATAATGGCACCCAGATACAACATTTCTGAAACCATTTCCATTTCGCTGAAGGCACTGAGTTCGTTCAGCTTGCCAGGCCTACCAACTACCATGATTTTTGTCTTTTTCGTGTTGATCTGCAAACCCAAACTTCATAAAATAATACGATAAAATGACAAAAGGAAGAATCAAAGAAAATGCTTTTGAGGTATAAAAATGCAAAAACTGCAAATATTGCAAAGTAAGAAAGGATAGTTTTGTAATCGAGTTGCCATGATGAGAGTTTGTATATATTGGAGCATTGCACGTGCCACTCAATAAAAAGATGACATGTCGCTAACATTTAGGCCCTACTTATTATCATATCTACAATCATTTTCTGGTCCTGTCACACTTGTATGCTCTGAAATACAATAATATTAGTTATAATAATATACACAAACTAATTTCTATAGCAGCATTATATCCGTGTACAACCACTGTGTGTATGAAGCCGGTCTAGTGTTCCATTGTTCCTCGATATCCATCCATTATGAGCGTAGCAACTCCCTACAGCTACGAGCTGATGACCTATCGACTAAACCCAATGCATATGGTGATACATAAAACATCAACAATCAATTCTCTCAATATTAATGCCTGTGCTAGATCGAGAAACATCTAGGAAGGTAAAATTAATTTATTTTATGTTCAGCACTATTGATTTGTAATTAACATATAATATTATTTAATGCTTCTTGAGCAACACATAAAAGCGTTCTTACTCTACTGGGGTGGACGTTTTACCTTGGAAACAGAAGGAGAACAGCTACCTGAAAAAGTCGCTAGGTTGGATGTGATGAAAGGTTGATGATGATCAAAGTGGACATACTCTACCGACTTAACAAGAAGAATCAGCTGAAATCAACACAGGAAGATCAACCTGGCTGGAGTACAGATTATGACATTGCGGCTAACCATGAAGCGGGGACCTAAACCTTTCAACACCGAAAAATGGGATATTTTTTCACAGGACTGGAAATGAATACTACAAAGAAACCTAGTATGACAAATATATTAATCCTGAATTATATGCCTAAATATTTAGAAATCACCTATGCAATATATACAATTAATTATTCAAAATGGCGGTATATCATGGCCACAATTTTGCTGTTTCCTTGATAATTTTCAAACACATGAATATTTTTCTATGATTTTTTATTATCATTAGTAATATTATAGCTACAACATGTACTACAATCACTGAAATTCATCGAATATAAATGTTCTTTCATGTAGTCATTTTCGAGTTGTCAGTTCTTTATTTCTTTCCCCTAATCCGTTTACTCTCCAGGGTTGGGCTTTATCTCGCACTCAGCGAGAGTTTCCCACTCTACCGCCTGAAGGGCAGAGTCCTTGAGCGTGAGACTTTGGGTCGGGGGTTATACAACTGGGGCTTTGTGGGAGGGATGGGAAGATTGTAAAGGATAAGGAAGACGTAAGGAAGTGCCTTGGCCTTCAGTTAGGTACCATGTTGCCTGGAGGAGTAGTAGGAAACCACAGAAAGCCACTTCGAAGATGGCACAGGTGGGAATCGGACCCTGTCTCCTCAGTTGACCTCCCGAGGTTGAGTGTACTCCGTTTCAGCCCTCTTGAAACTTTTCAAATTCGATGGTAGAGCCGGGAATCGAACCCAGGGCCCCGGGGTGGCAGCTAATCTCACTAACCACTACACCACAGAGGAGTACTTCACTTGAAAATATTTTTTTAAACTTAACCAATGAAACTAGCTCAATAATTATAGTATATCTTCTTCTTCTTTATGAAATATACATGCATGCAAATTTCATCTTTATATCTTAAGACTTTCAGAGTTTTCAGTGAAACGATTCTGAAATACTAAAGTTATGGAAAACCAGCAACAAACATACTGATAAAGAGCTTGCTTGGGTGAGAAAGTTTCACGTTTTGGGTCATAACCCCGATAGTATTGGAGATATTAACAAAAAGTTTGCATTGCTTTACGAAGAAAGGTTCAATTTAAAATGAAAGGAATAAATTGAAAAATAGCAATTTTGGCCGGATACAGATATCGGGGTAAGTACTTGGAATGTGTCCTCGTTAGAATGCAGAAAACACATTTAAGAAGACGTTCTTCAATAGTATTGATCTAAAAATATATCAAGAAACTAAAAGAACAGCTCAAGATAGATTCATTTAGAGAAGACAAATCGTAAACATAAACCAGTTGTTGTTGATGATGTTGATGATGATGATGACTGCATAAATATCGAAATAAAGGTATATGATTTGCGGGACAGAGGGTGTTTTAACATGGGGATGTAGCCTATATAAATGTCACCTCAATATCCTGATTGATTCCGTCAATGCTGTGAAGACAATGGTATGGCTGACATCTATTTTGGTTCTCACTCTGTCGCTGAGATGACAAAGACAGATGTAACCGTGCCCCTGACTTCGAACATAAGTCTCGCAACATCACTTCCTCCAGACGATATTTATTAAGAGAGGATCCATGGTTGACTCCCATTAGTTTTCCCTACGTCGACGTCTGCTAGAATGTTACATCACTCTCGAATCTGACGCCTGATCGAGAGACATCTCACGTGAGAAAGGGCAATGGTCTTTGGGGAGAGGAGTTATGTTTCGATAATTCTGGTATCCTGCTAGGGTTAAAGAATACTAATTTGAAAACGGGCAATATCTACTGTCGAGGAGCACATGAATGATATAAATAATAATACATCTAGTGCCACCACACTTCAGCAGATAAATTGTGTACTTTGGCTACTCACTGAATGCGATTAATGAATTAATAGGCAGAAGAACGTCATAATTAACTAGCTGAAGTACCTGTGTTTCGCTGGGGAATTCTAAAATGTACACCAAATTTTAGGCGAAGTAGAGAACAAGTTGTGAGTAAGACAATATTAAACTGCATAGCTCTTAGTTTTACCCCAGAAACACGGAGGGGAAGCATCCACACGTCGTTTCTCACGTGAAGACCGGGTGCTGCAGACACCATACGCAAGCGTGGGAGTATTGAACAGTAAGAAAATCATTCTGCTCAATTTTCGACACGTTATTGTACTTTAATGACTTTCAGATTTTTTCCCATAAATGACATGAATAGGGCCTACGTCAAACACAAGTGCACAATGAAATTTGAAACCTTCTCTGAAATCTTGAGGGCATCTCGACGTGAAAATGCACCAAAAATTCACATTTTGGATTTTCACTTTTTACATTAGGGTAAGCTTATTTCAATCGACCAATATATAATATGTGTATTTTGAATGGTTGTATCTAAAGCCCGGTTTTTGTATGCAGTAACAAGTTAGATTGCAAACTAATTTGATTAGTAGGAAGGAAGTATCAGCCACCTGCTCTTCCATAATGTAGCAAGAGTAACATAAATTTTAGGGGTTCTGATGGGCCGTACCCCTAATGTTTACGCAAACCACCTAGCACAGTCGTTATGAAGGTAGACTATACTTGCTACTTACTTCAGTAATTTTGCACTCTAACCTAACAATGCATAAAAATCCGGGCTCTAGTTATATCAATGTGATGTCACAACTGCCACTTGCCAACCCCCACGTCCGCCTCCTATCTGCAATCAACAGACATATGTTTCACTAAGTGACATTCTTTATCGTGCAGGTTCGCTTTTCTAGGTAGTTATGTAATTGCCTTAATAGCTACAAGGGAAATTTGAAAAAAATATTCTCCCTAAAATAGAAATAACATGGCACAGACGACCTCGTAATGTTTGAGGGAGAAGTATTTTATTCTTAGGAGCTCATTTTAATAGAGTATTGTGCCAGAATAGGTCAGAATGCAGACTAATTTTCCGAGTACGAAATGTCGTCTAGCTGCTCTTCGTAATGCAACGAGAGTAACGTAACTTTTCGGAGTTCCAAGAGACCAGGCCCCTAATGTTCATGCAGACCTCATAGCAAAAATGATCTGCAAAGTTTCACCTATGATGCTGATTACTTGGAGGATTCTGTCAATTTCATTTAGCCAGGGAAGTCGTTATGGGAGGTAAGTGTTTCATTAACGTGCACGGTAGAAATTATGAATAGGGTTCAGATGTTCAACCAGTAATCGGTTAGAGTGAAAACTAATTCGTCGAATAGGAAGTGTCGTCTAGCCTACTTTTATGTAATGTAACTTTTAGGGGAACTAAAATGCCGAGCATTATCTCATAGCAGAACTGCTGTCCGATGTAAAGTATGCTTGTTACTAGCTTCAATAAGTTTGCATTGTAACCTATTAATGCCTAAATCTAGAGGCTCTGCGTATGATTCAAGTGCGGTATGTTCTGTGAAAACTGCACCCAATGTTTTGGCAGAAATGTAAATTTTTAGATATGATATATTGTTATTCGCATCCATATTGATGGAGTTAAAAAGGTGGTGTTATTCATGTACCTTTGCAGTGGTTTACTTTAACAGGCGAGTTAAGGTTGGTAGCCTTGGAAGGAATTTTATCTGGACTGAGCTGCAATCTAATCCACTGTCTTAAGCTCAGAAGGCCAGCGTTCTACGGTCCCAACAACTCATCCTGACTGCACAAAGTGGAATTTCTTTGACTTTTCATATGCAGTGGAGGAAAATTCTGTGATAGTGAATTCTATCATGCCCTGGTGCATTTATTTCAATTTATAGATTCAAATTTGAAACGATTACATCGTGTTTCAGAATGAGACTTAAATCTTTCAGGTTTCGTCTAGATACTTTTAAGGAAGGATAGAATTGGTATGATGAGGATTAAATTTTAACTGAGGGAAGGAAGGAAGGTAATATAAGGTTTACTAAAGATACAAGGTGATAAATACTAGGAGGTAATTAATCTGCAACAGCAATGGGAAATGAATAACAACCTGAGCGTGGCTGGAAATGTGTTTATACTTTACATATGACTGTGTTTCTCGGTAGTACATAATTAATTGATGGTCTGTAGGGCACATAAGTCGGTAAGCTAATCAGTCTGTGCAGTAATGGTCACGCATTCAATTCCCGGTAACTATCGTGAGTCAAGGAAACCTAATCCACCTACTGAGGTAGACAGGAATATCATTGTTGGAATCTGTAGTATTTCTCCTGAGAGAAAACATTCTTGATCAAAGAGAATACTGTTTATAAGGCATCCATTTGCGTTGAAGAATATCTGGAAATAAATAATTCACTCGTGTTACACTGACAGTAATTTTGCTAGAATTCCGTTATTATCTTATTCCTGTCTTGTTTACACCATCCAGAGTATTTGCCATGATTCTAATTCCTAGATATGAAACTTACATATCGGTACATTAAATCTTTAAATTTAGTCAGTCACTTTCCCGATACGCGGTGTAGGGGTAGTGTGCCTGCCTCTTACCCGGAGACCCCGGGTTCCATTACCGGCCAGGTAAGGGATTTTTACCTGGATCTGAGGGATGGTCCGAGGTCCACTCAGCCTACGTGATTACAATTGAGGAGGTGAGATGGCGGTCCTGGGCAAGAGAGCCAAGAATAACGACCGAGATGATTCGTTGTGCTGACCACATGACACCTCGTAATTTGCAGGCCTTCGGGCTGCGCAGTGGTCGCTTGCTAGGCCATGGCCCTGCAGGGCTCTTGCGTCACGGTGTTTGAGGGGATTTTCCAGATTACTGAGTATTTGTCCCGTGAATTACAAATTAAGACTGTCGCAATAATAACTTTTGTTGCTTCAGTTTAATTCATTTCAATTTTATTTTATTTATATAGTAAGACGTCAATGATTATGTCTGTTGTCCAGTTCGTTAGTGCCATATGAGAAATAATATTTGAACGTTATGATGGTCCGTAAGTAGGTACGGAGATGACTTTGCCTTTTTCTTGTGCACCGGGGGAGTTGGCCGAGCGGTGATGGGCACGCGGCTGTGAGTTTGCATCCGGGAGATGGTGGGTTCGAATCCCACTGTCGGCAGTCCTGAAGATGGTTTTCCGTGGTTTCCCATTTTTACACCAGGCAAATGCTGGTATGTATGTTGGGTATTCAGCCCGAAGGCTAGTTCGATCCTCTACAGCTCCACCAACAGGTGTCATAGATAGCCTAGGCGTCACTGAAGAGGCATACTAGGGAAGTGAGGAGTGAGGTAGTTTCCCGTTGCTTTCCTCACTGAGCGAGGCGTTGCTATTGCATATCAGTTTGCCAAGCCCACTGAAATGCATACACCAACCGACCCTATGAGCGATATTTTCACACTATTCATAGCAGGGACTGGCTGCATAAGGATTGTCATTACTAGCATCGCTCATACCTCAGTCAATTTCATATTGTCAAAGCCAAGGATGAGACTGAGAAAGTAACAAAACTTACTCTAGCCCATACCAGAAGACATAGTGCACTGTAAACACTACATCCTGCCAGGAAAGGTATGCAAATGCCGGGGCTGTATCTTAATTAAAGCCATGGCTGCTTCCTTCAAACTCCTAGACCTTTCGTGTCCCATCGTCGCCGTAAGACCTATCTGTGTCGGTGTGCCGTAAAGCAACCAGCTAGCTTTTATGCGTGTCATTTTACGGGAAGGAAACCAAGCAATCAGTCCCCATTTAACCTCCTGAGTGCTAGGTATTTCCAGATGAACAGAACATTATGTACAAAACTATTTTCATAACAGTGTACATTATCATGGGCCTGTAAGCCAATTGAATCACCCACCCTTTAACTAACCTTTGGCAAACATACATCGTTTTCAATACTGTATTACGCACCGGGCAAGTTGGCCGTGCGTGTAGAGGTGCGCAGCTGTGAGCTTGCATCCCGGAGATAGTAGGTTCGAATCCCACTATCGACAGCCCTAAAAATGGTTTTCCGTGGTTTCCCATTTTCACACCAGGAAAATGCTGGGGCTGTACCTTAATTAAGGCCACGGCCGCTTCCTTCCAACTCCTAGGCCTTTCCTATCCCATCGTCGCCATAAGACCTATCTGTGTCGGTGCAGCGTAAAGCCACTAGCAAAAATAAAACTGTATTACGCTTATGTAACTTTTCTTTCGTCAATAAATAACATTTCGAATCATGTAATTCTGTAAAAGCAATTGTTATATGGCTGAATTATAATAGCGAATTTTAGATTATAAAATTAGTTTCTAAATCACCTATTAGTACGAAGTGGGTTTAATTTATTTTTTCATAATATGACGTAATTACATTCTTCCCGTCCTCAAAGGAGTAAGGAAAATGACACTTTACTGTGCTATAATTGTTTTTCGGACTGTTTTATTAGAAATCATCTCTGGTTGAACTCCGCTTCAAAATAATGTATACACGGACAGTCAAGGAACACTAAACCTAACCTTGGTGAACTGTTTCTGCGCCTGACTGGAGCTGTGCTCATTCCCAGCTCAAGTAATCTGCAGCCACCACAGTACTAACTAATGTATAGGTTAATCCATTCCAACAGATAAATATCACAGTATATCATAAATCCTTCATTAATCCAGGGCCAGAGGACCATGTTTACGACTCTGATAGCTTACCAGGTGTATATGTAATTTTTCTCCGGATTTTGTGGTAAATAAAACACGTAATTTTCAAGGAAAATTAATTGTTTATTTATTTAAAATATTGGTCATCGGCCTTTACACACTTCGCCCATCTTTCAGGTAAGCTATGAATATAATGCCAGAAAAACATTCGTCGAGGCATTTTCTAACTTCCTAGAAATTGCCGAAGAGCTGCTCTGCGAGCGCGTGCCCCCAGTGATGCGAGGAGGTCGTTGTCAGATGGCGCCAAGTCGGGGCAGTACGGCGGGTGCTGAAGGATGTCCCATCCAAGCGATTTCAAGTTGTCTTTCACTGGTTTTGCTGTGTGACACGGCGCATTGCCGTGTAACAAAATCACTTTGCCATTGCATTCTGGCCCATTCCGGTCGTCTTTCGATCAATTCGCGATTTGAAATAATCCTTATTTCGTTGGCAATAGCGTTGTGCATTAACGGTTTTGTCTGGCTCCTAGAGTTCAAAATTCACAATACCGCTACCAGAGCGGTTACTGACTTTCGCATCAAAATCACCATGTTCAAATTGTCGAAACCATGTCTCACATGTTCTAATCAATGGAGCGGGTTCATCAGCATACGATGACTTTCCACAGCCTTTTCTCTTTTGATTAAATATGAAAAGCGAAGCGTGCCGCAAAAAATTCTTTTTCAGGCACAAACGTCGACGTGATCACCGAACTATACAACACAGACACTAGTGTTTGGCGGACTCAACATGTGTGTGTTGGTAGATTAATGTCAGAGGAACAAACTGACGCATGTGTCAAATTCATTCACTGCGTACTGCTCGCTGCTTCAAATAAGATATATGTTTCATTAAAACATAACCCCATGTACACACCTCTCAAATCTCCCATGGCAAGTCATGGACAACAAAACAACGAAACATCAATATATGGAGCAAACATGGACGATTTTATTTTTTCCAGGTAGTAAGCGAGATTATGCATGTACGTTTACCGAGTTTTGTTCTTTGCCTATATTAGCCTATTATTTTTATATGTCCCCCCCCCCGTGCCCTCCACCTCGAATTGTTTTGAAAATAAAATACAGCCCATGTTACTCACTGACAATGTAGCTTTCTATAGGTGAAGTAATTTTTAAAATCGGTTCAGTAGTTTTTGAGCCTATTCGTTACAAACAAACAAATTTTTCCTCTTTATAATATTAGTATAGAAGTATAGATTAATTTACTTTACAGTTAGTAAATTCGCCACGGTTTGAAATAAAACCCGGTACGTAACAGCCACTGAAGTGATAAATTTACGTCACTCGTTTCCAAATTCCGTAAAAATCTTACTCGTAATGTAAAAGATCACTTTCTTTGGCAGTTTATTAAAAAACTATTTACGCACTCTCACTTAAAATTGGAAATAATCAACATACAGACTTTTCATTATTCATGTATTATACATAATCAACCAACAAATTTTCAGATTAAGAAGCTGAACATTTCTGCGACGTAACATGCTATTTTCAACAGAATCTTTATGATTTTCTCTTGCTACAAGAAGTTTGAATAACGTCTTTAACAGTAATGGCGTTCACCACACCAGTATTCTCCAACCAAATCCATAGCAGCCACTTCTCATTGATAATAGAGAGAAATAACAATACTTTTCCGAAAATTACGATTATAATTCAGCTCTCTAAACTATCTTTACGCAACACTTCCAGAAAGTGCACATATCGTATATTTTGGTTCTTCTTATATAAATGGCTACTTCGCTGAGAAATTCTGCATAAAATGTGCTTCAAACAGTTTCCAGGTATGAAATATTAGACAGCTGTTCAATTAGTTAGTCGTAAGTTAGATTAAAAATATATTTCAACTCGAACAAAGCAATTTTGTGCTGTCAACAATTTTGAGGTTCTAAGAGAATATTCCTAGTTCTAACGTTCGTTACGACAGTTGTAGGAGCTGTGCTTACATATGCCTCGGAAACTTGGCCATTAACAGCAAAAGATACTGGAATGTTGGATGCCTTATAAAGAAAGATACTTCGAGTAATCAATCTGTGAAAGAGCTACGTGGAGGAGAAGGTACAATAATGAATTGTGCACCATTTATAAAGATCCACCTGTTAGAAGAATAGTGAGGTGGGCCGTCTACGTAGCACGGATCACTGATAAGCAAGTACCTAAAAATATAGTAAATGGAAATTGCAGGGAACATACAGGACGAGGTTGACCGAGGACCTGATGGTTGAATGGAGTCGCTAAAGATGTCTGGGAAATATCCATAGAAATAGATAAGCTTTAGCGTTGAACCGAGATAAATCACGGAAGATTGTTGAGGTAGCCAAAGTTTACAGTGAATTGCAGAACCATAAAGAAAAAGGATCGTTACGAGACGTCTGATTAAGTTTGTATCCTAATAACATCGCCACAACCAACATTAGCTAAACAGATGCAAGTGATGAAGAGTTTCATCAACAGCAGTATAATGGTAAGTCATCCAACTATTCGGTGAACGATGCTGTTGATTAAGGAAAGTCAAAGATGGTAATAGGTGTGAGGAAATTTATGAAACATTATGCTTCTCAACTCTAATGACTTTGGGGGTTCTAAAATAAATAACAATGAAAGAGGAGTGGCAGTCTCCACAAACACGAACAAATACCCCAAAATCTCGGTTCTACTGCTGTGAGTTTTCAAAATAACGATGCTATGAATATAACACCCCTGAAGGTGGTATACAGTTTAAGGGGAGATTTTCTGAGCGACCTAGGAATTCAATGTCATTTCCCCGTGTATCTTGCTCGATCGTTTCAAATTACGTTAAATGAACCTGGGCATGATAAAATTCACTATCACCGAAGGTTCAATTACTTGCTATGAAACCGAGAGAGTTAGACTTGCGGTTAGGGTCGCGCAGCTGTGAGCTTTCAATCAGGAGATAGTGGGTTCGAACCCCACTGTTTGCATCCGTGAAGATGGTTTTCCGTGGTTTCCCATTTTCACACAGGCAAATGCCGGGGTTTTACCTTAGCTCTTATACGCTCAGCGAGCCGATCTATCGGATGGCTGTATTAGTACCTTAATGGACTCCCAGATGTCAGGAAAAGGCAGCAATAGTACCTTTAGGATTTAGTTTACACTTTTCTCGAGAGATAGACACACTAAGTTCATGTGTTCGAAACAAATGAAGATATCAAAGCGCGTACGTTTACCGCATGGCGAGTTGAAGTGTTGTGCTCGCAAGTACAAGGCTTCAAAATATGTAGGCCCATTTGCCTTCGTTATATTGTTTCCATTTTAATAGTAGTTTATTGTTTGTTATATTTTGTTTATATTCAACATTTATCGGTGTTCTCAAATGAAGTTTCGTTTAACATTCCGTGTTAATAGATTTTCGAGCCACCAGTGGGCCTAATTTTTTAGATGGCTGGGCCAAGTTCTGGACTTAATAATTCCGAAGTCTTGGATTATTTAGATGCTTTAGATGATACCAGTGAGTTTATAGCCGATACTGATTCAGATTTTAGTCCAACTCATTGGATGAATGGTCAGCGTTGAAGCCTTCAGTTCTGAGGGTCCCGGGTTTAATTACCGGCCGGGTCGGGGATTTTAATCGCCTTTGATTAATTCTTCTGGCTCATATACTTGGTTTTTGTGTTTGTCCCAACACACTAAACTACCAACCACCACAGAAACACTCAATAGTGATTACATCCCTTCATATAGGGATGGTGTCAGGATGGGCATCCGGCCATAAAACAGAGCCAAAAATCACAAGTGCTACACAGTTCGCACAGGTGTGGGAAAAGCGGTAGAAAAAGAAGAGTGATTCTAGTTTACAGATGGTGATAAGGGGAGAATGTTTTCCAAAACATGAATGCGAACTCCGGAAGTACATGTACAGTTGTTTACGCCAGGTGCTGTAACTCATGGCTAAATAAGAATACAAAAAACAAAATTATATCATGTCACACAGAATTAAATGTTCTTGCCTTCAGAATAACTCGTCAACAATATCACTAAAGAACATATTAATTTTACAGTAACCGAGCTCGATAGCTGCAGTCGCTTAAGTGCGGCCAGTATCCAGTATTCGGGAGATAGTAGGTTCGAACCCCACTGTCGGCAGCCCTGAAAATGGTTTTCCGTGGTTTCCCATTTTCACACCAGGCAAATGCTGGGACTGTACCTTAATTAAGGCCACGGCCGCTTCCTTCCCACTCCTAGCCATTTCCTGTCCCATCGTCGCCATAAGACCTATCTGTGTCGGTGCGACGTAAAGCAACTTAAAAATTACTTTTACAGTATTTTAAAACCAATTTATATTTTTTGTAATATATTATCGAAATTTCAATTTTTTTTGTAGTGAAATATGCCAGAAACAATTTTCGGATATATTGAATGGTGATTGTTTTCAATTTTGTATCTGGGGATTTCTTTATACAGCGTTTTTTTTTTTTTTACATTTTAACCTGCATAATCATAAAAAATGGTCTGAGTGTCTTGGGCTTGACTGGTGAAAATAGCCTGAAAACAAAAGGGTTAATTAACAGCACGGCTGCATCCTTCCCAATCCCAGGGCTTTTCTATACCATCGTCGCCATGTGACGTGAAGCAACTTGTAAAACTTATGAAAAGTCTTAAAGAAAATGCACTTCTTTTAGAATACGAGACTGGATGAGTAGTGCAGACGATAGAACGGTAGCCTTCTGAGTTTACGATACTGGGTTCAATCGCCGCTCAGTCCAGTGATATTTGAAGGTGCTCAAGAACGCCAGCTTCATGTCCACATTTACTGGCAAGTAAAACAACTCTTGCAGCGGAAAACTATGGCACTTCGTTGTCTCCATAAACCGGACAAGTAGTTTCTGAGAATAAAACCAATTATATTATTTATTTGTCTGACATACAGAGCCTCTGTGGCTAAGGCGGCAGCCTCTCACCACTTTATTCCGTGGTTCAAATCCCGGTCACTCCATATGAGACTTGTGCTGGACAAAGCGGAGGCGGGGCAGGTTTTTTTCCAGGTACTCCGGTTTTCCCTGTCATCTTTCATTCTCGCAACACTCTTCAATATCATTAAATGTCATAAATCATGCATTGATCATTGCCCCAGTGGAGTGTGACAGGCTTCGGCATCCGGCACAGTTACTATCCTCACCACCACATGGGAGCTTCATTCATTCCATTCTCAACCCAGTCGAATGACCGGAAAACAGGCCGTAGATGCATCATTTGGCATGAGGACTGTTTAGCCCTCTAAGAATTTGCAACGGTCAAAATTGATTAGTATAAATTTTTAAAAGAATATGATTGCCTTTGCGCTTTCACTTCTTATACTTTCCTTTGGCTAAATTCCGTGGCGTACCACACAGAAGACGTGTGAATTAAGTTCAGACTAACATATATTAGCTGCAAGAGCTTCAAGCCAGTATTTCCTGAGAATGAATGCGAAAACCTAGCTACACATTCTCATTCTACTTAGCGAAGATAGAAGCGAAAGTTTTGGAATGAAAAAAGAAAGGAATTAATATTCAGGATGGAGCATATGGTATAAAGCATTGAATAATAAAATGGGTTGACCAAGTCGAATGGCTCACTTCATTTTTATGCTAGTCCGTGTCGTGTAGATTTAAACATTCAAATAACAATTACCAGCCACCCTCGAATAGTTATTTCCTATTACCGTCCTACTTATTAGGCTGCTACACACTTCAAAATTATAGTCACAAAAACTCTCCTACCCCTAGCACAGGTTGTCATTAGAGAGAAGATTTTTACGTTGTAGCAAAGTGAATGATTACATCATTCAACAGGTTTCGCGGCTCCAGCAATCCTAAGGATTATTCTGTTCAAAGATTTCCATAAGTTGTTTGTGCAAATTTTTCTAGTAAACAGTAAGTCAGGCTACAGGATAAGAAGCACACTGCACAGAACTCCGCATCCTAGTTATCTACCTAGTGGAGTCAGCCTGAAGTTTGGTCGTATTTCCATCATTCCCAAACATATACAGTATATCATACTAATCCTGTATTTAGTCCTCAGCTATACAATCAGCCTACGTATAAAGAAAAGGTGTCACTGGATGGATGTAGGTCTTTACTACAAAGAATATGATGAGTGAGTTAATTTTCCATCGTTTTCTTCACTGAGCCAACAAGGTATATTACATATCCGTCCGTCAAGTCCACAGCATTGTTCACACCATTCAACTTCTACGCGAGAGATGGGATACAATGGTTAGGACGATATCGGGTGGGATATTATGGGACGGAATGAGATTGCATACGATAGGATGGGATGGGATGGGATGGGATGGGATGGGATGGGATGGGATGGGATGGGATGGGATGGGATGGGATGGGATGGGATGGGATGGGATGGGATGGGATGGGATGGGATGGGATGGGATGGGATGGGATGGGATGGGATGGGGTCGAGTGGAGTGGAGTGGAATTTGTTGGGAATGGATAGGGTGGGATGGGATGGGATGGGATGGGATGGGATGGGATGGGATGGGATGGGATGGGATGGGATGGGATGGGATGGGATGGGATGGGATGGGATGGGATGGGATGGGATGGGATGGGATGGGATGGGATGGGATGGGGTCGAGTGGAGTGGAGTGGAATTTGTTGGGAATGGATAGGGTGGGATGGGATGGGATGGGATGGGATGGGATGGGATGGGATGGGGTGAATTTGTTGGGAATGGACAGGGTGGGATTGAATGGGGTGGGATGGGATGGGATGGGGCGGATAGGATGGGATGGGATGGGATGGGATGGGATGGGATGGGATGGGATGGGATGGGATGGGATGGGATGGGGTGGAATTTGTTGGGAATGGACAGGGTGGGATTGAATGGGGTGGGATGGGATGGGATGGGATGGGATGGGATGGGATGGGATGGGATGGGATGGGATGGGATGGGTGGAATTTGTTGGGAATGGATAGGGTGGGATTGAATGGGATGGGATGGGATGGGATGGGATGGGATGGGATGGGATGGGATGGGATGGGATGGGATGGGATGGAAGAGGGTGGGTTTGGATTAGATTCGATGGAGTGAGACGGAATGGGATTTTATGGGATGGGTAGGTTGGGAGTGGGTGGGATGTGAAGGGGTGGGATGGGGTGAGATTGGATGGAATAGAATGGGATGGGATGAGGTGCGATTAAGTGCAGTAGGATGGAATGGGATGGTTAGGATAGGGAGGGACGGAATAGCATGAATAGGATGAAATAAAATGGTTATGTAGGGTTGGATTGTATGGGATGGGGTGGGATGAGATGGGGAGGTATGGGGTAGGATTTGGTGGAATAGGATCAAATAGGGTGGGATGGGGTGAGATGGAATAAAAGTTTATAAATCTTCAAAATTTTCCTTCAACAATTTAAAGTCACTATTTTTGTTGTTGTTGTTGTTGTATGCAAGAGTGTGCGTAACATGGTAAATGACTAAATTCTCAGTGCATAAAAAACTTCGTAAATATTTGAGGGTTTTTTCTTATTGTTACCGATTAGTCTGCTAAAACATACCAGTTACAGAAAGCTGCCGAAACACGTACGTAGTTACAATTGGAGCATTCGCTTTGAGCTCATGAAGAGAACTACTGGTTACTACTTCTAAAACGGATATACAATTATTTTTACACTGTATTCCTGATATTCAAACTAGTTTAAAATTCAAGCCAGAGCTACGGATCGAACTCATGTCAAGCCTAGCCCTTAGAATACAGCGGTGACTTTTAAAGTCAAAGTCATTCATGTTCTACTTCCGAGACCTCGTCTCAAAAACTCCTTGAATAAGAAACAAGCAATCAACCGATACAGCAAGGCGGTGGGGTCGCTTGATCAGCTCGACAGTAATCTCCAGGGACCACACGAGAACGGAATTCCAAAGCTCCTCGTCAGATGCATGTCCTTGTCCGTGCGATGCCCCTCACGTCGGCAAAGAAGAAGCGCGCGGACATTCCACACGCATTTCCCTCAGAAACACTGCAACATGAAGGCGTGAGGACAAGGAAATCAAATACAGCGAGATCAGAAAGAGTGAAATACTAGCCCCTTCCCTCGCGGCCTCGTTTACCAAGAAATAGGGGATGTCAGTGTAATTTGGACCTCGTAAATTTAAAATTCAATAACTCTATTGAGCGTAATGAAATTGTCTCAAAATGTATACACGATAATTAATACAATGTATCAAATGAGTTGGTGAAAATAAATGAAAATATTACCTTTACGATTTGTTTAAAAGTAATATATATTCAGAAAGGTGTTATCGTGTAATTTATACCAATAGTGTGTGACTTGAACCGGGTGCTGGTGTAATTTGGACTGGAAATATGAACACTCACAAGTTATTTAATGAATTTATTATGAAATACTAAGCAATAGAATACGACACTATGAATTGCGGTCGTCACTTTTGGCTCGTTGGATGATGATAAAAACAATTTATTCTGAATATTGGGGCAGCAGGGCCGTAGCATGGTGGGGGAGGTTAAGGCAGTTGAAAGCCCCTCCGAAATCAAAACAAACTTGACAAATTTAAGCGGCCTGCAATAAATTCTAAATATTATAAAAATAATAATTTTCTAAGTAAACAAGTTTTTAACCTATGCAATCTTCTTCTTCTTGCGTTACGGCCTCTGTAGGACCACGGACAGCTCCTTCATGGATTGCATTTTCTTCTTCTCCTCCCAGAACCTCTTCATCCTTTCTCTTCTTCTCTCCCGCTCTTCTTCCGAGATATTCAGTATCCTCTTCTCTTGTCTACTCCACTGGTGACTCTCAATCCTTTTCCTCTATCCATCCCTATCATTAATCTCTAGCACATTAGTCGGTATGTACTTGCTTTTCCAATTTTCCTTTTCTTCCACCTTGATCCCCAATTCCGACCAATCTTTCCGGAGTTCAACTACCCACTTGGTTCCTGTCTTTCCTCGTGTCCTCGCTGTTGTTTCCCGTACTCTTTTCGTCATTCTATCCATATTCATCCTGATTACATGTCCCGCAAACCTTGCTCTTTTCAGTCTGATTTCTTCTGAGATTGTCCTCATGTTCCGGTATAGTTCTTCCCTGGGTCTCCTCATCCATCTCTCACCTCCTCTCTTAGGGCCTAGTATTTTCCTCAATATTTTTCTCTCCTCTTTCTCTAGTTGTTCCGCACCATTTCTTCCTAGTGCTATTGTCTCAGCAGCATATAATACAGCATTTCTCACCGTTGCCTTGTAATGTCTAATCTTTGCGTCTGTAGATATATTCTTTTTATTGTATATATCTCTGGCCATACAGAAGGCTGATCGCATCTTCTTTATCCTCTCTGTTATTCCCTCATTGCTCCTATTCCTTCCTGTTATAAATTCTCCTAGGTACTTGAATTTGTCCACCTTTTGCACGGTGCCTTCCGGTGTTGTCCAATCCTCAGTGGTATTCAGTGTCTTTGTCTTGTTGTAGGCGATCCTCAGTCCTACCCTTCCGGCTATATTGCTTAAGTTGTTGAGTTTTGTCTTTGCATCTTCTTCTGTCTCACTTACTATAGCTATGTCGTCCGCAAAGGCATATAGTTAACAAATTTATTGAAAATATAAATGGAAATTTAAATTTCGTGAGGTATACGCATTGTTCCTTTATGTTTTTAATACACTCTGCACCTAACAAACCGATTTCTATAAAAATATAGAAATATATTCATGTTATCGAAGCGCTAGAAGATAAAGCATGTTCTGCCCACCAGACTGGTATGAATTTACCTTTCTACTTCAGCCGTTAAGATGTAAAAGGCACTACTCTAAAATCTATTTCAAACTTCTCTTTCAGTTTTAAAGTAAAAAGTATTATTACTGCAACTTTTCTTTTCGAAACACCCCCTCCAAATCCGAAACCCCTCCGAAAAACATTCCTGGGTACGGGGTTGTTCATGAGCCAAATTTTTTGCAACTATTCCACTGAATGCAATCGTCATCATAATACTTGTCACATACAATGCCGTCTGATAGCTCCTCAATTGTAATCACGTAGGCTGTGAGGACCTTGAACCAGGCCTCAGATCCACGTTAAAGTCCCTGACCTGACCAGGAATAGAACTCGGGGCCTCCGGGTAAGAGACAGGTATGCTGTCCGCAGGGCCGGCCCAAATTACACACTCTCGGGAAGTCGAAATTACGCGACATGCATATGTTTAATAAAAAACTAAATAACAGGAAAAGTATTTAAAATATATTAATGAAACTGTGTTAAAATTTACCTAGATAATTCGTCAGTCCTGGCTGAAATAACTACTTCACAGTACACTTTCTTGCCACCGTATGAGCTTACAAGGAATGTGAGTATGAATTTTGTTTTCTTCTTCCACCTTCAACTTTAATGCTATTAACAAAACAACTTCCAGGAAGAAATGAAAGATTCCGTAGACATCTGGAAGTGTATACCGTTGCGGTGGGAACTTTAACAAGAGTTGACCACGGGAGGTCGGATAGGAGAGATAAAAGTGACGCAAGTACACGTGGAAGCAATGATAGACACATCTAGCGGACCCGTGGTCACAAAAAATACGCTCCCGAGCTTAAATACCTGGTTCCATTTTAGCCGCCTATTATTTATTTATTTATTTATTTATTTATTTATTTATTTATTTATTTATTTATTTATTTATTTATTTATTTATTTATTTATTTAATTATTTATTTATTTATTTATTTATTTATTTGCATCTTGGTTTATATGTTTATTGATTTATTTATGTATTGATTGATTGACTTATTAATTGATTCATTTATTGATTTCTGTATATATCAATATTAATTATGAATGTATTAATTTATATATTATTCGTATCGTACCGTAATCCGTTTATCCTCCAGGATCGGCTTTTCCCTCGGACTCAGCGAGGGATCCCACCTCTACCGCCTCAAGGGCAGTTTCCTGGAGCGTCAGACTCTGGGTCGGGGGATACAACTGGGGAAGATGACCAGTACCTCGTCCAGGCGGCCTCACCTGCTATGCCGAACAGGGGTCTAGTGGGGCGATGGGAAGATTGGTAATAATAATAATAATAATAATAATAATAATAATAATAATAATAATAATGTTATTTGCTTTACGTCCCACTAACTACTTCTACGGTCTTCGGAGACGCCGAGGTGCCGGAATTTAGTCCCGCAGGAGTTCTTTTACGTGCCAGTAAATCTACCGACCCGAGGCTGTCGTATTTGAGCACCGTTAAATACCACCGGACTGAGCCAGGATCGAACCGGCCAAGTTGGGGTTGGAAGGCCAGCGCCTTAACCGTCTGAGCCACTCAGCCCGGCTGGGAAGATTTGAACGGATAGACAAGGAAGTGGGAAGGAAGCGGCCGTGGCATTTAGTTAAGTACCATCGCGGCATTTGCCTGGAGGAGAAGTGGGAAACGACGGAAAACCACTTACAGGATGGCTGAGGTGGGAATCGAACCTACCTCTACTCATTTGACCTCCCGAGGCTGAGTGGACCCCGTTCCAGCCCTCATACCACTTTTCAAATTTCATGGCAGAGCCGGGAATCGAATCCGGGCCTCCGTGGGTTGCAGCTAATCACACTAACCACTACACCACAGAGGCGGACCATTTATTTATTTATTTATTTATTTATTTATTATTTATTTATTTATTTATTTATTTAGTTATTTATTTATTTATTTATTTATTTATTTATTTATTTATTTATTTATTTATTTATTTATTTATTTATTTATTTATTTATTTATTTATTTATTTATTTATTTATTTATTTATTTATTTATTTATTTATCTGTTCATTCATTCATTTTTAGCCCGTCTGGTGGCCATGGACGTTACGGTGTCATGTCTATAAAGTCTCACATCGTGATCAGCCGGTTCGAGTCCCGGTAGGTGAAAACCATCAGAATGTTGTTTTTTTTGCTAGGGGCTTTACGTCGCACCGACACAGATAGGTCTTATGGCGACGATGGGATAGGAAAGGCCTAGAAGTTGGAAGGAAGCGGCCGTGGCCTTAATTAAGGTACAGCCCCAGCATTTGCCTGGTGTGAAAATGGGAAACCACGGAAAACCATCTTCATGGCTGCCGATAGTGGAACTCGAACCTACTATCTCCCGGATGCAAGCTCACAGCCGCGCGCCTCTACGCGCACGGCCAACTCGCCCGGTCATCAGAATGTTGGCCGGCAGGGTAGGTGAGGGGGTGATATGCAATTATCGATAACTAGATTGCGTGATGAAAGCCTGGATTCAATTCCAAACCTCTCCGCAGTCCTTATGTGAAATGAAGTCATATGTCGCTGTTGATGGTGATGGCGACGTTAAGCCTTGAACAGCTCCCTTAGTGCTATTCCACAGGACTAGACTTTCTTCCGCGACCAAGTTTTACCCTCTCCATTCCAACTACCACATATCACGCCGGATTTTTCGAGGTGGCAGCGAAGAACAAATAAGTGCCAGAGTTAACTCTGGCCTACTATCTTGTCTTCCCAGTCATTCTTTAGTTATATTGAAGTTGGTACTTTTCAATTCTATTGAAGTTCTTATAGTGGATTTCGAGACCTTAGACGACTCGGATGGACAGCAAAGATGTCGCCATGAATTGGTAATAGGGAATTACTAATTACTTCTTGAGCTCCCTGAGGACAGCGTTTTTACGTCGAAGATCTGGTGACTACATGTGACAGAGAATAGGCAGACAATATATGGGTGCAGACCTTATTTTATATACCGGTGTTTCATTTGATGTCTTCTAACCAACGCAATCTTTTCCTTCCAGACTTTCTTTTACCACTCAACCTTCCTAGCATGGCTTCCTTCTCCAGAAGAACTGCTTCTCATTATGTGGCCAAAATAGGATATCCTCAGTATGTCTATCATGCTTTCCAGAGACAGTTTTGGCTTCGGGTGTTTTAAGATGTTATTACTGATTCTGGCTGCCAAAGGTATTCTCGGCCTAAGTCATACACACCACAGCTCGAGAACATTGATCCTTCACCTGTCAGCATTCTTTAGCGTCCATTTATCGCACCCGTAGGTGGCAACTATAGCTCCTTTATTTACGAGGGATAATCAAAATTAAGTTACACATCCAAGTTATGGTCATTTATGAAACCACCTACATAGAGACAACACTGCTACGACAATACACAATATAAGTTCACTCTTCCACATAGTCCCAAAGAGACTGTAAATATTTCTCGGAACGGTCACCCAACCTTTCAATTCCGGATATGTAGAAATCACCTCGAGCGCTATGTAACCACCTGGAGACAGCTGTTTCCACCTCTTCATCGTTTCGGAATCGTCGTCCACCGAGATCATTTTTCTTGAACTGTATGGAGGATGTTGCCATACCTCCCCCTTGAATCGCTGCGGCAGTTCTTATGGCGACGATGGGATAGGAAAGGCCTAGGAGTTGGAAGGAAGCGGCCGTGGCCCTATTTAAGGTACAGCCCCAGCATTTGCCTGGTGTGAAAATGGGAAACCACGGAAAACCATCTTCAGGGCTGCCGATAGTGGGATTCGAACCTACTATCTCCCGGATGCGAGCTCACAGGCGCGCGCCTCTACACGCACGGCCAACTCGCCCGGTGTTCGGACGTTTGGCGGGCCGTGTGAGGTATTGCGTGCTGAGGTGTCCAGACTTAGCGCCATGCAATTATCGTGTGTTCGGTAAGCTGAAAAAGGATCTGGGTGGACGACGATTCCTAAACGATGAGGAGGTGAAAAAAGCTGGTCTCCAGGTGGTTACAAAGCGTTGGAGTTTATTTCCACGCATACGGATCGACAAGTTGGTTGAAATGTTTACCGCTTCCTAGGGACCATGTGCAAGAGTGAACTTAGCCATGGTGCCTACGTGGGGATGGTTTCATAAATGGAAGTGTAACACTTCTTGATTCGCCCTCGTAGTTTTTTTACTGATGCCTCTGCTTTTCCAGAAATTACCAAATCAAACGGATCCGAATAATGCACCTGGTCGTGTTATGGCGGACAGCGAGGGAAATCTAAGATCACACTTAAAAGATTGACATAATAAAGAAAGTTCAAGGAAGACCTGCACGTCTGAACTTTAATAATTGCAAATTAAATAAAAATGGGTTGATCGCTTTTACGTTTATTTAATCCGAACCGAGCGTACTGCATAGTGTATACCATCAACCTACTCAAAAACTGGAACAAAAATCATGTGTAGGGACAGGCACCACATGAGGCCTGCCTGAGGCAAGAGCTAGGGGCAGCAGTAGGCCATGTTTGCAGGGCGCGCCAGTCAACTGACTGGGTGCGCGCGTGGTAAAGAGTGAATGTTTACATTAATATTACGGTACCATCTCCATATACTACAATACACATGACATTAAACACATCCGCAATTGAATCGGCAGGAGCTGAAAAGCATTAAAGTCAGTTTTCACTACTTTCCAGGACAGGAAAAAAATGTCATTACTCGAATAGAACTCAACAGATGCACTATGTTAGTGTTCTATACTGTGAAGCAGCTACTCACCGTTATATTTTTGCTAGTGGAATCAATTTTTAAAACGTAACTTGATGCCTTTCAACTCTGGAGTCTCGCACTTCCCTCGCTACTCCTGTCAGCCACTCTTCAATATATAACAGATCCTTCGTTGTGGCTAGGTCACGAATTTGGAATTCAGTTCCAGCTTCTGTCAGGAACTCTAAGTCAATATCAAAATTTTTCTGAATGCATAGATTACCTGTTCAATACCGCTTATTGTTTCGTGTTATTGGTGACTTATGATAGGTTGTGAGATTGTAATAGGTGGGCTGGAAACATTTCCTCTTCACTGTAGATCACTGTTGTTTCTTATAATTAATATTGGGTTACTATTTTTTTCAGTTGGTTTTGGCCTACTATGGACCACGGGGCTCGTTTTAACTCTGAGCCATGGTCTTCTCCTTTTTCTTGGCCCGGTACGCTTTCATTTTTGGCTGTGTGCCTGCTTCCTTTCATCCATCCACTTAGGTCTGGTGTACACTTTTTTCTTGTGACGGACAGTGGGAAGACCTATCAGTACTGAGATCGATTCTCTGTGGTCACCAATGGGATCTGCATTTCCTCTTGTTGTCATTTTCCTGAGGAGATCCACTTGGCCTTGGAAGCCTTTTCCCTACTTGTCACCTTGAACATATTGTAGGAATTTTCTAGTGCCCTCCAACTTCTGGAAGTTTATGGGCACCTCTCATCGCGCGTCATTTTAGAGTTGATTTAGGTTTCCCCGGAAAGAATGTGTGCGTGATTGGGAACTGTATTTGGAGAGATGCTTTAAACCACTCCCATTTCTCCGATGCCATATTTGAATTGTTTGAATGTTATGGGTGCATATGTTCGTTTCTGGCCTCTGCTGACTTTTGTGTACCTTTCCTTATCTAGGACGGCCTCCTTGAACATGTATGATCACCAACCATTGAAATGTTTTACCTCATCAAATTCCACGACATGAACTTCTACATTTTTCCTACTATCGGCTATAATATCTACATACTATTTCGGTGATAATCTGTTAACAGCAATAAGTTAAGATGTTTAAGACTTTACATAGCCCGTTACGTGGTGGTTAAAAATGGCCACACCTCAGTAGCGCTTTCTTCCCCGTTGCTCTCATGATAAAGATAGACTAAAGCACAAAGGTATATTTTCGCCGTATACGGTCGCTCGAACGAAGGTAGTCGTGTAGTTAACTCCTGCTCCAATTGAGAAGATGACCTGTCCGACCGAACGCACCACATTCGCAGTCACTACGACATTCTTCACGAACAGGGAACGAGAGTTCAAAGACAGGAGGAAATCAAAACCCGAGATGAAGGAATATGGATTACTAAACTAAGAAAGGATGAAGGGCAAAGTGTGGGAATACTTCTTACTAGTAACAAATGCGAACAGTCAATAATGCAGGATTTGTGCAATGAACCTGTTGTGCTTCTTTATTGAGGTTTGCTTCTAATACCTCAAATATGAAGCCACACGTGTGTAAAGTGTGTCCATCAAATAAAATATCACATGATATCAAACAAAACATTACGCAGAAGTGTGTCAAAATATGTGCAAAAGGTATTCGCCCCTTTACGATTGTTTTGGAAACAGGTTCCTAGATCCATCTTAAAAACGAGTTAATGTTGGCGCAGACTATGGACGAATAAACGTTACCGATTTTCTTACTACAACAATTTGTTTATTAAAATTCACGTTTCTGATTATGATTTCCTTGTTTAGTGGAGAAATAACAGTACGCAATATCCAAAACTTGCTCTGCTAGCGAAGAAAATGTTGCCTATTCCAGCCTCCAATGCGGCAAGTGGAAGAAATTTCAGTTCAGCTCATAACTCAATTAGTGACAAAAGCATGCGATGATGGTGATTTTTGTTTTAACAAGACATACAACTAGGTTTCCATCCTCTCTGAACAAATAAAGTGTAAAAGAGCAGAAAAGATCACTAAAGAAGGAGATCGCTTTACTAATATATAGTAAATTACGCTCTCTTCATAACTCTGTAGCAAAACAGACAGCACAATGATGATGAACATTTGTGGCTTTCTTCCGAATCTACTAACGTGACAATTCTGGGCGTAACCCTTGACAGAACTCCTACATTCAAGAAGCACTGCATGCATTGCAAACTCAAAGTGTCGGCAAGGAATAAGCTACTTTGTAAATTGGCTGATTCACAGTGGGAACTCCAAACCCTCCGCACATCTGCAATGGCACTTTGTTATTCCGTCGGAGAATATGCATCTCCTGTTTGGTACTCATCATCCCATGCCAGACAGGTGGATGTGGCCCTCAATGAGACATGAAGGCTAGTGACTTGCTGCTTGAAGTCTACTCCAGTTGACAAACTATATTGCTCCACCTTGTATTCGAAGAAAAGTAGCTGCAGACAAGAAGAGGACTAGAGTGGAGTAACGAAGTATTCATCCCCTGCATGGCCATACACCTCCAGCCCAGAGACTGAACTCAAGAGAAAGCTTCCTACGAGCGTCTGAGCAACTAACTGAATCGCCTGATACTGCAAGAGTACAGCTTTGGAAAGCCAAGGTCGCCGTCATCCTAGGACAGATGACAGACGCAGAACTTTTGCCACCTGGATGTCATGAAGACTGGTCTGTTCTTGAACAGACTGAGGACAGGAGTAGGTAGATCCAAATTCAACATATCAAGATGGGGCTATATCGAATATGACTGTGGCGAAAAACAAACTATGCAGCATATCCTCCGGTGTTCATTGTGTTCTTCTTTCTGCACTGAAGATGATCCTTTTCATGCAGCACGGAATGCACTTGATGTGGCTAGGTTCTGGTCAAGATTGTTATGATGTGCTTTGACTTTTATCTGTGTTATAGTTCGTTGTGTACTTCAGTATGTATAACTGAACTGTGCATATGATATTTCTGATGCAATAATAATAATAACGCGACAAGTTGATCTCACAGTGTTTATAGTAAGTTAGTAATTGCATCACTTCAATGCATATTTCGTTAAAATATTTGCATGGTGTCCAACATTTTATAGTCAGCCACTGCCCTTTCCTCGCTCCTTCGTAGTAACGTCCTTGATACTGTCCATAAGCGCAGCCCTGTGAACAAAGGAAAGGGTGATAGACATCAAGGTGAAAATTACAGTCCAGTAAGTTTGACATGAATTACATGAAAGCTTTGGGAAAGCATTATTTCTGATTACATTAGACATGTTTGCGAAATTAATAACTGGTTCGATGAAAGGCAGTTCGGGTTTAGGAAAGGTTATTCCACTGAAGCTCAACTTGCAGGATTCCAGAAAGATATAGTAGATATCCTGGATTCAGGAGGTCAAATGGACTGTATCACGATTGACCTATCTAAGGCATTTGATAGGGTAGATCATGGGAGACTACTGGCAAAAATGAGTGCAATTGGACTAGACAAAAGAGTGACTAGAAAATACAACTCAAAGAATTAGGTAAGGTAAGGTAAGGGTTATTCTGCCCGAAGGCAGGTACGAACCTTCGCAGAGGTGTTCCTGAGCCGGAGTTTACGTGCGGTAGGGTGGCCAATTCATTTTCCCTCCTCCATTCCCTTACCCCGACCAACAGCGCGTGGCAACCCATCCAACTCCTGACCACGCCCAATGTTGCTTAACTTCGGAAATCTCACGGGATCCGGTATTTCAACACGACTACGGCCGTTGGCTAAAGAATTAGAAGAGGCAAAATTTATCTGACCCTGTAATAATTAAGAGGGGAATTCATCCAGGCAGTATTATGGGATCTTCATATTTTCTTCTACTGTATATATATAATTATATAATAAGAGTTTTGTCTGTACATTGATTAGAATTTAAAAATAACGGTATTTCTGTGTCGGTCATGTCCATAGTAATAAGGAAATGCACTTTTTACTTTTCCGTATTTTCTGTCTGTCTATCTGTTTATAGTCTATGCATGTATGTACACTCATCACGAGAAAACGGTTGAAGAGAATTTAATGAAAATCGCCATGTGAAGTCGGGGGATGAGTCACTACAATCTAGGCTGTAAATCATTTTACTCACGCTGAGTGAAACGATAGTTTAGGGGAAGGCCTAAAATTTCATTCTCAAATATTTATATTATTAGTGGTCCTATCGATAAATACTACATAACTAAAGTTATATAGAATTAAATTTCCGATCATTTATGTCATACATTGTTACCGCAACAGCTTTGATAAGACAGATATTCATGAATTGGTATTTTTGTTGCCAAGTCCATATCAATGCCGAGCCACGAGAAAATGGGTTAACAGAGTTTAATGAAAGTTGGTATATAGAGTCGGGGAATAAGAAACTACAGTCTAAACTATAAACAGTTTTATGCGCCCTGTATGAAATTGTAGTTTAGGGCAAGGCGCCTAAAATTTAAATTTTTAATAGGCTACCTATTTTATTGGTCCTATCGAAAAGTACTACATAACAAAAGTTATAGAGAATAGCCTTCAATTTACGACCATTTATGTTTTATTCAATTTTATCGTACCGACTATGATAAGAGTGGTATTTCAGAGTCGGAAGGAAACTAAGTGTGAAGGCCTACAATAATGGAAGGGCGTAACATTGATCAACAATAACATTATATTGACCATTGTTTGTTGTGGTGGGCTTTGTGTCTTCTGTTGCCACTCATCTACGATAGTTAGGATTAAATTTGCCGTACGTCGCACCGACACAGATAGGTCTTATGGCGACGATGGGATAGGAAAGGGCTAGGAGTGTGAAGGAAGTGACCTTGACCTTAATTAATATACAGCCTCAGCATTTGCCTAGTGTGAAAATGGAAAGCCACGGAATATGCAGGATCACAGCTGCGCCCCCCTAACCACACGGCCAACTCGCCCGGTCATACCGAGTGTAACAGCCTGCCTGAATATTAGCGGGAAGTAGCTGGGGAGTTAGATAACTTGCTATTCCTCTGGTTCATAAATTTTATGATACTACTGGTACATAACACACTGGTTCATCATAGCATTCGAGCTATTCAATCCGTACTCTGAGGCACTCATTGGAATGAGCAATTTGCATATTTAAGAGAATTATGGCGGAGGAGCGATCACGGATGACTGTGGCCTGGACATTCCAGCTCTGGAACTTTGGACTGTTAGATCGGCACCGTAGTAGGCCTATTGTTCGTTAAAAGTGAGAAAATGTGCGGTTTTTCATTTGATCGATTATTTTATATGATAACATTGTCCGGGTCCATGGCTAAATGGATAGCGTGCTGGCCTTTGGTCCAGAAGCCCCGGGCTCGATTACCGGCTGGGTCGGAGATTTTAACCTTAAATGGTTAATTCCCTTGGCTCGGGGACTGGGTGTTCGTGCTGTCCCCAACATCCCTGCAACTGACAAACCCCATTTAACACTATCCTCTACAACAGTGACACGCAGTTACCTACAAATTGCAGATGCCGCTCACCCTCATCTTAGCGTCTGCTTTACAAGGGCTGCATCCGGCTAGAAATAGCCACTTTCCTACTGACGTTTTTGTAATGACCTATATTGACTTCAGTTAGGAAAACCACAAGGTCAGTCTTTCTGAGAATCCCGTAGCGAAGCGCGGGTACATCAGATAGTATATATATATAAGGAAAAGTCCTCTCAGTTTTAATTACTGCGTTGCTGGGGTGAAAGTTTCTTTTGGGGATCATTGTAAGTACCTAGGTGTTAATATAAGGAAAGATCTTCATTGGGGAAATCATATAAATGTGATTGTAAATAAGGGTACAGATCTCTGCACATGGTTATGAGGGTGTTTAGGGGTTGTAGTAAGGATGTAAAGGAGAGGGCATATAAGTCTCTGGTAAGACCGCGACTAGAATATGGTTCCAGTATGGTTACTTGATTCAAGAATTGGAAAAAATCCAAAGGAAAGCAGCTCGATTTGTTCTGGATGATTTCCGACAAAAGAGTAGCGTTACAAAAATGTTGCTTAGTTTGGTCTGGGAAGACTTGGGAGAAAGGAGGCGAGCTGCTCGACTAAGTGGTATGTTCCGAGCTGTCGGTGGAGAGATGACGTGGGAGGACATCAGTAGACGAATAAGTCTGAGTGGTGTCTTTAAAAGTAGGAAAGATCACAATTCAAGAGGACGAAGTGGAGCAAATTTTCGTTCATAGGAAAGGGAGTTAGGGATTGGAATAACTTATCAAGGGAGATGTTCAATAAATTTCCAATTTCTTTGCAATCATTTACGATAAAGCTAGGAAAACAACAGATACGGAATCTGCCACTTGGGCGACTGCCCTAAATGCAGATCAGTAGTGACTGATTTATTGATAAATCTACAACACACGTGTTATTTGTATTAGAGAGGGTTATTCCAAACTTAGACCTTCGTAGTCAGAGCTTCTTTCTTCAATAGCAGCACGGTAGATATTTCTGAAAGAAAATGAGTCTCCCAACCTGTTCCAATAATAACCATCCCTTTCTCCCACTCACCACAATCAACAAGGCTTTTGAAGTAATTAGCCAGCTCTTAGAACCCAATAGTCAGCGAACATCCGATAACAAAGACATCCCCCTTCTCTAAACTCTAAATACTGAAGTTTCGGGCCTGAGCATAAATCTCGGCAATCAGTGTAGCTAAGTAGGCTTACGGTGGACGATTAAGTAATCAATTATTTGGTCCAAGGTACGAGATTACTTTTTAATATTGTGATGATCAGCGTGTTTTGGTTACTACCATTGGAATATGCATTTCTTGCGTGTGTTTGTTCGTACCGTATAAGTGTACTATTATAATTACTTCGGATTTGAAAGCTAAATTATATTATTATTATTATTATTATTATTATTATTATTATTATTATTATTATTATTATTATTATTATTATTATTATCATCGTTGCGTGGTTGTTGTTCCGTGTAATAATATACAACTTTGTACTACAAAATAGAGCTGTAACTTTCCCTATAAGAAAACGAGGGTTCCATTTTCAATTATTGTGGGGAGGAGGCGAGCTTCTTAGTACCGCTACTGCCCACCAGCCGCCGCATCCTGCTACCCAACTCACTCAAAGTCGACCGAGATATGGTCAACCGTATAAAGTTCGATGAGCGCGAACGAAATGAACTTGGTCATTTTGGAGACCTCTGCTAGAGTATCTCTACTTTCCAGATCATGTACGTTAAATAAATTAACCTACAACTGATTCAGGTAATTTCTGCATTGGAAAGCGGGGCAAAGGCATATTTTGCATAAAATCAAATGTTGTGGCAACAATGTTCTCAATATCTTGGCATGATGTTTCCATTTCTTGTAAACATCCATGATATTTACGACTCCTACGGCTAACTTTAACCCTGAGTGCCCCAGAAAATTCTTTTTAATATCATTTTGTGCTGCGACTTATTAGAGTGTAGAGCTTTGCTTCCGGGGTCTGTGGTAGCTTTGGAGCATTTAGCATCGCACATTTTCGCTTTATGTCAGTTTGTTGGTCTTCCAAGTATTTTATTGTTTGTGAAACTACTATTGTTTCTTCAACAATGAACATCATGGAATAGTTTTTCTATGACTCCTTCAACAACACTTATAAGTTAATAATGTGTCTGTAAAAGACTTCTATGTCAGGGAAAGATGAGTGACTGGATTTGAGACGAACTGATGAAATCAGACCAAGGGCAGAGTGTAGATGGAACATCACGCACTTCAGACGACGAAGAGGACACTGTGATCGAGGACTACGAAAAAGAGGACTACAAATAGGTATGCCACTATACTAAATCAGGGAACGTTCCTAATTTCGTCCCCCTTCATTTCATTTGTTATTTATGAATATTATATTATTATTTTTAGGTGGGAAAACGCTAACAGTGCGGTGGGATAAGAAACTGTGAAAAAGGCTATTAAGAAACTGAGGTGCAATATAATAAGTTCCAGGGGCATGTTAAATGAAAGAAATGAACCGTCATTAAGGTCATCAAAGCCTCATATGAAAGCTGGAAGAACACCGAGTGTGTTCATCAGACCTGGATGTAAAGGCCGTGCTAAAGTCGTGAATCCAACATCCATCGCTTTGGGAATGTTCATCAATGTTGGACAATATACCTCATCTCAGTAAAAATAAAATCATCGTACAGCGGATTAAACATGAAGCTGGCCCACGATTTAATGGAGATACCTATGCAGATTTTGTTTTGTTATTGTTGAAAAATCAATGTCTTTGAGCTGTGGTGTTGGCGGAGAATTCTACGTGTACCCTGGATGGAAAGAAGAATTAATGTTTCCATTTTGAACGAAATGAGCATTAAGAAAAGT
This sequence comes from Anabrus simplex, assembly GCF_040414725.1. Classification (NCBI taxonomy): domain Eukaryota; kingdom Metazoa; phylum Arthropoda; class Insecta; order Orthoptera; family Tettigoniidae; genus Anabrus; species Anabrus simplex. Next base: position 35,979,244 of record NC_090278.1, read on the forward strand.
CTAAATTCCCGTGTGAGTGAGTGTTACCTCCAGTTCATTGACCATATTTTCAGAAGAGTACTAGGAAAATACTATTTTGCAAGGTAAAGTTGAATGCAGTAGACCACGGGGAAGAACAGCAAGTAGATGGTTAAATCAGACGAAGAAGATCACTGACCTACCTCTTCAGATCACGTTAAGGAAAGCTGAAAACCGCTCTGGTTGGAAGCATATCGTCAAGTCTGCAACGCGGTCTCGACGCTCAGTAATGTGCAAAACGACAAATGATGATGATCATGATTGTTGAAAGCCTTTGACTATTCAAAATAATATTTCGTGTATGTTTGTTAAGTAGTACTTCCATTAGTGTTATAGTGTGTTTCACTTGTAATTTAGTAGAATGTTTTACTCAAATTGTCATTTAAAATATGAGGTACTCAGTGCTCCATGTTTCAGTTTATGTACTAAAAATCCTACGTTCCCAGTCAAGGGTGACGTAAGGAATACGACGCTGAAAGTCAGCAAGTCATTGACTTAATGCTTTCCTCCTCCTCCGATCGCTCTGCGCGTAGCAGTGGTTGCTGGTATAAAGAGAAGAGAATGCGTTTGAAGGCCCTTGCTTCAGTATTTCAGAATATTGATTTTTTTTAATGTGGTATTTCGAATTAATGCATTTCAGTTCCAGCCTAATCAATATCATTCCGCACTTCGGCTTTGTTACTCCGTAACATCTTGTCTGATTATTTACCTTCTATTATATGTTTAGATTGCGTTTCGATCTCTAACAATATCCTAACTTGTTGCGAACTAAATTCCGCAGCCCTTTTGAATCACACCTTTCGCTCATTTTCACTAGATACAACCTATAAAAACCTACCCCAGTAACAATATGGATATTAATGAACGATTAGGATTAAATTACTACGTATACACAAGCATTACCAACTTTCCAGTTGTGTGGAGATGTTGAGTTCAGTAAAGCCGAGTACAGAAGCGCTACTGCGGAACTCACAGCGCTTAATGGAGCTTCGGCTTACGCTTAAACTGTGAAACCAGCTCTAAGTGATGTAGTTATTAAAGCCAGTGTTTTATTAAACAGTAGTTTGTGGTTTCAATTCCAGCTAAATCTGAGAATTTCTGTGAAAGATGAAATGGCATAGCATCAGTAACTTTGTAATTCAGACGTATGTATGTATATACCCTTCCGCCTCTGTGGTGAAGTGGTTAATGTGATTAGTTGCCACACCCGGACGCCCGGGTTCGATTCCCGGCTCGGCCACCAAATTTGAAAAGTGGCACTGGAACGGCGCCCACTCACTCGCGGTAGGTCAACAGAGTAGAGGGAGTGGAGGATTACCACCTCAGCCATCCTCGAAGTCGTGTTCCATGCTTTCACATTTCTCCTCCAGGCAAATGGCGGGATAGTAACTAACTTAAGGCCACGGCCTCTTCCTTGTCTGCCCCTTCCAATCTCCCCACCCCCTACGAAGCTTACAAGGTACTGGTTCTTCCCCAGTTGTACCTCGATCTGTCTCACTCTTCAGGACACTGTCCTTATGGAGGTAGAGGTGGTATATCTCGCTTAGTCAGTAGTATAATATACGGGTTCTGCCGCCACCTCCACCTCAGGCTCCCAGTGGCCACCTCCACCTCCACCTCAGCCAGAGGCCTCCCAGTGGCCACCTCCACCTCCACCTCATCCAGAGGCCTCCCAGTGGCCACCTCCACCTCCACCTCAGCCAGAGGCCTCCCAGATGCCTCCTCCACCTCCCGCGGGAAATTTGAATTTGTAAACAAAGCCACGTGCTTTTTGACAGACAACAACGCATCGCAAACCTCAGTACTGCCATCTTGACGGGCCTAAACCTCAGTAGTGCCAACTTAACCTAACTAGCGCGAGGTAAACAAAGCCACGTGCTTTTTGACAGCCACGTGCTTTTTGACAGATTTGTAAACAAAGCCACGTGCTTTTTGACAGCTCTCATCAACAACAACGCATCGCAAACCTCAGTACTACCATCTTGACGGGCCTAAACCTTAGTGGTACCAACTTAACCTAACTAGCATGAGGTAAACAAAGCCACGTGTTTTTTTGACAGCCACGTGCTTTTTGACAGATTTGTAAACAAAGCCACGTGCTTTTTGACAGCTCTCATCAACAACAACGCATCGCAAACCTCAGTACTACCATCTTGACGGGCCTAAACCTTAGTGGTACCAACTTAACCTAACTAGCATGAGGTAAACAAAGCCACGTGTTTTTTTGACAGCCACGTGCTTTTCGACAGATTTGTAAACAAAGCCACGTGCTTTTTGACAGCTGTCATCGACAACAACGCATCGCTAACCCCAGTACTGCCATCTTGACGGGCCTAAACCTCAGTAGTACCAACTTAACCTAACTAGCGCGAGATAAACAAAGCCACGTGCTTTTTGACAGCCACGTGCTTTTTTGACAGCTGTCATCCGCCATCTTTAAACCACAGAGCACTGTGCTGCCCTCTTGCGTCACCTGTCATCGGCAGTGCTGCCATCTTGACGGGCCTAAACCTTAGTGCTACCAACTTAACCTCACTAGCTCGAGATAAACAAATCCACGTGCTTTTTGACAGCCACGTGCTTTTTTGATAGCTGTCATCCACCATCTTTAATCTATAGAGCACAGTGCTGCCCTCTTTAGCTACTTACCTTTGAAATGTGGTGGCGGATAATTTGAAAAATGCTTTTCGACAAGCAGCCATCTTTAATCCAGAGAGAACAGTGCTGCCCTCTATGTGCTGGCGGCAAATTGAAAAATTCCACGTGCTCTTGTTTGAAAACAAACTCACGTGCTTTTTTGACAGCTGTCATCTGCCATCTTTAATCTATAGAGCACAGTGCTGCCCTCTTTAGTTTGAAACGTGGTGGCGGTAAATTCCACGTGCTCTTGTTTGGAAACAAAGCCATGTGCTTTTTTGACAGCTGTCATCCGCCATCTTTATTCAACAGAGCACCGTGCTGCTATCATGCGGGCAATTTCATCACCTGTCATCCGCCATCTTTAATCCACAGAACACCGTGCTACCCTCTTTATGGCTACTACCTTAAGCATGTAGTAGCGGGCAATTTGAAAAGTTCTGTTAGCTATCATCCACCATCTTTAATCAAGAGAGCACCGTGCTGCCATCTTTAGTTGAAATGTGGTGGCGGCAAATTCCACGTGCTCTTGTTTGGAAACAAAGCTATGTGCTTTTCTGACAGCTGTCATCCACCATCTTTAATCAACAGAGCACCGTGCTGCTATCATGCGGGCAATTTCATCACCTATCACCCGCCATCTTTAATCTACAGAACACCGTGCTGCCCTCTTTATGGCTACTACCTTAAGCATGTAGTAGCGGGCAATTTGAAAAGTTCTGTTAGCTATCATCTACCATCTTTAATCAAGAGAGCACCGTGCTGCCATCTTTAGCTAGATACCTTTGAAATGTGGTGGCGGCAAATTGAAAAATTCCACGTGCTCTTGTTTGGAAACAAACTCACGTGCTTTTTTGTCAGCTACCATCCGCCATCTTTAATCAACAGAGCATAGTGCTGCCCTCTTTAGTTTGAAATGTGGTGGCGGCAAATTCCACATGCTCTTGTTTGGTAAACATAGCTACGTGATTTTTTGACAGCTATCATCCGCCATCTTTGAGCAGCGTGCTGCCCTCTTTATCGCAGTAGATGTAAATTCGTCACCTGTCATACGCAGTGCTGCTATCTTTAGCTAGATACCTTTGAAATGTGGTGGTGGATAATTTAAAAAGAAAAATTCTACAGCAGTCCTCTCTCAACGCTAATTGCATAAGATGGCGGCTATACATGACTCCTTAAGGGTGCTTACGCAAGATGGCTGCTATACACAGGTTCTTATGAGACGCCCTTGGGATGCTTGCGCAAGATGGTGGTTATACAAGGCTCCTTATGAGACGCCCTAGTGATGCTTGTGCAAGATGGCGGTTGCTCTTATGAGGCGGCTTAAGGGTCCTTGCACAAGATGGCTAGAGACCTCCTAAGGATACTTGCGCAAGATGGCGGACACAAGATGGCGGCTATACACGTCTCCTTATGAGACGCCTTAAGGGTGCTTGCGCAAGATGGCTGCTGCTCTTAGCTTAGAGACTAACGTGTCGTGCTAGTTAGATTCATTAAATTTAGGGCTTAAATGCAAAATGTTAAATATCTCGAAAGCAGTGCATCGTAGAGCAAAACGGACAAAAAATTTTCCGCCCAATACCTCGGTTCGCAGTACGAGGATCAAGTAAAACATAGTCTAATGATGAGATCAACGGTTCGGTTCCTACTTAGGCCCTTTGGCATTCACTCTGTTTTAGCTTGTATTGAAGTAAGTCTTCGTAACATGATCAGGTCTAGCTATGGTAGAGAGTATAACGTGCCGTGCAGGTTCATTAAATTTGGGGCTTAAATGCAAAATGTTAAATATCTCGAAAACGGATAAAATTTTTCTACCTGATACCTAGGTTTGCAGTATCAGGAACATGAAAAAAACATAGTCTAATGATGAGATCGACGGTTCGATCCTTACTTAGGCCCTTTGGCATTGGCAGCTATCTATTTCTACAAGATGGTGACTATACATAGCTTCTTATGAGACAGCTTAAGAGCGCTTGCACAAGATGGCTGCTACTCTTATGAGACGCCCTAGGGGTGCTTGCGGGAGGTAGCAGCGACAAGACGGTGACTATACACAGCTGCTTATGATACGGCCTAGAGGTGCTCACACAAGATGGTGGCTGCTCTGATGAAGAAAGTTAGCTTTGCATCGTGCAGGTATCTTTACAGCACTAAACCTCATACCTTTGAAATGTGGTAGCAGGTAATTTGAAAAATTCGACGTGCTTTTTCTTCACAGCAGCTATCTTTAAACAATAGCGGCTATACATAAGCTGTTAAGGCCTCCTCTTATGTCAAGGTATAGCTCTATCGAACAAGTTTAAACCTGCATCGGGATAGCTAGAGTAAGCATGTGCTGCAGTGATGACGTCATTATGCATGTTTAGACTTGCAAATCACTAAAGAAACATAACAAGACTAGAATCGAACACCGCACTCTATGCCGTTAACTTTATCATGTGATCGGAACATTGATTGAAGTGTTTAGAACACTAAATAAGTGATCAAGACTATAATAGAACACTGTACTCGATACAACATGTGTTTAGAACATGTCAGGGGATACCTTTGTTCTAAGAAGATTAGATTACCGCACATTCCTTGGCTAAAGGGCTAATGGGCTAAAGGGCTAATGGGCTAAAGGGCTAATGGGCTAAAGGGCTAAAGGGCTAAAGGGCTAAAGGGCTAATGGGCTAATGGGCTAAAGGGCTAGGGCGCCTCTCCTCTCTTTATCCGGGCTTGAGACCGGCTCTACAACTAGAGGCGGAGTTAACACCCTAAGGAAGGGAGAATGTTGGGAAATAATCTATACGAATATAGCTACTCGATCGACTATATACTACAGATGGATGACTTAGGTGAGGGTAAGCGCTTACTTAATAATACCAACACGACGTAATTCATGCTCTATTTCAAAAATATCTTCTTTGTACTGTGTGTAACCAGCATCATGATAGGCTCTTAGCAGTTGTAAACGTTTTACCAGTACGTTGGGGTCTTTACAGTAGCTTATATCTACATAGGGTAACAGAGGCTTGTTGTGAACTTTGAGTCTATATGCAGACAGTTGATGTGCAGGGACTTGTTTTGATATAATACGTGCTTCAGCAGTAGCGTTTCTAGGTACAAACATAACTTGTTTCGATAGCGATGAAGCGTTGAAATTTCCTTCTTCTTTACCTTGCATCTCTTCTTGAGATGTTTGCACTTCGACAGAACGTGTAGTAGGCTTAGGAAATGAAGTAAAATCATCAAGCTGTAATGGCAATGAATTTTCTTCTTCTTCTACTTTCCCTTTACTACTGTTTTGATCAACATCATTATCCTTATTATCATAATCATGATCTTGCCTCTCTTTATCTTGAAGTTTGTGCTCAGTAACAGAACTTGCAGCAGGCCTAGACAGCAAGGGAGAATTAAAAATCTCTCGCAGAGGTGTACTTTTTAAACATAAATCAGTGTTCGCTGGAATATGGTTGAGCTCTTTGTATTTTGTTCCCGATGAAGCTACATTACACGCGGCTTCATGACGTTGAGCGTTGTATGCGTTCTTGAACTCTCTTCTACAATGTTTGCATTGAAAAATCATCCTACATGATATCTCATGACGTCTCCTGTGATAGCTTCGGGAAAATGCTTTTCCACACTCTTCGCAAATATACCTAGAAATAGGTTTTTCCATGACGGACTTTTATCTTCTGCTAACAGATTCTTCTTTAAATCTACTCGACATTTGTTACTCTCTACTTCGATGATGCGAACAGCTTAGCGATTAATAGTAAACTAACACAAAAGCGTATAACCAAGGTAGCAACAGTAAGGTTTAAGCCCATCAAGATGGCAAGAGTGAGGTTAGCGACGTTCTGCTGTTGGATTTTGAAGGACAATAGAGCGTCGCTAACCTCACTGCTGCCATCTTTACGGCAGTAAACCTCAAGGCTGCTACCTTATGCATGTTACAGCGCGGAATTTAAAATCCAACAGCAGAACGTCGCTAACCTCACTCTTGCCATCTTGATGGGCTTAAACCTTACCGTTGCTACCTTGGTTATACGCTTTTGTGTTAGTTTACTATTAATCGCTAAGCTGTTCGCATCATCGAAGTAGAGAGTAACAAATGTCGAGTAGATTTAAAGAAGAATCTGTTAGCAGAAGATAAAAGTCCGTCATGGAAAAACCTATTTCTAGGTATATTTGCGAAGAGTGTGGAAAAGCATTTTCCCGAAGCTATCACAGGAGACGTCATGAGATATCATGTAGGATGATTTTTCAATGCAAACATTGTAGAAGAGAGTTCAAGAACGCATACAACGCTCAACGTCATGAAGCCGCGTGTAATGTAGCTTCATCGGGAACAAAATACAAAGAGCTCAACCATATTCCAGCGAACACTGATTTATGTTTAAAAAGTACACCTCTGCGAGAGATTTTTAATTCTCCCTTGCTGTCTAGGCCTGCTGCAAGTTCTGTTACTGAGCACAAACTTCAAGATAAAGAGAGGCAAGATCATGATTATGATAATAAGGATAATGATGTTGATCAAAACAGTAGTAAAGGGAAAGTAGAAGAAGAAGAAAATTCATTGCCATTACAGCTTGATGATTTTACTTCATTTCCTAAGCCTACTACACGTTCTGTCGAAGTGCAAACATCTCAAGAAGAGATGCAAGGTAAAGAAGAAGGAAATTTCAACGCTTCATCGCTATCGAAACAAGTTATGTTTGTACCTAGAAACGCTACTGCTGAAGCACGTATTATATCAAAACAAGTCCCTGCACATCAACTGTCTGCATATAGACTCAAAGTTCACAACAAGCCTCTGTTACCCTATGTAGATATAAGCTACTGTAAAGACCCCAACGTACTGGTAAAACGTTTACAACTGCTAAGAGCCTATCATGATGCTGGTTACACACAGTACAAAGAAGATATTTTTGAAATAGAGCATGAATTACGTCGTGTTGGTATTATTAAGTAAGCGCTTACCCTCACCTAAGTCATCCATCTGTAGTATATAGTCGATCGAGTAGCTATATTCGTATAGATTATTTCCCAACATTCTCCCTTCCTTAGGGTGTTAACTCCGCCTCTAGTTGTAGAGCCGGTCTCAAGCCCGGATAAAGAGAGGAGAGGCGCCCTAGCCCTTTAGCCCATTAGCCCATTAGCCCTTTAGCCCTTTAGCCCTTTAGCCCTTTAGCCCATTAGCCCTTTAGCCCATTAGCCCTTTAGCCAAGGAATGTGCGGTAATCTAATCTTCTTAGAACAAAGGTATCCCCTGACATGTTCTAAACACATGTTGTATCGAGTACAGTGTTCTATTATAGTCTTGATCACTTATTTAGTGTTCTAAACACTTCAATCGATGTTCCGATCACATGATAAAGTTAACGGCATAGAGTGCGGTGTTCGATTCTAGTCTTGTTATGTTTCTTTAGTGATTTGCAAGTCTAAACATGCATAATGACGTCATCACTGCAGCACATGCTTACTCTAGCTATCCCGATGCAGGTTTAAACTTGTTCGATAGAGCTATACCTTGACATAAGAGGAGGCCTTAACAGCTTATGTATAGCCGCTATTGTTTAAAGATAGCTGCTGTGAAGAAAAAGCACGTCGAATTTTTCAAATTACCTGCTACCACATTTCAAAGGTATGAGGTTTAGTGCTGTAAAGATACCTGCACGATGCAAAGCTAACTTTCTTCATCAGAGCAGCCACCATCTTGTGTGAGCACCTCTAGGCCGTATCATAAGCAGCTGTGTATAGTCACCGTCTTGTCGCTGCTACCTCCCGCAAGCACCCCTAGGGCGTCTCATAAGAGTAGCAGCCATCTTGTGCAAGCGCTCTTAAGCTGTCTCATAAGAAGCTATGTATAGTCACCATCTTGTAGAAATAGATAGCTGCCAATGCCAAAGGGCCTAAGTAAGGATCGAACCGTCGATCTCATCATTAGACTATGTTTTTTTCATGTTCCTGATACTGCAAACCTAGGTATCAGGTAGAAAAATTTTATCCGTTTTCGAGATATTTAACATTTTGCATTTAAGCCCCAAATTTAATGAATCGAACCTGCACGGCACGTTATACTCTCTACCATAGCTAGACCTGATCATGTTACGAAGACTTACTTCAATACAAGCTAAAACAGAGTGAATGCCAAAGGGCCTAAGTAGGAACCGAACCGTTGATCTCATCATTAGACTATGTTTTACTTGATCCTCGTACTGCGAACCGAGGTATTGGGCGGAAAATTTTTTGTCCGTTTTGCTCTACGATGCACTGCTTTCGAGATATTTAACATTTTGCATTTAAGCCCTAAATTTAATGAATCTAACTAGCACGACACGTTAGTCTCTAAGCTAAGAGCAGCAGCCATCTTGCGCAAGCACCCTTAAGGCGTCTCATAAGGAGACGTGTATAGCCGCCATCTTGTGTCCGCCATCTTGCGCAAGTATCCTTAGGAGGTCTCTAGCCATCTTGTGCAAGGACCCTTAAGCCGCCTCATAAGAGCAACCGCCATCTTGCACAAGCATCACTAGGGCGTCTCATAAGGAGCCTTGTATAACCACCATCTTGCGCAAGCATCCCAAGGGCGTCTCATAAGAACCTGTGTATAGCAGCCATCTTGCGTAAGCACCCTTAAGGAGTCATGTATAGCCGCCATCTTATGCAATTAGCGTTGAGAGAGGACTGCTGTAGAATTTTTCTTTTTAAATTATCCACCACCACATTTCAAAGGTATCTAGCTAAAGATAGCAGCACTGCGTATGACAGGTGACGAATTTACATCTACTGCGATAAAGAGGGCAGCACGCTGCTCAAAGATGGCGGATGATAGCTGTCAAAAAATCACGTAGCTATGTTTACCAAACAAGAGCATGTGGAATTTGCCGCCACCACATTTCAAACTAAAGAGGGCAGCACTATGCTCTGTTGATTAAAGATGGCGGATGGTAGCTGACAAAAAAGCACGTGAGTTTGTTTCCAAACAAGAGCACGTGGAATTTTTCAATTTGCCGCCACCACATTTCAAAGGTATCTAGCTAAAGATGGCAGCACGGTGCTCTCTTGATTAAAGATGGTAGATGATAGCTAACAGAACTTTTCAAATTGCCCGCTACTACATGCTTAAGGTAGTAGCCATAAAGAGGGCAGCACGGTGTTCTGTAGATTAAAGATGGCGGGTGATAGGTGATGAAATTGCCCGCATGATAGCAGCACGGTGCTCTGTTGATTAAAGATGGTGGATGACAGCTGTCAGAAAAGCACATAGCTTTGTTTCCAAACAAGAGCACGTGGAATTTGCCGCCACCACATTTCAACTAAAGATGGCAGCACGGTGCTCTCTTGATTAAAGATGGTGGATGATAGCTAACAGAACTTTTCAAATTGCCCGCTACTACATGCTTAAGGTAGTAGCCATAAAGAGGGTAGCACGGTGTTCTGTGGATTAAAGATGGCGGATGACAGGTGATGAAATTGCCCGCATGATAGCAGCACGGTGCTCTGTTGAATAAAGATGGCGGATGACAGCTGTCAAAAAAGCACATGGCTTTGTTTCCAAACAAGAGCACGTGGAATTTACCGCCACCACGTTTCAAACTAAAGAGGGCAGCACTGTGCTCTATAGATTAAAGATGGCAGATGACAGCTGTCAAAAAAGCACGTGAGTTTGTTTTCAAACAAGAGCACGTGGAATTTTTCAATTTGCCGCCAGCACATAGAGGGCAGCACTGTTCTCTCTGGATTAAAGATGGCTGCTTGTCGAAAAGCATTTTTCAAATTATCCGCCACCACATTTCAAAGGTAAGTAGCTAAAGAGGGCAGCACTGTGCTCTATAGATTAAAGATGGTGGATGACAGCTATCAAAAAAGCACGTGGCTGTCAAAAAGCACGTGGATTTGTTTATCTCGAGCTAGTGAGGTTAAGTTGGTAGCACTAAGGTTTAGGCCCGTCAAGATGGCAGCACTGCCGATGACAGGTGACGCAAGAGGGCAGAACAGTGCTCTGTGGTTTAAAGATGGCGGATGACAGCTGTCAAAAAAGCACGTGGCTGTCAAAAAGCACGTGGCTTTGTTTATCTCGCGCTAGTTAGGTTAAGTTGGTACTACTGAGGTTTAGGCCCGTCAAGATGGCAGTACTGGGGTTAGCGATGCGTTGTTGTCGATGACAGCTGTCAAAAAGCACGTGGCTTTGTTTACAAATCTGTCGAAAAGCACGTGGCTGTCAAAAAAACACGTGGCTTTGTTTACCTCATGCTAGTTAGGTTAAGTTGGTACCACTAAGGTTTAGGCCCGTCAAGATGGTAGTACTGAGGTTTGCGATGCGTTGTTGTTGATGAGAGCTGTCAAAAAGCACGTGGCTTTGTTTACAAATCTGTCAAAAAGCACGTGGCTGTCAAAAAAACACGTGGCTTTGTTTACCTCATGCTAGTTAGGTTAAGTTGGTACCACTAAGGTTTAGGCCCGTCAAGATGGTAGTACTGAGGTTTGCGATGCGTTGTTGTTGATGAGAGCTGTCAAAAAGCACGTGGCTTTGTTTACAAATCTGTCAAAAAGCACGTGGCTGTCAAAAAGCACGTGGCTTTGTTTACCTCGCGCTAGTTAGGTTAAGTTGGCACTACTGAGGTTTAGGCCCGTCAAGATGGCAGTACTGAGGTTTGCGATGCGTTGTTGTCTGTCAAAAAGCACGTGGCTTTGTTTACAAATTCAAATTTCCCGCGGGAGGTGGAGGAGGCATCTGGGAGGCCTCTGGCTGAGGTGGAGGTGGAGGTGGCCACTGGGAGGCCTCTGGCTGAGGTGGAGGTGGACACTGGGAGGCCTCTGGCTGAGGTGGAGGTGGCCACTGGGAGCCTGAGGTGGAGGTGGCGGCAGAACCCGTATATTATACTACTTTAGTCGAGGGAAAAAAACAAAATCTGATGGTAAATTGACTAAATTATTACATGTATATCCACTCGCTGAATAATTTACAGCCGAGCAAATGACCGCACGGTTTGCGTCGCGTAGCTATCAGATTGCATTCGGGAGATAGTGGGTTTGAATCCCACTGTCGGCAGTTCTGAAGGTGGTTTTCCTCGGTTTCCCAGTTTCACACCAGACTAATGCTGGGACTGTACACAAATTAAATCCACGGCCACTTCCTTCCCATTCCCAGGCCTTTCCTGTTCCATCGTCGCTATAACACCTATCTATGTCGGTCTGACGTAAAACAAATAATAATAAACGCCGCGCATTCAAAATTAGCGCCTAAAGGAACCCCTCTATCAATCAAAATTGAAACTAATAACACAACAAGTTGGAACTTAATCAGAAGATATCTCCACTGAAATATTAAGTAATTTTGTTATTGTGCAGTTTCCTAAACTGAGAGAATTTCACCTTGTTTTGTTTTGATATACATCAAGAAGTTTGGACATTTTTCCACAGATGGCAATACCAAAAACTATGATCGTGCACTCTGGTGCGAGGTGTAAGAACTTATAATTTAAAGAAGTTTTGTATTTCAAAGTTTTCCATTACTGATCTATGCTCATTTATTTTTAGATTGGCAACGCTTCCTTTTCTTTCCGCCAGTTTTTAATCTAGCCAATCACTCATTTATGTAATTCATTTTCAAACTATCACAGTCTTCTTGTTCGATTCTGAGTGTAACTTTGAGATTGACCAATTAAATTGAGAGGGTGTGGCTGATTTAGCCTTGAATGATCTCGAACATTCCCTGAGGGTTTATAAACTGCGGCTTTTCATGTTTCTTGGCCAATTGATCGTCGTCTATCTGAGTGTGTGTGTTTAAGCAGGAGGCGGGCGGCCTCTTGCGTCGGCAGCAGAATATCTATAAGGTAATGGCCACATAAATTACATCTTTCTTGTGGTAGCTACCTCCGCAGCCTAATCTGAGGGGAAAGGTCCGAATCTCTAGTTATGTAACCTACTTTTCTAAAATGAAACTTTCTTCCGGCTAATGTAAAAAAATAATTAAATCTTTCACTGTACACCGGGGATAGAGAGTGATGTACCCTCTCGAGCTCCCCTTCATCTTGGTTTGAGGTGACTACGTATTGTAACTGTTTTTCTTCCTTTCCGTAAAGCATTAATTGAATCATTATTCGTGTCACCTCAGTAGCTTGGGATTAGCCACTGTATATCTGGGCCAAGAGCCCCGTTAGGATTTTATTCTTCATTATCTAGGAGTGCAAGTGTACGCCTCATTCATTTTGAGTTCGGGCCGTTTTTTAACCCTGTTCTTTGTTAAAGGTCCTGTAGGTTGAGTACTAGATACCCCTGTATTAAACCTTGTTATTTGTAATTCTGAGAGTGAAATTTTGAGGTAATTTTGCCTTGAGCGGGCTGTAAGAAATGGAAAGCTGGTTTGCTCTTTTCAAAGTTTGTAATTGTGAAGGGTGCCTCTGGAAGGCTTGACATTTGTAATTGTTAGAGCAAGTGCTCTTGAATTAGGGGATTTCTGCCCTTAACTAAAGGATTTCTTATAACTGAAGTTCGGTAACTGAATCTGGTATCTCTGACATGGTAAAATAGGGGCTTGAAGCCCAAAATTGTTCTGAAGTTCTGAATCTTGGATTTTCCTAGTCTTGTTTTAAGATCGCTTTTGTACCTGTAATAATGTTATTTGTTGAGTTGTTGATTTTGGAAAAAATATAACCTACCGTTCAAGTTTTAAATTTATTTTGATTTTGTAGATAGACCCATTTACCCCGGCACCTTCTTTCCCCTCTTTCTGCTCCACGGGTATCCCCGTAATAATAATAATAATAATAATAATAATAATAATAATAATAATAATAATAATAATAATAATAATAATAATAATAATAATAATAATATATCGATACGGCCACTTGTGGGCCACGTTTACACAATCTTCCTTCTGTCACGCAGACTGATACCCTTCTCCTTAAACTTTCGCCAAAGATTATTGAGTCTTTGACTTCTTGCTCGTTCTTCCACCGAGATGTTCCGTGGCTTCGCATGTTGCTCTTCAGACGCATCCCTCAATCCCGCAACCTTCTTCCTAAATGATGTCTTTTTTTTATATCCTCCTCATTGACACCTATTTCTTCCAAGTCACTGTGCACTTGTGTAAGTCATCCCGGTTGATTTTTCCACTTTTCCCGCAGACGAAGTAACCTGTTGGCCAATCCCTCAGGGGTCATTATTTTGATATGTCCATAAAACGTCAGTCTCCTTTTCCTCATCACAGTCGTGATTCTTTCTACTGTCTTGTAGAGCTCCAATAATAATAATAATAATAATCATAATCATAATAATCATGAGCACACAGAGACAGACCAATAGGATCTTTTCCTACTTTCTTAACAAGAAAACCAAGGGACCCTGGTTTATCGAAGTTGAAAAAGACCTTCAAGAAATAGGAATCACACTCGAAGACATCCAGAAACGTGCTCCTCTCCACAAAGAGCTCCAGGAATACAAGAGGTTCCAAGAAAGGCCAAAGTTGAAAACAGGCAAGAAGTGGACTGATGAAAGAAAGGAGGCTCACAGAACGAGAATGCGTGAGTACTGGGGAAGAATTAAAGCTCAAGGATGCAAACGGTTGAAATAACGTGGTCCACAGCAGGCCGAAACGAAGAAAGAAGAATGTGTGTGTTGTAGAAGGTTATCCGTGAATGGGGAAAAAGGACTTAAGAAGAATGGTTTACTGGACGAAGTATACATTGGAGACTCAAAGAACGATGTCAAGGTCAACTGTCTAGCTTTTGCTGGTGTTTTAGCGATCCTTTCTAGAAACACGGATACAGCTGTAGAAGAGATCAATCTTTTGAAACAACAGTCTGGAAAGGCTGAACTTAGGATCTCCTTTAAAAAAACCAAGTACTTGACTAACATCCCCACAGATCCCCAAATCTAAGGACAAGGCATGATAAGATTGAAAGAGTTAACAGCTTCAAATAGCTCGGTGAGATTGTGCAGATGGGATCTACTGAAAGAGAAACTAAGTACAGTAGGGGAGACAGGATGGCCGCAGTGTTTCGCAAAACACACGACCTTTACAAGAAAAAGGCAATTTCAATGCAAGATAAACTCGGAAATTGCAACACGGTGATTAAGCCCGAATGACTCTACGAAAATGAGTGCCCCTGAGTTACGGGAAAGGCTGCTCTGAGAGAAGCTGAGAAATTCGAAAATAAGATCCTTCGAAAGATAATGGGCCCAAAGATCAAGGCTGGTAATACAGGATATGGGGACGAGAAGAACTACATCACAAAACCAAACTACTGATGGAGTCCATTAAGAATTGACAACACCTATTTACAATGGATGACAAGTGGTTGACTAAGAAATGTTTTACCATACTCGATAGTGTGTGGTAAGTGCTTCAGGATCTGAAAAAATTGGACAAAATCGCGAAGACATTTGTTAACAAAACCAAGAACCGACACCAGATCAATAACTTCAAGGGCTTCCGTGAAGAAGAACACCAGAAAGGATACGGGCTAATAATAATAATCGTATGGCCTCAGCTACCGTGTGCAAACATTTCAATTTGACGCCATCTGGCTGTCTGCTCGTCAATTTCGACGTTCCGTTTTACTCTAGGCCCACTAGATGGCAGATCGAGTAAACCGAAACTCTCTTGGGCGTGTATGGCTGAGATTTAACGAATTTTGTCGGGTAAACACCAAATGTGTCACCAGAGATTTTTTACATGCCGACATCGTACGACATGGAGTGTCGAATGGACTTTTTTCCGCCCTGCAAGAGACAGAATGCACTAAGGTGCAAAGAATGCTTCCAGAAATATGCAAATATTGTTTATTATGGTCTCTAATGGCCACAAACGTCAAAAAATCACTTGCGTATGCATAGGACTGTGTCTTATACGCATAGCTCCCATAATAACATATTATAACCTACCAATGGTTGTTGGATGCCTTTGCTGGCAGGACCTAGTGTTTACAGTGCACTAAGTCTTCTGTTCTGTTATATGGTGTAGAGACATGGACCTTAAATAAAAACACAGAGAAGAAGCTGGAGGCCTTTGAAACATGGCTTTATAGGCGGATCCTGAGAATATCTTGGACCCAGAGAATTACAAACGTGGAAGTAATGAGAAGGATGAACACAACACCTCAGTCTACCAAGATAGTGAAATGCCGAAAGCTGCAGTATCTGGGACATATAATGCGCAACACAGATAGTTACAACCTACTCCAAAAAATACCCCAGGGGAAAATCAACAGCAAAAGAGGTCCTGGAAGAAGAAGAATATCTTGGCTTGACAATCTTAGAGGCTGGTGCAATATGTCATCAGTTGAACTGCTCCGCGCTGCCACAAACAAGACGAAAATAGCCATCATGATCGCCAACATCCGAAACGGATAGGCACCGAAAGAAGAAGAAGAATAAGTCTTCTGGTATGGGCTAGAGCAATTTTGTTACTTTAATTGATCTGTCTCTGTCTTATCCTTGGCTTTGACAATATGAAAGTGACTGAGGTATGAGCGATGCTAGTAATGCCATTCCTTCTGCAGCCAGTCCCTGCTATGAATGGTGTGAAAATGTTGCCCATAGGGTCGGTAGGTGCATGCATTTCAGTGGGCTTGGCAGACTGATATATAATTGCAACTTCTGTCTTGGTGAGGAAAGCAACGGGAAACTACTTCATTTCCCTAGTACGCCTCTTCAGTGATGCCTAGGCCACCTGTGATAGCTGATCGCAGAGCTGTTGAGGATCCTACTAGCCTTAGGGCTGAAGACTGAACATAATGGTTGTTGGATTAAAGTTAAGGAGAACATTGGAAGTTTATGGTAACGTAAAATTAAAGAAATGATACGTCCAGTCATCATACATCCGTCAGTAAATGAAATAACTCGCTCAGATAAATAAATCACAGATGAATTGAAGGTACCGGTGAATTCAGAAGCTCAGAACCCCGTGGTCTTTTATTAGGAGATGGTCGGCATCAGAACGTCGTAGTACGATGAAATAATATTGAATAAATATTGTATTTTCTTCAGCGGAAGATGGCATGGAATATCGATGACAAAAATATGCAGCGGAGGCCATGGAATGTGTTGAATCAAACGGGCCAAGCTCACTTCATATACGCTGGTCATACATTGCCTATCTATTATGATATAATTCATGAATCGATACCCATATACAGATAGTCGATTGGTACGTCGAGTTATGAAGGCGTTAAATTGTTAAACATGTTCCTTTGCCAAGATCAGCGATGTCAAGAGGTTATGCGTTAAATATCAAAATCATCTGGAAGGGAGATTACAGGATGCAGAATTCGGATGATTTGAGGAGCATATTTCCAAAATGTCCTTTCTCCACATTTTGAGGAAATTGACTTATGGGTACATTGATAATGTCCATCTCTTTCTCCGTGGAATGGTGATGAGTTTTTTAGGCAGAATGTCCTTTATATAAGCACAAAACACGGTTAAATATGAGCTATGTTTCCAAAGAGTCTCTTCTCCACAGCAATATGGCTGACTGGAGTGCATCACAATGATGTTTACAAAATGTCTCTTATCCTCCAATACAACTAGATATAAAGGCAATGCAAAACAAGCATTTTATGCAATTTATTTGCAAATATGGTTATAATTGTGTAGTGGTAACATTGTTGCATGACTATGAGATTCAGGAAAACAATTAAACTACAGGTTGTGGTGTAATAATACATTCAATCCTTGTACTTCGTGTGCATCTTTTGCCTAGTTATTGCGCTTTTACGCATATTGCTTGGTATATTTAATACGTTTGGACATACTTTTTGTCAGGTATTTACTGTTACATTCGTTTCCACGCAAAATAATGGCAGAAAATCAGTCAAGTGAAGATAGTGTGGAAAAACAGTGGAGTACTTCCTGCTCCCTTGAGAAAAGGGAGAAAACGTACTAGGAATGAGGAGGAGCGGAGGAAAAATGTTAAGAAACGAAAACTCTATGCTCAGAAGAGACTACCACAGATGCCGAAGTGTACGCATGTCAGCAGTGTTTTGAAGTGTAAAGCGTTATCTATGCAGGATGTTCAAATGTATTTCCAAAATGTCTCTTATCCTTTTTATATTTCCAAAATGTCCCTTCTCCAACTCATTTGTATTAATATCTAATTAACGGTATGGTATTAAATGCATTCTTTGATTGTGGGGGATTACGGAATGTGTAACAATTATCTAGAAGAATGTTTGAGAGAGTCAAACTCAAAATTACATTTTCTGTTCGTTTTTTACTCCGGTCTGTAAAACATAACCTGCTGGAGAAAGGACATTTTGGAAATATGCTCCTTATTTATTAAATGCAAACCGACTTTTATTATTGTATCGCAGAATTGGATTTAGTTTTGAGAAAACAAGAGGGAAAATATAATTTTAAAAATTCTAAAAAGGTCGTCAGAGTATGGCATACATTTAGGAGGACGCGAGGTCAGAACTAATTATAATTGTAAATATATATATATTGTTTGAATAGTACGAATTATTCATTGTAAAAGGGAAAAGATATTTCTATTCCCTCAAAATAATGCGAGTGTTAACTCAGTATATTTAAATGCCATTTATGCATAAAAGTTTCATGTATTACGTGTCGCCACACATGAACAAAATTGATTTCATGGCGTCAATTTACCAGATGACAATAATAGGTGGTCCCAAAGGGCCCGGAGAATGTTCAGATGGACACCAAATGATAAAAACTAAGATCCGAGAGATGAGAGACGTCATCTTCCCGAAGCAACCAGTTCGATAAGTACCGTACCCCAAAAATCAATGTATTTCGACTATTCTGCTATGTAGATGCTTAAACTAGTGTGGAAGTGATTTTGTGGTGTCAAAAAGTGTGACATGTATAGGTAAAACTACTTGAATGATACCGTATGATCGTCGATCATTATTCCGTAACGAACAGGAAATGTTGGGTTTTCATGATGAATAATCCAGTAAAATTATAACCTGTCATCTATTACATATTTGATTTGAAGCGGTTAATCGTAGACATTACCCAGGAGATCTTAAGTCATGGTTCCTGCATGTTACTAAGATAAATCATCATGAGTGAACTTCAGTGTGTGATTTAATATGTATCTATGTTTTGTTTGAAGTTGACCATTAGATGATTGGTATGTGCGTAAAATTAGAGTCATCTAACATTACATTTTCATGTTATATGCGTAACTTCCGTGAATAAGATGACAGTATTATCACATTGATATTGATTTTTGAATATGCAAGGACAAGATAATCTTTGAGAATAACGTGCTTAAGCATTTGGAAAATGAATTGCGAATTTATTGAGCATGATGCGCATATAAATTGGGAAGGGTTTTGAATAGGATCGTCGAGATAAAATGAATAATTTGTGTGTTATTTGACGAATAGTAGCTCATTGGGGTTGTGCATTAAATATAGTGATGAAGTCTTCGAAAATATTTATTGAGGTGAGAATTGATGTTCGTCATGCGTATGAATTTAATGGTGGTAATGAATGATGGGTACTTAAGCATGAATGCAGCCTTTTTGTGATAAGGTTTTCGAAGCACTTATGTGATAGTCGTCAAAGATGCGATAACCTAAGAGTTGATGTGAATGAATTACGCGCAGATGTGAAGGGATGAACTACAATCTTCAATAATAAATGATACCCTGTAGAGGAAAACCCTGTCGCAGATGAGATGTGTAGATATTGTTCTGAGCAATGCGTAGCTTGATTTCGTGCAAAATAATATTATTTTGGTAGATCACAGATTTGGTATTGAACAATGAGTGCAGACTTTTCAGGATTGTTCGTGGAGAATACCAGAGGTTGCAGAGTCATCGGAAGTTGTAATTATTTTTATTGATGTCCTTATTTTCATGATTTTGTTGTCCAGACGCAGCTATTGCAGAATTTCGAAGGAGGCTGTTTTTCTAACGTGTTACGTGACTTTAGTAATTAGAGGGATCATAATGTAGTCCTAATTATTGGTCGTACATTGGTACACGTGACAACGTTGAGAACAGATCATTGGAGCATCCAAGTTGTTTTTATTCAGATTTCCTGAATTAAGCGATGATTTAAAAGATAACGGAATACTGAAAGACACGCATTTTTGGCGTTAGTGAACATGAGTGTTAATGAATAATATTCCTTTAATTTCATTTTAGTAACCAAAAGATAATTGATGAGAATAATGAATTTATAATGTAATTAAGCCTTCAGAACTCTTATGTTTTTTGTTTTGTTTTATAATTGGAATTTTTTTTTTCTATTTGCTTTACGTCGCACCGACACAGATATGTCTTACGGCAACGATGGGATAGGAACGGCCTAGGAAATGGAAGGAAGCGGCCGTGGCCTTAATTAAGGCACAGCCCCGGCATTTGCCTGGTGTGAAAATGGGAAACCACGGAAAACCATCTGCAGGGCTGCCGACAGTGGGGCTTGAACCCACTATCTCCCGATTACTGGATACTGGCCGCACTTAAGCGACTGCAGGTATCGAGCTCGGTAATTTTAAGACTGAGATCGAAGCTAACATGTTTCATTTATATTATGAATGGCATTTAATGTGGTGAAATGTGATAACCATAAAAAGTTTAGGGACTTTGGACAGTTATATTTAGTCACTAGCAGAGCTAAATATGGAACATGCGACATGGAACATTACATGTGAGAAACAGTCGTATTTTAAGTCGAACAATGTTCTTATTTCTAAAGGAGATTCCAAACACCGACTTTCACGTCTGTAACATCTTAGGTTTTGAGATGTAAGTATCCTCATAAAGAGAATTCAACTCCTTAGTCACTTGAAATAGACTTTCAACGTATTTGGTCGTGTTACGTACATGTAGTACGTGTTGAAGAGATGTTAAGTACAGAACAAAAATGGCCAGCCGGACACCAGTGGGATCCGAACCCACAACCTCCCGATTTCGCGTCGGTTGCTCTACCAATTGAGCTATGGTGGCCTAGGCCATCTTTGTTCTGTTTGAAAGGATCTGAGCTACAGGTCTGGCACTGCTGCTAGCACACTGTAGAGTGCGTTTAAGTCGCCCGTTGTGGGGCATGTCAATGAATATTGAATTTTCACGACCGCATTGTAATCGAAACAGACTTAACATCTCTTCAACACGTACTACATGTACGTAACACGACCTAATACGTTGAAAGTCTATTTCGATTACAATGCTGTCGTGAAAATTCAATATCCTTAATCACTTATTTTCGATTTCCAGCTTAAGTTGATTTTCCGGAAACAAAAATTATGTGTGTCTTTATTTTTTAAGGGGATTACAAATACCAGTTTTCACGCCTGTAACATGTTAAGTTATGAGATATACTGTAGATATACTCATTTTAAAAACTGCCCCACTCTTTGTCTGAGTGGTCAGCGTTGAGGCCTTCGGCTCACAGGTTTCCGGGTTCGATTCCGGGCTGGGTCGGTGATTAATTCATCTGGCTTGGGGAAATATTGCTTGTGTTTGTCCAACACTCTCCTCTTCATATTCACTCAACACACAACAGTACCTAACACAACAGTAACACGCAAAAGTAATTATATCCCCACGCACGGGGTTGGCGTCAGGAAGGGCATCCAGCCGTAAAACAGGGTCAAATCCACCTGCGCGACATAGTTCGTAAGGTAGGTAAGCAGAAAGTGATGATTTACTCTTGCCATTCGTTATCCATAGCATGGCCGAAATTGCGTCTCGCCGCGCGAGTTGTCCGTGCCGTCAGGGGCGCGCGACAGTGATTTTGCATTCTGGAGATAATGGGTTCGAATCCCACTGTCGGTGGCCCTGAAGATAGTTTTCCGTGGTTTCCCACTTTCACACCAGGAAAATGCTGGGGCTGTACCTTAATTAAGGCCACGGCAGCTTCCTTCCAACTCCTAGGCTTTTCCTCTGCCATCGTCGCCGAAAGACCTGTCTGTGTCGGTGCGACGTAACGCCAGTAACAAAAAACTTGCGTCCTTATTACATCATGGGGTAACACTTTTACTTATTTGTTGCTTTCTGTCAACAACCAGTGATGCGTCGCGTTTCCGTTTTCTATTTTCTCCTGGTGATGAAAGGCAAGGTACCTATCGAAATGCGCGTTGACAGTGTTTATATACTTTATCACACGGCATAATCCCAAGAATATTATATCATGAATAAGTATATACTAGCCTGCATAATGGTTATGTTATGATATTTGCATAAGCATTAGGGTATGGTCTACCAGAACCCCTAGAATTTATTGTTACACTTGCTACGTCATAAAACAGCGACCTAGATGACACTTCCTACTAACCAAATTAATTTTTCTACCAAAAATCTGGGTCTAATTACCACCAACTAACTTTTTCGACTCACCCGGCTATATTTCATCAATTAATCATAACACAATCGTCAATTTTATGGCTGGGTTATTATTAAAATTAATTTAAAGATACTATGTTAATTCAATCGTTCACTAATGATAAAACCAAACAGTTCCCTTGTCCATAGCCTTCATGAAGATAAAATGAGCGACCTACTGGTAAGACTGGGGATCTGCAAATCTCTTTCTCTTCTCGATATCATATCATAACCATTAAATCTACTACGAGAAGCCACACCTATTTACATAGCTATAAATCTAGAGGAAGAAACGGAATATTCTAAGGGGATAGATTTTTATCATCTGATATTGACAGGAAAAAACTTGGTGAATTCGGAGACGGAGCAAATAAAAAAGTAAGACCAGAGTGAAAAATAACTGACAGTAGAATATACGGTGTGAACTTACATCATACATTTGACATTGTGAAAATGGAGGTTTTATACCCACATAAAGAAATGTCGCTTGAACAGGCTTAAAGGTGAGCATTCGTCACACTGCCAAAGTGAAACTCTTAAAGGAATGTTGCTTAAAATACGAAGAACAGTCTGTTAAAAGAATATATTCGCTGAAGTTCTAAGTTTTAATTTATTTCACAAACGAATGAAATGAAATGGCGTATGGCTTTTAGTGCCGGGAATGTTCGAGGACATGTTCCTCTCGCCAGATGCAGGTCTTTTGATTTGACGCCCGTAGGTGGCCTGCGCGTCGTAATGAGGATGAAATAATGATGGCGCGTAGAGGCGCGCGGCTGTGAGCTTGCATCCGGGAGATAGTAGGTTCGAATCCCACTATCGGCAGCCCTGAAGATGGTTTTCTGTGGTTTCCCATTTTCACACCAGGCAAATGCTGGGGCTGTACCTTAATTACGGCCACGGCCGCTTCCTTCCAACTCCTAGACCTTCCCTATCCCATCGTCGCCATAAGACCTTTCTGAGTCGGTGCGACGTAAAGCCCATAGCAAAAGAAAATAATGATGAGGACGACATAGTTACCCAGTCCCCGTGCCAAAGGAATTAACACTTATGGGTAAAGTCCAGACCCTGCCGAGAAATTAACCCGGTACCCCTATGACCAAAGGCCAGCACGAAAAAGTTTTGCCATGGAGCCGAACTTACAACCTAAGTAACATAACCATTTAGTGAACCAAATAAATAAATAAATAAATAAATAAATAAATAAGTAAATAAATGTAGTTCCGTTTATAGTCTATCTCGAAGGCTGAATGATACGTGGAGCAGTCTCCGATGCACAGTGTTCCGGGTTTGATTCCCTGTCTGGTCAAAGATTTTATCAATGCCTGGCCGCAATATTGGATATTTGTGTCCGAAACAATATGTCTCTTCACTTACACAAACCACAGCCGCTGTCAACCACCATGAATACACACAATATTGAAACCATTTCTCCACTTTACGACTGTTGTCTGGAAGGGCATCCGACCGTAAAACAGGTTTTAATCCTCATGCAATGACGATCTCAAGTATAGGGCACGTATATAATAAGATAATAATAATAATAATAATAATAATAATAATAATAATAATAATATTAATAATAATAATAATCAACTTAGAAATATACATCCACACCGAAAAGGTATTAACCGAAATCCGGAAAAGAATTATTATTATTATTATTATTATTATTATTATTATTATTATTATTATTATTATTATTATTATTATTATTATTATTATTATTATTATTATATAGATCGTTCAGAAATGATTGGCACTCCATTTCTAACTCCAGAAAAGTAGCGTTTTTGGAAAAGTAGCATTTTGAAATGTGTGTCGACTGTGTACATTCGATTCTGTTTGCCCATTTTCTGGTTATTCTGTGTTGTTATGCACTTAGAAACTAAAATCGAAATGAATGAATGTCTTTGTTTTCATAGCCCGTACGGTAAAAAGGTATAAGAAAAAAGATCGGAAATTTTATTCTCTATAAATTTAGTTATGCAGTATTTTTCAATAGGACCACTAATAACATAAATATTTGAGAATTAAATTCCAGGGCTTACACTAAGCTACCCTTTTACTTAGCGTTTATCAAATTACTAATAGCCTAGATTGTAGCGTCTTATTCCCCGACGTTACATCCGATTTTATTAAATTCTCTTCAGACATTTTCTCGTGACGCGCATACGTACATACAGACAGAGAGAGATGAAGGAAAATTAAAAAGTGCCTTTCCTTGTTGCTGTGGACAAGACCGATACAGAAATACCATTCTGTTTTTTAATTCTGAGCAATGTACAGACAAAACTCTTATTTTATATTTACAGTAGCCTACGTCTCGTTTATTTTCAATAGTTTCCGAGATACAGACCGTCTCGTGTAATTGTACTAAGGTGGCTATGATAGCCAAGCCGGTTGCCATGACGATGTTTGCTGATAAAATTGTATGTTTAATGGATTATCAAAAAGTATCGTATTTCACAGTCTGTACATTTCGTTTGTTGCAGTGATGCCAAGAGTATTTATGCATGAAGAGTATACCGATAAGCGGACATTTACGGTTATTGCAATGGAAATGCGAGGGTTTTCGTACGAGAATACCAACGACCGTTTCCCCAACGTAAAATACGCCATTGAAACGTGTTTGCGAGAGTCTTTGGTACAGTGCATGAATGTGGTTCTCTTCCCAGTGTTGTATCGGAACGACAGGGTGAACCAGATGTAAATGAAGTGGAAAACATTCTACGAGCAGTTGAACAACGAGTAGCTGTAGACGACCTTCTGCTCAGCCACGTATTCCACGCACCCGATTACGGTGCATGATGGCATGTATCCCTATTGTCACCAGCGTGTGCAATATCTTAGGAAGGAGATAACATCCGGCGGCAGAAATTTCGTGAAAGTGTACTTTCTAACGCCGAATTGATTCGACACAATTTTTTTTACTGACGAATCAACGTTTATCCGCAGCAGAATCAACAACACTCGCAGATATCACATATGGCAGCATGAAAATATTTACGCTACCGTCGAAAATAATTTTCAGTGTTGTTTCTCGATTAACGTGTCGTGCGGTATCATTTACAATCAGCTCATTGGTCCAGTTGTTCTAGAAAACTGTCTTACCGGAGCACATTCTCTTGAATTTCTGCAGAATCAGCTGCCGGAGTACTTGGAGGATATCCTTTCAGTTACAAGCGTTGGAATATACTTCCAGCAGGATGGAGCTCCTGTACATTCCGCAGGACCAGTGGTACAGTATCTCAATCTAATTTATCCTGGACGTTGTATCGGTCCGGATGTGATGATTCATGACCACCGAGGTCACCTGACCTTACGCCGCAGGATTATTTTTTCTGGGGTATGTTAAAGAACGAAGTCTACAGGGAACATTGCGAACAAGTGGAGACTTGCGTGCGCACATTAAAGAAGAGAGACATGAGCTCCGATTAGTAACACAGCACAGAGCTGAATAACGTACTGAACTAGTTTGTAGGAGGGGGGGTCTATTTATGAAAATAACTTGTACAGGGAAATGGACAATTACACAACACAGTCCGTATCTCGAAAACTGTTGAAAATAAAGCATACGTTCATATTATAATGTTTCCGCTTTAGAATGACCAGTATTATCACCTCTTAATGTATGCCCCCTTCTTCCCCCCGGGACACCCTATATAAACATTCTGGGTTGTAATTTCTCTCCTCCCCTTGCCGCAGTTTACTTCGGGCTTCTCCTCTGTTTCAATGGGCCTTATTGTCCGATTAGACCGTGTACCCTTGTCATTATTCTGGAAATGTGAGTAAAGTTTCCAGTATCCCCGTTCTCATTGTCCTTCTGGCCTTTTCTAAATTCCAGCGATTGATTTGATCTTACATTTCCTATGTACAGTGAGTTCAGCTCGTGTATTGGGGAAATGTGCTCGCTATTTTGATGTTTCTCCTGGAGCCTTTTGTTCCTGCTATGAATAAGCAAGGGAGTAAAGTTCGCATGCCATTGTATCAGGGTCAAGTTGGACTGTAAATCCAAATTCATGCATAACTTAGCTATTATCTAGCGCTCTGAGAGAACCGATTCGTAAATTCATTACTGAATTTATTGTCATAAATGTAAATTATTATTTAATTTTAATTCATTTACTCATCTATTGTACAATTAAAATATTCTTGTGAATTGTAAAATAAAAGAGAAATAAATAAAAAGCTCCTAAAGGAAATAATTTTTCCAGTCTTAATATTCAAATATCTCGTATGTTTTCTGTTACCTCATCCAGCCTTAAGTTTCTGCTCCTTCTCATATCCCACAACCTGTTACCCAAAACAAATTATTATTATTATTATTATTATTATTATTATTATTATTATTATTTTTATTATTATTATTATACATGCATATTCAATATAGACCGTTATGCCTTTCAGCGTTCAGTCTGCAAGCCTCTCTGAATTTACTAAATGCCGCCACTGTCCTCTATTTGTAACTACTGTAGTTCTGTCGCCTCGTTTATTTCTATACCTCTCATATTTAAATCGTTAGAAAATGAGTCTAACCATCGTCGTCTTCGTCTTCCTCTACTTCTCTTACCCTCCATAGCAAAGTCCATTCTTCTCGTAGGTAACCTATCCTTACATGACCCCACCAATGAAGGCGGTTTATGGGTACAGCTTCATCCATCGAGTTCATTCGAAACTTAGCCTTTATCTCCTCATTCCATGTACCCTCCAGACATTGTTTCCACCTCTTTATGCCAGCAATCCTTCTCGCTCCTTTCATATCTGTTTATTATTATTATTCCTGCTCTTTACCGACATCTTGGGCTTCGGTTCAGAGGGTTGTGGGTTCGATTCCCGGCAGGGTCGGGAATCTAAATCCGTCTGATTAATTATTCTGGTTCGGGAACCGGTTGTTTGTCCCAATACACCACACTACCAACCATCAAAGAAACACGCAATACTGATTACATCCGTCGACAGAGGTTGGCGTCAGGAAGGGCATCCGGTCGTAAAACAGGGTAAATCCACATGTGCGGCATATTTCACATCCACGACCCCGCAGGCGTAGGAAAAGCGGTAGAAGAAGAAAATTATACTGGCTACTAGTATTTTTACCCTTTGTACCGACATAGATAGGTCTTACGGCGACGATGAGATAGGACAGACCTAGAATTAGGAAGGAAGTGACCGTGGCTTTAATACTAAGTTCAACCATTCGCCTGGGGTGAAAATGGAAAACCAGGGAAAGACATTCAGTGCTGCCTTCTTGTTAATTAACATATTAACACAGTCCCAATTTCATTCTCGATAGCTGATTCCCTCGCTGACTCCCAGCGGTCCTCAGTTCGTAGAAGTACACCCACAGTACACGTCCCGTACGCTGTCTCTAGTCCACCTACTCACTGGACACTGCGACAAAACAACCACACTCCTCGTGAAGACCTCGGTGGGATACAGCCAAAACCCCAGCCACCAAACCACAACACTCTGACTCCAACACTAGCGCTGACTCTTAGTTTAACACTGACTGACTGTCCGCGGCTAGCCTCCCTTTTTATATCTCTGTTGATGTGTACCATAATATTCGCGATTTGGCCAGAGACGGAGCATTCTCGTTAAATCTCTCCGAAATTCACAGGTAAGTTAACCAACGAGAACAATACATGAGAGAACCCCGATTGGTTGACTCACTAGCTCCTTTCAAGAAGTAGCGAGAGGGGCTACCAAGGGGTAATAGTATTAGTAGTATTACTCAGAGCATAATTAGTGTAGTCACTTAGCTACTGGCTACTTGATAGCCGGGGTTCGAATCCCACTCAATCCTGGGTTAAATTTCCATCTAAATAAAGACTTGGCATCCGCCTTAGATCTCCGGCCACAAACCCCAGAAATATCAGGGATTAATTTTAAAATGTACTATATTATGATCCTGACCAGCCTACATTAGCATTGTTTATGAAATACATGTTCTAAGTCCCATAAATACACTTCAATTCAAGCCCTGGTCTATCTGTTGAGAGTTATCTGAACTACAGATCCCTTGTGACACAATCCACGTTTGTAAACGAAAGTTTCGTTATCCAACAGCTCATTCATCTAAGTAGACGCGAGCGAGACCTGTTCGCGTTCACCTGGTTGTGTCTTCTAACAGCACAAAAACAAGACTTGAACAGCTTTCCCTTTCTCCTGCACCTAGCATCGTCCGTCAAAGCTTCACCCTCTCCTACCAACGACAAAGTTCTTTAGCAGGGACACTACTTTCACTTAAAGAAACTTCGCCAAGATATACGAGCCATTAAGCTAGGATCTTCAGCCGAGGACGAAAGTGTTTATAGGAAAAGTTAAGTTTTCAGCCGCCATGGAAGTAGTAACGCAACCCTTCTTGACTTACTGTACAGCAAACAGTATGCCAGACAATTCACGTTACCATCTTTTTTGGAATCAATCGACAGTATAAAAAGCACTCAAGCCCTGTATCCAGAATTAATACCTTTAGACAGATCCCAGTTTCACTAGGGATATTTTCAATTATGATGAATTTAATGCCATGAATTTCCTACCCTGAAGTGAATCAAATAGCTGTAATACCACAAGAGAGCACGCTATGTCAAATGATATTATAGACTGATCGGCCAGAACATATTGACCACCTACCTAATAGCCGGCATGTCCACCTTTGGCACGGATAACAACGGCGAAACGTCTTGGCATGGAAGCAATGAGGCCTTGGTAGGTCGCTGGAGGAATTTGATACCACATCTGCACACACGAGTCACATAAATCCCGTAAATTACGGGAAGTGGGGCGATGAGCTCTGACGCCACATTCAATCACATCCCAGATGTGTTCGATTGGGTTAATATCTGGCGTTTATGTCAAATATTGATTACCTTACGTTATAAAAATGTCATTGTAACTTGTAGGCAAGTGGAGAATAAAGCATATGCCAATTTCTAGCCTTGTCCGTAATATTCCTGAATATCTACACGTACAAGTCTGCTAAGGGGACGAAATATGGGGTCCGTACATTATATATGGAGCTACGCTTTGCTTGAAAGATCCACCTGGATTACATCACATCAGGAAACTGTGTTACGCATTGCAGGCACAACCATCTCGTTGAAATTTCGATGATTCGCAATGTCTGAATTCCAGAATTAAGATCGAAAATTGTTCATCCTTATTTATTTCATATTAAAATAAATAGGGCTTCGTCAGCATAGAGTTGTGACCATGGGAATGATAATTGGTTATCGAAGATTATTGTATGCATACAACATAAAAAGAAGTGGTGACAAGGCCGATCCCTGGGGGACACCAACCCGAATGTAGCGTTCTGTGAAACTTTCATACTGACAGACTATCCTGTGTTATCATTGTATTATGCATGATACAGGGAAATAAGAAGTAATGTTTCCAATCTGAACGAACTGAGCATCAATCTTCGGGTACGAGTGAACATTACATCCAGTTCCTTGTCCACATTTTCAGAACAGAAGGGGAGAACTTGGAAAAGGTTATTTTGCAAGACAAAATCGAAGGCAGTAGACCACGAGGAAGAACAGCAAGTAGATTGTTAGATCAGGCGAAGAAGATCACTGGCCTACCTCTTCAGATCTTGTTAAGGAAAGCTGAAAACTGCTGTGAATGGAGGCATCTAGTCATGACTGCAACACAGAAATGACAGAGTTATGAGGTCTCGACGCTCAGTAATCAAAACGACTAATGATGGTGATACTTGGTACAGACACACTTTAAGGATTTTTTTCTTGTGGGGGTACATTGGACTTTGAGCCACGAGTGGTGGGTGCAATCTCATAATAGTTTGAGAACCTTTGCTTTAGATCACAGACAGGTGAGCCAGAAACATGCTAAGGGTTAGTCCCTTCGCCTTTATGAGAATTACCTAAATCTCTCTGGACAAGTGAAATCAATTCTTTGGATGGTCAGCATTTACCAGACGCCTCCGCTCTGGAGCTGGTTAAAGCATTATATCGTCCACAAATGCTCTCCACTGAAGCCGTCCTCCAAGAGAATTACTGCCGTTTTAATACGAAACTTCCTAGATTTGAGGCCTCCAAAAATGTTGCCGGCAACATAATCTGAATTGGAAATTCTACCTTCTTACGAAAGTTCTGATGTTTGATATAAAGGAGATATATACAGGAAACCAGCATTTTAAGATCAACAACTCATTGTACCATGAAATCTCACTCCAGTCCAATTGTCAATATAAATCTGTTTGATTTATTTTCATAATCTACCCATAATCCTATAGACACCAGTACGGCGAACTTCGTTTCCCTCGGTACCTGTGATAAGCCTTCTCATCAAATGACCGCAGAGAACACCAGTAATTTGCCACCACTTCATGCAGGCCGCATTTACTCGTGCAAGAACGTCTGGGAGAGGTTCTTACTTAGTGTTGAAAACAGAACCAAGAGACATAACTGTTCTACTTTATTAAAATCATGGCCATCTAGAATGGTTTCAGCTGTGAGTGGACCGCATTAGATGTACTCAATTTTATTGATATTCAGTTAAAGTCCATGTGCTGTTGAACTTTCATTCCACGTCTGAACCTGCTACTACATCCGTTGGCACTCCTCTCAGCAGCCACTAGGACATCGTCAGCGTACAGGTGTGACCATGGGGATGATGACAGGATATCGGAGATTATTGTATGCATACAAAGAGAAGAGAAGTGGTGACAAGGACGATCCCTGGGGGACACCAATCCGAATGGGCATCGGACTTCCAGGGAAGCAGACACTAAATTGGTGAAATCTGTACCGGGCGGTACACCTCCACGCTGCTTATTTAAACTTTGCGCCAGTTGAAACTCCCCTACTGGGAGAAGTCTGAACTTGGTCTTATGTGTTAATTTTCAAGTTACCCTGAAGATGCCACTACTTGGAAATTTTGAAGTTTCTGAACTGTGTTGTTTTCGATGTATTTTTGTTTTGCTTGTAGTAAGAAGTGCGAACATTCTCTTCTAGAGGACACTACTGAAGAACTACAACGATGCACCCTAGTGCGAAGTGAAAGAGCTTTTTTTTTTTTTTTTTTTTGGAGAAAATTTAATTTCAAAAGTTTGTTCTTTGCTAAATTTATTTCAGTCATTGTTTAAGTTGGCAATATTAACCCTTTCTTTCCCCTTGTTTTGAATCTAGCCAATCCCGAATTTCTATAATTAATTTTCCACCAATAATGTGTTTCTTCTTCATATTGTGTAGGGGTTCTCTTTATCCACCAATAAAATGATTGTGGGCGGGTGTTTTCCTTCCTGAAACGCCTCGAACTTTCCGTGAGAGTATATAAACTGCTGATTTTAGGGTCTCTGCGCCACGTCAGTACCATCTTTCAGTGTGTAAAGTACATAGAAGGGGGCGGGAAGCGCCTCTTTCTTCGGGGAGCAGTTCTACTCCAAGGTAATGGCCTTTTAATAACTTCTTTTCTTGCTAGCTCAGCAGTTTAACTCTCGGGGCGGGTCCGAAGCGTTTCTACCATGTAACCTTTTCCTAAAATGTAACTACTCTTAGCATCTATTATCTTTTAAAGCTACATATTGGGATAGAGAGTGTTTTACCCTCTCGAGCTCCCACTCCTTTTGTTTTGAGGTGAACTTATTTCTCACTACCGATTCTTCCTTAATGTAATGTAAATTGTTCTCTTCTAAAGTCACCTCAGTAGTATGGGATTAGCCCTTGCATTAGTGGCCTAGTGCCAGATTAGGGTTTTAAACAGTGTATTAGGAGTGCAGATCGCCTCCTCTCCATTGTTATTTTAGAGGTCAAGTAATTAACCTTTTTCTCACTTAATAGACCTCAGTAGGTTGGGTATGTTACCCCTGTGTATATGTCCTTAGAGGACAACTTGAAGGTGGAGTTTGGTGTGGCCTTTGATTGGCTTAAAGTTGAGAGCGAGTGGCTCTTTTTCGAAAATTGAGTGTTGTATGCCTCGAGGAGGCTTTACTGTGTAATTTGGAGCAAGTGCTCCTGGGCTTGATTGGGGTCTTCTGCCCCTTTGTTGAATTCGGTAAATCGTAATGCTGGGCTAATTGCTCAGAATTGTGTGTCTGGCTCTCGGGGCCCAATCCTGTAATTGTACATTCTCGATTAGTGGTTTTGCTACTCTGTACCTGCCATTATTGTTATTTCTTGTTCTTTGCTAAGAAAATATAACCTTGTTAAATTTTACATTAACTTTAATTTCGTAGTTTGAGACCCGTTCACACCCGCACCTTCTTTCACCTCTACCTACCACAAAAACACGGTAACATTAGGTGTTGTCCTAAATGCAGAAAAATAGGACAATTTTCTTCTGTTGTATTATTTTCGCAAAGGATTATTTTTGTCGTAAGTTAGATATAATGTTCTTCAGGCATTTGTTCCATAAACCAACGTTTCGTCTTATTACTGACACTAGACTTATCAGAGTGGAGATATGCCATACCCTACCCACTGATACTGCAGTGTATACAGATGAATTTACTGCTACTACTGTCCGGCTCCATGGTTACATGGTTAGCGTCTGGCGTTTGGTCACAGGGGTCTCGGGTTCGGTTCCCGGCAGGATCGGGAATTTTAACCCCCATTGGTTAATTTCGCTGGCACTGGGGCTGGGTGTATGTGTTGTAATCATCATTATTTCATCCTCATCGCGACGCGCAGGTCGCCTACGGGAGTCAAATCGAAAGACCTGCACCTGGCGAGCCGAACATCTCCTCGGACACTCCCGGCACTACACCATGCGCCATTTCATTTTTACTACTGAAATGTTTTCATTCCTCCCCTGAAGGGGGAGGCGGGCCTCTTAGAAGGTGACGCCGTCTCTCAGGCCAGGAGATTTGTTACGGTGAAGGAGATGTGCGGAGAAGGTGAGAGGGTTGGCAGCTGTGGCCTGTACTAGGAACTGTAGTGCCGGAGAATGGAAATCCACGCACAGCCAACGGTGGCGTCCAGCCTCTCTCCATCTCCCGAATACAGATGGGTAGAGTCACAGTAAGTCGTGATCACCCTTCTTTTGCTCGGTTGGCCGGTCGGAGTGCAGAGCTGTCGGACCACGGACCAGCCGTAGCCACGTGTGGGTCGAGATCCACTCTGCATCCGCCGACCAGGTTAATTATTTTTATCCCTTTCATTTCTCACCCTGAAGGGTTGAGGCGGGCCACCCAGAGGGCAACGCCCTCTTTCTGGCCAGGAGAGAGGGCATAGTTAAAAGAGGAGCGAAGGGTAAGTGAGTTGGATGGTATGGTATTATAGTATATTAAAGGTAGTTCTATTCCGTTTTGTGGGTAAGGATGACATGATCAGAGGATATAGTTCCTCTGTCCCAAAATAATAGTCTCATTTCTTTCGCAAGTAATTTATTGACAATAAAGAATAGAGAAAGGAATATACTTATAACACTAATGCACCACACCAAGCCGACGCTATTGACAGTACTCACAACTGCACATGATCACTCAACACGTTCTAAGGCAGCACGAGCTCATATGACAACATCGGAATCACACTGTAGAACAAGAGGTATACACCCCTGTCGTTGCAGTTTCTGTTTCCCCATGTGAGGCAGGTTGTAACAGTTCTTTCAATGAACCTTCATGCATTCAACCATAACTTGTTGCAGGGTCAGAAAAACATTATTCAGTGTATCAGCAGGAAGGTCATTGAAGGCTTTTTCAACAGCAGTAACAAATGCACCTACTGTGAATGTTGCCTCTTGATATTGGAAATACTGTATGGCATGGAAGAAGTCGAGATCTAGGGTATTCATATCTGGGCTCTTTGGAGGCTGACAGTACAATTGTACGGTTAGACAAGTATTAGAAGCGGCAGCTTTAAACTCAGGATCAGACGGATTAATGTGCGGTTTTCCATTATCCTGTTGTATGTAGATGGGTTTTGATGCTTTCCATGAAGGCCACTTTAACTGGATAGCAGGAAGAACTTTCTCCATGAGCATCTTTCTGTATTCGTCCTGTGTAACGGATTGGATAGGTTCCGTAACCAGTGTCCCGCTAGGCCTATTTTTGCTTGCGTTTTGCTGGTTCCTGGACGATGAATGGAAATATCAACTTTACCATAACAATATTGGTTACGCATTGAATCAGGACGGGGACGTGGCACTGTTGCTAGAAACATCACCTTCTGACAGGTTCGATGTGGATAGGGTTCTTCAGCAGCAAGGTAAAGTCGTCCTTTCCCTTCAGTCATGTAAAACCATTTCTCATCAACATGAATCCGATCGAACATGTCCTGAAATCTTGCTCTGCGTATCGAAATTGCTGGATCTAACATTGACAAACAAAATTGCAAACGCTTCTGTTCTCCTGTGAAGTTCAGTGTTGGCTGTAGTAATGATGAATATCGTCGAACAGCTTTTTCGATGCGATGCACTGTGGATTTTGCCATAACCAAAGCGACAGCTACAGACCTGATAGTCTTCCTTTGACGCAATGGAATGTTTTTAAGTCTATCCTGCTCTATGCATTTCTTCTTTCTACCGACTCTCCCTTTCATTCTAGCGGAGACATTAGCAACAATCTTGTCATTCATTATGGAGTTCCCACCTTGTTTCCATATGCGCTCTATGGACCGTCTATGGGCCGCAAATTTCACAGCACTTTCCTTTATTACACCTCTTTGCAAGATGCCATTATTACTTACACGAAGTAAATGCTCATGCATGGCTCTCCTCTGATCATCATCAATATTTTTCACTCTTCCCATTTCTTCAATGGCACTTCATCACTGCAAGTACAATATGTAAACGGCACGTACTTCGTATTGGCATCTATTGTACACACAAAGCGTCTGACTCACGTGACTACCACTGCATTCACCGATAGCAAATACGGTAGAAACAATACGCGACACTCAGCAAGATATCGAGGGATAGCTATTAGAGCTCTCTCTAGCGGAATGGCCTGAGAACTACTGATTCTGACATAAGAGCACGTGTATTTGTGTGAGAAGTTTCTGGTATTATTTATGCGTTTTCAGTAAGTTGACATAATTAAATAGTAGCGTGTGCCATTGCTAGATATCTCCTCTCAACATGAGGGGAAAGGTATGTGCTGTGTTTGGCTGCAGTAACTATGAAGTAGAGAAGAATGCACGGTCTTTCTTCCGTTCCCCTCGTGACAATAAAATGTAAGTAATATTGTGTTTGCATATATATTCTTCCAGTGACAAAGAGATTTTTATAGTAATTCACAATCTTCTGACCTGCTCGACCCATATTTTAACTGGCTTAAAATATAAATATAATAAATATAATAAATATAATACGCATATTTTATTGTATAGTGCAGCAGTTAACCTTCAATACCGATGTGTTGTTGTAGGTGTGATCTTTGGGATTGAATTAATTCAGGAAAGTACATATGCATGTGAGTGTGGCTGGTTGTGTTCCAAGTTACCCCATTTGGAATGCCGTAATGCATTGTCAAGCACTGAAGAAAATATGGGTGTTTTGAGAAATGTACATATTTTCTTGAATCAATATGATGATGCAAATTTGCTTTACCCTAATATAATGGCATTATGGCAAGTATTGCTTATAGGGAAACTGTGAATGCTTTTGAGGCTAAATTTATAGATTAGTTTCTGTTAGTAGGCTTCAGGTTAAAAGGAAAATTGTCCAGCTCTCGAATGTAAATTCATTGAATCATTTTTGTAAGGAATGTGCCGATATTTTTGTTGACAAGTGTTTTAATATGATGATACAATGCTTTTAAATGAGAAAAAAGAAAAATCTAGCGGTGAACGTTAAGGCAGGTATTCTAAAGCTTAGAAAGTAATGCATAGGATCAAGCCCTTTAACAGCAGTCCAATTCACATCTTGATTATAATTGTGTCTAATATCAATCTTTAAATAATAACCTATTAAATAATTCTTCATTCATATATCCGGAATTGCTTTAGCAACTTTGCAGTTAATATCTTAGTAACACTTTCTTTCTAGACGTAATTTATTTATCTATTTCCGTATATTCATTTCCATCGATATTTGAATTTAGCGCGAATTTTCAGGTCAAGCCAGTAGGAGCGCCACTTGCGACTTGTCTCCCATTTTAACAAGGCTAAATCCAGAAATGTCGCGTATTGTCTCTACTGTATTTGCCGATAGCTTGCGTTGATCTGAACACCTCGGTTCATGCGAGCGCCTACCCAGGCTGCTAAGCCAGTTTGTATGCTCTGCAAACATCACTGTTCTGTGCTTAAATTGCTATTACTTTGCCGTTGTTAACAATAAGAGCTCGGTCACGGAATGCGACTCTTATTTTGGGACAGAGGAAGTACTTTATTTATTATTTGCTGACAAGTGTTGGTGTGGGGGTTTTTTCATCTTTTTTTTTTTTTTTACAGGAGTTACATTTTGAATTTTAAGTACACTATTACAAATGAGGATGTGAACTGATTTTTCTTTTTTCGATATATGTGATATTAGGACATATTACTAGAGTTACTTCTAAATGTGAGAACAATTTTACACTATTAGAAATATAGAATGAATGGAAAAAATGATAGGTACAAATAAATGGACGGGCTAAAATTACACGAGTACTGGCTTACTAACTACCTTAGAAAAGGACTGAATTAGTTATATATATATATGCAATGATAGATGAAGCGATTACGAATTACAAAATTACACTGAATATGGAGAAGATGAAATAATAAATGGTACATCTATGAGGTCAATGGTGAGGAGGACCAACAGGTTGTCTGAGCGTATAACTGTTATCCACTGATCAGGGTATGTTCTTCATAATCCCATGATTAGAGGCACAGTCTGATAACTGCATGCGGGAGATAAATCTCCACAATGGAATTATTTCCAGCCTAGCAATTACTAATGGAAAGTCTAAGTTTCCGATGAGGGACTTAGACCTTTTTATCACTCAAAAATGTTCATAAAATGTGGCGTCAACACACCTCAGTCATCTCCGCGGGCGAAGCACGAGGATTGCCCACTTGGAATGGTCTGGTTTGCGACATGTTAACAGTAAACGGTCCTAGAGCACGGCCGAGGAGTTTTATTCTCGAGCAAATAAGATGTATAGAGACGGTGGAATTGGTTATTATAAACTAATCAGTTGTAAGACGTTACTTTTACGGATACATACACCATTGAACGAAGAACAAGGTATCCTCCCGTGGTCAATAAACAATCCCCACGAAGCTCCCAGGTCAGTTACGCTGTACCCCAGAGTCGGTAGATGCAGAGTGGGTTTCGTCCCTTAAGTGGCCACGGCTTGTCTGTGGTCCAACAGCTCTGTACTCTGACCGGCCAACCGAGCAGAGGAGAGGTGGCCACGGCTCTACCGTGGCTCTACGCCTCTGCATTCGGGAGATGGGACAGGGCTGGCACCAAACATCGGCTGTCCTGAGAATGGATTTCCGTGGTTTTCCATTCTCCTGCACTAAGGCGAATGCCGGGGCAGTTCGTAGTGTGGGCAACGGCCGCCCAACCCCTCACATTCTCCGCACATCTCTTGCACCGTAACAAATCTCCCCGCCTGAGATACGGCGCCACCGTCTAAGAGACCCTCCTTGCTGACTGTTTAGGAAACAGATGGTTGACAGAAAGTAGTGAAAATGAACTTGTATTTTACATTCTATCAATCAATGAGGTACCAAAAGGTGAGGTAGCAGTAAAAGTGTCAGTGTTGTTGGAGCTATCAGTATTTGTGAAAGGGAAAAATGTAGTAAAGGATGATCCCTTATTAAAGGGAAAGTTACAGAAGTGGTCACAACTCAGGGACATTCTGAACAATTATTGTGAATGTCATGCATATAATGAGTTGGAACCTCAGGTGCATTACAAGAAAATGGTTAACCATATCAAAGGCCAGCTGTCAGATCTTGAGACTTTCATTGAATCTCACTCAGATGAAGAATTTCCAGACTCGAAACAAGCAGTGTTTTTAAGCCATCAGTTTCAACTCCTGTGTGTGTCCAAGAAGTTATATTCCTGCCTTCTTTTTCAGTTTTCATTTCTAATTTACTACATATCTTCTTCCTATTATGCTGCTATTCGCAGTCAAAACATTATGTTCCTTCCTCATTCTAGACATCTCAAACGCATAGCAAATGCATTACATGTGTCACCTGATAAAGATAATGACAGTTTTCTGAAGAGTATAGCACGTGGTCTTTCTGTAAGACAGCGACATGTAAATCTCCTTTTGGATGAAATATATGTTAACTCATATTGCCAGTATAAGTCAGGTGTTGTGCATGGACGTGCTCAGAATCAAACAGGAAAGTTAGCTAGAACCATTTAGGCCTTTATGATAAGTTCTGTTTCTGCTGCAGTTGTACTGATGCCAGTAAAAAATTTACCTATCTTGACAAAAAAAGCTATAAATACTGTCCAAAATTGCGGTTTTACTGTGCTTAGCATTATTTCTGAGAACAATCGGATAAATCGCAACATGTTTTCTGTTCTAGGTGGAAGTTTAAATTATAAGATGCCCAACCCAATGTGTGATTCTTATATTTACTTTTTATTTGATACTTTTAATCTCCTTACATCTGTCAGAAATAATTGTTTAAATCTGCGTGATGAAGCTAAAACCTTCTTTTATCCCAAATTTGATCCAGTTGTTAGTCATGATTGTTCAGTTTGTTTTCAAAGCCAAGTTTTCAGTGTTGATAGAACTGTACTAGTTAGAGACCAACAAATTTTTGAAGTGTGCCTCTAGACTTAATTACAAGTCAGTGTTTTCATCAGTCTACAGCAGTGTCTACAAGGGGCTATTCTGAAGTAAAATATTTTCTTAACTTGATTTATAGACGGTGGACAGTTATGAACATTAAGAGCAAGTCAATTGGAAGCAGAATGAGAGAAGTGGATGCTTCTCCATTCACATCAAGAGACGATTGCAGTTTCTTGAAGAATTTGTGAATTGGTTGAGGATATGGTTTAATATCACCTTGCAATACGGTCGCCTTTCATTAGACACTTTCAGGGCTCTCATACAAACAAGTGCCATGAGTGAGTTGATAAGCTTTTGTTTAGATCTACCTGAAGTCGAGTATGTGTTGCCAGGAAAGTTTCAAACCGATAAACTTGAGAAGAGATTCAGTTCTTATAGACAGTTGTGTGGTGCCAATTATAATGTATCTGTTTTACAAGTTTTTGAAGCTGATAAGAAGATTAAGAGTGCAGTGTTTGCTAGGATTAAGGTCTGCAAAATATAAAGAAATATACTTAAGCAAGGATATGTTTGAATTAGATTCCGATTCATTGAACATAACTAACGAAACAGATGTACCGGTATGCAGTGAAATTTCCTGTGTGCTAGGTAAAGTAAATGAAATAGAAGTAGACTTTGATAACATGTTTCCTGTCATTTACATTTCAGGTTTTGTAGCTTTTAAGTTAGCCAGTCAACTTAATTCTAGGCACTGCATCTCAAGCATATCAAATGAAACAGTGGAAAATGACATGTTTAATAGCTTAAACAGAGGTGGGTTATCGGTCCCATCAGAATTACTCTTAAATGTGTGTACAAGTGTATATAAGATCATGCAGATTTTAATCTCTGAGGAATATGAACTAGCATTTTCAGAGTAAGAATCAGAAATGTGTATTGATTCAGCTTGCTAGGCAAAGTGTAAGTGATACAAGGGAGTGCTGCTCATATTGTGAAAAACCTCTATATGAACTTCTCTGTCTATCTTTGCCCTATTTTGCAAATATTTTGATCAAAAACTACACAAAACATGTTAATGATGCTAAGAGGTCTGGCAAGAAAAGAAAACTGATGACCCTGGAGTGATTATGTTGTAAGTTGATTCCCAATGTTAGAAATGTATTTTGATGGACATAGGATTGTATTGTTTTTTCTAGTTGTAGCCATATGTTTGTTTATTCTCATATTTGCATTGACGTATTTATTTCAATTTTCACCTTGTTTTCTATGTATCCAATATGGATTCGACATTATTTTTGATTATTTTTATATGCTATCACCCTTGCCCCCCATCCACCCGCCCATAAGGGGTAAAAATTCTGGAGTGACACTCTTCATCTCACCGACCCCTTGAAGTATGGGTTCGACACTATTTTCGATTATTTGTGTATCTCACCCCCTTCGCCCCCAGCCCACTCCTAAGGGTGCTTGGGGTGTCGTAATCCCACGCGGTTTGTCTCCTGATACTAAGTCAGATAGGGCTGGCGGGAGGAGCATTGCACGGTGGTGCCACATTCAAGCCTTTCTTTCTCCTTCCCTTCGCTTGCGACTCACTTGTTTGTTCGTTCAGCCCGCTGTGTTCTGTTGTACGTAACTCAGAAGTGAGAGGTTTGCCAACTCTCAACAACAAGAGCCTGCCAGCAGGCCCATCTCCATGGCAACCGCAGTGGGTCTGCCCACGTCTCCATGACAATCATACACCCTAATCCCTTCACCCCACCCAGGTAGGCAGTAAGCGGACCTCCCTCTAAGAACTGTCAGAACTCGTCTTTCAATATTACGACCATAGCTCACCACCACATTGGGAATATTTTGATTGAAAAAACTAAAGAGACTGAATGATATAATCGCAATCGGTGATATTAAATTACGGTTTCGCGACTGTGAGCTTACAACCGGGAGATAGTGGGTTCGAATCCCACTGTCGGCAGCCCTGAAGATGTTTTCCGTGGTTTCCCATTTTCACACCAGGCAAATGCTGGGGCTGTACCTTAATTAAGGCCACGGCCGCTACCTTCCAACTCCTAGGCCTTTCCTATCCTATCGACGCCATAAAACCTATCTGTGTCCTGAAAAGATATCGCAAGTCCCATCACGTGAATCTGTGCGTCCTGAAATTTCGTCATCGACTGCAATCTGTGAGGCAGTGCAGCAAAAGCTCACAAAAGAGGAGGGATATACAGAGGAAAAGAAAGACGCTAGACAAACCATTTACACTGTTGTTTACCACATATCCTCAACCTTCTGTACATGACGAAAGGCGATTTTGGAGCCTTTTATACTGGCTCTAGAGAGCGAGTTGGCTACACGGTTTCTGTTACGTAGCTGTTTGCTTGTATTCGGGAGATGGTGGATTCGAACCCCACTGTCGGCAGCCCTCAATATGGTTTTCGGTGGTTTTCCATTTTCACATCAAGCAAATGCTGGGACTGTTCCTCAGTTAAGGCAGCGGTTGTTTCCATCCTAGTCCTGTCCTATCCTATCCCAATGTCACCGTAAGATCAGGTTGTGTCTATCCGACGTAAAAAACAAATAAAAAAGTAATGGGTTAAAATCTGCTTACGTCTTGCCTGATAGGGCTATTTCCTCAAGAACCATTCCGGCGGCATCTGAAGTGTATATGACACTCTTTCATCAACAAGTCTGGTCCTAGTGTTGTTTAACTACAGATCCTTGGACATCTATGAAAGCACATAGCTACCTAGCAGCCACGACGCTTTTTATAAATGAAGGTTTCGAAGTATTGGTTCTTGGAATGTAAATTGGTCTTTGCAAACATTTTTCTAGGAATAGTTAAGAATGTGAGTGACGAGCTGACGAAAAGGACAGAGAAGAAAGCGAGATGAAGATATATCAATCAATCAATCAATCAATCAATCAATCAATCAATCAATCAATCAATCAATCAATCAATCAATCAATCAATCAATCAATCAATCACTACTGATCTGCATTTAGGGCAGTCGCCAAGGTGGCAGATTCCCTATCTGTTGCTTTCCTAGCCTTTTCCTGAATGATTTCAAAGAAATTGGAAATTTATTGAACATCTCCCTTGGTAAGTTATTCCAATCCCTAACTCCCCTTCGTATAAATGAATATTTGCCCCAGTTTGTCCTCTTGAATTCCAACTTTATCTTCATATTGTGATCTTTTCTACTTTTATAAACGCCATTCAAACTTATTCGTCTACTAATGTCATTCCACGCCATCTCTTTGGATTTTTTCCAGTTCTTGAATCAGGTAATCCTGGTGAGGGTCCCATACACTGGAACCATACTCTAGTTGGGGTCTTACCAGAGACTTATATGCACTCTCCTTTACATCCTTACTACAACCCCTAAACATCCTCATAACCATGTGCAGAGATCTGTGCCCTTTATTTACAATCTCATTTATGTGATTACCCCAATGAAGATCTTTCCTTATATTAACACCCAGATACTTACAATGATCCCCAAAAGGAACTTTCACCCCATCAACGCAGTATAGTATTGCTATTTATAAGTACTTACTAAAGTGCGATTAGGGGCTACAAGAGACAACAGGTCTAAGGGACGTTCCTTCCAAAAGTTGACCTGCAACTTGTATTATGTTACTTTTATATCCTAATACTCCAACCTAATACTGCAGTGTAATGGTTACACAGGAACATGATACTGGAAAGTAACGGTTTGTCTCATCCCTACTGCCTGCTATCAGTAGTTCCCTGTCCGACTCGTTGGCTGGACGGTCAGCGTACTGGCCTTCGGTTCAGAGGGTCCCGGGTTCGATTCCCGGACGGGCCGGGGATTTTAACTTTAATTGGTTAATTCCTACGGCACGGGGTCTGGGTGTATGTGTTGTCATCATCATCATTTCATCCTCATCACGACGCGCAGGTCGCCTACGGGCGTCAAATAGAAAGACCTGCACCTGGCGAGCCGAACCCGTCCTGGGATATCCCGGCACTAAAAGCCATACGACATTTCATTTCAGTAGTTCCCCTGTGAAAATCAGATGATAGACATCCCAACCATCGTTCGTGTATGCGGGACGTTTATAAGTAGAAAGTCCGGCGCTCTTGGGCGACTGACGGTTCAACGGTCTAGCTTAATGGCAGAAAGACATCCCGAACAAAGCGGTTGAAAGCAACGACGTAGGTTGGTCAAGAATAAAACGTCAAAGAGGTTGGGTGGATAAGACACGTACGTGCGCGCCACTAGCGCATAAACAAATGTACATTAAATGTGTTCTCTCGCAAACCTTTCGGAATAAGGCTTATGTCCATATGAAGATTTTTGCTTCAAATGGCATTCCTATTAGATCCCTGAATATTGACCATTCCTCCTGCGACACTCTGTATATAACTGAACTGCTACATTTCTTACACGTAGAGATTCTGCCGTGCCCACAACAAACTTCCATATCTTGTATGAAAAATTCACGAAGCCCTGGTCTGTACATAAACACAATCTTTGAGTGTAAAGCGTAGGGAAGATTTTGTGTGAGTTCAATCAATTTTATCCGCTCCTTCTGTTTGCATACGCCTCGTGACCAAAACGATGGGCGGAAGAGGCAATAGAATATTGAAAGAAATGTTCAGTACACAGCAGAAACGAGCAGAGCAGATAAATATTTGAGAAACCCTTTTTCATTTGTCTTTGAAACCATCGTTCCCTTCTTTCTTTTCATCATATTATAAAAATGTATTTGAAGACGTTCACTCTATCACATTCCTATTCCGTTATAGTTAAAGAAGAATATTTATTGTGCACTAAAACTTAAGAAAAATCTCTCTCCGAACGAGTATTCTGCGCCTTTGGTGTCGCTCTGCTGTAAGTTTATAAGCTGTAAGTTTATATTTGGGAGATGGTGGTCCAAAAGCCTACCATCCGAGGTTACGCATAGTGGAAGCCTTTACCTCCCACCCTTCCAAGGAGCTACATCGCCTGTACGTAGCTTTTGTTAAGGGGATACGGAACGGTTAAAATGGTCAAAAATATATTTTTTTATTTTTTATATCTCTGAAGTCTGCTCTTTAAAATGATGTATAATACATTATAGTTTAACAATTAAAAGTTGCCACAATTTTAATTTAAACTTGCGATAATAATGAGAAAATCATATGTGTGGAAAGTTTTAACTGCAGTTTTCTCAGTTTCGAATTTTTTCAAATGTATGTTCCTTTTTCTGGGTGACTTTATCACAGAGCTGTGTAATTTTCATCATTAATTTGTATCATATTGCTTAAAATTTTAACGGAGGGTTTTCCTGATTTATATAAAACTTTTCGAGATTTGGCTGTTTTTTAGGAAAAAATTATATTTATTGACAGTTTAAAATATGTGCCTGAGTCCCCTTAAGTCCAATTACAAAAAAGCTCCGTCAGTATGTCAAGTAAGGTTTGAATAAAATGTGACATAAATTTCATTTTCATAACTTTATTAGATCCTGAGAAAAAGGAACATGAATTAAACAAATTGAACATTGGTAAGATAGGCGGTTCCGTATCCCCTTAAGCAATGGCCGTGGTGTTTCTATACAGCTATTTAAGCATTTATTCTTGTGATATTTATAGACTTTTGTTGGGTTTTTTCGATACTTTTTTAAACTGATCAGCTTTAAGTATTTTTTCCGTGGGTGAAATATCTGTATTTTACATAACATGAAATTATTACACTTAACATATGCTACATACGTCGACCTTGCAGATACTATATGGCGTTATCAGCCGTAGGGATGGCGTGCCAAGCGACCGCTGCTCAGCCCGAAGACTTGTAGATTATGAGATGGTGCATGGTCAGCACAATGTTACTCTTATACTTGGCTTTCCCAGTCAGGGCAGCCATCTCACCGTCAGATATTTCCTTAAGGTGAATGAGTGAATTTTCCTGAAAATCGATGAGGATTTTAGTGTGAGTAGTGCATGCAGATCTTTAACCGTTGTTTTCTCATACTTCAAAATTTCAGTACGTTTCTGTATTTAAATGTCCTTTGCGTTAAAGTTTTTCAGATACTCGGTCCAAACTTGCAACAATACTTCACAGATATCTGGTGAATTGAAATTGCTCCGGTTTTTTTTCTGAAAAAGATACACTGTTACTTTTAATTACTTTTTCTTGATATTTAAGGAAGAAATTCGGAGTCCATAAATTCAAAAATTCTAGAGTATTATTTATAATAGCAGATTAAAACCACGGACAATTTTAAAAAGTGCATGTATGATGAACATGTTGACAAAATATGGAGCTGATAACCGATGACCTTCGATGTTAGGCCCCTTAAAACAACAAGCAAAACCAAATTTACAATACGAGACACTTTTTCTATGGCCTCCCATAAAAATCAAGTAATTTGACCATATCTTCTGACCCAT
Source organism: Anabrus simplex (assembly GCF_040414725.1). Lineage (NCBI taxonomy): Eukaryota > Metazoa > Arthropoda > Insecta > Orthoptera > Tettigoniidae > Anabrus > Anabrus simplex. The sequence goes on from NC_090278.1 coordinate 36,024,239, forward strand.
TAAAGCTACTGAATTGAAAACTTATAAAATGTTTTCTGATATATTATATCTTTGATATAAATTAGAAAAATACAGCTTTCATAGTTTAGAACTTTTGAATTCCAATCATGAGTTGCCTTAAACAATACCACGTTGGCCCGGCCTTCTGAGTTCAAATTATCGGGCACGATCCCAGCTCAGTTCGGTGGTATTTGAAGGTGCTCAAATATGCCAGCCTCCTGTCGATACCTCTACATTAAAGAACTCCTGCAGCACAAAATACTGGCACCTAAATACTGTACCGTTATTGATATCCCTTGGACCTAAAACAAGGCCTCATATCCCCGTACAAATGCCTGATGTCACCCGAAATCGAACCCAGGGCCTTCCAGTAAGAGGCTGGCACTCAACTCATACACCACATAGTGGGCATTTATGAGTTTCTTTTCTATTTTCTAATTCCCCACTGCCTAAACCTTTGACTGTTATTTTGGAACTGTTATTCGGAATGTAACGGACCACTCACTGGCCGGTACCCGGAGACGTGTCCGCTGTTAATTCACAACCTCATTTCTATCCATATCAGTAAGATTACGTTATTTTACAAACTTTTTATAAAACTCTTGTCTCCTCTGCAACCGTTGTCTAATAGCAACTGTTTTGCCCAGCACTATCCCTACAACTAGATTTCTCAAATTAGAATCTCAGAATAGGAAGCTAACTAGAGATGGGCAAAAAAATTACACAACAGTTATTTTGGAACTGTTCCGGGTTCGGAACTGATCTTTAAATTAACAGTATTCCAGAACGTTCCTAAAAAGTTGTGTTCCATATGCCTGCACTCCAGCGGGATTGGCCTAGTAACATCATGTTCCCAAAGAACAGTGTTCCATGTCTCCTGCACTCCAGTGGGATTGGCTTAGCAACATCATGTTCCCAAAGAACAGTGTTCCATATCTCCTGCACGTGCTCGTGACAGCTGTTAATTTGACATACCCTAAACTCACATTTTTGAACAAGAGAACGTCGCTAACCTCACTGCTGCCATGTTCACAGGTCCTAACCTTACTTTTGTAAACAAACGAGCATGGTTTTAACCTCACTGCTGCCATCTCAACCACGTGGGCGCGGAATTTGAATAAGTGACAGGTGCTACGCTTACTTTTTTGGCCACGTGGGCGCGAAATTTGAACAAGTGAACGTGGCTAACCTCACTGCTGCCATCTTGACAGGTCCTAACCACGTGCACTTGTTTGCCGCGGATTTTGAGAAATTGGCCAAGAAAGTAAGGTTGGGACTTGACAAGATGGCAGCTATCATCTTGACAGCTGTCGCTTATTCAAATTCCGCGCTCACATGGTTAAGATGGTAGCAGTGAGGTTAGCCACATTCACTTCTTCACAAAAAGTAAGGTTAGGATCGTCAAAGCATTCTTTTACCGTGATTTACGGCTGTTTGTGTTGTGCTATCCACTGCAATTTGTTCATTGGGAGTGTTAGTACCAATGTACCAAACGTTATTGTGCAAATTCTACATGTTTCATATTTTCCAATGCCTGCCTTCTTTTGGCAGATAAAAACTGAAGTTAATCTATAACAGTTAGGTTCTTCTGACTGTCAGACTAATGTATGATTAAATATCATTTATAAAATACCTGAAAAATGAAACATTTAACAACGGAACAAACCTGAAAAATAATTTAATGTAAATAAGGCGTTTTATTTTTCAGATTTCATTAATACTCAATTCGTTGCGATAAAACCATGTTTTAGCGTTTCCTAGCGACATCAACATTAAAGCATCAAACTAGCAGTGAGGAAACAACTTTGGAATCAGCATTTATGAGGTTCGTTGATATTTTCTAATTCCGTACTGCCTAAACCTTTCACTGTTATTTTGGAACTGTTAACTGGAACGTAGTGTTTTTCGGAGCTAGAACAACCGGAACTGTTCCATAAAAAGAACAACTTCGCCCATCTCTACCCAGCACTAGAGATGTCAAACGAATTTCAATATATCGGAAATATCGATATTTTGAGATGGAAATATCGGTATATTGACATCGATATTTTGAGTCCGATGTATTGTAGATATCGATATTTTGTGACCAATACATCGATATTTCTGTCTAATTTAATACTTTTGGCTACGATTTTATTCTTTTTCAGACCATTTCAATATTTGCATGCTACAATTACAAAATTTTCATTTTCATTTCTCAATTCATTTCGGAAAATACAGTGATAATATCACAACTCATTCATCGTGCATGCTCCCCCTGTGGGTGGGGGAGGTAGAATAACACCCACGGTATCCCCTGCCTGTCGTAAGAGGCGACTAAAAGGGGCTTCAGGGCCTCTGAACTTTGGAGCGTGGGTTGGCGACCACGGGGCCCTCAGCTGAGTCCTGACATTGCTTCCACTTACTTGTGCCAGGCTCCTCACTTTCATCTATCCTATACGACCTCCCTTGGTCAACTCTTGTTCTTTTCTGACCCCGACGCTATTAGGTTTGCGAGGGCTAGGGAGTCTTTCATTTTCACGCCCTTCGTGGCCCTTGTCTTCCTTTGGCCGATATCTTCATTTTTCGAAGTGTCGGACCCCTTCCATTTTTTCTCTCTGATTAGTGTTATATAGAAGATGGTTGCCCAGTTGTACTTCCTCTTAAAACAATAATCACCACCACCATCGTGCATGCCTTGTATGCACTTTACACGCTAGCCAGGTAATACTTGAGCATTATGGCGACCTCTGTCCCAGCAGAGAGACTGTTTTCAAAGGCCAGTAACACCATCACGGAAAAGAAAAACAGATTAAATGGCAAACTATTATCAAAGCTGCTTTCTCTAAATAGCTTACCTAAGAGGTATTGGTACCGAGCTCGATAGCTGCAGTCGCTTAAGTGCGGCCAGTATCCAGTAATCGGGAGATAGTGCGTTCGAGCCCCACTGTCGGCAGCCCTGAAGATGGTTTTCCGTGGTTTCCCATTTTCACACCAGGCAAATGCCGGGGCTGTACCTTAATTAAGGCCATGGCTGCTTCCTTCCACTTCCTAGGCCTTTCCTATCCCATCGTCGCCAAAAGACCTATCTGTGTCGGTGCGACGTAAAACAAATAGCAAAAAACAAAAAAAGAGGTATTGGAAATTGACTTAAGATCATCATCAATGGAATTGCAGTGTTGAGGAAGAGGTTGAGAAGAAAATGTTTTATTATTTTATAGAGCTCTGATAATTATCAAATGTACTTCGTACACACATTGTACGTATGTAGTTTTTTTGTATGGTTTTTCAGTTTAAGTTATTAGCTCGTTACTAGACAGCTTGCATATATGTTTTTCTATGCATCATAACATCTTTCGGCTGTAAATGTTTTTATGTGTCATTGTGGTGAAAAAGTAATGTTACTTGGTCATTGCTTTAAGCATGTTTTTTGATCTGTGTCAAGACATCTTAAACCTAATGAATTATTTAATAATTGTGTCAAATGTAAAACTAGACTTACAATTATGGATAATGGCACCAATATTTTAAAAACGGATTTATCAGCGATATATCGATATTTTGAAGACCGATAGTTCAATGACATCGATAGTTTAATACCGATGTATCGAAAAACCGTTATATCAATGTTTTGAAAAGTTTTGCCATCACTAATCCCTACAACTAGATTGCTCAAATGAGAATTTCAAATTTGGGGATGAAAACACGACTTCATAACCAAGAGTTTTTCAATATTTACGATTCCAAGACAACCCAGTGCTGCGATTCTTATTGGTATCATAACTGTGAGTATGGCGGTACATACTCTCTATTATGTAGGATGAACGCCGTAGGTTGTATACGTGATATACTACCAAAAACCATTTTCACTTTCACTATATGCACATAATTACTCAACTTCCATAGCATACTGGAAACATTAACTTTACATTCACAGATAATACCGCTAGAGACTTCATCAGCTCTCCTGGCAACTTTATACATTTGTTCTGTGTCATTTTAAGTGATTTATGACACAGCGCAATCTATTTACATACACTGGACTCATTTTCACACTAACATGTAGGCATACACTAAAACTAATCATTCTCCTTTGTTTTAAGGGTATGTAAATAGCATTTAAATGTCGTATAATCAAACTTAGTAAAAGCAGTTCCTGAATTGATTATCACTTCTTCTTAAGGGGACTAAGTATTTCTGTCATTTTGATTAAAACAGAGGCTCTGGAAACTTTTAGTGAACGATTTAGAGGGCATAACTACGTCTAACAATTCTTGCCATTTCCCCAAATCCCAATTTTACATACTGAATTTCATTTTCGTCCGCCTCTGTGGTTTTGTGGTTAGTGTGATTAGCTGCCACCCCCGGAGGTCCGGGTTCGATTCCCGGCTCTGCCACGAAATTTGAAAAGTGGTACGAGGGCTGGAACGGGTTCCACTCAGCCTCGGGAGGTCAAATTCCCACTTCAGCCATCCTGGAAGTGGTTTTTCCTTGGTTTCCCCACTTCTCTTCCAGGCAAATTCCGGGATGGTACCTAACTTAAGGCCACGGTCGCTTCCTTCCCTCTCCCTTGCCTGTCCCTTCCAATCTTCCCATCCCCGCACAACGCCAAGGTGAGGCCGCCTGGGCGAGGTACTGGTCATCCTCCCTAATTGTATCCCCCGACCCAATGTCTCACGCTCCAGGACACTGCCCTTGAGGTGGTAGAGATGGGATCCCTGGAGGGTAACTGATTAAGAAAGAATGTAATTTTCATGCTATGGTCTGACACACTGGTTAGCCCGGTTTGAGTCCCGTTGCTCGAAAAATTTCACCATCAGAATGTTGGCCGGCAGGGTAGGGGAGATGATGGTATACAATTTCTAATCACTAGATTGCGCGCCAAAAAGCCTGGGTTCAATTCCAAACCTTTCTGCAGTGCTCATATGGAGCGATGGCATATGACTCTGTCGATAGTGTTAAGTCCGTGGGATGGAGACGTTAAACCTTGAGCAGACCTCTTGGTGCTATTCGACAGAAGTAGGCTATGTGCCGGCACCAGGTTTCACCCTCTCCCTTCCTACTGTCACATATCACGTCATTCATTTTATCTCATCAACTCCTCTGGTGAAGTTGACATTAGGAAGGGCATACAGTCGTAAACAATATCTACGAATATTCGTCTCACTCCATTAGAAAAGCAATTACTAATTGTATTAGTCATTTAAGAAACGGAACTCCTCCAAAATTATATCATTATTGCAGATTAACATTCTTCTCGTCCTGGTGCAGCCCAGGATATTTTCAACATTGAGTTGCTTGCCTGAAGAACCAGAACTGTGGATTTTCTCAAGGAACTGAGTTGCGCCCAATTACTTTCATTTTGTACATTTCTCATAAGTATCCACGCGGTACAAATATTACGTCAGACATTTGAAGGTGCATCTGTAATGTTCAAATTATGCAAGCCGGCAATGTATCAGTGGATCGCCTGGTTTAATCATGAGTCAGGAACATACTTCTTGGTGTGCGTGTACAAAGAAAAAAGAAAAGGGATGATGCTATGCTTAAGTTAAAAATCTGTGCTTTAAGAAAGCTGCTGTTTATCCAGTTGTCTGGTTGGTACCACTGCCAAATGGCGACACAAGCCAAGCAGGACGACAGGCGACCCACTTTATTAATTTTATGAGCAGAGAGCTAGCAGTAGTACTGTATCTAGGACGAATATTGTTATGAGCTGTGGGCGGCCGCGTCATTCTACTGTGTGTTACTGATAACGCAATGGCCACACGAGTGGATTATTTCACCGTCCGGGACAGCCGTACTCATGTCATACGGGTGATACATAATTTTATTTTTAAATTTCAGCACACGAAGTGCATGTTACTCATCTGGCTTTTTGGCTGACGGGTCAGCGTCACATATTCCATTCCGGAGGTCTCGGGTTCCACTTCCAAGCATGTAGGGTTTTCTTGGCTATGTCTAGTAATCCAGCTTTGTGGTTAAAAGGTTACTGTGCAGCAGTTTGCTCCAAGAGGTCCCGGGTGCCATTCCCGGCCAGGTCGGGGATTTTAAACCTTCATTGGTTAATTCCGATGGCTCGGGGGCTAGGTTTATGGGACGACTTCAACAATAGAATTAGGGTTCCATTTTCAAAGACTTAATGGCCTCAGTTCAATAAACCAGCGCCAGGCCTTTCTGGAAGCCACACGCCATTATTATTATTATTATTATTATTATTATTATTATTATTATTATTATTATTATTATTATTATTATTATTTCCGAATTGACCACTTAGGATCTCGCTACAAATTAATTTTTCCTCGCCTGAAGTTCCCTGTACCTCCAGTACTTGTTCAAATTGGGCACTATGCTGTTTCTTCTGTTCATCTGTCCAGGTTCTTCCCGTCTTTGCTGTTCTTTCGACGTGAAACTCTTCCACATTTTGAATAATGGTCTGAAATGTCTTCCTGTCTAAGATCTTAACTTCCTGGATGTGGATTTCTCTAGATCTTGACGCACTTACTTAATCCACACCATCGTTGTCTTCTTGTTCCACAGGTAATCGAATAATTTTTGGTTATTCTGGTTTTGTCCATTCTGTACAAATATCCGAGAAATAATAACGTCCTCTTTTTCATGGTCTCTGAAATTTTCTCCACATTTTTCCAATGACTGAAAATAGACTGTGGATTTTTAATTACTTTCTCTTCTTCTTCCTTATCTGTTTACCCGCCAAGGTCATTTTCTCCTCCGGACTCGGCGAGGGATCCCACCTCTACCGCCTCAAGGGCAGTGTCCTGGAGCTGCAGACTCTGGGTCGGGGGATACAACTGGGGAGTATGACCAGTACCTCGCACAGGCGTCATCAGCTGCTATGCTGAACAGGGCCTTGCGGGGGGGGGGGAAGATTGTAAGGGATAGGCAACTAAGAGCGAAGGAAGCGGCCGTGGCCTTAAGTTAGGTACTATCTCGACATTTGGCTGGAGGAGAAGTGGGAAACCATGGAAACCCACTTCCAGGATGGCTTAGTTGGGAATTTGACCTCCCGAGGCTGAGTGGTCCCCGTTCCAGCCTTCGTACCACTTTTAAAATTTCGTGGCAGAGCTGGGAATCGAGCCCGGGCCTCCGGGGGTGGCAGCTAATTAAACTAACCACTACACCACAAAGGCGGACGTGATGGTTCTCATCTTGGGTTATTTATCAAACGGATATTTGTTCACCAACGTTCTAAAGCTAGGCCTCTCCCATATAATTTCACCTGTTATGCTGATTTCTTGAAGGTGTTGCTCAATTTTGAACATCCAGTTATTCTTGACTTTTAGTGAGGAGGGATAGTTCCATATAGTTTAGTAAGTCTTTCGTTGCCCATTCCTTGAATATAGCCATAACATTTCAGTCGTCTTTTTCTAACGGTGTCTCATATTTTCTAAGCAATCTGGTGTAATTCACGAGACCTCGTTTTCATCCACACTCCTTCTATGCATACTGGGCCAAATGTTTTCTTTATTTAGCCATCTGGCTCCAATGATCAAGATTTGTGATGCGATTATTATTATTGTTATTATTATTATTATTATTATTATTATTATTATTATTATTATTATTATTATTATTATTATTATTATTATTATTATTATTATTATTATTAGCTACTTCTAGTTAAGTTGACACCTAAGTTGTTTGGGCGAAGAGTATCACAATTCACTATATGCTACCGACATACATTAACTCTGAGCAGTGAGTATTTCAGTTGCTACTGACCCGCCCGTAGTGAGTTTTTTGATGGAATTTAAAAGTGGATAAAACTATCTATATATTTAAAAAAAATTAGGAAAACTAAAGTCAGACAGTCTGGCTATTCTATCCGGTGGATTTCCTTCATTTTTTTAAAACTGAAGGATATTCATGCACAGATTTGTCATTAGGTACCATAAATCACTTAACTTCCACCTTCATCAAATTATTTGATATTTTCAATTCTTTGTTTCTTTAAGCAATCATATCTCTGGTTCTAATTGAGTAACAGAGTTCGTTTTGACCTAAGAACACTCAGTGGATCAAGATCTTTCATTTCAGCTCTTAACTATTCAAATAGGTTAATTCTGAGAAAAGTTATGAGTGCACATTCAATTTGACGTCTCATTTCTTCAACATTTTTTCTCATTGAAGCAATCATATCTTTCGTCCTAATTGAGGTACGCAGTTCGTTTTAGCTAAGAACTCAGTGGATCACGCGCTTTCTTTTTAGGTAATAACTACTTAAATTGGTAGATTCTCAGAAAAGTTATGAGTACATTTGTCTCCATGACGAAGATCTTTGAAGGACTTTTCAACAGTTCGGCGCGTAGTGTTTTTCCAAGGAACGTTTAATTCAATTTCTTTGTGTGATGTATTTTCAAGTGTTTTGTTGACACAATATTACATTCTATTACCACAGCAGATTTAATTTATTTAATTAACTGGAAAATTTGCAAAAACATCCGTAAGAATAGTAACGAACAACATACTTTGTACATTGCGGGTGAAGCCAGCGGGAAACTGCTAGTATTATTTTATTTTGTACATGTTTTTCATGAATACACTTTCACTTACAAGCTCGTCCTCAGGCTCTACATTCGTCAATATATTTGATGTCTCCTATGTCAAGACTCCTTCCACGACTAGTGTATGCCATTTTCATAGGCTACTTGTGAAGAAAGTAAACGACTAGGAAAAAGTTCAGAATAAAAATATGCCAGATCTGTTCCAAGGCCACTCACTATCGAAAGGAAAGCAGCAAAGAAAACATAAGAACAACAACATCCAAATTGCTTTTTGCCGCGCGCAATTTGCCTATGCAAATTGCCCTAAGATTTGCTTCAGGTGCATGACAGATGGCAGTAGAAGCTTGGAAAAATGGAGAATAGCACTAGTTAGAAGCAAAAATAAATAGAGAACAAAGTTCTACCATGTGGTCGATAGATGCCAGCACACTTGGAGTTAATTTCAAAACCGAACGTTATTTTACGTCAGTACTCTGGTACATGTACGTGCGTACTGTTTTATTTACAATGTGCTTATGGCGACGATGGGACAGGAAAGGGCTAGGAGAGGGAAGGAAGCGACCGTGACCTTAATTAATGTCCAGCCTCAGCATTTGCGTGCTGTGAAAATGGAAAAATCGGGAAAATATTCTTCGGTCCTCCCGACAGTGGGGTTCGATTCCACTATTTCCCGAGTCTTCTTAATATAATTTTCCTGCAACACCATTAAGATATCAAACTTGTTATTGAAATTTGGGGATAATTTTCGGAGATCATTTCAGACTTTGATTATCATGAGAATACGATACTTTACATCAAGACTACTTTATCAGTCAACTTGGAAATTTTATAATATTATATTCATAGCTTGTTGTGAATTAATCGGATGAACAATAATAGTTCTACCACTCACAGGACTTGAGAAGTGCGGAAAGCAACGGAAAACTGCATCACTCCACATGTCCTTAGTACGCCTCTTTAGTGACGCATAAGCTGTCTATGTCAACTGATGGCAGAGCTTTTGAAGATCATAGCAATCATAGCAACCCTCGGGCTGTGGACTCATCATACACTTGCACAATTCATACCTTTCACAACGTCCATTATGACGTAGCGCTGTGGATTTAAAGAGGTACGGGCTCCATTAGTGATACATATCACACAATATGAATATGCAGGATGTCCCAGGAGGAATGGTCAATATTCGGGGATATGACAGGAACAATCATTTGAAGCAAAAAAAATTCATATGTACATATACACTATTCCGAATGGTTTCCGAGGTAGAACACATTTAATGTACATTTTTCTATGGGGTAGTGGCGCGTGCGTACTTTTCTTACGGACTCAACCCCTTTGACGTTTTATTCTAGCCCATACTACCTCGTTGCTTTCGACCTCTTTGCTCGGAATGTCTTTCCACCATTAAACTAGTCCGTTGAAAGTGCAGTTGTTCATGGTGAGTTGTGCGCAGAGAGAAGCATCAGTTGACTGTGTTTGTACAAGCGCTGGCTAAAATGCCACACGTCTACACTAATGAAGAATATGCAGATATGGTACACTAGCATGTACCGGCGGCTTTGCCCGCGCTTATTTATTCAACAGTTTCATATAATAAAAGAATTTCTTGATAGAGCCTCCGGTTGAACTACATTAGTGTCCTTTCAAATGGAGCTGAGATATATAGTGTATTTACTTTTCCAACTCTTGAACAAACCACGTACAGTTGACAATGGGAGAAGAGATTGTTCTTGTACCTTGTTGATGTTCATAGCGAAATCGAAACAAACGGGGAACTGCAGACATCTAAACTTAAACTGTATATTCGAAGAAATTATTCGAATCCGAGGAATGAATATTACTTCGCTCGCGGCATGCCCAACTATGAGAATGGCTTCATAATATTGGCCATCAGTTTCAGAGTCGTGTTTATTGCATAGGGCAGGATTCTTATTCTTAGGAAGGATAATCGGTGCCACAATTGTCCGCTCTAAGATGTTGGAGGGTACTCCAGGTGACTCTAAGTCTTGCAAAGCTCTGCCGTGTAATCGATAGACTTGTAACTTTGTAGAACATCGGGTAATTCTTGTAAAGGTTGCTTGTTGATGACACTGACAGCTTCACTTCTTGGAGCACGAATTGCTCTTTGACATAGTAAATGGTAAAATGCTGTGGCCACGAATGTTAAAAATTTCAGATCTGTGCGTGTTTATTATAATCTAATCATCTTTACTATAGCCTATGTGTTCTCTAAATGAAATAATAAAACATGGGATTGAGTTAGTAGATAGAAAACATGGTAACCGGTTTATTCTTGTGAGTGTTGCTTATTGATGACGCTGACAGCTTCATATCTTGGTGCAAGAATTGGCCTTAGACACAGCCATGTGTCTAAGGTGAAAACCTGTGCCCACCTATGAAAAACATTTCAGATCCTTGTTTGCCGTAGATTTGGCTGGGCATCGCACATATGCACACAGACAGACAGACAGACATTATGGACCGAAGGAAAATGGCTTCCTATCCCACGGACTTAAAATTTCGTCTTGAATGATATATGTATTATTCCTTGTCTATTCATTTCGTCTAAATGTATACATGTCCAACCCTTGTCCCCTTTCTCTACGCGGTTTGGTTATGAAGTGAGATGAATCTTCGTAGCGAGTTTTTACGACCAGATATCTTTCATGACGTCAACCTAATCAGATGAGTTAATGAGATGAAATGAATGACATGATATATGATAGTAGGAGTGAAGAGGATGAAACCCGGCGCCGGCACATAGCCCAGTCCTCTCGAATAGCTTAATATTTTACGTCCCCATCCCACGGACGAATCACCATCAACAGCGTCATATGTCCTCACATTATATAAGACCAAAAGCGGCTTCCTACGCCATGGACGTAAAATGACTCCTTGAATTGTGTTCTCTACCTATCTTGTGTTCGTTGCCCAGCGACAGTGACTCTATGCATATAATCTTGGGGACAGCACGTTGGATTGTCATATCCCAATACACGTTTTCCGATGGTTTTTCGTTCATAACTCACCAGCGGAAGCGAAAATGAAAATTCCGGTTTCGAGATGCATTCGGACCCCTTCCATCTACCTGTGTACAAAATTTCAGACCTCTGCGTGCTGTAGATTTTACTGAGCATCGCGCAGAGACATACAAACACTTCCTTTTATTATTATAGATGTTTACGGCTTCGGCCATAGCAGTGCTCCTGCTGCAGTCGGGGAATACTGTCAGCGCTTTCCGACACGTCAAATTCGTGATAGTAGAGTGTTTATCGGAGTTTTCAGCACATTGCGTGAAACAGGTATTGTTCCAAGTTCCCATCTTTCTTCTAAACGTGTAGTTGAACAGTAACACAGTACACGTATCAATGTCGCACAAACACGTCTATAGCGAACATTACATGCGGAAAACTTGTACCAAAACGTCAAAGAGGTTGGCTGGGTAAGACACAAACGTGCACGCCACTCGCCCAAACATTAAATGTGTTCTATTTTGGAAACCACTTGGAATAGAGCGTTTGTTTACATGAAGTTTTTTTGACTCAAAGGATCGTTCCTGCCATATCCCTGAATATTGACCATTCCTCCTGTAACATACTGTATATATTCTTGATCAGGAAGAGTCCGAGAATGTGTTTCTGATAAAATAAAAATATGTTTATATTGACGATTTCAGACTGCATTCTCTTAACCTCTGGCAGCGTGCTCTCCTTCTCTTCGCGTCACAAACATATAAGTATATCGAGGTAGGTGAATTCACGGTAAGTGCATCTCTCAGAACAGCACCTCGGGGTTCATTCCTTGTTGAGTAATTTCGTGGGGACTGGCTTCCTTCTGGGTCTCTTATCCCTTCCCTAGGTCTTCTATTTCATTCCAGTAATTGCACCATAAACAACAGTTCTCACCGCACCAGAGGAACGTGATAAGCTTCGCCTTCTGGCGTTAATACATCATTTTTAACACCCCCTCCCTGTACACTTTATAAAACACCTTAGTAACACTGATATTACATGTACATAATAATAATAATAATAATAATAATAATAATAATAATAATAATAATAATAATAATAATAATAATAATAATAATAATAATAATACCGGGAGGTACACCCCAACGCCGTGCATTTAAATCTAGCGCCTAAAAGAACTCCTCTACTTGTGAAACAGTGAAATAGAAACTAGACCAACTTATAAATTTTCTCAGAAGATGTCACCACTAAAATATGATATAATTTTGTGATTGTGAAGTTACCTGAACTGACTGTATTTCTACTTGCTTTATTTGCCATTCATCAAGAAGTTTGGACATTCTTCCATAGATGTCATGGCTAAAAATTATGATCATGCACCCTGGTGCGAAGTGAAATAACTTTTGATTTAAAGAAGTTTTGTATTCATAAGTTTTTTTACGAATTGATGTTCATTTATTTTTGGGTTGGCAATATTTATCTTTTCTTTCCATCAGTTTTTAATCCAGCCAATCCCTAATTTCTGTAATTAATTTTCTACCAATCACAGTCTTCTTCTTCAAGTTTGAGTGTAACTTTGAAAGTACCCAATAACATTGAGAGGGCTAGTTTAATCTTGAATGGTCTCGAACTTTCCCCGAAGGTTTATATACTGCGGATTTTCACGTCTCTTGGCCAATTGATCGTCATCTTACTGAGTGTATGTGTCAAGCAGGAGGCGGGAGGCCTCTTCGTCAGCTGCTAGAACTTCTACCAGGTAATGGCTACATAACATATTTCTTTCTTGCTAGCTCCGCAGTTTAACACGAGGGAAAGATCCGAATTATCTACTATGTAACCACTATTCTAAAAACGTAACTTCTGCCGGCTAATGTAATAACTTCATAAAATCTTTAACTGTAAATCGGGGATAGGGTGTGATATACCCTCTCGACCTCCCCTTCATCTTGGTTTGAGGTGCCACGTTTTGTTTCTGCAATGTATTAAAGTTATTTCCATGCGTGCAACCTCAGCACTTTGGTTTATATGGCAGAAAGAAATCTTCATGTGCTGGTAGAATTTCTGTACAGATATAAAAGGCCTCTTACCCGGAGTCCCCACATTCGATTCCCGGCAAGTTCGGGGATTTTTACCTGGATCTGAGGACTGATTCGTGGTCTACACAGCCTACGTGTTTACAATTGAGGAGTTATCTAATTGTGACATAGCGGTCCCAGTCTAGAAAGCCAAGAATAATGGCTGAGTTTGGACCAAGTGAAGAATTACCACCTGGTCACTTGCAGAAATGGAGTACCTGGAGATCACTGAACAGATTACGGGCAGGCGTGACTAGATGTAAAAGCAACCTGCAGAAGTGGACTCATCATTGTGTGAGTGTGGTGCAATCCAGACCACGTTTCATTTGTTGCAGTGTAGTAAGTGCCCTAAAACATGCACAGTACAAGATCTACTTCAGGCAACAGAAAATACACTGGATGTCGCCAATTTCTGGGCAAAAGTAGTGTAGACTTTTTCTTATAAGTGTATATAATTCAGTAAGAGTATATATGTATTTATAGTATTAATGCTTCTGATACGAATAAATAAATATAGTAGTTTGGGAATAGCCCCTGTTTCGTCGGCGAAGTGCCCTTCAATTTTTGGAGCTCTATCTTCGACTCCATTCAAGTTGTACTTGGGACGTTCATTTCAAATGTTCTGTTTCACTAAGGCCCTGTAGATTGGGTACTAGATACCTCTGTGTAATAAGATTTCTATTTGTAAATAGTGCCTTGTAAGGCCAGAAATTATTAGAGTTTCTTGCTATGTTGCCTCGAGTAGGCTTGGAAAACTGAGAGCACGTTAGCTCTTTTTCATGGGTTCTAAAAGTGCCTCTGGGAGGCCTGATATTGTACTTTAAGGAGCAAGTGCTCCATGTATCAGGGTATTTCTGCCCTTGTGTAAATTTGTGAGCTTTGAAAATTTGAGCGGGTAGCTCAGGAAATGTAAAGCTAGGGGCTTAAATCCCAAGGTGTTAAGATTCTGAATCTTGGATTTTTTACCAATCTTATTTAATATTTGCTACTTGTAAAATTTGTCAATTTTGGAGTCGGAAAATATAACCTTCACCTTAAGTTCTAAATTCTATTCTTGACATTGTAGTTAGATCCATTCATCCCGGTACCTTCTTTCACCTCTGTGATCCACAAATACCCCGGAACAATAATAATACCTCGCATTTGCAGATGATATAGTGTTTTTAGCAGAGAATTTGCAAATTGCAATTAAGCAGATTGAAGTCCTCAAAGAAGCAGCAGACAAAAAGGATTGCATATATATTTTGAGAAGACGGAGTACATGAACATAATTACCACTGACCCAACCTGGACAATGAGGACGAAGTACGGTGACATCAAGAGAGCTACAAAATTCAAGTACCTAGGAGAGATTTTGACTCCAAACACGAATGAGAAAGCAACAATTCAAGAACGTGCAAGAAAGATGGAAAGTGCATTTAGATTATGTCAAAACATCTTCAACTCTACTCTCCTACCAGGCCAAATTCAAGCACTACATTACGATAGTCAAACCTAAATGTTTGCCGGGCTGAGTGGCTCAGAAGGTTAAGTCGCTGGCCTTCTAACCCCAACTTGGCAGGTTCGATCTTGGCTCAGTCCGGTGGTGTTTGAAGGTGCTCAAATACGACAACCTCGTGTCGGTAGATTTACTGGCACGTAAAAGGACTCCTGCGGGACTAAATTCCGGCACCTCGGTGTCTCCGAAGACCGTAAAAGTAGTTAGTGGGACGTAAAGAAAATAACATTATTAAACCTAAATATGTATACGCAGCTGAGACAATAGGTACGAAGGGACTCTCAAATTTGGAAAAGAAAGAAAGGAGGTTCCTTAGGAAGATTCCTGGACCCAGAATATCATCAGACAAGTTTACGTTTCGCATGAGACCAAACCGAGAACTATACCAACAATTTGAAAACATCACTACCACAATGGAAAAGAGGAGATTGACGTTCTACGGACATATTAAAAGGATGGGATCGGAGAGACTCGCCAACAGGATCCTCACCTTCCAGGTGAAACAGGAAGACACAAGTCCCATGGGTAAAAGAAGTCCACCGAGATTTAGAAAAATTTGGGGTCACGGCAGAAGATATAACAAACAGAAAAATCTTCAGGCAGAGAGTTGCGGAGGTGAAGGACCTAACTGATGAGAAAACGAGGAAGAATAGAAGAACGAGCACGAGCAAGCCAACGGATGAAGGAATACTGGCGAAAGAGGAAGAAGAAAGAACTTGAGAAAGCAATGAAGTTGCGTAATCGTAGCCCATAGATGGCTGAAACGAAAATAATAATAATAATAATAATAATAATAATAATAATAATAAATAATATACATCATCATTAGAGACAGTTATGCCTTTCAGCGTCATTCTGCAAGATTCTATGAATTTACTCATCGCCGCCAAAATCCTTTATTTGCAATTAGTGCTGTGTCCTCGTTTAGTTTTATACTTCTTATCTTTAAATCGTTAGAAACTGAGTTTAACCATCGTCGCCTTGGTCACCCTCTACTTCTCTTACCCTCCATAACAGAGCCCATTATTCTCTCACGTAACGTATCATCCTTCATTCGCCTCACATGATCCCACCACCGAAGCCGGTTTATGTGCACAGCTTCATCCATCTAGTTCACTTCTAACCTAGCTTTTACTTCTCCCCTGCGCAATTCCAAGTATCCTTCTGCCATTGTTTCCATCTGTTCGTACCAACGATCATTCTCGCTACTCTCAGGTCTGTAACTTCAAACTTTGGATACGATACCTGATCCCACCGAGATTTCACTCCCATAAAGCAAAGTTTGTCAGAAAACAAATCAGTGTAAAGACAGAGTCATCCAGGAGTGGAATTCTTTCTTACAGAATACTGTTGATCGCAACTCCGAACTCACTTCATTAGCTTCACTGCAAGTTGGTTCAATTTCACTTACTATATTACCATTATGGGAGAACACACAACCTAAATACTTGAAACTATCTACCTGTTTCAGGTTTGCATCACCAATATGACATTCAATTCTCTTTGATTTCGTACCTACTGACATCAGTTTATTCTTCGAAACCCTAATTTTCATACCATACTCATTGCACCTATTTTCAAGTTCTCACTAGACTGCAGGCTTCCGACATAATTTGCCATTAAGAACAAGTCATCATCATAAACCGGACTGCTTACTACATTTCCATCTAACTGAATCCCTTCCTGCCACTTTATACCTTTCATCAGATGATCCATGTAAACTACGAAGAACAAAGGTGAAAGATTACAGCCTCTTCTAAACCCTGTAACTACCCTAAACCAAGAATTAATTCTACCATTAATTCTCACCACTGCCCAATTGTCAACATAAATGCCTTTAATTGATTTTAATTATCTACCCTTAAATCTATAGTCAGCCAGTATGGCGAACACCTTTTCTCTAGGTACCCTGTCATACGCTTTCTCTAGATTTACGAAACATATACATAACTGCTATCCCTCTCGTAGCATTTTCCACTTACCAGCCGCATGCTGAAAATCTGATCCTGAGAGGCCGCCTGAGGTCTGAAACCACACTGATTTTCAACGATCATCCTCTCAATCACTGATCGCTCCCTCCTTTCCAGGATGCCAATGAATACTTTGTCTGGTATACTAATCAAAGAGATACCTTGATAGTTGTTGCATTCCTTCCTGTTCCTTGGCTTATAGATTGGTGCAAATACTGTTTTTGTACAATCTGATGGTATCTTACCAACACTCCACTTCATCCCTCCTTTCTTAATATACTTCACCATTTCAGGTCTAATTTCAGCAATTCCTGCTGCTATATGAATATGGAGTTTATTTACCATCCTTTCCACTTCCTCAAGCATAATTTCACCAACATCATTTTCCTCCGCCCACGAGCTCAGTTGTTCGCGATCTCACTAGAAAGATTTTCTTTTACGTTGAGAAGATTTTCAAAATATTCCCTCCACCTCTCCAGTGATTCCCTGGGATCTATTATGAGTTCACCTGAATTACCCAAAACACTATTCTTTTCCTTTTTCCCAACCTTTCTAAGACTCTGCATTCCTCTCCGGAAAGGTTTCCCTCCTGCTTGACCTAGCCTCTGCAGCTTATTACCAAAATCCTCCCACGACTTCTTTTTGGATTCAACAATTATTTGTTTCGCTCTGTTTCTTTCATCTACTTACAATTCCCTGTCTGCATCAGCCCTTTTTTGGAGCCATTTCTCATACGCTTTCTTTTTTACGTCGCGCTGTCATGATCGTTACTAAAACACAGAGACATTTCTCGCTTGTCAGAAAGTTTTGAATAAATTCGTCATTACAAACGTAAAATGCAATAAATTATATTTGAAACAGTGATTACATTAAAATTAAACTTATTAAAATAATATTGTAAATAGCATTAAACTGCATAGTACTACAACAAATAATAATATTAGCCTACCGTAAAAATGAACCAATTAATTCAGTGGAGGAAATTGAAACGGATTGAATGTAAATACCGTATAACATTACAATTTTATTTATTCATGTACAGTATATAGGCATTAGCATGGAATCCAGCTAATTAAAATAGAGTAAGTAAATAAGAATCTAAACTAATGGAAAAGCCGCATGCCAGCTCGTCGGTTGTCTCCATGGTAACATTACCTGACTGACAAATAGACACGACACAGTGTGTGCTTTTATTATTGACTATCAAATGTACCCGTGCTTCGGTACGGTATTCTACATTGTGTCCCTTTTCCTAATGCCAGTCACAATCGAGTTAGAGAGATTTGATTTTAATCGAGAAATGCAGCTCTATCTAACGTATAAGAAATCGATTTACGACTAAATGACAGGATCAAAGTTATAGATCTGTCCAAATAGAACGGCGATTGTGTTATCTCTTTTGTGATATGACTTACCGTTTATCCAGTAATTTTCCAGAAACGAAGGTTTGCAGCGTCATTCGATATTTTTCGGGGCCAAAAGATGACATATTTAAACAGCTTGGAAATTTTCCTAAAAAGTTTCGTTATTAGCACTTACATACATACGGAGAAATTGAAGAAGAAAGTAATATAGTTAAGAAAATTTACATTAATTGAAGATATGATTATTACTGAGGACAGTCGGATAGGACAAGTATGTCAATACCAAGTGGATGTGTTGGAAGAGGAATGTCCCTTACTAAATTGTCATGATATGAGTTACGGATTTAAGAAAGCGACAACAGAGGAGAAATTTGGACGCAAGGAATCTTAGATTTATAGATAAGAATATGATTTACGGTGTTATTACTTAATCCGAAAGAGGCAAAGCAGAGGCAAGAAATTAAATCAGAAAATGGAAGTAGAAGAGAAATACAGTAACAAATGCCATAAAACACTTCAGGGTGTAAAATAATCGGCTACACTCCACCGAACTGTTGGAATATTAACAGCCACGCTCAGTGCTATTCAAAGACGATTGTAACCTACAACGGTATTCCGCAAATGCCGGGCGAAGTGGGTCAGACGGTTTAGGCACTGGCCTTCTGACACCAACTTGGCAGGTTCGATCTTGGCTCAGTCCGATGGTATTTGAAGGTGATCAAATACGTCAGCCGGTAGATTTACTGGTACGTAAAAGACCTCCTGCGGTAAAAAATATTTGCACCTTGGTGTCTCCGAAAACCGTCCAAAGTAGTTAGTAGTATGTAAAAGGCAATAATATTATTATTATTCTTTCGATTCGACCGCGTCATTTCAACTGTTTCCTGCTGCATCGAGCTTTAATCTCCCCACAGTACTTTCGCATTAGTCCTCGATGCCGTTGCTTCCTTTCTTCATTCCATTTCTTGCCTGTTGGAAGCTTAGGTTTTTCCTGGAAACATCGGTGTCTTGTTAGTTTGTATTATTATTATTATTATTATTATTATTATTATTATTATTATTATTATTATTATTATTATTATTATTATTTATTGATATGGCCACCTGTGGGCCACGTTTACACAATCTTCCTTCTGTCACGCAGACAGATACCCTTCTCTTTACACTTTCGCCAAAGATTCTTGAGTCTTTGACATCTTCTTGCTCGCTCTTCCAAACAGACGTTCCGTGGCTTCGCATGTTGCGCTTCAGACGCATCCCTCATTCCCGCAACCTTCTTCCTAAATGATGTCCTTTCTTTTATATCCTCCTCCTACTTCTGCCAAGTCATCCCGGTTGTTTTTTCCAGTTTTCCTGCAGAAGAAGTATCCTGTTGGCCAATCTCTCAGGGTTCATTCTTTTGATATGCCCATAAAACGTCAGTCTCCTTTTCCTCATCACAGTCGTGATTCTACTGTCTTGCAGAGCTCCAAATTCGATCTTAACCGGAATGTGTTTGGGTGACTCGTCGACTTTCTTGGGCCTAAGATTTTTCGTAAGAATCTTCTTTTTTTTTTTTTTTTTAGAGGACTGAGTCAGCCACCCTCCTCTTCAAGGTGTCTGCTCCATGAAGCCACTCCGTTCTAACCACTGTGCAGTAATGTTTTAACTTGGCCTGAACTGAGAGTGACTTGGACTTATAGGTGTCATGACATAATCTGAATTCCAACTCCATCCTTCTCACCCTCTCCTTTAATCCCTCCTTTTCATCTCCATTGTGGGTGAGTATTTCTCCCAGGTATTATTATTATTATTATTATTATTATTATTATTATTATTATTATTATTATTATTATTATTATTACTATTATCATCCAAATATCCCGCAGAATGGCAGCCTGACGTCTCTCTCGCATTCTACCCAATGAACAACCACGAGTTTGAAGAAATAATGATAAAAATGGCATTACGATACTTCCCTGCTAGCAAACAGCCAAATACGCTGCCATGGTAGGTTCGTTGTCGGTCTGTGCGGGCGTCAGTCACTAAATGCAGAACATGAAACCTGCAGAAAATTATTATTTTCTCTGCCATTTGAACAGTAAGCGAAATTATGTACAGTACACAAAAAAACTTGTTTAAAATGAAGGGAAGTTTCACATATTTGACAGAAAATCATTAGTATAAGAGAAAATTGATAAAACCTGTCCTTCTTTTCCTATAAACCCCCAGTCTATTTAGTGATTTTTAAATCATATGCATGTCAAAAACTTCCGCTGGTGAATATACTCTAAATATGAAGCTTGGCTGAGATCTATCCAGCCGTTTTGCCATGATGGTGGAACAGACGGACAAACAGACACGAAAGCTAAACACCGCTAATCCGGTCTTGAGTTGATCTAAAATGGATAAATATCTGAAATTTTGGCTAAACTACAACTATATTTATTTAGACTAGCATTTTTATCCGTTCTCGCACCGGGATTTCTAATGGATTACATGTTTCCTTCATGAATTTATGCGAAGTTACCTGCCTGTGTTCAAACGTTTACTAGAGCATGTTAAACTAATTTCTTTACGAAAGCACATGGCAGTAACTTGAAGTACGATAAAGATGAACAATGTGGAGGCAGAATGAGGATGATCAAAGAGTTTCTTGTACGGTACAGTTCCTGGTGGCGCCTGACATCTAGCACAACCAAAACACAAACCTCTTGATTTCATCTGAGTAACATACTGACTCGGGCCACCTGGAAAGCGACTCTCCATGACAGAATTTTACCAAAACCTAAAATATTCCCGTGTAACAATGGACTAGACATACAGTAAAAATATCTCCAACCTTGCAGTCAAACTAAGTACAGTGAGTTTCTCTCATCGTTTGGATGGCAGACGCGCCCAGCTTATGAACCTCCCGTTGACTCATCACTGCCCGCTCCGCGGCAGAGCAACAAGTACAGCACTTCGCTCACTTTATCCCTGCATGACACGAGATAACAATTAAAATTAAGAAAGTAACTTCGTATCTCATGACAGGAGATGTTTAAAATGTTCTCCTCCTGCAGCCACAGATTTCTGGTATCGTCTTAGGAAACTCCGATTCATCCGCATAAGTTCGTCTTCTGTAATTGAGGCTATTCAGTTCGTCCAACGTGTGAAGGTTCCTTGCATACTCTTTATTTCTTTTAACATTTTCGTAACCGGCCATGCTGAGCTCTTCGTAACCCCGGCTTTTTGTCAAAGTCATCTTAGGGATTTTGTAGGCGTATGTTCTCTATGTGGAAAGCGTATATCTGGAAACTGTGTTACAGATCGCCCACCGACTTTCCTGCAAGGCTCTGTTTTTACATAATTATCGTTCCTAAATACCCTTTCCTCTACCGTGTACACATGTGGAGGCATTATTATAATTATACCCTAAGTAATAATTCACAACTCGAGAACAGTTGGAATGACAGAAGAACTCTTAATACAGGTTCTAAGCACGGACATGAACTGCGAAGTGCGGGCAGCTGTTCTGTACAACGGGAAGTTATGATTCGACGGGAGGCAGATAAGATGGGCGCGCCTGCTGGCCAACAGATGAGAGAAACACATTGCACAAGAAACAACATTCTCTCTAAGCTGTCTAGCAGCATATGGGTATCTACAGGGGAAAATGTACATATTTCAGCGTTAAGTGAAAACAACCCCACTGCACTGGCTTCCAGTCCTTAGCCACATCCTTCCTCCAGATCTACGCCACATGAACAATCTCGTACGAGAAGCAAATAAAATACAGGTGAATAAAATCACTTCCAATTCACCAAGACATCCATAGAATCGCTTCAATCCGAGTGACATCCAGACATACTATCTCAAAAAGTGATGGAAGAAATCTACTGCGAACCTGGAATGTCGTATGGATGTCTAAGGCCCCCGATGAATGGAGATCGATATTTGATCCTACGCAGTCCTCGGCCGGATTTCATCTCCCGCGGAGTGTTTGAGCTCACTAAACAGAGTGTGCGCTGAACATGGAAGATATGGCTGTGCGATGCATTGTTGGGGCCTTCGACCTTCTCCAAGCTGTAATAATAATAATAATCGTTTGGCCTCAGCTACTGTTTGCAGACATTTCGATTTGACGCCATCTGGCTGTCTGCTCGTCAATTTCGACGTTCCGGTTTACTCTGTCTGCCATCTAGCGGACCTAGAGTAAACCGGATCTCTCTTGGGCGTCTATGGCTGTGATTGAATTAATTTTGTCGGGTAAATACCAAATGTATCACCAGAGATCTTTTACATGCCGACATCGTACGACATGGAGTGTCGAATGGACTTTTTTCCGCCCGTCAAAAATCCGACTACCTCTGCCGGGTTCGAACCCGCTCCAAGCTGTGACTGTGGTGAAGAATTCCAGACAATGCGACACGTCACCTTCAGATACCCATGCACAGGCTTCCGCGGAACTATCGAAGACCTTATGACAGCTTCAGCAACGTCTATTCAATGGCTTTAGTTTTCTTTTTTTCATTTGTTAATTTATGTAATCATTTATATTGTATATATCTGTGTTTTTGAATTTTTTCTTTATTTTTCTGTATTACACGTAAGTCTCTAATTTCTACTTTGTGTTTCATCTTGACAATTTATATTCATTCTGTTTTGTTGAAAACATTTCTTAGTAGACAACGCATGGGTGCCAATATTAAAAAAACGTAAAATTAAGCAATTTCCTCAATTATGTCGAAAGTTGAAGGGCTAAAGGGCCCGGAAAGGTTTCAAATTGTGAGTCTCCGACAGCTCCATCGAAATAAAAAAAACAAATTTCGAAAATCACTGCCGTCCTAAATGCAGTCCGGAAAAACAGCTTAAAATCACTTGTTTTTTACTCGTCCTCTTTTTCAAATCCTAGCCAATTAATGTATTTACTGTATTCCTTCTGTAACGTGTTCCTTGGTTCAATACCCTCAGGCGTTCTTTGATAGTTTGAAAAATATCTACACCGAACGTAGTTATAAGGGCTTAAGTGAAACAATGCATTGACTCACATTAGCGCTCGTAGTGGTGCTTAAGTGAAACTCTGGATTGACTCATATTAAGCGCTCGTAGTGGTGCTTAAGTGAAACTCTGGATTGACTCATATCAAGCGCTCGTAGTGGTGCTTAAGTGAAACTCTGGATTGACTCATATTAAGCGCTCGTAGTGGTGCTTAAGTGAAACAATGCATTGACTCATATTAAGCGCTCGTAGTGGTGCTTAAGTGAAACAATGCATTGACTCATATTAAGCGCTCGTAGTGGTGCTTAAGTGAAACAATGCATTGACTCATATTAAGCGCTCGTAGTGGTAGGAAAAGACAAACTGCTCATCTAAACGACCGGGCGGTGTGTACATTCGTAAAAGCTTTTTTCTGCAAGTTGTTTTACGACGCACTGACACAGACAGGTCTTATGGCGACGATGGGATAGGAAAGTTCTAGGAGTGGGAAGGAATCGGCCGTGGCCTTAATTAAGGTAGAGCCCCAGCATTTTTCTGGTGTGTAATGGGTAACCCAGTATAACCATCTTCAGGGCTGCCGACAATGCGGCTCGGATGCAAGCTCACAGCTGGGCGCCCCTAACCGCACCGCCAACTCGCCCGGTATTCATTCACAAAAACGCAATTTCCTTAAGTTTCTAGCAATGTTTTACTAACTGACATTGAAATTATTTTCTAGAAGATTATTGTAATTCAACATCATATTGTAAGAAGGATGTGCCATGTTATGATAAAAATATCTTCATTAGTTTTTGAAATCCAGTATGTCATGAAAATTTCCAGTCTTGCAACAATTGTAATATTTATACAAGCAAACTACAAATCTCCATGGCATGCTGAATCAAGGTAAAAATTTTGGAAGCAGTGAAAGCATTTAAAAATTCTCTACGTAGTTAATTATTAAGTTTTTCTTATTTTCCCACAAATGTACAATTCTTGACTTCTTTCAGTAAATCTGTCCTTAGACATGTATCAACTGGATGCCTTCTATTTCTCTCTGTCCTGAGCATCTTCCTTCATTTGCTTGTAACTTCTTTCTCTTTTCACATCTCTCAGCATTCCAAACTTTCTTCTTCCTCTCTCTATTTTTCCTTCAACTTTTCCCTCCATGATTCTCTGTAGTGGACAATTTCTACGTAACATGTGACCAATCAGAGATGTTTTCCTCTTCTGTATCATCATCATGAAGTTCCCCCTCTCTTCTATCCTGCTCAGCACCTTCTCATTTCTCATTCTAAATATTTTTGTTCGTTCTCTCTGACTGTCGACGACTCATAACCATAAGACACCACACTCCACACAAAACATTCGGCAATCATCTTCCTAAGTGTAATTGGTATGCTTCTAGCTGTCAGCAAACCTTTCACTCTACCAAAATCCCTCTTTCCCATGGATATTCTGCATCTCACTTCCTCTGTACAACTTCCGCTGGAAGTTATCAAGCTTCCCAAATACTGGAATGATTGAACCTGCTCTAATACTATTCCATCTATTGATATATTAATTGTGTCGCCTCCTTTTCCTGTTTTCATCACTTAGCCTTGCCAATGTTCAGTTTCATTCCAAATTCTTTACCCACACTTACAATATTCTCCACCATTACCTGGAGCTCTTCTTCCGTTTCTTCTAGCACAGACATGTCATCAGCAAATTTGATGATCTTTATTCTTTCTCCTCCCTCTACAAGTGCTCTTGATTTTTCCAAGGCATTATCGATTAGCTTCTCAGCATGTATATTGAAAAGTGTCGGTGACGTACAACACCTCTTCCAATACTTATCTCTTCACTTTGATCGTCTTCTACTTGAACTACTACTTTCTGGCTCATATACAATTGCTTTAACAAACTTCTATCTTTCCAATATATACCAGTAACGTTCAGAGTCTTCTTCAGCATACACCAGTCAATACTGTCAAATGTTTTTTTCCCAGTCGAGAAAACAAACATATGTAACTCTATTTACTTCCAAAAATCCTTCTGTCATTATCCGCAGACATCCAATTGCATATCTGGTATTGATACGGATGAATAAAATATTATTACTGAAGTCGTGGTACTAAATCTCAAACAGATAGGAGACATACAGTTGGAAGGGTTTCCCTGTAAGGTGAATGCCGGGACAGGCCTTTCTTTTCAGGTCACGGCCGTTACCTACTCACCTTCTTCGCACTTCAAATCACCTTGGCCTGAGAAAGAGCGTTACTAGTGATGGGATAATCGAATACAAAATAATCGCTTATTCGCTTATTCGATTATATTTTCCATCCGATTATTTTTTCGATTATTCATTTGAAATTCCATTCCATTAATTCTTTCTTGACTTACGGGGTTTAAAATAGAACCGATTCATATACTTGTGGACCACCTTAATATAACTACTTTATTCCTTTCTCATATATCTGTACGAATAAATGGTGCTTCAGCTGGTATTCTATAACAGTCTATTGAACCTTAAATAAGTTTAGTAGTGGGTAACAACAAGGAACTGTGTTCTTCAAAAATAAGGCCAGCGTAGCCCGAACCAACGAGACACGGTCGTGAAACATTGTCCAACTCCAAGTTTCAGCAGGGAAGACGTGCGCGAGCGACAGGAACGTCATATTATAAAACTCTTCCTCAAGGATATTTTAAATTGGGTTTCTGAACGAGACCGCGGAACCAACGCATGGGAAAATTACAGCTGCACTTTCCACCGCTTTAAGCTGTCGTCAGATCAGAATGCTTTCATAACCTCCGCAGAACACTGGGTTATTACACAACTTGCACACTGTATCATTTAAAATTAAGATACACTCTTTAGAAACAAGAAATATATCCTGTTCTTTAGAAATTCAGTATTGAAACTCATAATTGTCATACCTAACCTTTCAGTAGTTCAGATTGATAAAGCATTGATTTATTATTAAGGCCTTTACGACTGAAAGACATTGGACAAACAATAACGGCAGAATATTAAAGCTCGTTGAATTTTGTAAAATAATTAAAAATATAGCAATAAGGATAATTTAGACATGTTGTTGTTGTTTGAGACATCAGTCCAATGACTGGATTGATGCAATTCTCTATCCTGTGCTAAACTTTTCATTTCAACATAACTACTACGTCCTATATCTGAGCTAATCTCTTTGTCATATTCATACCTCGGTCTACCTCTACCGTTCTTACCACATAAACGTCCATCAAACACCAACTAAACAAGTCTTGGGTGTCTTAAGTTGTGTCCTCTTCTTCCCGTCAAATTTATGCAAAACGATCTCCTCTCACTAATTCGATTCAGTATGTCATCATTCGTGATTCGATCTATCCATCTCACCTTCAGATTTCTTTTGTAACACCACATTTCAGAAGCTTCTATTATCCTTCTTCCTGAGCTAATTATCTTCCATGTTTTACTTCCATACAATGCCACGCCCCAGAGGAAAGTCTTCAAAATCATGTTTCTAATTTCCTATATCAATGTTCGAAGTGAGAAAATTTATTTTCTTAGGAAATGCCTTCTTTGCTTGTGCTAGTCTGTATTCGATGTTCTCCTTATTTCTACCATCATTAGTTATTTTACTATCCAACTAACAATATTCATCTACTTCCTTTAAGACTTCATTTCCTAATCTAATATTTCCTGCATCACTTGACTTCGACTGCACTCCATTACGTTCCTTTTGGACGTATTTATCTTCATCTTGTATTCCTTCCCGAAGACTCTGTCCATACCATTCATCAGTTTCTCCAGACCTTCTATAGTCTCATACAAAATACCAATATCGTCGACAAATCTCAGAGTTTTGATTTCCTCTCCTTGGAATGCTATTCGTTTTCCAAATTTTTCTTTGATTTCCTTTACTGCCTGTTCTATACAAACAGTGAAACGGAGGGGAGACAAAGTGCAGCCTTGCGTCACTCCTTTCCTGTATTGCTGCTTATTTTTCAAAGCTCACGATTCCTATCACTGTAGACTTACTTTTGCACAGATTTAGATAATTCTTAGTTCTCGGTATCTCACCCCTATCACCTTCAGAATCTCAAATAACTTCATCCAATCTACATTATCGAATTTTTTTCAAGCTCTACGAATGTCATGTAGGTGGACG
Organism: Anabrus simplex; assembly: GCF_040414725.1. NCBI lineage: Eukaryota > Metazoa > Arthropoda > Insecta > Orthoptera > Tettigoniidae > Anabrus > Anabrus simplex. The sequence goes on from NC_090278.1 coordinate 36,051,714, forward strand.
TGTCCTTCTTATTTCGATCCACTAAGGTCAGACGTAACGTCTGGATTGCTTCGCGCGTTTCCACATTTCTTCTGAAGCTAAATTCATCTCCTTCCAACTCAGTTTCAACTTGTCTTTTCATTCTTCTCTAAATAATACGTGTTAAAATTTTGCAGGCGTGAGATACTAAACTAATGGTGCGGCAGTTTTCCCACGTGTCAGCATCACTTACAGGTTTAGACAGAGAAGAAATAAAGATGTATACAAGAACTAAGAAATTGAAAGGATATCAGACATGATCAGAAAGAGTCGGATTAAAATTTTTGGTCGCATAATGATGATGTATAAGAGCAGATTGACAAAACTAGTGCTTAACCAGGTTTAGAAGAATAACCAGTATATCCAACTGGTTAAAAAAAAGATATGACAGAGATTAGAATAACTGACAATATAATAAAAGACAGAACAACGCTCAGAAGATTGATACAAAATTTCGAGAGTTTGCAGGACAAGGAATAGAGGAAAGGTAATAATATCTGAAAAGGAGAGAGAAGGAAATAGCAAAGTGAAAGAATGAAGAACCATTGGAAGTCAAAAAAATGATTGCACAAGGTTATTTTGCTACTCCATTTGCTACAGAACACTTTCTAGCCATACTAAACGATGCACTTATTGACATGGCAGCATCCTTATAGTAACCCACATTTAGGAGATATAAATTATAAATGATCATTAAAAGCTAATGGGGACTGTTTCTATCTCAATTAATCGTTATCTAGATGCTGAGAGTGGGGTTATAAGTGTTCAAATACATTAATGAATGGTGATGTATTTGTGTTCCTTGTTATGGGAGTAGTTATTAAAGGACTAAACGTTCATTGGAGCTGTTTCTGTGACATACTGAGCTATTATATGCAAGCCATTCCACTGGAACCAACCACAGTCAATGTATGAGTACAGATACTTTATAATTAAAGGGAGGTGGAATGCTGTATATTATATTACCAATGTTAGAATTGCCAAATTGATGCCAAAATAATTCTAAATCTGTATTGTACCACTTCACGATGGATGCAGTTCTTTTTCCGTCTACCAGACCAGAGCAAAATGTAGCTTGCACTGAAGGAGCAGTCTCATACATGGCTGTGATAATATGGAAGCTTCTAAGGCGTGGAAGGTACTGAGTAATGACATTCAGAGTACAACTAGTGCGTCTTGATGTTATGAGAGGTGTTTCTCATAGGATCAGTTGTGCTGTAATATCCCTTTCTAGCCCAGTGAGCAAAGCAATGGCCACCTCATTCTGGTGCCGCGAGCTCAGTAACGTTGAAGTGTTTTCTTACTTGGGAAGCAAAATAACAGCTGATAACCGAAGTAAAAGGGATCTGGTCATCAGAATTAATCAGTCTAAGATAGCCTTGAATAAAAGAGAAAACGCTTCACATCTAAAAATATAATCTTACAGCTGAGGAATCAATTAGTTAAGACATAGGTATGGAGCGTATTCCTGTGCTGAAGTGAGACCTGGACACTAAGGAAGGTAGTGAGGAAGAGACTAGAAGCCATTCAACAATGGTGCTATAGACGATTATTGAAAATCCTTTGGACAGATAGAGTTACTAATGAGAAAGAGTTGGAGAAAACCCGAGCTTGTGAATATGAAGTAAGGAAGCAATACAGTGGATTGCACATACATACATACTGAGATTGGAATAGTTCAGGACATAACAACTTTCAGTAGATTTATACAATATTTGAAGCGTTTCCAGGAGATGGAGAAGTGGAAAGGTAATAAAGTCTGGATCCGGTTCGTAACGAATGCGATAGGGATCCGTCCGCCAAAATAAACAATCGGCCCCCCTCAAATAAAATGTAAGAACGTGTGAATAACTGGTATAAATATAATTACAGCAAGTAGAAATAATGCAATAGATTAAAAATTTATATGAAACAAAGGGATTATTCGTTACTGTAAGATTATTAACAAATAATATTTAATAGATTTTATTTGACTGCCTCTGTAGTTTAACAACTAAGCTGCTGAGCTGCCAACCATGTACCACTTAACTTTAATTGGTTTCACTTTTCAGTAACTACAGAACTATGCTCTGTAATCGATACCGAAGTCTCGGTTATGATCATTTATTGGATTACAAAAAAAAGGAATAAAATTAAATCAAAACTGTTCAAATAGAGTTTGATAAATATCCAACCGCACAATTGATAAGCCTACTAACTTCGCGCAGATACAGCTCGTTCGAAACTCAGTTCACTAATTGCTGCTTATTGCCATTATACAATATTGTCTAATAAATGCGTGTCAAAATTAAATGTTCAGCAAATGTTGTGTTACATCAACAGTAACACACGTATCGAGCCTAACCTCTCTTGGGCAAACAAAGACGAATATTCAACCACCACACAATTCTTCTCCATGTGTACACTTACAGTAAATATTCCGCCTGCCCCATAACCTAACAACAAAGAATTATCAACAACACATCATCACGCCAACAAGAAGAGCTGGATCATCGTATTCTTTTGGTACTATTACGTATGTTAAACAATTTTATCTTCGAAAGCGACTTTCAACCTATTAGGTCGTGTTACGTACATTTAGTACGTGTTGAAGAGATGTTAAGTACAGAACAAAAATGGCCAACCAGACACCAGAGGGATTCAAACCCACAACCTCCCGATTTCACGTCGACGCGTGGTCGTGAAAATCCAATATTCAATTTTATCTTCATTTTAACAGAACTAAAAACAATTGTGCTCCAGGATTTTAAGAACATTCTCCAAATTTTATCATGGAATTTAACTTGACGTACACTGACTGACAGAGCAAATGCAACACCAAGAAGGAGTGGTCAGAACTTTATGCCAATTGCAGGGTAGACTGACGTCACTGAGGTATGCTCATGATGTGAAATGCGCCGCTGTGCTGCGCACGTAGCGAACGATAAATGGGACACGGCGTTGGCGAATGGCCCAATTCGTACCGTGATTTCTCAGCCGACAGTCATTGTAGAACGTGTTGTCGTGTGCCACAGGACACGTGTATAGCTAGGAATGCCAGGCCGCCGTCAACGGAGGCATTTCCAGCAGACAGACGACTTTACGAGGGGTATGGTGATCGGGCTGAGAAGGGCAGGTTGGTCGCTTCGTCAAATCGCAGCCGATACCCATAGGGATGTGTCCACGGTGCAGCGCCTGTGGCGAAGATGGTTGGCGCAGGGACATGTGGCACGTGTGAGGGGTCCAGGCGCAGCCCGAGTGACGTCAGCACGCGAGGATCGGCGCATCCGCCGCCAAGCGGTGGCAGCCCCGCACGCCACGTCAACCGCCATTCTTCAGCATGTGCAAGACACCCTGGCTGTTCCAATATCGACCAGAACAATTTCCCGTCGATTGGTTGAAGGAGGCCTGCACTCCCGGCGCCCGCTCAGAAGACTACCATTGACTCCACAGCATAGACGTGCACGCCTGGCATGGTGCCGGGCTAGAGCGACTTGGATGAGGGAATGGCGGAACGTCGTGTTCTCCTATGAGTCACGATTCTGTTCTGTCAGTGATAGTCACCGCAGACGAGTGTTGCGTCGGCGTGGAGAAAGGTCAAATCCGGCAGTAACTGTGGAGCGCCCTACCGCTAGACAACGCGGCATCATGGTTTGGGGCGCTATTGCGTATGATTCCACGTCACCTCTAGTGCGTATTCAAGGCACGTTAAATGCCCACCGCTACGTGCAGCATGTGCTGCGGCCGGTGGCACTCCCGTACCTTCAGGGGCTGCCCAATGCTCTGTTTCAGCAGGATAATGCCCGCCCACACACTGCTCGCATCTCCCAACAGGCTCTACGAGGTGTACAGATGCTTCCGTGGCCAGCGTACTCTCCGGATCTCTCACCAATCGAACACGTGTGGGATCTCATTGGACGCCGTTTGCAAACTCTGCCCCAGCCTCGTACGGACGACCAACTGTGGCAAATGGTTGATAGAGATTCGAGAACCATCCCTCAGGACACCATCCGCACTCTTATTGACTCTGTACCTCGACGTGTTTCTGCGTGCATCGCCGCTCGCGGTGGTCTTACATCCTACTGAGTCGATGCCGTGCGCATTGTGTAACCTGCATATCGGTTTGAAATAAACATCAATTATTCGTCCGTGCCGTCTCTGTTTTTTCCCCAACTTTCATCCCTTTCGAACCACTCCTCCTTGGTGTTGCATTTGCTCTGTCAGTCAGTGTATTCGGTAACACGAATCGTATTTTAATGTGTATTTGTCTTTGTCTATTATACGAATTTTACCAGTATTTCAACTGGTAATATCCACCTAGAAAGACGAAACATATCCCTATTTGCTAATTGCTAATTAAACAAAAATATTAGTATTGTAAAATTGGATCATTTGACTGTACCTTTAAAAAGTAGACAATACGGGCAATGAAATTCATTTTATGCAATTTATTTTCATTGTCTTTTGTGAGAAGCGCCACGCGGTGTTGACAGAGACAGCAAGAACAAGCATTGTTTACAGCTGCGCTGTGTTACATTCAGCACAACAAACCGCTGCTAGGTGCAACAAAGTTGCAATTCCTCTACTTAGAATTTGTAAAAAAAAAACTATCGCGACTGATTCTACAAAACCACCCTGAGCATTTCCGTACAGAGTGACATTGCGAGGAGTCTATCGTGGGCCACTGAAAGGCACGGGCCCATCCGCATTGCAGGCCCTGCAGGACCCCTGGTCTGGTCACAAGAGAGGAGGAAACAGTAAAGAGAAAGGATGAAGAACTGTTGGAAGTCAAGAAAAGAAGGATCAAGATGAACCCACAGTGTAAGTTCTGTAGTCCTTGGATTTCCAAAATCGGAAAGAATAGAATGCCAATAAGTACTAAAATGTTAACAAGAAAAGGAAATGAGAGGGATGATTTGGTGGCTGATAGGAGTATATAAAAATAAAGCTATAAGACAAAACCATGAGGAAAGTCGATGGATTTTATGCAATACAGATATGGAAGTGGATCATCTACTAAAAGGCTGTAAATTTTTAAACAGTGGGATGTTGTTATATAATATGAGAGGAATGTGAAAAAAGAAATTTAAAGAGGATGAAAATGAAGATACATGTAGTTAGTAGAATAATATATGTATACATATATCCTGAACTCTATGAACACGTGTCCACGAAGTACCGCAAAAGCTGATTTTATATAATCGTTAATAAAAGATACGTCCAAATACTTTTTATGGGAAATACCATATATTAGTAAATACTAAAGTGAAGATCCGCCGCCTGTTTCCAGTCATGCGATTGGGTCAGGAATGGAATAAATGAAGCCCCATCTAGCTGCGAGGATAGGAAAAGTCCTCTGGAGTAATAATTAATGAATGACAGATGAAATGAAGTGATACTGGAGAGTGTTGCTGGAATGAAATATGACAGGGAAAACCGGAGTACCCGGAGAAAATCCTTTCCCGCTTCTGCTATGTCCAGCACAAATCTCACATGAAGTGACCGGGATTTGAACGACGGAACCCAGCGGTGAGACGCCAACGCACTGCTGCCTGAGCCACGGAGGCTCTCTTATTAGTAAATGTACATAAATAATTTTCTTAGTTGGATTATCTTTAATGTTGTGTATTACAAAAAGCTAACTGCAAGTCTTCTTCTTCTTATTCTGCGAGAATGGGTCACTTGCTGATCTTTCTTTCTTGTCCAATAATTCTTCATTTTCATAGGTTGCTGTAATTTCTGTTCCTCCGACCAAGCACACCGTGTTGGTTTCTTCTAATGTTCCTCAAACCACCTTGCGTGAATAATTTTCGTGACTATATTTCTATCCTGCAGATTTGGTAGCCTTATTCAGTGAAGTTCTTTTCTACTTGCTTATAACATTTTCGTCTCGTATATTTGATTTGCAGCCGCCTCTGTGGTGTAGTGGTTAGCGTGATTAGCTGCCACCCCCGGAGGTCCGGGTTCGATTCCCGGCTCTGCCACGAAATTTGAAATGTGGTACGAGGGCTGGAACGCGGTCCACTCAGCCTCGGGAGGTCAACTGAGTAGAGGTGGGTTCGATTCCCCCCTCAGCCATCCTCGAAGTGGTTTTTCGTGGTTTCCCACTTCACCTCCAGGCGAATGCCGGGATGGTACCTAACTTAAGGCCACGGCCGCTTCCTTCCCTCATCCTTGCCTCTCCCTTCCAATCTTCTCATCCCCCTACAAGGCCCCTGTTCATCATAGCAGGTGAGGCCGCCTGGGCGAGGTACTGGTGATACTCCCCAGTTGTATCCCCGACCAAGAGTCTGAAGCTCCAGGACACTGCCCTTGAGGCAGTAGAGGTGGAATCCCTCGCTGAGTTCGAGGGAAAAGCCGAATCTGGAGGGTAAACAGATGATGATGATGCTGATGATATTTGATTTGCAAAACATTGTGTTGTTATTCATTCTTTCCAAATGGCTTAAAAATTGAAATCGTCGCAGTCTCGTTGAATCAGTAAGTTTAGGTATTTTTGAATATATTTCCGAGTTCCATTTGGGGTAATGCATTCCATTCTTAATTCTTGGCTCTAAACGTATTATTTGCAGAAGAATGGAAAGACAATTTGAAGCTCAGTTGGGAGAAGATCAATTTGGCTTTAGAAGAAATATAGGAACACGTGAAGCAATTCTGATTTTACGTCTGATCTTACAGGATCGAATTCAGAAGTACAAGCATACGTACATGGCATTCGTAGATCTAGAAAAGGCATTTTATAATGTTGATTGGACCAAGCTATTTGAGATTCTGAAGGTGATTGTGATCAGATACCGAGAACGAAGAATCATCTACAATTGGTATAAGAATCAGTCAGCAATGATAAGAATCAAGGGCTTAGAAAAAGACGCAGCAATACAGAATGAAGTGAGGCAAGGTTGCAGTTTCTCCCCCCCCCCCTCCATCCCGCTTTCCACTGTTTATATAGAACAGACAGTAAAGGAAATCAAAGAGGAATTTGGGAAGGGGATCACAATCCAAGGAGAGGAAATCAAAACCCTGAGATTTGCTCATGATATTTTATTTGAGACTGCAGAAGATGTGGAGAAATTGATGTATCTTAAGGACCGAGCCTTGGGTAAGGATTACAAGTTGAAAATAAATAAGTCCAAAACAAAAGTAAGTTAATGAAGTGCAGACGAACGAGGTCAGGCGATGCAGGAATATTACGTTAGGAAATGAAGTCTTAAAAGAAGTGAATGAATATTGTTACTTGGGTAGTAAAATAACTAACGATGCAGGCTAGTACAAGCACGGAACGCCTTTCTTAAGAAAGTAAATTTACTCACTTCGAACACTGATATAGGAATTAGAATGATGTGTCTGAAGACTTTCGTCTTGAGCGTGGCATTGTATGGAAGTGAAACATGGACTGAAACTAGCTCAGAAAGAAAGAGGATAGAAGCGTTTGAAATGTGGTGTTACAGAAAAATGCTGAAGGTGAGAAGGATAGATCGAATCTCGAATGAAGAGATACTGAATCGAACTGATGAGAGGAGATCGATTTGGCTAAATTTGACCAGAAGATGTGGTAGAATGTTTGGACGCGTCTTAAGACATCCAGGACTTGTGCAGTTGGTTTTTGAGAGAAGTGTAGGAGGTAATAATGGTGGAGTTAGACCAAGGTATGTGTATGACAAGCATATTAGAGCAGATGTAGGCTGCAGAAGTTACGAAGAAATGAAAAGGTTAGTACAGGATAGGGTGGCGCGCAGGGCTGCATCAAACCAGTCTATGGACTGATGACTGAAACAAAAACAACAATATTTTTCCTATGATTTTCTTTTCTTTAATCTCTAATTGAGTATTAATTAAGATTATAGTAAATTAATTCCCTCTCCTCAGTTGATAGTCATCTGTGACTGGGAGAAAAGTATAATCTATTCATTCATTGATACATATTGAGTCTTTTACACTGCATGAAATTTTTCCTCTATTTCACTTTAACAGGATAGAGATCTTTCACGTTTTACAGTCATGGAAATCTGAACCTTCATTCAGGGTAAAGTGGGTTTGTGCTCCGACGTTGACAGCTTTGAGTATAGATTCTTTTATTCCCTTTTTCTTCTCCATTTTTACAACCAGCGAATACCGGGGCTGAACCACGATCTAGGCTATGATCATTACATTTTTTCAAATCTAGCTCTTGAGCATCGCATCTCTGCGTCAGTATTAACTAACAACTGAAGGCCGTACCTCACCGCTAGAGCCATGCTGATCTATCTTCTTCTTCATTCTTTATTGGGCTCTGCGTATTGTACCCATTCACTATTTGCTGTAATTAGTATTTTTGTGACGTTTATCTCTTTTCACAGCTTATCTTTGCTCTCTGCTATGTTTATATTGAGAGTACTTCCTAACTGATGACCAAAGATGGAAAATTGTGAAAATGCCAGAAATATGTTTTCGACTAAGCGCAAATAATAGATTTCCTGAGCACAATGGCACTTAAAGGCTTCTCTACCGAAGGAGACTAGGAATTATTGATTATCTTACGGCCTTTGAAGTGCAAGCATACTACATCCAATACATTGTATATAATTACTTAACAATATTTAGCTTCTAAAAATTCCGTTTCTTTAATTAAGTAGCTCAGAAATTAGAAAATACGTGAGTGATAGCGCACTGACACAATGTACAGCACATAAGAATTGCAGCGCGAGACGCTGACACATTCACCGTTTCCCACCAAACTCAGCTGGGCACATTGGACTGCTGAACTTCCTACCAACTAAACTGAAGACCTCAGGCACATGCACAAGTTTCCACCATTTGCGGCATGGCCGTTGCCTACGCTGTAATACTCTTAGAAGGTCTGGACCCTGCCGACACATTTCTGGGCGAACACCGCCGTCTCGATCCTCTTATACTGCCTGCTCTATGCCACTAGTTTAACACAAGAAGGCGCGACAACCAATATTTCTCCAAGTCGCCGTAAGAGTGCAGCAGTAGACGCACAATCTTCGCTGTCAGTGTGGGTGTAGCACTCAGGGGCGAAGCGTCAGGGGAGACAGGGTAGACAGCGTGTACCCTTAACATTTTGTGAACGAAATACTGTCTAGTTAATTCAGTTATTTTTAGGACATTAGTTATTTTCACATTCATGACATTATTATAATCTCCGCTTTACTTATTTTCGTCTCACTTCGGCAATGTTAGGTCTCGCGTCAGTTACACGAAGTACGTAGGCGGAAGTAGACGCTGTCCATTCTGTGTATGATCCCTTTGATATCAGATAGAGCAACACTAACGCTATCTGTAGGTGCTGACTGTGGAACTAAGACTTTCCTATAGCGAGATTTCTCCGCCCAGTAGACAGACTTGCCAGCGTCTCTTCTTGCTCTCATTGGCTAGTATTTGGATCCCAGGTATAAAGGTGCTCTTATTGGCTATCATCTCAGACATGCTTTTAATGTAGTTAATTTGAATTTAATTTTTTATAAGACAGTCTAAAAATAAAATAATCATATTCAAATACGAAATATAGCAAACTTACACCTAATAAATGAATGACAGCATGAAAACCCTTCAAATACATGCACTTCCTTGCCCGCCATTATTAGTTAAGGTATTATAACCCCCACAACTACTGGCTTACATTCTGAATAATGAACTCCAGTGTGTGCATACGGAAACAACAAAATCGTTTAACTAGATGCCGTATGTTCCGTTAACGTCAGTTTCTACTGAACGCGCTATTAATGCCATGAAACGAATTAAAACCTATTTAAGGAAATCAGTGACCAACCAGAGACTTGAGGACGAGGGGTAATAGATATATTTGCTGAAATGAAGGACAGGCGGATTGAACTCATTTACAAGAATATTGTTTAAGGTGACTTGTACGAAAATCTATTTATTTCTTATTTCTCTTATTAAATCTACATAGCAATATATGACAACTCTCACTGCCCATTTAGTCTATATTTAAAAATAAAACGAGTGCGTGTAGGATTATAGGTTGTTATAGGATTTGTCTTAGTTTCAGTCATTAATATAATATTGAATGTAGATCTGTATGCGTCGAAAACAAAATTCCATATGTACACTAATTAAAATAATTAAACTAAAATTAAACATTAAAATGGTTTAAATATTTTTTTAAAAATCTGTCTGCCCCCTTACTTAGTTCACGCTTTGCCGCTGGTAGCACTGTGTTATTGGTGCATGAATGTGTGTGAAAACCTGAGTAAACGTGTCTGGTCACTTCCGTTCGTACGACAGATATTTTGTATAGAATTCGTAGAACTGAAACTTCAGATTCTTTCCCCGAAATATTCAACTGTTGTGTACCATTTTGCCCATCTCGGCAAGGTGGTTCGCAGCCAGAAAAGATACGACTCCATGAAATACCGTCTAGAAGGGAATTAAGAGAAAAGCGGCTGTCGGCTTTATCTAGTCAAGGACCTAATAAAGGAAGTAATTGGATATCCTTAGATTACTCCCGCATCTGTGCCTTTTCACCTTATTTCAGAAGGTGATGGAGCCTCCGCGGCTCAGGCGGCAGCGCGCCGACCTCTCACCGCTGGGTTCTGTAGTTCAAATCCCGGTCACTCCATTGAGATGTGTGCTGGACAAAGCGGAGGGGGGACAAGTTTTTCTTCGAATACTCCGGTTTTCCCTGTCATATTTTATTCCAGCAACACTCTCGAATATCATTTCATCTGTCATTCAATAATCATTGCCCCAGAGGAGTGCGACAGGCTTCGGCAGCCAGCACAATTCCTATCCTCGCCGCTAGATCGGGGCTTTATTCATTCCATTCCTGACCCGGTCAAATGACTGGAAACAGGCTGAGGATTTTTCCCAGAAGGTGATTAAAGCCGTGGAGGATAGTGGATTCCTTGTGATAAGTATTGTGACGGACAATCACATTTTGGACAGCCTCGGATATCCAAACGATAATATTCCAATCAAACTAGAAACAGGAAATCAGATCCTAATTTGCAGGTACTAGATTCGTGTTGTTGAAGAGAGGATGGAGTGTGACATTTGTGTCAGCAACATCTCACTGCCTAGACACCGCTAAATGGAACTGATTATGCATCAGGACACGGGAGGAGTTTGATACCCAAAACCTTGTTTTGTTGCTCTGGTGAAGCATCTGCAGGAGTTCGTTTAAGCTGCTGTGCTCTATTGTCGAAGTCCTTCGAACGTACGAGCGTAATATGAGGACTTGCGACGGCTTCCCTTTCAGAATACCGGGCGAGTTGGCCGTGCGGTTAAGAGCGTGCAGCTGTGAGCTTGCATCCGGGAGGTAGTGGGTTCGAATCCCACTGTCGGCAGCCCTGAAGATGGTTTTCTGTGGTTTCTCATTTTCACACCAGGCAAATGCTGGGGCTGTACCTTAATTAAGGCCACGGCCGCTTCCTTCCCATTCCTAGGCCTTTCCTATCCCATCGTCGCCATAAGACCTGTCTGTGTCGGTGCGACGTAAAACAAATAGCAAAAAACCTTTCCGAATGTGTTTTCTTACAGTGTAAGATCAAAGAACATCAGCAAACTGTTAGCGATATTATCCTAACCATGTTAAGACCTCTATTACGGTATTTGATATTGCGTTGGCAAGAACACAAAAAGTACGGTACCACTCCAAGCCTTAGTCCAGAAAAATTTTTAAATTGTGCATGAAGAGGCCAACTGCGACTTCATACAGGTAATGTTGCCGATATTTAATATTACTGATGTAATTTACCAGCTTCAGTGAAAATATGACCATACTGCATGGTGTTTTGTAGGCTGTCGTCATTAGAATAAGTTTAGAACATTGTGCGTCTATGTCTGCCATCTAGCGGAGAAATTTTGTCGCAGCGTAGTCGCAAAAAGGCTCGCATAGAGCAGGCAGTATAGGAGGATCGAGACGGCGGTGTGGGCAAACAAAGTAGTTCAGGCAATGGCCGCTTGGATCGCGTTTATGTTCTGTTGTTCTCATGTTCTGTCTATATCCGTCTATATCCTTATATTGAAGATTCATACAATAACGCAAAATTATACATTTTTATTATCATAATGCCCGGTGAGAGTAAGATAACTTTATAACACACTACACTTCATAGATTCCTTTAATTTTGCACTTGTTCATCGCAAAAGAATAAAGACTAGAGAAATAGGCCTAAATAGAAGTACTCACCCGATTTTTCCCTTTTTCTATAATTTCAAAACTTTTCTGCTCAGAGGCTTTCTCTTGAATTTGTTTAATAAATCACAGTCATTAATCACTTCCTATGCATTATTATCAAGAACGTATGTGATGTGTGCTTAATCACAGTCGCGCCACTGAAACGTCTCTTTAAACTTTGGAGCGGTGAGGACTTTCAGCTTTCGGACAAGATTACATTTTCTAAGATATCCTAACGCCCGCGTTGTAAATATTAATACATTTTTAAGAAGAAGACGAATATGCGCGGCACTTCGTCGGGGAGCAGAATTCCCCTCACAGTACTTACACTGTAATCTGATTCGACAAAGTGCAAGCTACATATTCTGGAGTTATCATTAGGAGCCCAAAGAGATCCTTTTCTGCTGCCCTGTCGAGAAATAGCAAGCCTCCATTTCTCCCGTAAACTCGGATATTTAGGTTAAAGAGGAAAATTTATATTTGTGTATATTTCTTCGCAGTATCAGGTGTGCAGTTAGGCACGCAACAATAAACCATCTTAACCTACAGAATGGAAAGGGAAACATGTCGGTAATTGGCCCCAGGGGCTCTGAACTTTGCAGCGTGGGTTGGCGACCACGGGTCCCTTAGCTGAGTTCTGGCATTTCTTCCCATTACTTGTGCTAGGCTTCTCACTTTCATCTCTCCTATCCGACCACCTTGGTCAATTCCAGTTCTTTTCCGACTCCGACGCTATTAGGTTTCCGAGGGTTAGGGAGTCTTTCGTTTTCACACCCTTCGTGGCCCTTGTCTTCTTTCGGCCGATACTTTCATTTTTCAAAGTGTCGGGTCCCTTCCAGTTTTCCTCTCTGATTAGTGTTATATAGAGGATGGTTGCCTAGTTGTACTTCATCTTAAAACAATAATCACCACCACCACCTTGACGGTAATTTAGGAGCACATAACTAAACAAATGTTAAATGCATCTCAGCAACAATCAATATATTGCAAATCGTGAGACCAAATAAATTGAAAAAACGACGAAACTCTTCATATTGCATGTTAGATAAGGCCTTACCTTATAAAATAAACTTGAATATGCTATTTCCTCTCATAAAATATGTTGCAGTAACACACGTAATCATAGAGTTCGCGCCAAACAACAGAACATAAACGCGAACCTAGCGGTGGAAAAGAGAAAAACTATTACATCGCTTTTCATTCCAGAAAATGGCTTTCTGTTCAGGCCTTCTAGTATCAAGTAGGCTTTGGCATGGCTAATACATCGCTTTATCACATTTCAGCACTTTCACACGTTTCCATCTTTGGTCCTCAATTGTGCAAATTTTATTTGGAAATGAAAATCCTCAAATTGTCTTCAGTCATTTGACCGGGTCAGGAATGGAATTAATGAAGACCCCACCTAGCGGCGAGGATAGAAATTGTACCGCCTATCGCCTGTCGCACTCCACTGGGGCAATGATTAATGACTGACAGATGAAATAAAATTATATTGGAGAGTGTTGTCGGAATGAAAGACGACAAGGAAAACCGGGGTACCCGAAGAAAAACCTTTTCCGCCTCCACTTTGTCCAGCACAAAACTCACAAGGGGTGACCGGGATTTGAACCACGGAACAAAGCGGTGAGAAGCCGGCGCGCTGCCGCCTGAGCCACGGAGGCTCCTTTAATTTTGTTTGAATTTTTAAATAATATTGTGTATCTGATTGATGTTAATTAATTATTACTGATGCCTGGGGTGGAAACATTATGTGTTTATAGTATTCGTTCTTCTGAGAGCCTTATGGCGCTTTATTATTAAAGGTACCAAACGTTTATCAAACTAGGTTAAGCTGATGATGAATATAAAGGTGTTAAATTACACTTGTCTAAAATAAGCAGTTATTATTTTAATCTCGGGTACTGTAGGAGTGGGTTACCAGGCAGTCTATATTGTTTGGCAGTATAACCTTTCAATGGTCACTAGGTCGAGTATGAAGGAGCCATTGAAAGTGGCATCAAGTTTACAAGAGCAACGAATGGTAACGAGTGAATCTAAGGAGTAAAAAAAAATGACAAGAGATTTAAATAACAGACGAAATAGTACAAGAGAAAACCACTTTCAGAAGATGATACAAAATGTCAAGGGTTTTCGGGAGAAGGAGAAAGAGAGTCCATGAAGAGTTACCATTATTATTTTCTTGAAATGTTTATAAGAATTTAAATTTTAGCGTTTTACAGTATTTAACAATTATTTACCCTTCGCTGACGATATATCATTTTTCTTTTTGACGTATAGAAACTGTCTTAGAACAAATCAACTTCTGAAAAAAATATCAGGAAAAGTTGTACCTCAGATAACTTTTGAGAAGACTAAATTCATGACCAATATTAGAGATTCATCCACAACACTAACAACAGAGTACGGAAATATCTTGCAACAAGGTTTAAAAAAAATCTGAGTACTTAGGTGGCATATTTCAGATTAATGGACTCGATAAGTAAGCAAACAGATCAAGAAAACTGGAACTATCGTAGAACTGACTAAAGACACCCACATGGTCGTTTGACGAGAAACCGTGTGAATTCGGGGCAAGGGCTGCTGCGCATGCGCCAATCTCAAGTCTCAAGTCTTGACAATAAACATCGGTTCAGTCCGCGGTGATTCTTGTGAACTAAGGTGAAGTTTCAAACTGGTAGTGCAATTACGCTTTAGTTACACATTCACTGTAAGTACTGCGTAATGAACACGCATCAAAGAGCTCGCACTGTTTATCACGATTAATGTTCGTTGCTTAGTGCCGTACCTACAAGCTGCCACGACTTCTAGTGAGACGCAGAGAGTAGGGAGAATCTCTCAAGCAAAACTAAAATCAAACAGTACAACTCAGTAACCAAACCAGAGAGTCTGCATGCCACAGAATGCATGTTCTCTATGAAAACTGCTGAAATAGAAGATGTAGAGGAAAAGGTACGAAAAAAGTTCGCAAAATCTGGGGACCATTGAAAACGGAGGAAGGAGAGTTTAGACAAAGGATGAATAAAGAACTATACAAGGACGAAGGAAATGAAAGGTTGTCAGGCAAGATCAGAAAGAGGAGAATTACATTTTTTCGCACACAATGAGGATGAGTAAGAGCACATGGGTAAAACGAGAGTTTAACCATGTTTACGAGATCTGGTCAGCAGAATTAACCAGGCAAAGACAGCCTTGAATAAAAAGAGAAAGCTCTTCACATCTAAAAATATCAGCTTAAAACTGAGGAAACAGTTAATTAAGACATACGGAGCGTATTTCTCTATGGAAGCTAGACCTGGACACTAAAGGTGGCAGAGAGGAAGACAGTAGAAACCATTGAGCAATGATGCTATAGAATATACACTGACTGACAGAGCAAATGCAACACCAAGAAGGAGTGGTCAGAACTTTATGCCAATTGCAGGGTAGACTGACGTCACTGAGGTATGCTCATGATGTGAAATGCGCCGCTGTGCTGCGCACGTAGCGAACGATAAATGGGACACGGCGTTGGCGAATGGCCCACTTCGTACCGTGATTTCTCAGCCGACAGTCATTGTAGAACGTGTTGTCGTGTGCCACAGGACACGTGTATAGCTAAGAATGCCAGGCCGCCGTCAACGGAGGCATTTCCAGCAGACAGACGACTTTACGAGGGGTATGGTGATCGGGCTGAGAAGGGCAGGTTGGTCGCTTCGTCAAATCGCAGCCGATACCCATAGGGATGTGTCCACGGTGCAGCGCCTGTGGCGAAGATGGTTGGCGCAGGGACATGTGGCATGTGCGAGGGGTCCAGGCGCAGCCCGAGTGACGTCAGCACGCGAGGATCGGCGCATCCGCCGCCAAGCGGTGGCAGCCCCGCACGCCACGTCAACCGCCATTCTTCAGCATGTGCAAGACACCCTGGCTGTTCCAATATCGACCAGAACAATTTCCCGTCGATTGGTTGAAGGAGGCCTGCACTCCCGGCGTCCGCTCAGAAGGCTACCATTGATTCCACAGCATAGACGTGCACGCCTGGCATGGTGCCGGGCTAGAGCGACTTGGATGAGGGAATGGCGGAACGTCGTGTTCTCCGATGAGTCACGCTTCTGTTCTGTCAGTGATAGTCACCGCAGACGAGTGTGGCGTCGGCGTGGAGAAAGGTCAAATCCGGCAGTAACTGTGGAGCGCCCTACCGCTAGACAACGCGGCATCATGGTTTGGGGCGCTATTGCGTATGATTCCACGTCACCTCTAGTGCGTATTCAAGGCACGTTAAATGCCCACCGCTACGTGCAGCATGTGCTGCGGCCGGTGGCACTCCCGTACCTTCAGGGGCTGCCCAATGCTCTGTTTCAGCAGGATAATGCCCGCCCACACACTGCTCGCATCTCCCAACAGGCTCTACGAGGTGTACAGATGCTTCCGTGGCCAGCGTACTCTCCGGATCTCTCACCAATCGAACACGTGTGGGATCTCATTGGACGCCGTTTGCAAACTCTGCCCCAGCCTCGTACGGACGACCAACTGTGGCAAATGGTTGACAGAGAATGGAGAACCATCCCTCAGGACACCATCCGCACTCTTATTGACTCTGTACCTCGACGTGTTTCGGCGTGCATCGCCGCTCGCGGTGGTCCTACATCCTACTGAGTCGATGCCGTGCGCATTGTGTAACCTGCATATCGGTTTGAAATAAACATCAATTATTCGTCCGTGCCGTCTCTGTTTTTTCCCCAACTTTCATCCCTTTCGAACCACTCCTTCTTGGTGTTGCATTTGCTCTGTCAGTCAGTGTAATACTCCCATCCCCTAGCTATTGATCCCCTGAAACTGGAGAGAAAGAGAGAGGGCACTCTTTTATTGCAATTCATTAAAGTTTGATACATCCATTGTAGTTTCCTCTTATAACTATTTGACTATTACCACACTAAATATAATTTATTTTGTCTTAGACGTTAACAATGATTGTCTAGGACAACATGTATCTTCCCTTTCCTCAGCTTATTGAGGCTAGTTAAAAAAGATATGATAGAGACTGGAATAACAGAAGAGAGAACAACTTTCAGAAGATTGTTACAAAATTCTAAGGGCTTGCGGGAGAAGGAGGTGAGCAAAGGTAACGTCTGGACACAAGACAGGAGAAAACAGCGAAGTGAAAGGATGTAAACCTATTGGAAGTTGAGGAAATAAGGGTCAGGATGAATGCACAGGGTTACTTTCCATGGCCCTTAAATGGGCAAAATCGAAAACAACTGCAGTTTCTACTTGTACAAAACGCTGCACATATTGACTTGGCAGCCTCTTTAGAGTTACATTTGCGATATATAAATTTTACAAGCGGCCGTTACGAACTTTAAAAGCTAATGGGCACTGTTTCTGTATCCATTTATCGTTATCTAGATGTTGAGAGTGGGGTGTATTATGCATCTTGTAAGTGTTCAAACACATGAATGAATGGTGCTGTAATTGCGTTCCATGTTATGGAAGTAGCTATTAAAGGACAAAACGTTCTTTTGAGCCGTTTCTGTAATATACTGAGCTATCACGAGCAAGCCATTCCACTGGAACCGACCACAGTCAATGTATGAGTACGTATACTTTATAATTAAAGGGAGGTGGAATGCTGTATATTATATTACCAATGTTAGAATTGCTAAATTTATGTCAAAATAATTCTGAATCTGTGCTGGAAGTCAAAAGATAACACGATACAACAAAAACATTCTTAATAGGATTCAAAATCCCCTTCAATTTTACTTCGAAGTGAGAAACTTACTTTATGTCCGACTCCTTGGATGAATGATGAACTTTAGGCCTTCGGTTCAGAGGGTCCCGGGTTCGATTCAGCCCGGGTCTGGTACTTTAATCGTATCTGATTATTTCTTCTGGCTCGGGCACTGGGTGTTTTTTCCAACACTTTCCCCTCCTATTCAGACAACACAATACACTGCCAATAACCATAGAAACACGTAATAGTGACAACTTCCCTCCACATAAATTTGGCGTCAGGAAGGGCATCTGGACGTAAAACACGGTCAAATCCACCTATCTGTGACACAGTTCGCACCCACGACCCCAGAAGTGTAGGGAAAGTGATAGTAAAATAATAATAATAATAAGAAAATCAATCGTGTGAAGATAAAATACCGCTGAAAGCAAAATTGACCATGCTTCATACCTACTTCATTCCAGTTCTCATCTATGGACTCGAAACATAAATACCCCTGTGGGTGGGGGCGGTAGAATAACATCCACGGTATCCCCTGCCTGTCGTAAGAGGCGACTAAGGGAGGCCTCAGGGGCTCTGAACTTTGGAGCGTGGATTGGCGACCACGGGGCCCTTAGCTGAGTCCTGGCATTGCTTCCACTTACTTGGGCCTGGCTCTTCACTTTCATCTATCCTATCTGACCTTCCTTGGTCAACTCTTGTTCTTTTCCGACCACGACGCTATTAGGTTTGCGAGGGCTAGGGAGTCTTTCATTTTCACGCCCTTCGTGGCCCTTGTCTTCCTTTTGGCGATACCTTCATTTTTTGAAGTGTCGGATCACTTCCATTTTTTCTCTCTGATTAGTGTTATATAGATGATGGTTGCCCAGCTGTAATTCCACTTAAAACAATAACCACCACCACCACCATCACCACATCGAAACATAAATAATATTTAAGTCCAGTCAACAGATGTCAGTAGGTAAGAAATTCAACAGAATCGAATGTCAGATTGGTGATACAAAGCTAGAACAGGTCGATAATTTCAAGTATTTAGGTTGTGTGTTCTCCCAGGATGGTAATATAGTAAGAGAGATTGAATCAAGGTGTAGTAAAGCAAATGCAGTGAGTTCGCAGTTGCGATCAGCAGTATTCTGTAAGAAGGAAGTCAGCTCCCAGACGAAACTGTCTTTACATCGGTCTGTTTTCAGACTTGCTTTACGGGAGCGAAAGCTGGGTGGACTCAGGATATCTTATTCATAAGTTAGAAGTAACAGACATGAAAGTAGCGAGAATGATTGCTGGTAAAAACAGGTGGGAACAATGGCAGGAGGGTACTCGGAATGAGGAGATAAAGGCTAATTTAGGAATGAACTCTATGGGTGAAGCTGTACGCATAAACCGGCTTCGGTGGTGGGGTCATGTGCGGCGAATGGAGGAGGATAGGTTATCTAGGAGAATAGATGACTCTGTTATGGAGGGTAAGAGAAGTAGAGGGAGACCAAGACGACGATGGTTAGACTCGGTTTCTAACGATTTAAAGATAAGAGGTAGAACTAAATGAGGCCACAACACTAGTTGCAAATCGAGGATTGTGGCGACGTTTAGTAAATTCACAGAGGCTTGCAGACTTATCGCTGAAAGGCATAACAGCCTATAATGATAATGTATGTATGTATGTATGTATGTATGTATGTATGTATGTATGTATGTATGTATGTTTGTAACAGAAATGAAATGAATCAGAACAATGAGCCAAATGCCCGGGAAAGATAAGATTAGAAATAAAGCTAACAGGAAAAAGGCTGCATCAAAATACTGAGCTTTTAGGAAGACGCAGGCTACAACAGTTTGAGAACGTAATGGAGATGGACAGAAGGAGAACAGGAAGGAATTACTCTGACAGAGAAGTGAGAGGGAAGAAACCCATAGGGAGGGCAAAGAATGGATGGATAGACACAGTGAAATTAGAGGTCAGCAGGAGGAATGTCAAGTGGGAGGACACAGAGGAACAGAAACTTTATTCTGATAGCAAGAGGCGGCGAGCACTTGTACACGACATCCGGGAAAATGGAGCTGGAAATTATGATGAAGGTAGTGGTGGTGGTGGTGGTGGTGGTGGTGGTGGTGGTTGTGGTAATTTCTTGGGGCAAAGGTGGCCGCGTATGGAATTAACCACTCTTTTTTAGAGCCGGTGTTGTGGATGGTGCGAGCTTTTAATATCCATTTCTTCTTAACAGCAGAACTGCCAAACGTCACGCTTGCGACGCAGTATTATGTCCGTAGAATGCCAACGTCGCATGCGCATACTTCATACACTTCTTGTTTTACGTCACACCGACACAGATAGGTCTTATGGCGATGATAGGATAGGAAAGGCCTAGGAGTGGGAAGGAAGTGGCCGTCGCTTTAATTAAGGTACAGCCCCAGCAGTTTCCTAGTGTGAAAATTGGAAACCACGGAAAACCATCTCCAGGGATGCCCACAGTGGGATTCGCACACACTATCTCCCGGATGCAAGCTCACAGCCTCGCTCTCCTAACCGCACGGCCAACTCGCCCGGGCTTAATCAGCTATAACATCATTTATCTTTCACTTACGCTATTATAACAAGTAAGATATTTAAGACAAAGCTTCAAGTCTTTCATCACACATTCCTCATTAGCCGCAAGTGACTCATTCAAGATCAGGAGGCTTGAAGCCAGCTGACCTTTCCTAATCCCCCTGAAGTCTCAGTCACTATACAACTGCGTGCTCGTTCGCTGTTGCTGTTGCTTTCTCTGAATACCTTTCGTTATCCTTCCACCGATTACTGAGTTTATTTTCATACTGTTTCTTTTGAAGTGTAACTGTGAGGTGCAGCCTGGCAGGAAGAGAAAACTCTCCGAAATTGACTGGTGGAACGATGTGCAGCTCAGAACGTTAAATTCTTTTGTGTTTTTGTTTCTGTCTTCACCTTGAGAACTTAATAACTTTAAAATCTAGAAGAAATATTGCGTGTTTTGTATGTAGTGATTTTTAAAAATGAGTGTTTTATTATTAATGGTGAACTTGAAAGTATGAAAAACAAAAAACTTAGTTTCCAAAATTTCGATCACCGGGCGAGTTGGCCGTGTGGTTAGGAGCGCGCAGCTCTGAGCTCGCATCCGGGAGATAGTGGGTTCGAGCCCCACTGTCGGCAGCCCTGAAGATGGTTTTCCGTGGTTTCCCATTTTTACACCAGGCATATTCTGAGGATGTACCTTAATTAAGGCCACGGCCGCTTCCTTCCCATTCCTAGGCCTTTCCTGTCCCATTGTCGCCATAAGACTTATTTGTGTCGGTGCGACGTAAAGCATGTAGCAAAAAAAAAAAAATGATCGCCTGGTATCTACTAGACAAGTAAATAAATTATCCAATACCAAGATTAGCATTTATGTATTATATAAAATAAGAGTTTACCGGGCGAGTCGGCCGTGCTGTTAGAGGCGCGCAGCTGTAAATTTGCATCCGGGTGATAGTGGGTTCAAACCCCATTGTTGGCAGCTCTGAAGATGGTTTTCCGTGGTTTCCCATTTTTACACCAGGCATATTCTGGGGATGTACCTTAATTAAGGCCACGGCCGCTTCCTTCCCATTCCTAGGCCTTTCCTGTCCCATTGTCGCCATAAGACTTATGAACTTTAAATTTTTCATCATGTCTGTCTGTCTGTCTGTCTGTCTGTCTGTCTGTCTGTCTGTCTGTCTGTCTGTCTGTCTGTCTGTCTGTCTGTCTGTCTGTCTGTCTGTCTGTCTGTCTGTCTGTCTGTCTGTCTGGGCATCACGATTAAATGGCTGAAGAGATTTTAATGAAAATCGGTATGTAAAGTCGGGGAATGGTGGGCTACAGAGGAGAATATAAATAATTGTATTCACGCTGCGGAAAATCGTAGTTTAGGGGAAGGACTAACATTTAATTTTCAAATATTCGTGTTATTAATGGTCCTACCGATAAATACTATATAACTAAATTTATATAGAAGTACACTTTCGAACATTTATGTCTTATACCTTTCTGTTTACCGTACCGGCCATCATAATACAGGGTCTTTCATAAAGAATGAACCTATTTCGAAGGCTTATTGTGCCGTACTCAATCCACACACCGGAACGAGTTGCATATCGTTACAAAGGGCGTGGCCTCACATTTCTATTAGTAGTCAGTAGTGTGCTCCGCGTCTTCCTCCCCTTCCGTCCTCGCTACTCCTACTCAACTCCATTCAACACTGCTACGGATCGTGCTCTACTCGCATGGCCTCCCAGATCCCCAGAACTCACTCCTTGTGACTTCTTCTTGTGGGGATACGTCAAGGACAATATGTTCCGCCACTACCCATTACACTGGATGACCTTCAAGAGCGGGGTGAGATCTACTCAGTGGAATTGTCCTATCGCTGTGCTGCTGCTGGTGGTCATATTGAACACTTGTACAGTAGGACTAAACTTGAACATCAGTCAAGCACATGTGTCTTAGGTTTAATCTTGTACTACTGGCTGTTGGGAAAATATAGCTTGATGAAATCAGTTTATTCTGTATGAAAGACCCTGTAAAATAATGAATTCAGTCTTTGTTGCTTAGTCCATATCAACGCCAAGCATTTTTAATATGGAAATATTGTTTAGTCGTGTTAACTGCTGAGGCGATGGTTTTTATCATGATTGTCTAAATATGTAAAACTGCATAGTCATCAGACCATAACAACAAAGAAGAATGTGAAGATGATTATACGATACCTGTATCAGAAAAAATCGTAATGGAACGATCGCTTGAAGGGTAAGACAAGGGGGAGTCATGGAAAAGGAAGGACTGCCTTTACATTAGATGCTCTAATATCACAGAGCCGGAAGAAAACTAAATGTGAATAGAGATGGTCGATAAATCACAGCCTGATACTTTGTCACCAATATATCAGATACGCTGTCACGGAAGTATCTGTGACAAAATATCGTTTAAGTTGCGTACTTGGATCACCCTCATTGGGCTCCGCTGTACGTATTGTAGCTCGAGTTCAATATCCGTTTTTCATTTACCAGTTACATTATCATAGAGTATTCATGAGCACAATAGAGAGAATTCCTGTCCAGCAACTCTGTTTGTCAGTAGCCAGCTCATGTTTCATACGTAGCTCGAATCCTCACCAGGCAAATGAGGCATGTTTGATTACATATATTTTTTCGAGAAGTATTTGTCCGATTTTCAAAATAATCACGCTGCTGAATTTGTAGTGCTTATAGATTTAAGGCTATATGTACAAAAGAGTGTGGTATCGTTTAAGAAAAGCGAAGTTAGTACCATGATCCCAGAAAATATTAACGGCATGATACAGTACTTACTTTAAGTCCCATTTTTAGCCCTTTGGTACCACTACTGAAAGTAGAAACAAAATTTCAATACCTTTAACAGTTCAGGAGTTATTTGAGGTGGACAACTTTGCTGAATAGCTCTGCATATGGGAGTAATCTTTGTATTACGTTCATAAATTTATTATTTTTATTTTTGTATATTTTTAAGCCTACATTAAGTACTGTAAATAATTGGTATTCCGGAGACACGACACTGGTAATCACATTCAGCTTGTTAATTTACTGCGCGTCGTGTTAATAACCATTTCCCTATGCATTATTCAAACTTCGAATTATAAGAGTGAATAGACTATTAGTTTTCCCACTTCTAATGTCCCGAATCTTCCGAAAAATACTACCCGGTATTGTCATCATATCAACTAGAAGTATTAACACACTGGCCACCCGCGACCAAAGAGTGACCGTGACCATAATCACATGCTCGTGCTTCCTGTGACTGAATCACTGATAAAAGTCACATAAATTTTTGTGTCACAGATACGGGTGACACTCATATTCCGCGTGGAGAGCCGACTATCCTTATTACAGTTTGTTTAGTACTTATAACTTTGTATTAGATTTGATTTGTTCATTACCAACATCACAGAGTCTAAGTATGAGGATAACTCTGTGTAGACTCTTTGGAAATAAATAAATAAATAAATAAATAAATAAATAAATAAATAAATAAATAAATAAATAAATAAATAAATAAATAAATAAATAAATAAATAAATAAATAAATAAATATCTATATCTATCTAGGTATTCTGCCTTATGGCAGGTCTTGTCGTGGGATGAACCTCTTCCACTGTTGCCTGTCCTGCGCCAAGTTTTTCATGTCCGAATATTTATTTCCTTGGATATTGTCCGACATTTGATATTTTTTCCTTCCTCTTCCTCGTTTGCCTTTCACCATTCCTTCTATTCCTTCTTTCAGTAAACAGTCCCTCCTCAAACAATGTCCGATCCAGTTCATTTTTCTCCTTCTAATGGTTTGTAACATACTTCGTTCTTCTCCAACTCTTCGTAATACCTCCTCATTCCTTACCCGGTCTTCCCATTTCACTTGTTCTATTCTCCTCCATACCCACATCTCTAGTGCCTCCAATCTTCTCTCATCTTTCTTTTCTCAATGTCCAAGTCTCTGCGCCATACAGCGCTATGCTCCAAATGTAACACTTAGCAAGTCTTTTCCTCAAATCTTTGTTTAGTGGTCCACAAAATAATTTTGATTTTTTCCTAAAGCCTTCTTTTGCTATGGCAATTCTTTTCTTAATTTCTGTTGTGCAATACGTATCATCTCTGATCATACTTCCCAAATACTTGAAGTTACTGACTTCCTATATTTCTTCTCCTCCTATACTAATATGACAACTTCTACCTTTTCCTCCAATTATCATACTTTTGGTCTTCTTCTTATTAATTCTCATTCCATATTCTTCTAGTTTCATGTTGAGTTTATCTAACATTTGTATCATTTCACGTTCGCTTTCTCCCATCACAACCATATCATCTGCAAATCTTATACATTCTACTCTCCTACCTCCAACACAAACTCCACTATTTCCATTAAAACTTTCATTGATTATTTCTTCGAGATAGATGTTGAACAGTGTCGGTGATAAAGAGCAGCCCTGTCTTACACCTCTTCCTAATTCAATTTCTTCACTCACCTCATCTCCTATTCTCACTCTCTTCTGAAATATCGGTTAAGCTCATCTCTTAATGTGAAGGTCTACAATATCGAAAGCTCATAAAACTCATCAACAATAACATTATTGGCCATTGTTGCGATGTGATTTGTTTCTTCTGCTACTACTCATCTCCGATAGGTGGTATTACTGCTGTGTCCCAAGTAAAACAACATGCCTGAGTATTTTCTGAAAGTAGCTGGGTAGTTGGACAACTTTGCGCAGTCTATATGACGAGTACTGCGTCTGGTGTTAAATAAAGTTTTCTCAGTAATATGAAGTGGTGCATGTCTAACTTTTCCCTCTCTAAGCATGATTAAATTTGTTTAAAATATAAATGTGTAATGTTCAGTACTTCTAGGGTTAATGATATGTATGGAGAGACTTCACCTTCTGCTTGCAAACAACGAAGCGAAATAATATCGGCAAACGTGCGTTGCATTATAATGTAGTAACAGCTTCAGTGAAGCACACGTTCTAGTTCGGTTCGTCCATAAGATGAAAGGGATGAAAATATAAGTACCCTCGGGACTCGAACGGGAACATACCACTGTCGGCATGGATGCACTATCGAATTCCAATACTGCGCTCAACTCAGGGGGAAATTGCAGAACTAACTCTTCTATTGCTGAAATGTGCAGCGATATCCACACGAACGAGCAAGATAGTATGATTACACGTTTTGAAATTCCAATCTAAACCAGATCACAACTAAGCAGGAAATTTGGAAGAACAAAAAATTCCAACCCCTGTATCTTTGCTATATATGATATCCACTATATTCATTTTTCATGAAAGGAAGCCAATGCAATTTGTTCCTTCTTAGAAGGAAAAATAGAACGAACATTGCAGTCATCAGCCACTTGCATTGACACTTCCTAATATCAACTAGGGGACCCGTGCTGCACTGCAGAATTCGTTATAAATAAGTCAGTAACTCGTCTTGATTTTCCTCTCGTAGTCACATTGTTTTGCCTACCCTTTTCAAAAGCTTTATCAACATCTAATAAGAATAGCGTTTTGGCATGCCGCACTTCGTAAGCAGAATTCAACCATTTTGACGTCATCATGACGTCTGTTTGGTAAACATACATCCATATAACAACCGTCCATAGTCCGTGGTAGAGGCGGCAAACTATCGATAGTAATCGCCATCGATATTTTCCGATATTATGAGCTCTACTATTGATAGTAATCGATAGTTTTTAAAACGTGGAACGAATCATATCATTATGCCCCAAAGTAGAATATTTATTGAACACAATCCACAAAAAATCAGTAGAAAGGACAACTATTTCATGTTATGTAATTTCTGAAATTCAAATCGGAATCACTCATAAATCTCTTCACTGGCACGTCCGAGACATTCTCGAGCTGCACGCGCTTGTCCATAACGTGACCGCCCGAGACATTCTCGAGCTGCACGCGCTTGTCCATAACGTGACCGCCCGAGACATTCTCGAGCTGCACGCGCTTGTCCATAACGTGACCGTCCGAGACATTCTCGAGCTGCACGCGCTTGTCCATAACGTGACCGCCCGAGACATTCTCGAGCTGCACGCGCTTGTCCATAACGTGACCGCCCGAGACATTCTCGAGCTGCACGCGCTTGTCCATAACGTGACCGCCCGAGACATTCTCGAGCTGCACGCGCTTGTCCATAACGTGACCGTCCGAGACATTCTCGAGCTGCACGCGCTTGTCCATAACGTGACCGCCCGAGACATTCTCGAGCTGCACGCGCTTGTCCATAACGTGACCGCCCGAGACATTCTCGAGCTGCACGCGCTTGTCCATAACGTGACCGCCCGAGACATTCTCGAGCTGCACGCGCTTGTCCATAACGTGACCGTCCGAGACATTCTCGAGCTGCACGCGCTTGTCCATAACGTGACCGCCCGAGACATTCTCGAGCTGCACGCGCTTGTCCATAACGTGACCGCCCGAGACATTCTCGAGCTGCACGCGCTTGTCCATAACGTGACCGTCCGAGACATTCTCGAGCTGCACGCGCTTGTCCATAACGTGACCGTCCGAGACATTCTCGAGCTGCACGCGCTTGTCCATAACGTGACCGCCCGAGACATTCTCGGGCTGCACGCGCTTGTCCATAACGTGACCGCCCGAGACATTCTCGAGCTGCAGTGTTCATTTTGCGATCGCCCGACATTTCCTCGGGTATTGTATTATCTTTGGAAAAATGTTTTACAGCGTTCTCAACAGATGGCAGAAGAGTTTTCAGTTGCTTTCATGAAGTCCTTGACCTAAAATGTTCCGTATCTTCTCTCGCATACATACAGATTCTGACAACATATAATTCTCTTTTTTTGTCCCGTATTGGCATCAACTCAATTAATTCCACCTTCCAAAATGCTAATAGTCTTTCTGCGGGCACTGAAGTCGCAGGTACGCAGAGATACTTAAATGCACACCTCACCAGTTAACTGCAAACAGCTGTACCATTTCTGTTAGCGCTAAAAATAAGCCAATGAGGGAAAAAACTATCGTTGACTATCGATAATAGGCAACTTACTATCGATGTATGACGATAGTGGTCGCTATCGATAGTTTTCCGCCTCTAGTCCGTGGATATTGAGGGTTCGTAGGTGTTGTGAATATGCCTCGGCCAGAGTCAGCGGTGATACATGAGTTTCCACTCAAAGCATGGACATTCGGTCAGCATCGATGAAATTCTATTTATATTTAACGCAAGGCCCTTATTATCGTGACAAGTAATCGTTCAACTAACTATGTAAGGCTCAAATATTTCTTAATTAAATAAAGAAAGATTTCAATATGTTACTTTCTTGGAAGGATCTAACCAATTTAATGAAATCATAACAACTAAACTAAATGACAATAATATTTGCATCGCAGTGTGATTGGAAAATATTAACATAAAATGAAATCAAATTCTTTGTTGGCTAATATCATTACAATTCATCGTCATTAAAATTTAATTTAAAACTGAACATCCTATTGTGATGAAATCAAACATGGAACTTGCTGAAGGCTTAGTGTCACTCATAAAATTATTCCATTATGATTAATTGTCCGCCCGTTATAGAAAATAAAATGAAAATCATAAATGTCTCTCTTATTTTTATCGTTCATTGATCCAAGATTTCATATTTCAATACCCTACCATTCATATCGTTCTTCTCACAGATCGCCTAAGTGTTTATCAACTTGAGTTTCCTAATAATGACCTGTCATCAGCGTGGCCATCCTTAAATAAGCGATCATACAATATTTAAAGACACTGTAACTGGATTTAGCAATAATTCAATCGAATAAGAACAGCATTTCCCAGGTACTCACATCCGCTACCTAAAATGAACAATATCTAGCTAATACTATCATAATCATCAAGATCTAGAAATGATTAACAGCATCTGGTCTCGCCATCTACACTGATCCATGCTACAAGCGACTACACAAATGAACACAACCATTTTGACGTCATCATGCCGTCTGTTTGGTATAAATACATCCATATTACAACCGTCCATAGTCCGTGGATATTGAGGGTTCGTAGATGTTGTGAATATGCCCCGCCCAGAGTCAACGGTGATACATGAGTTTCCACTCAAGGCATGGACATTCGGTGAGCAAGTGATAATAACTTGCTTAATATTACATACCACAACATCCATGTTAGTATTATTTAATGTCGAGGACCTCTTATCGGTGAAATGCCCTGGACCCCACACTACCTCAGATTGCAACCTCCTAGAGATTTTCAAATTTACCTGCGTTAACTGTGGTGCAAACCATACAGCGAATTACAACGGATGCCCAAATATCAAGAGCGCCAAGCGTCTACCTAAAACCAAACCATCAAGAAATACATAATCCTCAACTTTCCAACTAACTGAAAAAGAATTTCTCTCTCTACCAACTCCGCTGAAAACATTCTTTCAATCCTGAAACTCAATCGAACACTACTAATAAACATGTTCTCTCAAATGCCACTCCTAAATCAACAAACACTTCTAACCAATTATCTGCTCTTCCCAATCGAAAACAAGGTACTTCCTCTAATACTCATATTAATTTGCCCGCAACCGGGAAGCAGCTGAAAAGTATCTTTACTATACCACCTTTCCAAAAATATCATTTACTTGTGTCACATATCCAGTCATCCCGAATACTAGAACGCATCAATACCATGCTACTAGACACTATCTATCCACCAAAAACCCTTGAAGCTGTAGTCTATCTTTTCAATCTTCCCATCTTCTAACTTCATTCTACCTTCATCCAATCACAAATATTCTCCCCCTTAGACATAGGCCACCTGCATTCAGGTTGCCTAGTTCCCACTGCAGAAATATTCTCCCCCTTAGAAATAGGCCAGCTGCATTCAGATTGCCTAGTTCCCCCTGCAGAAATATTCTCCCCCTTAAACATAGGCCACCTGCATCTAGGATGCCAAGTTCCCCCTGCAGAAATATTCTCCCCCTTAGACATACGCCACCTGCATCCTGGTTGCCTAGTTCCCCTGAAGAAATATTCTCCCCCTTAGAAATAGGCCACCTGTATTCAGATTGCCTAGTTCCCCCTGCAGAAATATTCTTCCCCTTAGACAGGCCACCTGCATTAAGATTGCCTAGTTCCCCCTGCAGAAATATTCTCCCCCTTAGTCATAGGCCACCTGCATTCACTTGCCTAGTTCCCCCTGCAGAAATATTCTCCCCCTTAGACATAGGCCACCTGCATTTAAGTTGCCTAGTTCCCCCTGCAAGAATATTCTCCCCCTTAGACATAGGCCACCTGCATTCAGGTTGCCTAGTCCCCCCCTGCAGAAATATTCTCCCCCTTAGGCATAGGCCACCTGCATCCTTGTTGCCAAGTCCCCCCTGCAGTGGCCAGGTCAGGGACTTTTACTTCGACCTGCGGGCTGATTCGAGGTCCACTCATCCTACGTGATATGAATTGAGGAGCTATCTGACGGTGAGATGGCGGCCCCCGTCTAGAAAGCCCAGAATAACGGCAGAGAGGATTCGTCGTGTTGACCACGCGACACCTCGTAATCTGCAGACCTTCGGGCTGAGCAGCGGTCGCTTGGTAGGCCAAGGCCCTTCAAGGGCTGTAGTTCCATGGGGTTTGGTTTGTCATTATATTAAGAAAATTCAAATGCATTCAGAGAAAGTAAAAAAGATTCATGGGGGAAATGAAGCAGGCATAGATCTTGACTACCCAATCTACTGTGGCCTGCGTAAAATACCTCATAAGTATACATTTGCATTATGCATTGACGAGGAACATAACAAGCGATGACATAGAGCTCTTCTTCAGCTACCTAAGACGCCAAGCGGAATACAATGACATGGTTCGTGTGGCGAAAGAACAAACAGACTATAAAGACTGTTTAGAACATATCTCTTCTCCAGCTACTCAAAGTCCAACGTTGTGTCTTATTCATTTTCAAGATAGAGGAGCCCTCAGATACCGAAAATCATCGCCTGTGGCACTTCAGCAGTGAACGACGGAATTTGTCATCTCCGCTACGCAGTACTTGTCCCGAAAAGAGTTACTAAAAAGTGTACGTTTTTTTCGAAAGACATTTTCAACAGTGAAATTAAGTATAGAAAGTGTAAACACGACAAACCACCTCTTTATCTACTATGAACATTTCTGAGACCTCTATTAGACAACATTGCTTTGAGCCACACAAGTAGAAGAGGGAAAGTCTTGAAACTTGATAAGAAGCCCCTCAGCAGGAAAGTTTTAAAACTTCAATGACATATCCAAGCCAATGCAGCACCGCTCTATAAATAAAGTACTATCAATACTCACAAAAACATTCAGCTCTTTTTATTTAGGATATCATTTACTTATTGACATATACGGCCATGCGAATATCAGGGGGCAAGAACGTGATCCTAGCAGCTGAATGGTGAACTAGGATGCTACCCGTTTCCATAAGTGTATTTCAAGGCCTTGTATTATAGCGTAGGCAACGAGACATATTCTCCCCCTTAGTGCTGATCGCCTGTGTTCCCCCTGCCACTGCCTTCGTGATGTCCAGGCCGTACTGTAACGAGCGCGGGAAAGGAATCAGCTGATCGTTAGGGGGGAAGTTTAGCACGTGAGTTAGTAGCGTTAAGCATAGATTTTCGCAGTTTTATTGAAATTTTTAACGATGGGCGCATGTTCACTCAGATATATGTGAGAATGAGTCGTCATCGACTGCATTATTAAGTGGAAAGTCCTTAATTAGTGAAGAAAACTTAGTGAGAGCGTGTAGTTGTGTGAAGCTATAGGTTAAGAAAATCGTTCTTCAGTGTTTTAATTTTGTAGTTTATTTGTGTAAAGTTATATTTATAGTGTAAAATCAATTGAGTTAGTGCATTCTGTGTTTTATTATTAACCACGAATTGTATATACTTGAATTAAGATGATCAGTGAGGGAAATCACCTTGCTGTGTGGCTGCAAAGCCAGTTATAAACAAGGAGAGTACACTCCGGTATTTGTGTTTCCTTCTGATGAAGAACGAGTTAAGTTATGGAAGAAGGCTATTCCCAGGGAGAATTTAATAGTTAATCACAACATAGTTGTGTGTATCAAGCACTTTCCTGAAAATCACATCCTGAGAGAAATAAGAGTGTCTCGTCCAGATGGTGAGTTAAATTTTTGTATTATGTCATAAACATGGGTAACATTAGGTAGGCCCTATATTTTTATGTAATCAGACCTACGGCTTATCTGAATTCGGTGTATTTGAAAATGCAAATCTTATTTATGAGTATCACCGAGCTCGATAGTTGCAGTCGCTTAAGTGCGGCCAGTATCCAGTATTCGGGAGACAGTGGGTTCGAACCCCACTGTCGGCAGCCCTGAAGATGGTTTTCCGTGGTTCCCATTTTCACGCCAGACAAATGCTGGGGCTGTACATTAATTAAGACCACGGCAGCTTCCTTCCCATTCCTAGACCTTTCCTGTCCCATCGTCGCCGTAAGACCTGTCTGTGTCGGTGCGACGAAAAGCAAATAGCACAAAAAAATAGTATCACACAATAGTGTGATTTATGTAAATCTTATCTTCTGAAGGATTCAGATCTTATTTATGAATTTATGACGTAAGATATCTGAATTTCCTAAATCGAGGGGGCTTAAAGTATCCATCAGACAGTCAATAGAACTTGGAATTGAGGTGTACAAAGTATTTTGTGTGTTGGTGTCAGATATATATATAAGATGGTATTTCTAAATTCAGACAACCCTAAGTGTGTCACAAAATCCCTGGCTTTGGAGTCAATGCAGTTGGCAGATTCTCTAGTCATTTGTGACTGCGGGAAGAAATTGGAAGACCTGGCCAGACAGTGTAGGCCTATATATATTTGGGTGAATATATTTTTAAATAACTTTTCCAAAATTCACACCGACTTGTGTATTCAACAAAGTGCTTCAAAGAGAGCAGACCTACTCCATACTGGTGTAACTTCCTGTAAGAGATCTAGGAAAGCTGCAGTGTTCATGGAGTGGAAACAGTGAGGTACAGAAATAATTTATATTTGTAATAAATAGTAATGGTAATTGGCTGCATGTTTTCTGTCAGTGTGTATGATGTGGATGTTTCAGTTGACCAGAAAATGGATAAAATCGCAATAATATGTCTCAAAGTGTTAGGCTGTACTCACGCAAACGAACGTATATACGCGAGAAATAGAACGTTACGGAGAAGGATATGCATTGTATGTCAGAATTAACAAATATTTGCGGATAGGTTTTAGTTTTGTATGGTGTTAACAGTTCTTT
Organism: Anabrus simplex; assembly: GCF_040414725.1. Classification (NCBI taxonomy): domain Eukaryota; kingdom Metazoa; phylum Arthropoda; class Insecta; order Orthoptera; family Tettigoniidae; genus Anabrus; species Anabrus simplex. The sequence goes on from NC_090278.1 coordinate 36,084,358, forward strand.
AAGTAATTTAAACGAGTGTGTTATTCAAGCGGAGCGTATGCGTATCGCCTTCAAGTCCCCCCCAAAGCGTGACGTCATCAGAGGTACAGTACGGCCTGGACATTACGAAGGCAGTGACACCTTCATTCAGGATGCCTATGTTCTCCCCTTACTCTCTTCCTTCCTTCGCATCGTCTTATATTCGTATCTTCTTTCCTTTCTATGCTCTTTTTTCTTCTTTCTTCCCTCCTTCCTTCCTTCCTTCCTTAGTTCATGCCTCCGTTCTTCCTGACTTTCTTTCTTTCTTTCTTTCTTTCTTCTTTACTTCCTACTTTCCTTCGTATCTTCCTCCATTCCTCCCTTTCCTGTTTCCTTCCTTCCAACCTATCTTCTTATTTTCCTTCCTTCTTTCTTTCCTTCCTTCCAATGCACCTTCATTCCTTCTTGCGCTCCTTCCTATCCTCCTATGCACATTCTTTCGTTTGTTTCTTCCTTTCGTTATTTGTTGTTTCTCTCATTGTACCCTTCTTTTATTCCTTATTTCGTCCCTTTTCTGCTTTCTTCTCTTCGTCTCCTTTCTGTTTCCTCCTTTGTCTCTTCCTTTCTTCCTTCATTCCTACCAATCCTCCTTCCTTCCTTTCTTCCTTCCTTCCTTCCTTCCTTCCTTCCTTCCTTCCTTCCTTCCTATCTTGTTGTGCTCCTATCTTCCTGCCTTCTTTTCTTCCTATCTTCCGTATGTTCCTATTTTCCTTCTTTTTGCTTTTTTCCTTCCTTCGTTTATATCTTATGTTCGTTTTTTCTTTGTCCCATCCTTCTCCATTCCTTTCTTCCACTACCCCGTTTCTTCAATTTTGCGTCCTTTCTATTTCTCTCGTTCACTTTCGTGTTCTTCTTTTATATCCTTTCATCTCTTTCCCTGTTCGTTCCTTCGTTTCCTTGCTCCTCATTTTCCTTCCTTCATTCATTTCTTCGTAAACGTTACCCAGGCCGGGCTGAATGGCTCAGACGGTTGAGGTGCAGGCCTTCAGAGCTTCGAGCCTGGCTCAGTCCTGTGGTACTTGAAGGTGCTCAAATACGACTGCTTCGTGTCGGTCGATTTACCGGCGTATAACGGTATCCTGCAGGACTAAATTCCGGCCCCATGGCGTCTCAGAAAACCGTAAATGTATAGTTTGTGGGACGTAAAGCAAATGACATTATTATTAAACGTTACCCACTGTGGTGCCAAGACTGACCCCAAGAGTTTTACCACCCTGTGCGTTAATTACAAGTGCTATTCCGAATCCCTTCCCCTCTCCACACATATTCTATACATACTTTATCTGCTGTTTAGTTCTGGGACTACTACGTGACTCTCACACTGTTTTATCAAAAATTCTTCACATTAAAACACTTACGAACGAACTAGAGAGGTTTCCGTAGCTGTCAGAACAAGAGCCATAGCAACGGAACATAAGATATAAACGAAGGAAGGAAAGAACAAAAGAAGGAAAATAGGAACGTACGGAAGATAGGAAGAAAAGGAGGCAGGAAGATAGGAGCACAAAAATATAGGAAGGAAGGTGCGAATGAAAGAGGATGGGAATGAGCAAAGGAAGGAAGGAAGGAAAGAAGGAAGAAAGGAAGAGAAAAAGGAGGAAACAAAAAGGAGACGAAGAGAAGAAAACAAAGAAAGGGACGAAATAAGGAATAAAAGAAGGGTACAACTAGAGAAAGAACAAATTACGAAAGAAACAGCAACAACAATGGCGGTGCGACGGTACTGCCAATGACTACAATAACATGAAAGTTTATTTAAACTCACTTCTATACAGGAGATAGAACATAAAAACCAGAAATTAGCTCGAACTCATCCCTTGTAAAGCATGTATTTATTGATTTTGATTTGAATTTTGAATTTGAATTTATTGATCATGTTTTACATGCCACTGGGGCTGAAAAGCCCCTTTATATAGCTTCTCTGCCTGCTTTCATTTCTTGATGAATGCAGTACTTTTGCATCCGTCTCTTGGCACAGGCCACAGCAAAGTGTAGCTTCCACTGAAGTCCCAGTCTCATCCATGGCTGTGACAATATGGAAGCTGCTGGGGTATGGGTGTTGCTGATTAATGACATTCAGATCACAACCAGTGTGTCTGAGTGTCATGGAAGGTGTTGCTCAAAGGGTTAGTTGTGCTACAATAGCATTGTCTGCCCCAGTGAGGAAAGCAATGGCAAACTACCTCACTCCTCATCTTGCCTAGTACGCCTCATTTTGGTACTGCCATTGGTTTTTGTGGTTTCCCTAAAACTGCATAGCCTTTGGTGATGCTATTTGAGGATCCAACCAGCCTCTGGGCTGATGACCTAACAGACAGACAGATGTAGCGTCTTCCTATAACACAGTACAGGTTTATGAACACACTAACTACATTTTTATAATAAAGTATTAAACTAAACATGAAACTTTAAAACAATGAAAATACAGATACCAAATCCTGTAAGATTAAAACATACATTATATAATAAGTAAGAAAGTAAATCATTAAGCTCTTCTGTTATTTTAGACTACACGGATCTAAACATTATAAAGGTAAAGCAGAGAAACAATATATATATTTCTGATTGTTAGACACAAGAATACCTGATCTCAGCCTCTTGCGTACTCCTCCAGAAAGATAGATGTTAAGGACTGCTTTAGTTGGGTACAGTTAGTGTTATTTGCGAAACGGTGATGATTAAAGACGTTAAAGATACGAGATGCTGTGCAAACAAAGGATTTGTTAAATTTACTGGTACGATGAAGGGGAATTTGAAGGGTGGTTTTTGTAAACCTATTATCTCTGTTATGTACCAACTCCATAGGTTTAAATGCATTATAAAGGTAGGATGGTGTCTTCAGTTTGAGAATTTTCTGCGTAGGAACAGCTACTGAGATTTCCCGAAGTTCATGGAGTTTCAACCATTGTAGCTGTATGTAATAGGGTGTTATGTGTTCATCACGCCTGGCATTTGTAACGTAACGAACACATGCGTTTTGTACCCTCTGTAGTTTTATGTTCAAAGTTTCAGATAAGTCGTTGTATACGACTGAACCATAGTCAATTATTGGAAATATAAGACTTTGAACAAGTAGTTTTCGCATGAAAGGTGGTGTATATGACACGTTACGTTTCAAAATATGCATGGATGACACAACTTTTCGGATTACATTTGACGTATGAACAGACCAGGATAAGGTTCTGTTAAAAATTAGACCTAGATTGTTAACGGTGTCACTATAATGAATCTCTGTCTCTAGAATTTGTATTGCTGGGAGGGATTTGAGGTCAACAGTTTTCAGGAGTTTCGTGTAACCTATGCAAATAAGCTGGGTCTTAGCCACATTTAATTGGAGGTTATGATTTGCGCTCCATTCAGGGTTTGCGAAATTATTCCTTGAGCTAGACCTGAATGGTACAGTAAATAGTGGTTTATAAGTTAACTGGCCTCTTCACCACACCGCAAAGCTGTCAGAAAGTATCATAAGACACATCGCATCCCTGGAAGAAGACTGCCACAATTCAGACATCTACAGTCCTAGCCCTTGAGGCAAGCAAATCATTGTTGAAAACATCCTAGGGAAATGAGCTACGAATTGTAGGTAAATACAATAATTATAACTAAGTATGGGAATATATTATTAATGTATTGCAAAAATTTGCAATTATTTCCTTAATCATGGTTATCCGGTCGATTAGATTAGCAGTTTGCCTTTTTTCTACTACTACGAGCGCTAATGTGAGTCAATGCCGAGTTTCACGTAAGCCCTTATAACTATATTTGGTGTGGAAATTTAAAAAAAAAATCATAAAACGCCTGAGGGAAGTGAACCAAGGAAGAATTACAGGAAGAATGAAATAATTTAATTTGGCTAGGATTCGAATTTTAAAAAGGCAAGTAAAGAAACAAGCGATTTTAGGCCATTTTACTGAAACAGCATCTAGGCTGCTCAGGGAAAGGAAAATATCTATAATAGTCAGGTGTTTTTCTTTCAAGAAATTGATTTAAAATTCCGTATTACGTAGAAGTGGTAGGGGATACAGTGGGTGGAACTCTACCGAGAAATACACGTCGCCATTCATCTTCCAAAATATTAAAAATACTACATACCCCCAGGTCTAGGCCTCACCCCCATACGAAATTCCCTTTGGGCGCCCTTGGCCAGAAGTGACTTTCGAATGTTTTTTTAATTTTGATAGAGCTATCCAGGACTCACGATTTGAAACCTTTCCGGGCTCTTTAGTCCTTTATCTTTCGGCACAATTGAAGAAATTGCTTAATTTTACGTTTTTGATAGTATGGGGACCCTACTTTGCCTACTAACATTATACATAACCACATGTGGCAGTCTTCTAGTATTTGAGCTGCAACTTTCCTGTCATTAGAAAACTGGACCGTAGTTCGTAGCGACGACAAAAGTACGATTTGATTTAAGCACTTTTTCAGGACTTAGACTAAACATAAACCATTTGTACGAACACAAAACTAAAAATCGAACATTTTTGGCCTGTGGCAGCCTTCTTAAAGGGGTATGAAGTATTGGACTACGCAGAAAAGAGACTTTTTTACTCTGCCAGAAAAGTAATACAGATAATTCTTCAGCGGATGATTTGGCCCCGATTTCCTACCCGAGATGCGTGTTCTAATTGGACAAACACGAAACTTTAAAAGCTCACCTTGTTTGTACCGCGTGCATAACTGGTCAGGATTAGAACTAGTAATCCTTTGAGATTTGAGCAGCGTTCCCAACTTCTTCCTGCCTGGGGCTTAGGAGCGAACAACAATCAGCACTTTGTGCTGGTCGTTACAATCTATTTATTATTGAGTGCGTAGCTGTGGGCGCGGCTGTAATTATACCATCAGCCGGGACAACTCGCTCCAAGCATTCTGTGTATGACTCTCTCAACATACTCACTCCTTCATCCGTCCACTCTTCGCTCTTTCCCTCCATTTTCTCCCATTCTCCTTCTTCGTTCATTTTATCTTCTTCTCTTGACGTGACAATGTAGCTAATACCAGGCTACGTACATTCGAACTTTCCTTCCTTTCTTCCCTCCCTCCTTCCTTCCTTATATCATCCTTCCTACCTTCTCATCATCCTTTCTTTCTACCTTCCTTGCTCCCTCCCTTTCTTCCGTCCTTCCTACATTTCCATCCTCATTTATCCTCTCCTCCCTCCCTTCCTTCCTTCCTTCCTTCCTTCCTTCCTTCCTTCTTTCCTCCATTCACATTCGAGCCCCCAGTCCCGGAATTAAAGTTGAAGTACCTTTTCACAGTGGCGAAGCTATTAGTTAATGAATGGGTATGCTGGGGGTCTTACCTTAAAGTTTCTTGTAGAATAGTTCCAAAAACGTCGAGTTTTCTTGGTTGGAAAATGGTCAATCACACGGTCCTTGAATACTTGATCACTCATCAATTCCTTCACAAGCATATTTTCGATAGGAATGGTACTAAGACTGCTGAATCTCTCATTGGTTATTGTATTACGCAAGTTTGCTTTTATCCTCTTCAGAGTGCTCTTAATCCTTTCAGAGGACGCCGCCGTCGTAGGAAGTGTTAATATTAAACGAATCAATTTTGACACTTCCACATACACTGGCTCGAGTTCATTAAGGACAATATAATGTAGAAGATTTTGAGGACAAATGTCTATATCGGAATAAATGTTAATCAATTCCCTTTCTAATCTTTCTTTATTTAAAAAAACGGGTAAATGTCCATAAGACTCTTCAGTTTATTAGCAGGGAAGCTCTCTTTGTAAACTATGAACTGAGTTGGATCCAAAAACTTTTAAAATCACCAAATCGTATATCCATTTGCATAACTAAGGTGTCAAGAACTTCATATGTTAAAATTTTGAGCGTTTGGAAAATCCTGTCTTCTGCATTTATCTCACTATTTTTTTTTTTGCAATATTTTTCAGCGCAACGGGAAACTACCTCACTCATCAGTTCCTAGTACACCTCTACAGTGATGCCTAGGTCATTTATGACAACTGTTGCCATAGCTGTGGAGGATCAAACCAGCCTTCGGGCTGAATACCCAACACATTCAGCGCAGAAGGATATCGTGTTTTCTGAGCGCATGTCCTTGAGGATACCAGTAATTTTTCTAATTTCAGTATTGCACAGAATTACATCAGATGTGGTTTTATGGTGCAGTAGAGCAAGGAGATGGTCTTTATAAATAACAATTTCCCTATAGAGACAGAGAGAGCAAATAAATGAATTGGGCCTTCTTGAGTGTGATAAGCAATCCAGAATTGTACGACTCGCTGTCCCAACCCTCATCATTCCCTGCAAAGTCTTAACATATATCCACAGTTCCAGCTCTTCAGGCAAGCAACTCAATGTTGAGAACATCCTAGGGATATGAGCTGCGAATTTTAATTAAATAAAATATAATAAAATATGAGAATATATTGTTTATTTATTCGGTAAAGTTACAATCCTTTTCTTAATCATCATTATCCGGTCGATTGGATCACGACCAACTTGATGCGTCACTCTAGTTAGCTCCTTACCGGCCTTGACAATTACGTCCACTAGTTTCATAGCTCGACACGTGGCGCTGGCGACCTAAGTTTTTGTGGTAGAAATACATACTCCTCCATAGAAAATATATTGACTTTGATTGCCGATTTATCGTAAAGTAGAGGTATGGAGAATGGTACATAGGTTAATACTGTTAAAATGATTAAAACTAAAGACTGCTTTCTTTGATATTTGCCAAAATAATGTGAAATGAACTGCGGGGAGCTGGTGTAGTCCAGCTGACGTTCTGATATTCACATTGATTGCCGATTTATCTTAATTTAGAGTAATGAAGGAGAATGTCATATTGATTAATATTGTTAACTTTTTTTTTTGCTAGTTGTTTTACGTCGCACCGACACAGATAGGTCTTACGGCGACGATGGGACAGGTAAGGGCTAGGAGTGGGAAGGAAGCGGCCGTGGCTTTAATTAAGGTACAGCCCCAGCATTTGCCTGGTGTGAAAATGGGAAACCACGGAAAACCATTTTCAGGGCTGCCGACAGTGGGGTTCGTACCTACTATCACCCGAATACTGGATACTGGCCGCACTTACGCGACTGCAGCTATAGATCTCGGTAAAATAATACTGTTAAAATGACTAATTCCAAAGACTACCTTCGTCGACTTTTGCCAAAATAACGTCGTGAAATGAGACTGTGGAGAGATGGAGATGTCCAACTGACGTTCCTTAACTTAAAATAGCTAACCCGCTCTCGGTTTTCCAAGCCTATTAAAGGCAATACCAGTCTTTACACTAAATTGCCATCAAGGCTCAACTTACACAAAATGAAACGGGTGTATCTTGTTCCCAGCCTACTGGGCCTTAGTAGAAAAATAATAGGTTAAGTAAATGACCCAAAATGCAAATATGAATAGAGGCGAGAATTTGCACTCCTACATGAAACTACTTAAAACCTAAGAGGCACTAGGCCGAAGAAACAGGGGCTATTCCCAAACTATGGAGGTGACTCGTATACTGAATAAATTTAACACATTAAGGAAGAGTAGAAAATCGGTTACAAAAACGTAGTCACCTCAAAACAAAATGGAGGGGAGCTCGAGAGGGTAAAGCACTCTCTATCCCCGATTTACAGTTAAAGATATATGAAGTTTTTACATAAACTGGAAGAAATTTACATGTTTATAGAGATAGGTTACATGGTAAAGGTTTCGGACCTTCCCCGTGGGTTAAACTGCTGAGCTAGCAAGAAATAAAGATGTTAAGAGGCCATTACCTTATTAAAGAACTGGTGCCTGAAGAAAGAGGCACTTCCCGCCTCCTGCTACACATTCATGCACTAAGTTAGATGTTGATGAAGTGGCCGAGAGGCAAGAAAATCAGCAGTTTTTATACCCTCTGGGAAGATTCGAGACCTTTCATGAATAATTAAGACACACCCACAGGCTTTTATTGGCTACAGTACACAGTTACACACAAAATCGAAGAAGACATCTATGATTGGTGGGAAATTAATTAGAAATTCCGGATTGGCTAAGTTCAAAACTGGCGGAAAGAAAGATTAATCTTGCCAACCCACAAATGAAAGAACGAAATGTAGCAAAGACAAAAGTTATGAGTACAAAATTTGTTCAAGAAAGTTCCTTCACTTCGCACCAGGGTGCATGATCACAGTTCTTAAGCAGTGACATCTATGAGAGAATGTCCAAACTTCTTGATAAATAGTAAAGAAAAAGACGTCGAAATTCACACAGTGACATCTTCAGAGGAAGAGGAGTATTTTAAGAGGTGTACCAGCCGGTACAATTATCAATTATTATTATTATTATTATTATTATTATTATTATTATTATTATTATTATTATTATTATTATTATATCAGTAACATATTACTGCATATTCCGTATATTGTGGGAATCTGAAACCTACAGCTATTATTCAAAAACTGTCAATTTCCACTCACTTCTTCCTTACGACTGACCTCCTAGATCAGGGCAAGAAAGTTAAGGGTACAACAATGACTGAAACCCCAATGGCCATTTTAACGTATACTCGACAACGGCAACATGGAAAGAAAACTTTTACGACGCTTTTAGTTTTGGGGTAGAATGCGTACGGTATTTCGCCGACAGTATTTAACTAACGATAAGGCTTAATGTTTCAATTGACGTAGTTTCATGTGATAGCGCTTCAAAGTAAGACAAAATGTCTGCTAAATATGTGACGTCACACGCATACTCTGTTAAAATATGGCCCTGTGTTGACTCGCGCGCTCTGTTGGACTTTAACTGTCCTTGTGAATATTCTCAAACTTCACTTTAATTTGAATGTTGTGCCGAGCAAGTACTATCGAACCTCGATATCTCGAACCTCAAATACTCGAATTTTCAGTATCTCGAAGCAATTTAAATTTCCCGTCTGTTTGTCCTGTTTTCACGTGTATTTATTTCTCCATTACTCAAAATTGGGTTACACGAATTTCTCGAAGCAGAAAATACTCTGTAACTCGTATTTTGTGCGAGATTAACTGTGGAATACGGCATTTGTGTTTTTTGAGGAACAGTAAGTTAACAAGTAAAGCAAGATTTATAGTGATACTGGGAGCTGATATAACGGAAACCAAAAAAGCTGAAACTTCTAGTGATCGAAAAATCGGCGAAGCCTCGCTGTTTCTCGGGTGTGATTCAATTACTGGTTACGTACGAAAGCAACCCCCCAAGTCGCGGATGACAAGGTCAGTTTACGAATCTCGGTTGGGCGGTTTTGACGAGAAGTTTCAACGTGAAAGGAGGAAAGGTTAACAGTAACAAACAGAAGAGACTAACGATTTTTTCCAAAGGTGTTAACAGAGGTATGTTTGTTTCACTACTGTGTGTACTGTATCCTGTCTTTTAAAAGGTTACTATAATAAAGGTTATAATTAAAGTGATGCCACACAACCGAGTTTGTTTATGTATTTTTAAGTACTGTTAAAAATAATGTAGCTTATTCAGTAAAGCCCGTAGATACATATGATACATATCTCGATATTTAGATAACTCGAAATAGAATTTAGCTCCCGAGGTGATTCCAGATATCGAGGTTCCACTGCATGGGCGCCTATGCCCGGGGACAAGGTGGGTACGCCCTCCCCCCCAACCTCTCAGGGAAAGGAAGAAAATCTAATATAGCCAGCTGTTTTTTCTTTCACTAAAATGATTTAAAAATCGGTATTACGTAGAAGTGGTAGGGGATAACATGTGTGGTATTCTGCCGTGGAATACAAGTCGCAATTCATCTTCCAAAATATTAAAAATACTACATACCCCCAGGTTTAGCCGCCCTCCACCCCCCTACAAACTATCCTATGTCATGTATCACAGACCCGTACTACGTCGAGTTATTATCCACATTCGAAGTGTACTACGTTCCACCGAATAAAATTTATTATCCACATAATATTTGTTTTCTATTTCCAATAAGTAGAGCTCGGGATTTGAGGAAAATGCTTTTTTTTTTCTCGAGTGGCCGAAGGCAAGGCCCAGTCATTGTAGTCATGGTGGGTTTTATTTGTTTTTTTCCCTTTTCAGCGTTTCTTGGCTTATAGGTCACTTTTTAGCCTCTTTTAGGTCTTAGCGTGTTTTTTTCACCATCACCTTCTTTCTTCTTTCGGCTACATTTGTACTTCCCATTCTCAATTTAAATCATCGTTTGTTCATCCATTACCTCTTAAAGACTTCTTAAACGTGCTGTTAGAAAACCCACGATGCTTTACAACTAAGAACGTAGAGATGGCTATTTATTGTAATATACTGCAAAACAAAGTGGGTGCGGTTCCGGAATTCCAATTTCTGTAGCCATAATGTGGTTAAGCCAAATATGATTCCACTTATACTAATTTCAAATATTTCCCCAGGTTGTCCACAGCGGGTTCGCTGATTTCATTTTATGCTAAAAAAAAAATCGTTCTCAATTCTGCAAGTACTTCTTTTTAACAAACACAGAATTCCTTTCTTTTTTTATATTAATCTAAGAATATATAATGTCTTAAAGAATAAATATTTCACTCACATAGTTTTGCAACACCAGAATTTTGCATTTTAAAACTGTATATTCCTTCATTAAATATGTAATCAAGATATATATAATACGAGTTTTGTCTGTGCATTGCTCAGAATTTAAAGAGACTGGTATTTCTGTATCGGACGTGTCCACAATAACAAGGAAATGCACTTTTTAATTTTCCGTCTCTCTGTCTGTATGCTCGTATGTTTGTATGTACACGCATGACGAGAAAATGGCTGAAGAGAATTTAATTAAAATCGGTATGTTAAGTCCAGGAATGAGCCACTATAATCTAGGCTATAAACCTTTTTTTTCACGCTGAGTTAAATGGTGGTTTAGGGGAAGGCCTAAAATTTAACTCTCAAATATTTATATGATTAGTGGTCCTCTCGATAAATAGTAGGCCTACATACCTAAAGCTATATACATTCAAAATTCCGACCATTTATACCTTACGTATTTTACAGTACCGGCTATGATATTCATGAATTTGTAGGGTTTTTTTTTTTTTTTGCTAAGTCCATATCATCGCCGAGCCATGAGAAAATGGGTTAACAAGATTGATTGAAAATCGATATATAGAGTCGGGGGAAAGGAACTACGTCCCTACTGACGACATTGTAATGACCTATGTTGATTTCGATTGGGCAAACCACTTTTCTTTACAAGCTGCTTTACGTCGCACCGACACAGATAGGTATTAAGGCCAAGATGGGACAGGAAAGGGCTAGGAGTGGGAAGGAAGCGGCCATGGTCTTAATTAAGGTACAGCCCCAGCATTTGCTTGGTATGAAAATAGGGGAAACCACGGAAAACCATCTTCAGGGCTGCCGAATACTGGAGGGAATACTGGAGGGCAAACCACTACGACAGTCTTTCTGAGGATATAAAAAGGCAGATGGAAAGTGAATGTCTGCCATTATAATGAAAACTCCCCAACCAGATTGTGACTGATGGTAGGCCATTCATATGAGAAAACATGTTTGGTGACTTCCCCGTCACGTTTCTGGGGTAACGGTAAGAGCTATATAATTTAATACAATCTTGCTCACAACGTAAAATTCTGTATACAATGTAGAATTCCGTAGCGAGGCACGGGTATATCAGCTGGTTAGAACTAAAATTATGAAAGAATTAAGATCATATTTTTAGGATCTTTTTACAAGTTTTAGGTCCATATCTAGGTCTTTTTACAGGTCCTGTTTAGGCAATGTATAGATCTTCAATTCCCAAGCCCTACTAATAAATAAATGTAGGAAACCCCCGAAACCCTCCCGCCTTTACAGTTGTGACAACCTACGAGCGATTTTTTTTCTAACACAATCGTAGTATATCGACCAGATATATATCGAGATATAGAATTTGTTACAGTTAATTTTCTGAAACTTCTAGTCATTTTCTCTAGTGTTTCCATGAGAGAAAGGTGTGAGAATAAAAACGAAATATGACAGGATAAAATGGCGCCTTTCGTAAGATGAGGGTGGAACGAGTATATAAGTGAAAGAAACTCTTCACAACAATTTATTTCGATGTAATAAAATTAATGTAAACACATCCCTTAAGAACCATTTCAGAGCCTTCGTCTTCAAGGTGTCTATGCATACGTGAGAGAAAAGAGACGAGCTTAAGGGAAAAAAAGGAAGATGAAGACAGAAATAGAGAGAGAAAGTGCGTGTTAAAAATAAAAGAACGCAGGGAAGTAAGCAGGCAGCCAAGTCAAGGCCAGCTACCACCGCGCATCTCTCGGTTTAAAAGGCTTCTAAATCATGGCCTTCTATAATGCGCTGCTCTATTATTTATGTAGCTAGCGCTATCTGTACGCGGGAGGAAGGAGGAAAGGTACTTCGCGCTCATATCTCGACACCGAACACAAACTAAATTGTGGATCGAGACACATAGCTTCTTGCACTTTCCCTACGAATTATTCACGTCCCTAATGGTCTCTAGCATCAGTTCCCTTCCCTTAACGAGTCGAGTCTAATTTGAATAAATAATTCATGGCACTGATACGAACGTAAACAAGTAATTGTGAAAGAGAAAATTTGAAACTTTCTGTTTGCTAACGGTATTGTCAGATAAGGGGAATTATGACCAAAAAGCTGAATTTTCAGTTTTAACGTTAAAAATCAAAGAAATCTTCATCTTCCAAATCCCGTTATCAGCTGTGCCCCAACACCATTCGTAAAGCTCTATTAAGGAGGTAGTTAAGAAAGCTTACAGATCTCTTCACATGGTTATGAGAGTATTTAGGGGTAGTAGTGAGAATGGAACGCAGAGGGCGTTTAAGTCTCTGGTAAGACCGCAGTTAGAGTAATGCTCCAGTGTATGGGACCCTTACCAGAAGTACGATTTGTTCTGGGAGATTTCCTACAAAGTAGTGGTGTAACTAAAATGTTGCAAACATTGGGGTGGAAAGACTTGGGAGTAAGGAGAAGAGATGCTCGACTATGCGTTATGTTTCGAGCTGTCAGTAGTGAGTTGGCGTGGAATGACATAAGTAGGAGAATACCCATGAGTGGAGTATTTATAAGTAGGGATGATCATAATATGAAGATAAGGTTGGAATTCAAGAAGACAGATTGGAGCAAATATTCATTTATACTATGAGGGGTAAGGGATTGGAATAAATTATCGGGGGATATGTTCGATAAATTTCCAAGTTCGTTCAAAATATTGGATGGATGGATGGATGGATGGATGGATGGATGGATGGATGGATGGATGGATGGATGGATGGATGGATGGATGGATGGATGGATGGATGGATGGATGGATGGATGGATGGATGGATGGATGGATGGATGGATGGATGGATGGATGGATGGATGGATGGATGGATGGATGGATGGATGGATGGATGGATGGATGGATGGATGGATGGATGGATGGATGGATGGATGGATGGATGGATGGATGGATGGATGGATGGATGGATGGATGGATGGATGGATGGATGGATGGATGGATGGATGGATGGATGGATGGATGGATGGATGGATGGATGGATGGATGGATGGATGGATGGATGGATGGATGGATGGATGGATGGATGGATGGATGGATGGATGGATGGATGGATGGATGGATGGATGGATGGATGGATGGATGGATGGATGGATGGATGGATGGATGGATGGATGGATGGATGGATGGACGGACGGACGGACGGACGGACGGACGGACGGACGGACGGACGGACGGACGGACGGACGGACGGACGGACGGACGGACGGACGGACGGACGGACGGACGGACGGACGGACGGACGGACGGACGGACGGACGGACGGACGGACGGACGGACGGACGGACGGACGGACGGACGGACGGACGGACGGACGGACGGACGGACGGACGGACGGACGGACGGACGGACGGACGGACGGACGGACGGACGGACGGACGGACGGACGGACGGACGGACGGACGGACGGACGGACGGACGGACGGACGGACGGACGGACGGACGGACGGACGGACGGACGGACGGACGGACGGACGGACGGACGGACGGACGGACGGACGGACGGACGGACGGATGGATGGATGGATGGATGGATGGATGGATGGATGGATGGATGGATGGATGGATGGATGGAGTATTTTTCTTCTTCCTCTTCTTCTTCATGTTTCGTTATGCCCATTCACACAACGCTCTGGAACTTGTTCAATGGCTTGACGACTTTCGCCTTCCTATACTTTCAAAATCTCTTCGTGAACTCACTGTGTTGTCCCATCTGTTCTTCTAACCACTTTGTATCAATCCTGCTGCTAGTTTCACCACGAATGTGTTTTTATTTACTGGCGTCCTGAAGTCTTCATAATGTCTTCCCTGATGATCAATTCATTCAGGTCCCTTCTTGTTTCCTCCAGGACCGGGCGATTTGGCCGTGTGGTTAGGGGCACGCAGCTATGGGATTGCTTCCGGAAGATAGTGGGTTCAAACCCCACTGTCGGCAGGCCTGAAGATGGTTTTCCGTGGATTCCCATTTTCACACCAGGAAAATGCTGGGGCTATACCTTAATTAAGGCCACGTCCGCTTTCTTCCCAGTCCTAGCCCTTTCCTATCCTATGTGTCGGTGCAAAAAAAAGTTTCCTCCAGAAAATTTATTCTCCGGTTTTGGGAATTTATTACTTACAGTACATTGATTTTTTTTTAGTGTATTATTATCCATCCTAAAAATGTGTCCAAGAAATGTCAAACGTCTCCTCGGTATAGTATTGATGATACTGTCTGTGTGACTATAGACGTCTGAAGTTCGCCTTTTCATCCGGATTCCATTTTCCTGTTTAAGGCGAAAATTTTCCTAAGAATTTTACGTTCTCGTTTTTCTGTATCCGTGATTTTAGAATGATCACCTAAAATTGAGGCTTCTGATGAAAATATAGAGTTTCTGGTAGAATAACTCTTTTGGAATGTTTCAGTATAGCATTACGTGACATTACTTGTTTATTGTAGTTATCCCATGTTAGTCTAAATACTCTCTGAAGTTTTGAGACCCTTTTTGTATTGGCATAACTGTTTAATCCACAAGGACGAATCATTTCTCCAAGGTATTTAAAATATATATATTTGTAAAATTGTCCCTTATGCCGTTTTAATTTTACCTTTATAGCACTTTGATGATTTTTTTTTTTTTTGGCTATTTGCTTTACGTCGCACCGACACAGACAGGTCTTATGGCGACGATGTGGCCTTAATTAAGGTACAGCCCCAACATTTTCCTGGTGTGAAAATAGGAAACCACGGAAAACCATCTTCTGGGCTGCCGACAGTGGGGTTCAAACCCACTATCTCCCGGATGTAAGCTCACAGCTGCGCGCCCCTAACCGCACGGCCCTTTGATGAAAATTCTACATGTCATTATTATTATTATTATTATTATTATTATTATTATTATTATTATGATTATTATTATTATTATTATTATTATTATTATTATTATTATTATTATTCCTGGTTGTTTCAATTTATTGGGATGGACATAAGATTTGAATTTAGCCCAGTTTTATGTCCGGATGCCCTTGTTGACGTTAACACTATTTGGAGGTATTATTATTTCATTGAGTTCTTTCCACATTCAAAAGTGTACGGAAATAATTATTTACGCAACAACTATATAAAGTGATCTTTTACGTTACGAGTGAGATGTTTAAATGCGGATTTTCGAAACCAGGGCTCGGAAGTTGAAAACCTAAAAAATTCCCGATAAAACCTTTAAAAAGACTTAAAACATTATAAAAGACCTAAAACTGTGAAAAAGTGCTATAAAAACGATCCAGTTTCATTCATAATTTTAGTTTCAATTAGATATTTAATATAGGAATATAACGAAATATGAAAAATTCTGCTGTTTTCAACATAGAGTGCAAAAATATATGAGTGAAATACTACATCTTTCAGACGTTATATACTTTTAGATTAATATAATTAAAAAAAGGAATTCTGTGTTTGTTAAAAAAGTACTTGCAGAATTGTGAATGAAATGTTTTTTTCCACCTAGAATGAATTCAGCGAACCCCAAATGGATATTGTGCCATTTCACTCTCATAAATGAACAGTTCGGAATAGGAAGAATAGACACGGCACGCCGCGAGAAGAATAGACACGGCACGCGAATTCAATCATCGATGCCGAGAAGGTAATATTTATAGCGTAAATGAGCCGAGAATTATTATCAAGGAGGCGGTGAGAAATAAAGAAGGACATAGGATTGTTATGACATTATTATTATTATTATTATTATTATTATTATTATTATTATTATTATTATTATTATTATTATTATTAAATATTCCGCAAGAAAAATCATTGCAAGCTACACGGAACGGGGCAAAGAAAAATTGGCGCTCTACGTGGAAGCAAGAAGAGAAAGATGATGCAGAGAACAAAGAGAAGTGATACCCAACGTCTTTTACTCTCGGGACCCACGGCCTCAAGAATATTCGAAGTTAGAAATTTGCATGTTGAAATGAGCTATTCAGGATTTCTTTGCGGCCCAGCCTGGACGCGGGAACGGCGCAATATCTTGGAGAAACAAAATTGAAATTATTATAACTGGAATCATATTTGATTTGATCATATTAGGGGTACAGAAATTGGAATTCCTTTTTAATTTATAGGTTAGTTGTTTAGTGTAATAATAAAGTTGGCTTTTCAGTATATCACAACAGTCACTTTCAGATTCTTAGGTGTAAAGGATCGGTTTTCAGACAGTACGTTGCGAAATATCGAGAAGCTCGTCTCCACACCAACGAATGTTAAGTGTTCATACATGAAGCAAGTGACGTCTTCCTTTTCAAAGACACTCGCATGAAAATTTTCTCTTTTCAGTATTTCACTTATCTTGCCCCGAATTTATTACCCCTGGGTTTTTTCAAGCATCAGTTTCATTTTTCATTTCATTTCATTTTAATTTAATTTTCTCTCTTAATAATAATAATGATGCTATTTGCTTTACGTCTCACTAACAACTTCTTCGGTCCTCGGAGACGCAGAGGTGCCGGAATTTAGTCCCGCAGGAGTTATTTTACGTGCCAGTAAATCTATCGACACGAGGCTGGCGTATTTGAGCACCAAATACCACCGGACTGAGCCAGGATCGAACCTGCCGAGTTGGGGTCAGGAGGCCAGCGCCTCAACCGTCTGAGTCACTCAGCCCGGCACGGTTTTCTCTCTTTTAAGAAATGATTCGTATATATGTATTTACTAAGGAAAGGTATTGAAGAGGTAATGGATGAACTAATGAACATGAAAATCCACAGCCTGTTTCCAGTCATTAACCGAGTAAGGGATGGAATGAATGAAGCCCCCATCTTGCGGCGAGGATAGGAATTTTGCCGGCTGCCGAAGCCTGTCACACTCCTCTGGGGCAATAATCATTGACTGGCAGATGAAATGAAATGTTAATGGAGAGTGTTGCTGGAATGAAACATGACATGAAAACCGGAGTACCCGGAGAAAAACCTGTCCCGCCTCCGCTTTGTCTAGCACAAATCTCACATGGAGTGACAGGGATTTGAACCACGGATCCCAGAAGCGAGAGGCCGGTGGGCTGCCGCCTGAACCACGGAGCCTCTGGATGAACTAATGATGATTCGAATTGAGAATGGGCAATAAAAATGTACTCAAAAGAAGACTTAGTTACAAAAAGCCGTTAAAACCTAAAAAACGCTAAAAGACATATAAGTCAAAAAATTCCGAAAAAGTCAAAACTGACAAATAAAACCCACCATTTTATGGCCTAAATTGACCCACAGTGAACATATATTATGTTTGGCTTCGTCTTCATACACTCGAGAAAAAATACTTTCCCTCAATTTCCGAACCCTGTTTATTAATTTAATGGCTGTTGTGTCCAATATTTTCCTTCATGCTGCGGTGAATTTACTTATTTTAAATTAAATATTTAATAATAAATATTTTTTACATGGCGTCACTTAAGTCATCCATGTTTGACTCACACAGTGAGGTTTTGTTTTGTTGTGCGTATGCTGCTAAGAAAGATGTGAGAGATGTGTACATGGGGTTATGTGCTAATAAAGCTTCAAAATTTGAAGCAGCGAACTGTCCACTAAGCTACCAGAGTCTTAAATATGATCATATGATGTCTACTTTTATGGTCATTTACTGAAGAGAAGAAAAATTTCCATGCAGGAAGTATTGAGGAGCTTTCTTGCAAATACAACTTAAATAACGTTTTGCACATTTTTGGTTTCGTATTAAAAATTCTTGTTAGATCGTGTTCGTGCTCTGGTATAAAATCGTGTAAAAAACATTTAATTTACGACCAATATCCATTTGGAAAAGCGCGAGAATATTATTCTGTCAAGATTTTTTAACACAAAAACAAAAGGAATGACTTAAGGGGTGTTAGCAAAGAGCTCCTCAATTTCAAATGTTAACAACATGACCAAGAATTTACCTACACAAACAAGTTAATACAAGTGATTAAACCTTTGAATAAGAACTAGTACTATCTGCGCACTTTTTAGCGATAGATTTACACCCTAGTGCTGAATCGATCGACTTCGGTTATCTTCGAGATTCGTATTGGCAACCTATGAAACACAAACTAAAAATCGCTTAACATCGCTGTGCGACACCTGGCGTACACTTTAAGTACTCGTACTGTTGTTGTTTACACAGCAAAGCCAAACTATAGAATTCAGGCTAGGAACACGTTTCGCATCGGGAAATATTATATAGTATTATATATTGTGTGTGTGACACAGTTGTTGGCGTTAAGATAATACAGGTTTAGAAAATTCATATCGTTCGATCATATTATCGATTCAATTCAGATTTCATTTCCATTCAGTTGGCAGTATTACCGGAACCGGCAGTGCTCCCTTCTCACTCCTCAACCAAGTACAAAAATCTATCACTAAAAAATGCGCGTACAGTAATGTAATTTCCAAACCCTGAATATTTTCAAGATGAATAACAGTAACACACACTGATGCGATATTAGCCAGGAATTTACAAAACAAGATTATACAATATTCATAAAATCTACCCAACCGTGAATATATACAAGAGGAATAATGATAAATTGCTCACACTAATACAGCGTAACAATAAGGATGAATAGCATTGATGCAAATGTAAATATGAAATAACCAAAATATGAATATCAAAGGAGAAGGAAAGGGTGGATAGCACTTAATCTGGTTGAAGTGCAATAAATACACTCAGAACAACATCCACAAATATCAAGTTCATTACATAATTCAGTGTTGATTAACGTAGTAAGGATGCCCGTCTAGGGACAATAGCTGGTTCATTACGAACTTCCATTAAAAGACACAAGGAAATGCACTCTTTTCCAAACAAGGGAGAGGTCTAACATACCTCAATTGTCTCTTCTATGAAGACAGTTCTGTGACGTGTGCTGTGAATGTTTATATATTTGGCCTACCTCAAGAAAATTTTGGATCATTTAAAAAATTGATTAAATTTTATCGTTGAATTCGTGGGACACCGTGTATCACACGTGTCGATTTTCCTGGGATTTTCACAAGATGCAACCTTCGAGAATTTGCCAGGAACACGACACCAAGCGTCAAATTAAAAACCTAACTTTTGGGGTTTAAATATTTGTATTTCCAGATTGTGCGTTATTACAGGGTGTAGGAATAAAAATTATATAATTGTACTGCAGTTCTGAGAAAATATACACTAGATACTTCCAAACACACCCACTGCACAATTCACAAAGCAATCTTTAAAGTATTCTTTCACGGTTTTCTTAACATCATCATCTCCGTCCTCATCCTCGTTATACAGATTATCAGAGCCAACTACTGACTTCATGAACTTCACAGCTCGTTGTTGTGAATACTTTATTAGAGATTTGACGTCATCAAGTTTATTGTTCTGAATTATGACTGCTTTGTTGTGAGCCTTACATGCAGGGATTATTGGCTTCATATTAGGTTTTAAGATGCGGAAGCACTCTCGTATCGTCCCACTCACGGTTTCATCAAGACTAACTTCATTCACATGGCAACTATCAAAGTTGAAAAGTTTTAAATCTTTTCCGTTTCTGATCGAAAAAACGAAATCTCTTGTTTATTACTTCCACCCATCCTTCATACATCTCTATTGCCTCCGCATGTCTTTTCAGTCAGGGCGAAGTGCTGGTCACAAGGCAAGAATGAATGTCATTTGACTCGGGACATCTGAATATCCTTCAAATATCAATATTGGTACATCTGAGTGAAGAAATACTGCATCATGGTCATATTGTGGTTCTGCCCAATGCAACCATCTGAAAATAAAAACAGCTCTTTAAAACCTTAATCCATTTCCTCTTTAATACATTTCCTGTAGTAAATACATATATACGAGGAAGACAAAGTCACCTCCGTACAGACCATGAAGGCCCTTGGAGGAGTGGAAGGTAAAAGCTTCCACTATTGTTAACCGCGGCACGTGATGGGGTAGAGTGGTTAGCCTTTGCCCCCAGGAATTAACCTGGTACTCATTTCTGGTGTAGGCTGAGTGAACCTCAGGGCCATATGCACCTCGGGAAGTGGAAATCTCGTTTCTTAAATTTTACGACTTATTGGCGGGGATTCGAACCAACGTCCTTCCCGCAGAACCGAGCACGCCTTTACCACCTCGGCCAGGTATCCACTATATATATATATATATATACGAACCATACCTAAAAAGAGAGAAAATTAAATGAAAATGAAATGAAGAAATGAAACTAATGCTTGAATAAACCAGGGGTATTAAATTATGGGCAAAATAAGTGAAATACTGAAAGGAGAAAATTTTCATGCGAGTGTCTTTGAAAACGAAGACGTCACTTGCTTCATCAGTTGATGTGGAGAAGAGTTTTCCGATGTTTCGCAACGTACTGACTGAAAACTGGCGTTCCTTCACACCTAAGAATCTGAAGTAATGCATATATACCATCTTCGTTACGCGCATCTAACAATTTTCTCAATATGTTTATCTTTCTTCCGTTCTGATTTTTCAAAGTTCGTTCCTATTCACTCCTGTAACTGAAAAATGATTGAGCCAGAACTATCTTCTATAGAAAACGTCACAAACTGGACGATGAGGAAAGGTAATACTTTGCTGATTGTCAAAACAGATCGCTTCTGCATTTTCATTACTCTGAATAATATATTCAATTGCCTCCTTCAGTGATGTTTCGAACTTCTTGGCTTTTACTTTGTGATTTTTTACAGCATCTTGTTTTCTGACCACTATATTTTAGTACCTATTTTGATACGATATTCTCCACATAGAAAGCATATATAGCGCTGGTACAGTTTACATGCTTTGGATTAGCTCCACCTTTCATTTGCAAGTATACTCCAGAATAATGGGTTTTTTTTAAGGAATAATGTATACATTTGCATTACAACTAAATAAGAACGTAAATACCTCTCTTTTTTCCGCCCGTGATCCATAAAGTTGAAAACAGTACGAAAAGGAGCGGTTGGGACTGCCAATGTGCTCTTTCAGGTCGACAGATTTAGCTCATGGTCTGTTACAGCAACAAACCGGTACTATGAAGGTTTGTCAAGCGTTTTGTTCTTCAAACGCCTGTTCTAAACAAGGCGGAAATCCTTCACGGATTCTTCTTCTCCAAGCACAATCTAAAATGTTAAATTAAATGAGTTACATCAAGCATGATATGTGTGAAAATTAAGTTTCCTGAGAATTAGTACATCATTTGACTGACTGCTCCATCATATTTATCGTGTAATTTATACAGTCTTTCACGCTGCATGCAATCCCCTTTCCGTGGTCGACTTCTGGTAAGGATATGTTCACGTATCCGTCTATACAAATAAGAATCCTTGGCATCCATTGAGGTATGTATTTACGTTAGTAAGCAGTAACTCCTTTGCTTCATCCGAAAATTTACCCAGACATTTTTCACCTTAAGCAAGACGAATATTATATCTAAAATTGAATTTATACCTGAGTCCACGGTGTTAATTCAAAAAATAAATTACGTTGGGTAAACATCATTTATAGACAATTTATTTCCTTGCATACAGTAGAAATGCGTAATTTTAAAGATTTTTTGTCAAAATAAACTCATCACAGGACAAAATATTTAGGTTCTGTGAAATATTAAACGTACTGCATTGAATGTTTACATACCTGAAATAATTTCTTGGTTTACAGAATCGTCTTACCACTTGCGCTTGTATAGCCTTTACCTCACATGGAAACAGCCCCGAAAGGCCATAGTCTAGCATGCGACCGCTTCTCACCCCGAAGGCCTACAGATTACGAGGTGTCGTGTGGTCAGCACAACGAATCCTCTCGGTCGTTATTCTTGGCTTCCTAGACCGAGGCTACCATCTCACCGTCAGATAGCACCTCAACTGTAATCATAAAGGCTGAGTGGACCTCGAACCAGCCGTAAGATGCAGGTAATAGTCCCTGACCAGGCGGGGAATCGAACCCGGGACCTGCGGGTAAGAGGCAGGCACGCTACCTTATCTCCTTAACTGTTTCATTTTATTTTTCACCACTCACTCTCATTTAGTTACCTTTTACCTTTAAATGTACTAACAATCATCAATTGCATCCAAACGGACCTCTGTTTCAGCCATTGCCAGCTTGTTGTACAGTGTGGCCAACGAGTGATTCATTCTGATTGGCTCCGCCAAGTTTTAGCCCAATGTCCCGTGAGCTGATTTAAAAGTATGTATTCCGCACAGGGTAAGATCACTCTTTATGCAATTTCAGCGAAGTACAGGCTACTGTTTTAACCTTAATACACAGAAAATATGCTTTTATTAAACACGGAAGATTATTTAGTAGAAATGTGTGTGAATTTACGTATTTCTGACGTCTGAGTTTTGAAGAAAATTACGCCAGGCTGTTATGCTTATGGATGAAGAAACACGTCAGGAAAGGTTTTAAAATTAAGTTAGGGAATTGCCTGTTTTCAGTTCTGGAAGTAGCACGTTATAAGACGCTCCCAGCAAGGAGTAGAGTTGTCTCGTGCATTATAATGGTAACAATAAAAAAAACAAAATGGTTAGTAATTTTATGGACACTAAGACAGTAAATGTCAGATTTCTCCGTTAATATTCGCCGTATCGAAAACCTGTACATAACGAAAGTTATAGATTAGTCACTCCCAATCATTTACTGCAAGTCTCATTCATTTTCACCGTATGAGGTGTCCGACTCGTTGGCTGAATAGTCAGCGTACTGGCCTTCGGTTCAGAGGGTCCCGGGTTCGATTCCCGGCCGGGTCGGGGATTTTAACCTTAATTGGTTAATTCCAATGGCCCGGGGGCTGGGTGTTTGTGATGTCCCCAACATCCCTGCAACTCACACACCACACACAATACTATCCTCCACCACACTAACACGCAGTTACCTATACATGACAGATGCCGCCCACCCTCATCGGAGGGTCTGCCTTACAAGGGCTGCAATCGGCTAGTAATAGCCACACGAAATTAAATCGTATGAGGTATTATGATTGATATATTCTCGAATTCAGACTTGTATGGCTATTCATTTCTTAAAGGACGTGGTTATAAGTACCGCCTAGCATCAAGCTGAGTTTTCCCATACATTATAATGATGATAACAGTCCGACTCCGTGGTTGAATTGTCAGTGCACTGCCCTTCTGTTCAGAGTGTCGCAGGTTCGATTCCCGGCCGGATGGTATATTTTAATAGCTCGGGCTTGAGGACTGGGTGTTTGTGTTTGTCCCAACACTCTCCTCTTCATACTCAGACAACATACAACACTACAAATCACCACCGAAATACGCAATAGTGATTACATACGATTTGCGTCAGGAAGGGCATCCGGCCGTTAAACATGACCAAATCCACATGTGTGACGCAGTTCCCACCCACAGCCCCACAGTTGTTGGAAGAGGAGAAGAAAAAGGAAGGTAATGATAGCAGTAATAACAATGTATTAGCAAAACCGATAGTAGCAAATATAATGTTTAAAATACAGCGGATATCTACCAGTACTAACCGAACTGAGGCACAGAATTAGTCGCACATCACGGGGATCGAACCGCGGGTGATCGATAATTGAGCCCTGGATACAAGTGCACTGGGACCAGGAAAACTGCTTGTTTTCACCGAGCAACAAGTAGTATTTTCTCAAAGTATAGGCCTGTTGTATAGCGATACTAATATTCAATTCCTCGTTGCGGGGATCAAACCGTAGCCATCATTAAAGAAGCACTGTACACAACCAGGGAACCATGGCAGTTGCTTGTTTTCACCACTAAAGAGTAGCAGGTTTTCGTTATTATTTCTATTAGTACCACGAGTAAAATGGCACGGTGTATTATGTTAACTTATATTATGTTAACATAACTATGGAGCTAGGTAATACAATTTTGTCTACCCATCTGTTAATTTATCATATTATTTTTTTATCTTCTGCATGTGTTAAGTTCATATACATGCCGATAATACATATATAAAAGTACATTTCTATGTATACTTTGATGATACTGCGTTGTATATTCTGATAGGTAAAACCATGTAACCTGGAATATGGTAATGTTATTATTTTAATTTAAATGTAGGCTAACTTTACCCTCATCACATTATTCAAAACGATCACTATACTATTTTATGCCATAAGTATCATAATTAAATGTTAATGTAGACTTAGCTACCAACACGGAATTTCTAACCTGTTCAGTAATTGTAACTTGTAGGCCTATACCACGTATAACTCTAAATTTTTAAGTCTTACGTCAGGTAGTCAGACTCTGAATATAACAAATACTGATTGGCCTATATACACACTGCATATGCAAAATAAATAACATCTTAAAACATTGACCTAGTCTATTCTTTATTGAAACAGGGTAATATCACTCTCATTCATCTATCAGCTGATTCACGGCCATCTTCGTGTTGGCCGTGGCTGATTGAATACTTTGCTAAAACATGGCGGCTGGACTGGAATTGGCCACACTGTACATATAGAGCACTGCCTTCGTGATGTATAGGCCGTACTGTACCTCCGATGACGTCACACAAAGAGGCGAACTGTTTCCTCGGTCCGACCCGTGTAATGCAAGGACGTGATGCGTCTGTACCTTTTGTAATTATGAAATATTTACAAATGTTGCATTAATATTACAGGTGAGATCACTAAAACCTGTAATCGCATCATAACTCGTAAGACAGGTCTATGTAATTTTAGGAGAAGTAGGTTTGAAGTGCGATCTACGCGGTCAAAGCTTCAGTGTTTTACTCGTCAATGTGCCCGACAAATAATAATTATGCATTAATACAAATATGGAGACAACAAACCTGCAATAATAAATTTTATTTCTATACCTCTAGATGGCCACAAATACAGTAGCTTTCTTGTTGTTTTTTTCTGTTGCTGTTGACACTTCTGGCACTATCCTTCGAAGACTTCCTTGAGACGTTTTCTTCTATACAAACATTTGTATCAATTTGTTTAGGAATAGCCCATGTTTTCCCAAATATTAATGCACTTATCATCCAAATCTATTAGTTACTTCCCACATTCACACAAACTGCCAAGGGATGGTTCTTACTTGCATTAATTTTGGGGAGAAAAGGCAGCGCGTACTCAACATTACGAGCCCAAGAAATAACTGTATGTAGGTTCCATTGGTTATTGTCCACTTTTATACTTGTTCTCTATCAACAATAAAAAGCTCTGCTGTAAATCTGCAAAAACAAGAAAGTTAAAAGCAGAACTCACCATCAGATCTGGAAAATGAGTGAAACATACACGTTTATTCTTCGTAATAGGTACTTTCTCGGTTGGGATTTTCGTTTTTCATAAAGGTTACCTGGCCCTATACGAAGAAAATGAAAATGTTAATGTCTATTTACTTGTATAGTTGTATTTTCGCCGTGGTACGCATAAGTTCTCACCGTTGTGGCAAATGCGAACTTTCGCACACTGTATTTAAATTTGTATTACATATTTCCACAAAAACGTGTTATACGATAACAATTAAATAAGTAAATTACACGAGAAGTATTACGTCCCTTGAATTTACATTACTCACCGCGTGAAGATACCATTATCTTAATAACAGCTGTTTACGTAAATCATGATGTGATAAATTTAAAGAAAATATATATGTTTGTCTCTCAACGGTCACAATTATACTAAGAATGCCCCCAATCCTTATGGATTATATTCACAAGTACAACTTGTAACATTCACTTAGCTCGCCTCAATTGACCAGCTGATTGGCTTGGCGCGCTTTCTACAGTACGGCCTGTATATTACGAAGGCAGTGATATAGAGTCACTGTAGGTTGTTGGTTACAGCAGCGCTACTAAGCCAGACGAAAGGTGAGCTTACGAAACTCTCACGCCCTGAACTAGGTATTGCCTTGAAATCAATGCAACCTTCAGTTGTCGTTATACGCGGTTGTGAAATGCTAAGAAGTTGGGCAATTTTTCTCGTCACTGGATGCGGTCAACTTCATACAACAACATGTCGCAAAAACAAACAAAAAACTATTTGATTAAGACTTGGACGTGGGATGTTCTTGAAATCACCGTTTCAGTTTGTTCACAAACTGTTGTATCAATTGTGTTGATCAAGGTCGCCTCGAACATACACAATTTGGATGGTGACTTGACAAGGATACTTCGTCTTCGTTCGGTACTGGCCATCTAAGAACCACGTTAAACACGTTTTAATACTAAACTTACTAATGGCGTTAGGCCTCGAAAGACCATTTACAGAGCGAGTGAGCACACTTTTATGGTGCATACAGTTCGTGGTTGGAAAAAAGTCATAACGTATAAATTATTACTGCAGACTGATAAATATTGACAAATTACAGCACATAATTGTGGAGTTTGGTTTGATAACAGGATGGCAATTGGAGTTGGCAGCGGGGTATTTAGCTTCACTAGAGAGGAATACAGATGGGAGAACTTCTTTCACGACAGTATGATGTGGTTAAAGTCCAGGGTCTTCTGGGCAGTGAGGGGTGTCTAAGACTTTGATCATGTGCTGATAACTTGGATAGCATCCATGACCCAGACGCATTCTTACTTGTTTGTTTTAATTTCTTGAACCAGATTTGCGTTGCTGAATTTTAGCATAGTGCTTTCCTCTTGTAAACTGTGATCCTCTCCAGCACTCAGACCATGCCCTGTAGACCTCTTGTTTGATTGTGGGAAGGAAATTAGAATATGGTAACTGTTTGTAAAGGCCGAGTTCACATGTTGTGGTTTCTTTCGCTAGCTGCTCTACTATCTCGTTCATCGCTATACCAGCGTTGCCTTTAATCTATAAGAGATGTACTTCTTGAGCTGCTTCCTGGGCGGTATAGTATGTCAACTTTCTTCTTCCCCCAACGACTTCTCCATACTTTACTTCTTAGTATTTTCATCTCAACCCCACCAACCTGGACCCAATGTTTGGGAAGCCAGGCTCTGCCTGTCACAAGTCAGGACAAAGAGCGAGTTACACCTCTTTAAAAAACCTTGGTCCAGCTGACCCGACTGGTCGCCCATGTAAGGGTCCCTTGCCAGGGTTACGGTGAAGACCTCAACGGCTGTGAAGGCGGAGAAGAGGGACTTCGAAACGGTGGAATTGGCGTAAGGGGCAACCCTCCTATTCTGGGTAAATAAAATAGAAACTGCTGCCTTGCAGTAGAAGTGGGAACTTCAAAGGCTAAGAGAAGAAACCCCGACAGAAAATCAGCCTGGTTCCACAGGCTTAAGATGGCAGCCCTGTCAAGGCACTCGGAAGCAGTGGGTTAATCACTCGCTCTTCTTAAATAATCTGATTATAGAAACCGAAGCGAAATTACAAAACCGGACGGATAATCTGACGATGACCTTTGGCATGAAGAGGATAACGAAAATTGGTTTCTGGAATGTGAGGACCTTGAGGGAGAAAAGCAGCCTAAAACAAGTGACACGGGAAATGAAGAACTACGGGCTGGACATTCTGGGATTGAGTGAGGTGAGGTGGCCAGGATTTGGTGAGATACAGACAACAGATGGAATTACATTTCTATATTCTGGTGGTGAGGACGAAGAGCACAGGGATGGAGTGGAGTTGTTGCTCAGTAGAAATGCAATGAGAAGGCTGGAAGCCGATTTCCAGTAGGCTACTGACTGCTAGATTCAAGACCAAGATCAGGAATGTGACCATTATCCAATGCTATGCACCTACAGAACAATCGGAGTTGGAAAGAAAGGAAGAATTCTACCAAGTGTTGCAAGATGCCACAATGATAAAAAGTAAGAAGGATATTCTCATAGTTATGGGAGACTTCAATGCAAAGGTTGGCTCAAAAAAATGAAGGATTGGAACATGTCATGGGTATACACGGTCTTGGCGAGATGAATGAAAATGGGGGAAAGTTTACGGAATATTGCGCCAGCCAAGACTTGGTGATAGGTGGCACTGTGTTCCCGCAGAGGCGGTGTCATAAGGTCACGTGGCTGTCTCCTGATCAAGTCACGGAAAACCAAATTGATCACATTGCGGTGAGCAGGAGGTTCAGGAGTTTGGAAGATGTTAGGAACAAGAAAGGAGCCGACATTAGCAGTGACCATCATCTTGTTGTCGCCAACTTCCGTATAAAGATTGTGGCAGTCCACCAGAAGTTCAACACTCGGCACAAGAAGTTTGATGTTGGTAAGCTAAAGAATCAGCAGATATTGGAACAATTTCAACTGGAACTTAGCAACAGATTCCAGGTGTTGGATTCCGAGATAGAGAAGGATGTGGAGACTGTATGGAGCGAGGTGAAGAACATCTTTGTGGAAACAAGTGAGAAGCAGCTCGGGTACAAAAACTACCTGCGGAAGGAATGGATATCTGATCAGACCTGGGATAAGATAAATTATAGGAAGGAGATGAAGGCCAAACTAAATATATGCAAAACTAGACAGCAGAAGGCTCAAACACAAGCTGAGTATTCAGTAGCAGATAAGGAAGTAAAGAGGAGTGTGCGAAAGGATCACAGGAAGTGGATTGATGAGCAGACAGAGAAAGCAGAACAGGCGGCAAAAAGGAGCTTTATGGCATCACAAAGATGCTTTCGAAGGAAGGTTTCAATAAAACTAGGCCTGTGAAGAGCAAGACGTGCGAGCAGCAGCTGAGTAGATGGAGGGAACACTTTGCGGAGGTTTTTGATAGAGATGTGGGACTGGAAAATGAGCAGAAAGGAGAAGGTGAGGAAGAAGCAGAAACTGATCCAGGCATCGGCCTTGACTCTCCAACCCAGGGTGAGATACGGACAGCTTTGAAGCAAATGATAAATGGGAAGGCACCAGGTCTGGACAACATTTCAGCGGAAATACTGAAAGCAGACCTTGATACTACAATCAAATTGCTGCATCCACTGCTGGAGAAGATATGGAAAGAGGAAAAAATACCGACCGACTGGAAGAAGAGGCTGATAGTCAAGTTACCGAAAAAAGGGAACACAACAAACTGCAACAACTGGAGGGGTATCACCTTGCTCTCCATTCCAAGCAAAGCGCTGTCGCGAGTCATCCTGAATCGCATAAAGGATTCAATAGAAAGAAGACTTCGAAAGGAACAGGCGGGATTTCGACAACATCGCAGCTGTGTGGATCTCATCAATACACTTCGGATCATTATAGAACAGAGTGCGGAATTGCGGAGTATCCTCTGCCTCGCATTCGTGGACTTTGAGAAAGCCTTTGATTCCGTAAACCAAAGAATTATGTGGAAGACCCTCAAGGAATACAGAATTCCATCAAAGATTATCAACATCATGAAAGAGATGTACGAGGGGTATGAGTGTCAGGTTCTTCATGAAGGGAAACTAACAGAAAAGATAAACGTCAAGTCTGGAGTGAGACAGAGGTGTGTTCTTTCTCCCACTCTGTTCCTGCTGGTCTTAGACAGTGTGATGAAGAAGGTAATAGGAGGACGGAAGAGGGGTGTTCAATGGGGGATGAGAGACAGGCTTGAAGATCTTGACTTCGCAGACGACATTTGCCTTATGGCGCAGCGGTACCGGGACACAGAAGATAAACTGAGTAGGTTGCAGAAGGAAGCAGAATGTGCAGGTCTCATGATCAACACAAATAAGACCAAAGAGATGAGGATAAATTCGGATATCATGACCAACTTGACAGTAAATGGAAAGGAAATTGAGCGAGTTGAATCCTTCCTCTACCTTGGAAGTATAGTTACAACGGATGGGGGAGCAGAGGAAGATGTTCGAAGCCGTATCCGGAAGGCAAATGGTGCGTTTGTCCAGCTCTATCCCGTGTGGAAGAATAGAAACATCTCCAGGAAGACTAAGCTTCGCCTCTTCAACAGCAATGTAAAGTCGATTCTTCTATACGGCTGTGAAACATGGAAAGTTACAAAACAGATCAATAACCAGCTACAGGTGTTCATAAATAGTTGTCTGCGTCGCATAACAAATGTGAGGTGGCCAGACATAATCTCTAATGAAGATCTTTGGACCAATAAGCAGCTGATTGACATCCAGATCAAGGAGAGGAAATGGCGCTGGATTGGCCACACATTAAGGAAGCCGGATGGAGCTGTTGAGAGGGCAGTGCTGGACTGGAACCCTCAAGGCACCAGAAAGCGAGGTCGGCCAAAGAAGACCTGGAAGAGGACGATCGAAAAGGAAATCGCAGAGGTTGACAAGACCTGGAGCGAAGTGAAGAGAATGGCCTGGAACCGTACTGTGTGGAGAAATTTCGCCAAGGCCCTATGCTTCAGAGGGAGCAACAGGAAATAAGTCAAGTAAGTCGAGTCAATATTTTCATCTCCTCATTTCAGATGTTTTATCCACCAGCAGACTCCTGGAAACCATTCCACATTTTGAGTTGTTGTCTGAATCTCGAATGTTGACTCTTTTCATACTTTTACGTATCTCTAGTATCCAGGTACATTTTGTCCTGTGGTTGTTGTCGAAGTGATTGAATTGTCATTCATTCTTACTGAGTGTCCGCAAAATATCAGTCTCCTTATTTTTCATTGCATTCGTTATTCCCACAGTCTTCCTACATAGTTTTTCATTACACAATAAATTGTTTTGTCTACCTTTCCAATACCTTATAGACTAACACTTAAACAATTTAAACAATAAGTTTAGTCGTGTCTTTATATTGTTTAAGTGCTAGTCAAAAAGGTATTGACAAGGTGGACTACAAATCAAGTTTTCATGGTATAATTTGTAAGTCTGTACAGAACCACAATGAAATTCATTCTTTGCGATAGTTCTTCATTACTTCTCTTAATGCATATATACCATCTTTCTTACGCGCACCTAACAATTTTCTCAGTATGTTTATCTTTCTTTCTTTCCTTCTGATATCTCAAATTCGTTCCTAGTCACTGTCAAGTATTTTACTGCGTATAGGCACTCTGGTTTGACCACAGTGTTGTAGTGTCTGATTTTTGCTTTGATGAACAGATATTTCTTGTTGTAAACACCTTTGATCAGTTGGTGTGCCAATTCCATTTTTTTGGGGGGGGGCTCGGCTCTGACTTTGTTTCCTTGTTGAGTCCATTTGGCTACATGATCACTTCCAGATACTTCAATTTATCCACTCAGCTAGTTTACCCATAATAACAATAATAAGGTCGTGTGGTGTCCGGAGAGACCTGTTGCGTGTCTTTTGATTTGACTCCCGTAGGCGACCTGCATATCGTGATGAGGATGAAAAATGATGAAGGTGACATATACACCCAGTTCCCGTTCCAGGGGAATTAACCAATTATGGTTAAAATGCCCGACACTGCCGGGAATGGAACCCAGGACTCCTGTGACCAAAGGCAATTACGCTAACCATTTAGCCATAAAACCGGAATAATTTTCCCATAATGTCTGTTGATAAAATAAAATAAAATAATGCATTTTGCCACTGTATGGAATAAAACATCGTACGCTACAACCACTAAAGTGATAAGTTTACCTCCACTCGTAAGATCAAACAACTCTTTTGCGTAATAAGTATTTATTATTATTATTAATGTTATTATTATCATGATGATACCTAGCCTACCAGGTGTATGCATAAGATTTTTCCGCTTACACTAAGAGATGGCGCCAGCGAACAGTACGCAGCGTATGAATTTGACACATGCGACAGATTGTTCGTCTGACATTAACCTACCACCATATGCAACTTGATTCCGCCAAACACCAGCGTCTGTGTTGTATCGGTCAGTGATCATGTCGAAGTTTGTGCCTAAAAAAAACATTTGCGGCACAGCCTCCGTGGCTCAGGCAGCAGCGCGCCGGCCTCTCACCGCTGGGTTCCGTGGTTCAAATCCCGGTCACGTCATGTGAAATTTGTGCTGGACAAAGCGGAGGCGGGACATGTTTTCCCCGAGTACTCCGGTTTCCACTGTCATATTTCATTCCAGCAACACTCTCCAGTATCATTTCATTTCATCTGTCAATCATTAATCATTGCCTCAGAGGAGTGCGACAGGCTTCGGCAGCCGGCACAATTCCTATCCTCGCCGCTAGATGGGGACTTCATTCATTCCATTCCTGACCCGTTCGAACGACTGGAAACAGACTGTGGATTTTCATTTTCATTGCTTTTCCTATTTAATCAAAAGAAAAAAGGCTGTGGAAAGTTATCGTTTGCTGGTAGAAACATGGCGAACACACTCCATCGATTAGAACATGTCAGGCATGGATATGCCAATTTAAACATGGTGATTTCAATGTGAAAGACAGTGCGCGCTCTGGTTGACCACAAAAGTGCGAAGGCGAGAAATTGCAGGCAAAACCCTTAATACACAACGCCATCCCCAACAAATGAATAATTTAAATCACGCACTGATCGAAATACAAGCGGAATGTGCCAGAAGAGATGGGAAAGTGATTTTGTTATACGATAATGCGCCTTGAAATCGCTTGGATGGGACACCCTTTCGCACCCGCCGTACTCTCCCGACCTGGCACCATCAACCACCTTTTCGCATCAATGGGGCTCGCGCTCGCAGAGCAGCACTTCAGCAATTTCGAGGAAGTTTGAAAAATGTCTCGACGAATGGTTTGCCGAAAAAGTCAAGCAGTCTTTCTGGCATGGTATTTATAACTTACCTGGAAGATGGACGAAGTGTGCAGAAGCCGATGGCCAATATTTTGAATCATACAAAATTGACCTTCCCTTCGAAATTACGTGTTTTCTTTACCACAAAAACAGTCAAAAGCTTATGCGTACACCTGGTACATCTTAATAATTCTTCATGATTCGACAATGCTCTCGAAGCTATCAGCGTTAACGGATAAGAGAAAAGTATTCTATTTCAAACCTCGAACCCAGTTGTGAAATTGAAAAGCAGAGCCGATAATGAAACGCGGTCCAAATGGACTGAAAGGTAATATGCTAGAATTCGTGTTTCAACTTTATACTTACGTTCCGTTTTAAAACATTAATCATGGTTTACCTCTATGTAGCTATCCAATTTTCTTATCTTTGTGCTATCTACATACCTCATTATAACTTCCGTGAACTGAAGTCGTTATTCCTTGAAATCACTCGTAGACGTTCCATTAGATGACCATCTCCCACTCCTTTGTTTTGTTGCTCTTTATCTCTTTAAAAGTGACGTTCTTTGAACTCTTCCCGGTGGATAAGAGTTGCGGGGAGGAGAGGGGGAGGTAAAGAGAAATATACAACGCCTAGCCTTGTTGTCTTGGGGAAGAAAAACAAATGAATGAAGCATTATGTAATTATCGAAACTCACTCTTCAAAGTGCCGAAGAAAAAGGGAATAGCGAGAGGAGAGATTTATTTATTCTTTGACGGAAGAAGAGTAAATTAATTTTCTCTTTTGTAAATCCGTGATTGGTTCTCGTTTAGATTTAGTTAAAGTGTATTACTGATTCAATAACGGACGTTAAAGCAATTGAAATAAACAGAACGTAACTGCAATGTTCGTTCCTTTATTTCAAATGTTTGAATGTTAACTTAGTTGCGTCTCGAAGTACTTTGGAAAGGATAAAAGGGCCGTTGACAAGGTCTTATCGAGATTAATCTTCTGTAATCAAATGATGGAAAAGTTTCCCCATTCCTTTCTACAAAGAAAAATACCGTTTATTATTTTAAGAATGTCAGAGCCGAGTGGCTGACACGCTCGCCTTCTGAACCCAACTTGGCAGGCTCGATTCTGGCTCAGAACGATGATACTTGAGGGGCTGCCTGGCCGAGGCTGTGAAGGCGTGCACGATTCGCACGGTTCGAATCTCCGTCAGGAAGTCGTACAATTTAAGAAAAGAGATTTCCACTTCCGGAGGTGCACAAGGCCCTGAGGTTCACTCAGCCTACACCAAACATGAGTACCAGGTTAATTCCTGGGGGCAAAGGCGGTTGGGCGTAGAGCTAACCACTCTACTCCATCATGTGCTGAGGTTACGATTAGTGGAAGCCTTTACCTTCCACCCCTCCAAGGGCCTTCCTGGCCTGTACGGAGATGACTTTGCTTTGCTTCCGATGGTACTTGAAGGTACTCAAATACGACAGCCCACGTGTCGGTATATTTACTAGCACGTAAAAGAACTACTGCGAGACTAAATTCTAGCACCACGGTGTCTCCGAAGATCGTAAACGTAACTAGTGGGACTTAACGCATATATTATTATTATTATTATTATTATTATTATTATTATTATTATTATTATTATTATTATTATTATTATTATTATAAGGTCACCGATCGCCATCCAATCCCAGTCTTGGAGCAAGAAGAAAGCAAATTTGTCTTAGAACTCAGTGGGTTATCTGTTCGTGTCTTGTCTCAGCGAGACCCAATAAAACTACACCTGATACGACTGATACCCCCTGAGTGCACCCTAACTGTTGCAAAGTCCTCTACCGACTTTGACCATTATTATTCTTATTATTATTATTAGTATTATTATTAATAATGTCAGACACTGTGGTCAGCATTACTCACTCACTCACTCACTCACTCACTCACTCACTCACTCACTCACTCACTCACTCACTCACTCACTCACTCACTCACTCACTCACTCACTCACTCACTCACTCACTCACTCACTCACTCACTCACTCACTCACTCACTCACTCACTCACTCACTCACTCACTCACTCACTCACTCACTCACTCACTCACTCACTCACTCACTCACTCACTCACTCACTCACTCACTCACTCACTCACTCACTCACTCACTCACTCACTCACTCACTCACTCACTCACTCACTCACTCACTCACTCACTCACTCACTCACTCACTCACTCACTCACTCACTCACTCACTCACTCACTCACTCACTCACTCACTCACTCACTCACTCACTCACTCACTCACTCACTCACTCACTCACTCACTCACTCACTCACTCACTCACTCACTCACTCACTCACTCACTCACTCACTCACTCACTCACTCACTCACTCACTCACTCACTCACTCACTCACTCACTCACTCACTCACTCACTCACTCACTCACTCACTCACTCACTCACTCACTCACTCACTCACTCACTCACTCACTCACTCACTCACTCACTCACTCACTCACTCACTCACTCACTCACTCACTCACTCACTCACTCACTCACTCACTCACTCACTCACTCACTCACTCACTCACTCACTCACTCACTCACTCACTCACTCACTCACTCACTCACTCACTCACTCACTCACTCACTCACTCACTCACTCACTCACTCACTCACTCACTCACTCACTCACTCACTCACTCACTCACTCACTCACTCACTCACTCACTCACTCACTCACTCACTCACTCACTCACTCACTCACTCACTCACTCACTCACTCACTCACTCACTCACTCACTCACTCACTCACTCACTCACTCACTCACTCACTCACTCACTCACTCACTCACTCACTCACTCACTCACTCACTCACTCACTCACTCACTCACTCACTCACTCACTCACTCACTCACTCACTCACTCACTCACTCACTCACTCACTCACTCACTCACTCACTCACTCACTCACTCACTCACTCACTCACTCACTCACTCACTCACTCACTCACTCACTCACTCACTCACTCACTCACTCACTCACTCACTCACTCACTCACTCACTCACTCACTCACTCACTCACTCACTCACTCACTCACTCACTCACTCACTCACTCACTCACTCACTCACTCACTCACTCACTCACTCACTCACTCACTCACTCACTCACTCACTCACTCACTCACTCACTCACTCACTCACTCACTCACTCACTCACTCACTCACTCACTCACTCACTCACTCACTCACTCACTCACTCACTCACTCACTCACTCACTCACTCACTCACTCACTCACTCACTCACTCACTCACTCACTCACTCACTCACTCACTCACTCACTCACTCACTCACTCACTCACTCACTCACTCACTCACTCACTTACTTACTTACTTACTGGACCATTTCCCAAGATATCTGAAGCTGTAAATCGTGAACAAGAAGTTTCCGTTTGAGGGCGCTGTTGCAGCGGACATGCAACCTACCACGACTCCGATGCGGATTTATACGCACGGACATGTAGGCAAAGGATTAGTCACCATTTTCGGACTCTCAGCCAAGCGCTCGCTCAATCACAGGGCAGGGCACCGATCGCCATCCAATCCCAGTCTTGGAGCAAGAAGAAAGCAAATTTGTCTTAGAACTCAGTGGGTTATCTGTTCGTGTCTTGTCTCAGCGAGACCCGATAAAACTACACCTGATACGACTGATACCCCCTGAGTGCACCCTAACTGTTGCAGGTCCTCTACGGAGTTTGATCAACTTTAGTGCTTTCCTCAGCCCCGATCAAGTACTTCCCTCTCCCTCCAAGAATAACCTCTCACCCAGTAATATGGATAACCCCGGTAGATCGAGTGGCTGGGGCCCATATTCTAATTTCAATCTCCCTTTAGACATTTCATTTAACCAGTTCCTCATCAGCCCAGACCACATCTACCTCGTTGTTTACTCCCCAAAGGATACCACCCAAGAGTCATTCAACTCTCACAGATGATAAATCGCCCCAATCCTTCAACCTGTAACTAGCCTACTCCATACCATAGAAGAGGACTCCAATCATCACGTCTTCATCCTCCCTACCAACCCCAGCGACTGCAGTAAAATCTCAGACCTCCTAGGAAGCAACGGTATACATTCTCTCCCTTCCACTCTACTACCTACAGACTCCCCTGCACACCAGGATCAAGTGGTAGAAGAGGACGACAAAGAAGAGACCGAAGATACAGAAGAGCCCGTAGTACCCGAAGAAGCAACAAAAGAATATCCCTTTGAGCACCCTTACCACTACACCCGCAATAAAACCCCTTTCCCTACTGCCTCTAAAAGCAATTTTCTAATTATCACACTTTCAAATCCAGGACCTATCCCACACACCCGCCAAGCAGTAATTCAAGCAAAAGAGCCTATCATAAGTCAACACATAGCCGTTATAGAGGAGACTCATAACAATCACCTCATAGTCACCCCTATCAACAATAAATCAATTTCCATCATCCTTCGTAAGCTACAACGTACCGATACCCCCACTCCAATCATAGTCAACCTCACCAATCACTCTTCTACACAACCTGCTCTCGTTTCTACCTCCCACGCAAGCACTCAAACCTATTCCATAACAGAGATAATAGGTTTACAAAAACTACCCTTCAAATTCCCCTTCATCGTACCACTAAATTTAACAAATCTTTTGTTTGCACTGCATCCCGTATCTTCAATGTCTTTAACCTTCACCGTTTCGCAAATGACAGGAACTGCACCCTACTAAAGCAGTCCTTAACATCTATCTTCCTGGAGGAGTACGCAAGGGGCTGAGATCAGGTATTCTTGTGTCCAATAATAAGAAATATGTATATTTCTAAGAAAATTGTTTCTGTTTTTTATATTCCTGAGATTCTTGTAGCCTAAAATATTAAAAAATCGAATGATATGCTTTTCTACTTCTTATATGATTAATGTTTTAACTTTATTGGAATTGGTATCTGTATTTTAATTTTAAGTTTAATTTTAAGTTTAATGTTCAATTTGATATTTTAATATTCTAAAATGTAGTTAGTATATTCATAAACTTGTATTGTGTTATAAGTAGACGCTACATAAAGGGGCTTTTCAGCCTCAGTGGCATGTATATCATCATTATCAATAAATTCAATTCAATTCAATTCAAAATTAAAACCAAGCAAATTCAAACCATGACAGGCAAAACTCGCTACCAACCAGACCAAACTAAACCTTTTCCCTCACCACCAACTCATCCCCACCCACACCACCTACCCAGTCCTCTCAAGACCCATCCAATCCCCACTCACACAAAACGATGCAGAGCCTGGACCTGATGACCCATTTCCTAACTCAGTAAACAGTGCCTCACTGACTAGGAGCAGATGCAGACAAAATGCCTCCAAGCATACTTCACCCATCTATAGAGCTACCCATACACGGTATCTCTTACGTCCGCCCTCTTCCTTAATCATTCAGTGCTTTAATTGCCTAAAGTTAAACCATGCCGCTGCTACCTGCACGGAATTCACCCGCTGCAATAGGTGTGGTGGTCCTCACCGCCACTCTGATTGCAGGGTGCTCGGGACCAGGCGAAGTGTGCTAACTGCCTTGGGCGCCTTGTCGCTTCATTTCCTGGCTGCTCCTTCATTAAACGGGCAATTAGGGCCCATTACAAGCAGGCAAAATACCTAAACTCTCCCTACCAACCTCCTCCACTCCTAAACCACAACATCCCACCGCCGAACCCCTTCCCTCCCACCACTCCACCCTCCTACCTGCACATTCAAGCCACTTCTACTCTCGTCCGCTTACTATTGAACTTAATTTCTCCCCACCTCCCGCCCCTGGTATCCACCATGCCAAGCAAGCAGCTCATTATTCATTAACCACCATTCAAGTATCTTCCTCGCCAAGAAATCCCCCCTGATACATCGCCTCGCCAACTCTTCGCCTCCCCTTCTTCTTCTGAAAGCTACACAGCTCTACAATCTCCATCGACAGTCAAGCAACATTGGTCGTGGTCACTAACTGGATGGATGACCAACTTCTTAGCTTTCATCACATGTGCCATGAGCCGTCATGAATAATCCAAACCCACTCCCAATATTGGGTGATCATGATTCTCTTGAGCACTGCCACTCTTGTCCACCCCTCGGGGTGCAGGTCACATCCTGACCGATTCGATTCTTACAAGGTACCACTACCCGGTAACACCACCTCCAAAAACCATTCTGTCCAAACTCCAACTAGTCGAAAGCAGCACTCAAGGCCCACAAGGCCAAAGGGCTACATTCGCTCAAAGGATCTGAGATCCGCCCAAATATCCGTTGAGACGCGTGGTCTGTGTGTCTGTGGATTAGTGTGGCAGTCGTGCTGTTATTCTGTTCTTGGCTGCTGAAGGACAGACATCGGTGGACATCCATCGGAGAATAGACTGTGTATGAGGCAGCATGTCTGTCGAAAACCACCGTTGTGGAGAGATGCACCAAGTTCCATGCGGGTCGCGTTTCAATACAAGACGCCGGTCAATCTGCGAGGCTAGCCTCATCCATTACGGACAACAAAAAATCAAGTGGGGGACACTCGTTCTCCCGCCCTATAGTCCTGATCTCTCCTTATGCGATTGTCACGTCTTCGATCCTCTCATAAAGGCGACGATGTGCAGCAGGCGGTTACGGACTTCTTCAAACAGTAGGGCACAGTGTTTTACCGCACAGGGATCTTGAACTTGGTGCGTCGATGCTCACGGCGATTTTGCCTGATTTGCATCCCGATTCAAAACTGAACGGGCGTCGAACGGAAACATTCGATTACCCCTTATAATAGTAATAATAATAATAATATATATTCGTTTACGGCCATTAGAGACCACGTTAGATAACAATTACATGTTTCTGGAAGCCTTCCTCACAGCCCAGAACTTCAGCATCCTCTCTCTGGCAGCCTGTCTTCTTTCGTCCGTCCACCCACGGTTAAGTTTTGGTTCGTCATGGAATCCCTGAAATCTGTCGATCACTGACCTAAACTTTGTTCGGTTTGAGATGTCTTCCGAATTTAGTCCCACCTGTCTGAGATCCTTTCTCACCTCCCTGAACCATTTGTCCGACACTTTAGGTCTGCTGTCTAGTATTGTGAAAATCCTTTTCGTTAGTCTCTTCTCATCCATTCTAAATAAATGCCCATAGAATTTAAGTCTCCGTTTTCTCATGGACTCAGTTAGCCTTTCATTGTCTCGGTAAAGTTCTTCCCTTCCTCGCAGCCTATACTGTCCATCCACAATCTTTGGACCCATTATTTTGCGAAGGATCTTTCTTTCAAATTTCTCAGCTTCTCTCAGTCCCGCTTTTCCTGTCATTTGGAGGCATTCACTAGCATACAGACATTCCGTTTTAATCACTGTATTGTAGTGCCTTACTTTAGCTCGTCTGGAGATGGTTTTCTTCTTGTATATAGGATATGTCCTACGAAAAGCCGCAGCCATTTTCTCCCGTCTTGTGTTGTTTGCTTCTCTTTCATTTGTTTTCAATTGCACTATTTCACCCAAATACTTAAAGCTATCAACTCTTTCTATTTTACCGTGTTCTGTCTTCAGGTACCGAGGGGCTGTTTTGATGTTTGTTATATATTTAGTTTTTTCGAAAGAAATCTGTAGTCCTGCTTTTTCTGCTTGTAGTTTTAGTACATTCAGCTGTTCTATTGCTGTGTCAGTATTCCTAGATAGCAGCGCAACGTCATCAGCAAAGGCAAGGCAATAATAATAATAATAATAATAATAATAATAATAATAATAATAATAATAATACTTGAACCAACGGGAGGAGAGAAGGCTGCCCAGAAAATTCGCCTACAAACATTTCGGAAAGCCTACGGTAGGGTCCACAACATATACAATAAAAAGTGCTTGTCCCGCCGACTATAATACAGTAATCAAGCCCGAAGTCCTATATGCCAGCGACACCCTTACACTAAACGGGAAAGGTGACCTATAAAACATTTTAAAAGAAGAAAGAAGAATCCGGAGGAAAATTCTCGGCCCCCGAAAAACAGAAGACTGAGGTCACGCAAAGTGACAGAAGAGCTTTCCAACATTGCAGCAGACATCCGCAAAAGACGTCTGAAATTTTATGGGCACGTCCGCAGACTGCCGGCAAGTAGACTGACACACAAGATTCTCACCTGCATAGAACATCTAATATACATTCCATGGGCACTGGAAGTGAAGAAGGATCTGGAAAAAGCCCAGATGAACTCAACTGACACCACGGACAGATACCTCTATTGAAAATAAAAATTAATGGATGGAAAGTGCAACCAGAGAACGAAGTGAAAAATAAGACTGCAGCAAAGTGGACAGAAGAACGAAAAAGGATCCACGGAGAAAGGATGAGAGCTGTTTGGCAACTCAGAAAACAGAATCGTTAGAGCTTTGCGTGATCCATTGGGTCCATTAATAATAATAATAATAATAATAATAATAATAATAATAATAATAACCGAAAACTCTTAAATACCTAGTGTTGAACAATCGAAGCATTTCTTTTTTTAAAACTGTATGTGCTTTCAAAGAAGGACTTAAACAATACGACATTCTGATAAAATAGGCTTTCCAGGAACTTCGTCAATAACATTATAAAGCACTAGCTGTTACCTACGGCTTCGCTCGCGAGAATTTGGTAAGTTGATAAAAATGAATTGTTCCTCGGTAGTGCACTAAGACATTATCTGAAAATTCCTAAAGTATAAAAACTCACCGAAAAATTGCATTTCATTTACGCCAAAACCTATCTGTAAACCACGTTTGTGGCATTGGCTTTTGGGGCTAAGATGACCAAGCTACTGGTAGAGCTAAATCTGGAACATGCGACAATGAACTCGACATGTCCTCTTTTAATTCGAAAAAAAATGTTTCTTTATTTCTAAAGAAGATTCCAAATACCATTTTTCACGTCTGTAATATGTTAAGTTTATGATAAATACTGTAGATATACTCATTTTAAAAACTGCCCCACTCCTTGGCTGAGTGGTCAGCGTTGTGGCCTTCGGTTCACAGGGTTTCGGTTTCGATTCCGGACTGGGTCGGTGATTTTAATCGCGTGTGATTAATTCATCTCGCTCGGGGACAGATTGTTAGTGTTAGTTCCAACACTCTCCTCCTCATATTCACTGAACATACCACATTACCAACCACAACAGGAACATGCAATGGTAATTACATCCCTACACATGGGATTGGCGTCAGGAAGGGCATCCAGCCGTAAAACAGGGTCAAATCCACATATGTGTGACACAGTTCGCACTCGCTACCCCACAGGTGTGGAGAAAGAGGTAGAAGAAGATACTCGTTTAAAAAATTCACCCACTTTTTGTATTATTTCACCCCATTAAGTGGGTTTTCCAAAAAAATGTGTGTTCATTTATTTTTAAAAGAGATTCCAAGTGCCTGTTTTAACGTCTGTAACATCTTCAGATTCTGAGATATATGTATCCTCATATAAAGAATTGGTGTTCTTTTTATTCCATGTTAGGTTTTTGTGATATATTGTAGATAATATCGCTGCTGTAAACTCCTGGAGCTGCCGTAGCCATGGTTACGGCCGGTCGTTTCTTTATCCACAGAACACCAATATATAACAGAAGTGCACAGTCCATGCACGGCCGACGCTCTAGCTCTTTACCGGCCTTGACAATCGGGTCCACACACCGTAATCGCAGTAGTTACACACCTCGACACGTGGTGCTTGCGGCTTATCTATTTGCGGTAGAAATGCATACTTCTTTATGGAAAAGGTATTGATTTTGATTGCAGATTTATCGTAATTTATAATTATAGAGAACTAGCTGATGTACCCGTGCTTCGCTACGGGATTCTCAGAAAGACTGACTTTGTGGTTTTCTTAACCTGAAATCAACATAGGTCATTACAAAAACGTAAGTATGAATGTAGCGATTAAGAGCAATGCTATCATATAAAATACTCGATCAAATGGAAAGCCGCACGTTTTATCACTTTTAACGAACAGTGCTGCGGTTAGATTGC
Source organism: Anabrus simplex (assembly GCF_040414725.1). NCBI lineage: Eukaryota > Metazoa > Arthropoda > Insecta > Orthoptera > Tettigoniidae > Anabrus > Anabrus simplex. Next base: position 36,127,432 of record NC_090278.1, read on the forward strand.
GGTGCCAATCTAATAGTCCAAAGTTCCAGAGCTGGGATGACCAGGCCGCAGATTGCCATGAACACTCATCTGCCATTATTCCGCTAAATATACACACTGTTCATTCCAATCAGTGCCTCAGAGTAGGGATTAAATAGCCCGAATGCTATGATGATCCAGTGTGTTACGTACCAGTAGCATCAGAAAATTTATAAACCAGGGGAATGGCATGCTAAAGAAGAAAGTTATCTAACTCCCCATTTACTTCCCATCAATATTCAGGCAGGCTGTTACACTCGGTACGACTGGGCGAGTTGACCGTGTGGTTAGCGGTGCGCAGCTGTGAGCTTGCATCCGAGAGATAGTGGATTCGAACCCCATTGTCGGCAGCGCTGATGGTATTCCGTTGTTTCCCACTTTCACACCAGTCAAATGCTGGGCCTGTACCTTAATTAAGGCCTAAGGCACTCCTAACCCTTTCCTATCCCATCGTCGCCATAAAACCTATCTATGTCGGTGCGACGTAAATCAAATAAAAATAAAAAATACTCTGTACGCAGCAGTAATCCTATCTACCGGAGATGAAGGGCAACAGATGACACAAAGCACATCACGACAAACAATGGTCAATGTAATGTTATTGTTGATCAATGTTATGAGCTTTCTATATTGTAGGCCTTCACATTTAGTTTTCTTTCGACTCTGTGATTTGTAAAATATACAATAAACTGTAGTTTCTTATTCTCCAACTTTACATACCGATTTTCATTAAATACTGTTTACCCATTTCTGGTTACTCGGCGCTGATATGGACTTAGTAACAAAAATCCAAAATCATTAATATCTTTGTGATCATAGCCAGTACGGTAACAATGTATAAGACATGAATAATAGAAAATTTAATACTATATAACCCTATTTATGTAGCATTCATCGATTATACCTCTAATAAGAAATATGTGAGAATTACATTTTAAGCCTTCCCCTAAATTACCATTTCACTCAGCGTGAATAAAATAATTTACAGCCTAAGACTATAGCGACTTATTTCCTGACTTTGCATACCGATTTTCATCAAGATAGGACTACTAATAACAATATTTGAGAATTATATTTTAGGCCTTCCCCTAAACTACCATTTTTCTCAGCGTGAATACAATTATTGATAGCCTATATTGTAGAGGCTCATCCCCCGACTTCACATACCGATTTTCATTAGAGCACTAATAACATAAATAGTTGAGAATTCAATTTTAGGCCTTCCCCTAAACTACCATTTCACTCAGCGTGAGTAAAATTATTTATAGCCTAGATTGTAGAGGCTCATCCCCTGACTTCACATACCGATTTTTCATTAAATGCTCTTCAACCGTTTTCTCGTGATGCATGTACATACATACAGACAGACAGATAGACAGACAGACAGAAATTACGGAAAAGTAAAAAGTGCATTTTCTTGTTACTGTGGACATGACCGATATAGAAATACCATTATTTTCAAATTCTGAGCAATGTACAGATAAAACTCTTATTTTATATATATAGATGTTACATAGGTTAATACTGTTAAAATTATTAATCTTAAAGATTACTTTCGTTGATATGTGCCAAAATAACGTCGTGAAATGAAACTGCGGAGAGATGGAGTAGTCCAGCTGACATTCTGATATTGACTCTGATTATCGATTTATCTTAATTTAGGGGATAAAGAAGTATGTTACATTAACTAATACTCTTAAAATGATTAATCCTTAAGGCTACTTTCATTGACATGTGCCAAGATAACGTCGTGAAATGAAACTGCGGAGGATGGAGTAGTCCAACTGACGTTCCGTAACTGTGAGGAATAATAGTGATCGCTTTTATTATCATGGCATTTAGATACATAGCAGAACTTGCCACAATACTTTGGTCTTCTGATGTTAATCTTGAGATTAAGAGTCATTGTTCAATTAAGAGTTTTAAAATTCTTCAAATGCTGCTCTCCGGAAAATGGCTGGACAAAACATTAAAAACCTACCTTTTTCTTCTATATTCGTTGTATGGATAACATACGTTAAGTATTTTGTCTGCCGGGCTGAGTGGCTCAGACGGTTAAGGCGCTGGTCTTCTAACCCCAACTTGGCAGGTTCGATCCTGGCTCAGTCCGGTGGTATTTGAAGGTGCTCCGTGTCGGTAGATTTACTGATACGTAAAAGAACTCCTGCGGGACTAATTTCCGGCACCTCGGCGTCTCCGAAGACCTTAAAAAGTAGTTAGTGGGACGTGAAGCAAATAACATTAAATTATTAAATTAGTATTTTGACTCAAACATGTTTAAATTTTAATTTCAATATGTATAGTTTCAGATTACATTTCATTCGTATCTTTCACTAGAAGTTTAAATACCGGGAGAGTTGGCCGTGCGGTTAGGGGCACGCAGCTGTGAGCTTGCATCCGGGAGATAGTGGGTGCGAACCCCACTGTCGGCAGAATTTCCACTCGGAATTGCTAGGCGGGTAATAATTCCATTGTGGAGTTTTATCTCCCGTATGCAGTTATCAGACTGTGCCTCATATATAGGCTTCTGATAAGTTCACCTGCATACACCCCAGCGTCAGTGGGTAGGCTCTGGCACATCCCACTCTGATGAGTCTAGTGTCAGACCTAAGACGAAACGCTGGTTAATAGAGCAAAAGCCTGAAAAGCATTACACCTGATCTGTTTCTTGACATGCTCTATTGGTGGAAAATACTAATTCCCTCCTTTGGAATTTAGAATTTCCATAAGGGAGTCCTGTCTACAGTACAGCCCGTAAGTACGTATACATATTTCTCTAGATATTTCACTAGTAACGACGATATTTCTTAATTTACCGCAGATTTTCACTTCATTTGTGTAAAAGGAATTGTTATGTTCCATTTGGGACAAATATTACAGTGACATTTCGTAGATAGGTATGCGCTGCATAACCCCTGAGGTTCTGAATCTTATTTTCAATTAAAGCACTTGTGGTATTTTTCAGAAGATGGGGAACATCATATATGACAACAACTGGTTCACTATTAATAAGAAAATGGAATGGACTGGATCTATCTAAATTACCCTGACTATACTTCCTGATTTGTCGAGCCATGGTCTCAAATTGTGCAAACAACCTTCAACCCTTATTTTTTTTTATTATTATTTTTTTTTTTTTGCTAGGGGCTTTACGTCGCACCGACACAGATAGGTCTTATGGCGACGATGGGATAGGAAATGCCTAGGAGCTGGAAGGAAGCGGCCGTGGCCTTAATTAAGGTACAGCCACAGCATTTGCCTGGTGTGAAAATGGGAAACCACGGAAAACCATCTTCAGGGCTGCCGATAGTGGGATTCGAACCTACTATCTCCCGGATGCAAGCTCACAGCCGCGCGCCTCTACGCGCACGGCCAACTCGCCCGGTGCCGGCTACATTACTTGCTGGTACTGAATTTGTCGTGAAATAATAGGCAATTACAGTATTTGTTTCCAAGTTCTGTGAACACCTCTTAACAAGAAAAGTAATGCATGATTTGCTAGAGCAGGTGACTTTCCTAAAGGACAAAGATCTTCATACCCACATATACAGTACGTTGTTCATTAGCCTCATAATATGACCCCTTTCCTAGTGACTTTTCATGAAATAGGAAGGCACAGTATTTGTCAATATCAGAAATTTTAGAACCTCTACTTTCAGCACTTCAGCTATGGATGGATTAAGACCAGTGTCAAAAGGTATCCAACATAATAAAGTCTTCAAAGGCCTGACAGAGGGAAAATTATTGAGTAGCCAAATATCGATATAAGCGAGGTCCACATTTATAAACTGAAAGTGCCATAACCTTATCCTAAACATTCCACCGCATACCGGATGGAGCTTTGTTAGCATTCTATAACTGAGCACTGATAAATGACTTACTGACAAAAAATGATACCTTCATCAATACCAGTTGGTGTGTTTTCTCCAGTCTCAATCTCTTCAACATCACTTAATACTGAAAGATCTAGATTACAAATCCTGTTTGTGAAATTACTGAAATTTCATTTAGGTGTACAGTTCGGTTTTTTCTTTTTTTCTTTTTTTTCTTCTTTTTTTGCTAGTTGCTTTACGTCGCACCGACACAGATAGGTCTTATGGCGACGAAGGGATGGGAAAGGCCTAGGAGTTGGAAGGAAGCGGCCGTGGCCTTAATTAAGGTACAGCCCCAGCATTTGCCTGGTGTGAAAATAGGAAACCACGGAAAACCATCTTCAGGGCTGCCGACAGTGGAACTCGAAACCGCGATCTCCCGGATGCAAGCTCACAGCCGCGCGCCTCTACGCGCACGGCCAACTCACCCGGTGGCCTACAGTTCTATTTTCTGCCATACTGTTACTTGACAAAGGCATCTAAGTTACAGGGATTATAGTGGATAATTTCCAGATGTTTAATATGAAGATAAATTTGGAATTGAAGAGGGCAGATTGGGGCAAATATTAATTTATAGCACGAGGAGTATGGAATCGGAATAAATTATCAAGGGAAATGCTCAATAAATTTGCAAGTTTTTGAAATTATTTAAGAAAACGCTAGGTAAACAATTAATAGGTAATCTGCCACCTGGGCAATCGCCCTAAACGCAGATCATTGATTGATTGATTGGACATCATAAATTAATCGGTGCCTAGTGTACCGGTAGTTAATAATGTCCTTCTCAAGGAAATGATCTTCACAAACATAAAAACTAGAACAATTTACACCATCACTCACACGACACACGTGCTTCCACTGCTTCAGAGAATCCTTCTTGTTTCCTTAGGAAATTTATAAAATTGCTTATCCCTGATGTTGAGATTGCCAGTCATATCGACACTTGTACATGCTGAAAACTTGCAGGAGTACTTTAACCTCAAGGTGTTGCCTCTCTGAAAGAGCATGACATTTGTAAACAAAGTTTCAAAACTGAAAACAATGAAATGGAAGGAATGAAAAAGTATAAGTTAATAGTAGTTAGCAGTGTTTAAGAACCTTGAGTTAATACACTATTTATAGGTGCATTTCCATAACTTAACTTACCTACACTGTACTTAGCATCTTTTCGCGGAAAATAACATCTCACAGCGTTTATGTTCTGACTACATATAGCTTATAATGAAATTGCAAAACTACAGAACTCAAATATATAGCAAACCGTGGACATTAATCGTATCCGAAAAACATTAACAGACTGCTTCTTCGCCGCATCTTCTTCTGTGATATTGAGCCGTCTAGAACTCAATCACCATTTTCCAATTTATTACTCTGATTACGAGCATAGGCAAATACTTTAATACACCAATATCGGACAGCTGTATCTCAACAGCATTGAGTGGAGTGCGAACAGCGATGGTGGTGACATCTAGCGTGTTGGTGTCAACTGCATACTTGTCTGTGCTACAGCTGAGAGGAATGCACCACACTCATTGGAAATATTTTTGTTAAAATAATTGAATAATCACAATAATTAAGAATGACATTTTAAAATATGAAATGCTCCTTCATAAACCTCCAAACGATCATTTTGTTAGCCATGCCTTTCGCTATGTCTTGAAAAATATAAAGCAGAATCTGTTTGAGGATCCACGCAGCCTTTGGGGAAATATTTAGTAACTACACTCTCCTCTTCTTTCTAACCTTTTCTCAATTATCTAGCGCAGTATTTTGTATGTACTTAGCCTAGTTTTCCGGCCGGATGCCTTTCATAACAGCAATCATATGTGGAGGGATATATACCGTACTCACTATTGCGTGTTTTTGTGGTTGTTTATTGCATGATGTGTTGTATATACCTGAAGATGCGTATGAATACGAACACAAACCCATAGCTGTCCGGTATTATCATATTAAAGTATTTGGCATAGGTCACGAGGCCAAACCAGCCAATCACGATGCGACTCTTCCCCTTGCAGCGCTTCCAAGTGGCATAGCCCTAAAGTAACAATCAATCACTACTGATCTGCATTTAGGCCAGTCGCCCAGGTAGCAGATTCCCTATCTGTTGTTTTCCTAGCCTTTTCTTAAATGATGGCAAATAAATTGGAAAATTATTGAACATTTCCCTTGGTAAGTTATTCCAATCCCTAACTCCCCTTCCTATAAAGGAGTATTTGCCCCAATTTGTCCTCTTGAATTCCAGCTTTATCTTCATATTGTGATCTTTCCCATTTTTAAAGACACCACTCAAACTTATTCGCCTACTGATGTCCTCCCACGCCATCTCTCCACTGACAGCTAGGAACACCGGCCTGTTGTAGTTTTGTCGTATCTCACCTTCACCCCGGTGAGTAGAAGACTCTATTAATCCCGATAATGCGATCTTTGTTTAATCCTGTATCATATGAACACACGGTATTTTCACTGCTTAGTGGCCACCAAATAGCGTTGCCACCGAACCGCAGAATAACAATATATACTGTCTAAAACCACTGGATAAAACACACTGACATGCTAAATATTTCTGCAGTATTGTCAAACATTTGTTTTAACTCCAGTGGCAGTTACATGATTCAGGGAGGTGTCCCCATGCTTCCCAGCAGCGGTAACATTCAGTCTTGCTTGTGAGAGCTGGGGAGGTTTTCGAATGACCTCAGTCCATCGTCTCCTGTCAGTCACAAAGCTTACGGTAGTGATCAAGAATAATGTCGAACCGGTGGAGATGTTTCCCTCAGCAGAAATGTCCGACACTCAAGTGAAACTTAGCAACTGGCCAGTTTGTGATTTTCCTTCGAATAGGCAGTGTCCTGTTATCTACTAAAGGGTGACTGTTTCCTCCTATACCTTCAATTGTTGTACGTCGCACTGTATGTAAATATGTTGTAGAAATGTGCCAATACTTCGTCAGTTTTTCTCGCAGTCATGTTTATTTAATTCGGTTCTCTTTAAAGGTCATCTATATCTTCATCTGGTTTGTCTTTTTGTGAGTATTTTCATATACTGTATTATATGTTAAATACAGAATTTCATTATACACGAATACGACCACATATCAATCTCCTGACAGTCGCCACAATAGCTCTCGGTGAAATGTATGTAGACAGGTAGTAATTGTTATCATAATATACGACATTCAATATGAGACTTTATGTTCGGTTTAATAAAGGAGAGCAATTGCGTCATAATAGATTGGTGTGCGGTAAATTTAAATACTAGTGGTAGTGCGAAATGAATTCTTCACACTACAATGGACAAATAGTACAGCATTTAACAGCTTTTAATGCATTTTATGGTTACATTTTTCTTTGATGTGAAAAATCTTTACTAATATTATAAAGAGGAAAAATGTGTATATTAGTTTGTAACGGATAGACTCAAAACTACCGAACCGATTTTAAAAATTACATCACATTGCCAGTGAGTAACATGGGCTGTATTTTATTTTCAAAACAATTCGAGGGGACGACGACGGGGGAGACATAAAATTATAAAAATAATAGGTTAATATAGGCGAAATCGAATTTGTCTTACGAAGAGGAGACTAAGCTCATTTTAAGACCCTTGACGCAAAGAACAAAATTCGGTAAGCCCTACGGGCCCGAAACCCATGTTTTAAGGCCTTAAAACCAACCGTTATGGAGGTAGTGGCACCACACTACCCCTGCTCTAGGAATCGGATAAAGATTCTACTGTCGTGGAAAGAAAGTATAGACACCCTAGCTTATATGTTAATAAAAAGTGTATCCTTTGTCCCACTAGAAACAAGCTACTCCAAAATTTAGCTTATTTTATTCTACGTTTAATTATGTGTAGTATAAAATTTTATCGTACACGTTTAAACATTTTAGCGCAGTTTGAACAAAAAGAGTGCCGGTATTTTTTTTTCACTTCCAATGAATCGCTCACTTTGAAAATTCATAAATTTAAAAGTATTGATCAGATCATTAGCAAACTTTAATATGTCTTAAGCAACTTATTGTTGATCTGTATACCAAGGTTTTATTTCTTCTGATTATTTCTGAATAAAGTTGCTGTAAATTTTGTGAGACAACATTTTCTCATTACTGGGTGATCATAGTGGTAAACAATCCTGCTTGTTATGAAGCTCGTGAAAATATCAGGCTAAAATTAAAACTGCTTTCTGCCTGCATGCAATAGTTGATTTTTAATCAAGCACGCCAGTTCTTGCGAATGTGCCAAACCTTTTTCGAACCACTGCCCAACTCTTCTGATAGTGGACGGTCTTTGCTATTTGCTTTACGTCGCACCGACACAGATAGTTCTTATGGCGACGATGGGACAGGAAATGCCTAGGAGTGGGAAGGAAGCGGCCGTGGCGTTATTTAAGGTACAGCCCCAGCATTTGCCTGGCCTGAAAATGGGAAACCCAGGTAAAACATTTTCAGAGCTGTCGACAGTGGGGTTCGAATCCACTATCTCCCTGATGCAAGCTCATAGCTGCGCGACCCTAACCGCACGGCCAACTCGCCCGGTGAAAGTGGAAACAATACTAGATAATTACAGCCGCCCCTTAAGAAATATAGTGGATACTGTGATGTGGGCGTATTATACCACCCCCATATATGGGATGATATCCGTGGATACGATGATTGGACTTGATTCTATCTTACTGTTCCAATATGTTGAATGAACCATAGTGAAAATTACGTATGGAGTTGTATAGAGCCACTTAGTTCATTCACTGAGGCCCTTAGAATGAACACTCATAGGTATACTGGTATTGTACAATAATGTTTGTACATTTCTTAAGTAGGCCTTGCCTTCATGGGAATTCTACAAACACTTGTAAATAACACCGTCTCTACGCCCCATCGTGGAAGACTGAATAAGCTATATCATGTTCGCATAGGGGGGCGTATGTGGATCTAGAAGAGACATTTGATAACATTGATGCGGCTAAACACTTTGAGCTTCCGAGTAACGCTGAAATCAAGCACAGCCAATGGTGGGTAATCTAAAACCCAAGAACAGTGAAATGAGGACCATATAGTGTTGTGAAGGACAAGCGCCTGTCTTGAAAGGGGTTAAAAATAATTGTAAATAAAAGAAAACTGATAATCAAATCACATTTTTAGAAGAGGAAATTGGACTCTTAAGATTTTATGATGACGTAGTTATTACTGAATTGTACGGACATAATATTCGATTCTGAAAGGTAAACAAATCCAGCAAGTTGACAAATTTAAATACCCTCGTTGTTGAATATCAGTCGCTTTAAAGCCAGATCTTGACATTAAGACCCGTATAGGAATGGCAAGATCAGCGTTCAAGAAAATTAAGGCCTTGCTGTGTAAAGAAGGCTTCAATATAAAAGTGAGTCAGCTCATAGTTGAATGTTTGGTTTGGTCAATTTTGCATTATGGATTAGACTTTGAAAACGATCACCATGTAAACACAATATAATTATTAAATTAATGTTGTAATGGCCCACCTTTCAATACTATAATATGCAATATTTTGGTTTACATTAAATAGGGACTAGTTTCAGTATGGGATGGCCATCTTCAGACTTACATCTAATAACTAAACAAATGTACATACATACATACATACATACACACAATTGACATAAAACAAATGAACAAATATATCCAACTGACCATGTAAAGGCTGGAAGGTCTAGAGATGTGGTGTCATAGAAGAACGCTAAAAGTCTCCTGGATAGAGCTTTTCTCTAATGAACAGATATTGCAGAGTGCACACTCTAAAATGGAGCTGAAGCCCGCCATCAACTGCAAAAGAATTGCATGTCTGGGCCATGTATTACGTGGTGAAATATAGTACATGCAGATTTGCATCTCATTTTAAAAGGCAAAATTAAAGGGCAGCGAGGAAGAGAGAGAAAAATACAGGATTCAAGAACATTCAAGACTGGACTGTAATAAGAACCGTCGAGAAACATTTAGAAGAACACAGTCCGTACTGATCGCCGAAGTCCGGGAGACTGGGCACGGCATAGTGAGTACAAAGAAGCAGAAGAAGACGAAGAAGAATATTCAAACAGGATTAGTATGAGGTTTGTCTGTTCAAAAGGCGCTCTTTACACCCTAAGAAAGTTTTGGAGAGACGCAAGGAAACTATAAAAAAACGCACAGGTTACGTACCCATGATCGGGTATTGCTCATTACATTCGATAGTATTCAACCACTACAATGCGTGTGGACGAAATACTAAACAATGTATAGTTCAAGCCCTTCAGGCAAGCAACTCGATGTTGAAAATATTCTAGGGATATGAGTTACAAATTTTAGGTAAATAAAATATAATGAATATGAGAATAAAATCTTTATTTATTCCTAAAAATTATAATCCTCTTCTTATTATCGTTATCCTGTCGATTCACGGCGGACTTGATGCATCGCTCTAGCTAGGGCAGCGAGGGATCCAGTCGGCCGTGATTAGATTAGCAGTTTTCCTTTTAATACCACTACCACGGCCGACTTGATGCGTCGCTCTAGCTAGCTCCTTACCGGCCTTGACAATCGGGTCCACGCACTGTAATCGGAGTAGTTACACAGCTCGACACGTGGCGCTGGCGGCCGACCTATTTGTGGTAGAAATGCATACTTCTTTATGGAAAATATATTGACTTTGGTTGCCGATTTATCATAATTTAGAGCTATGGAGAATGTTACATGGGTTAATACTGTTAAAATGATTAATTTTAAAGGTTATTTTCGTTGATAGTTGCCAAAATGATGTCGTGAAATGAAACTGCGGGGAGATGACTTAGTCCAGCTGACGTTCTGATATTGACTCTGATTGCCGATGTATCTTAATTTAGGGAATAAAATAGTATGTTACATTGACTAATATTGTTAAAATGATTAATCCTAAAGGCTACTTTCATTGATATGTGCCAAAACAACGTCGTGAAATGAAACTGCAGAGGATGGAGTAGTCCAACTGACGTTCCTTAATTGTGAGGAATAATAGTAATCGTTTTTATATCATGGCATTCAGATACATAGCAGAACTTACCACAATACTTTTGTCTTCTGATGTTAATATTAAGAGCCATTGTTCAATTAGAATTTTAAAATTCTTCAAGCGCTGTGAGCTTGCATCCGGGAGATAGTGGGTTCGAACCCCACTGTCGGCAGCCCTGGAGATGGTTTTCCGTGGTTTCCCATTTTCACATCAGGCTGTACCTTAATTCCCACTGCTGGCCATTTCCTATTCCACCGGTGTCATAAGACCTATCTGTGTCGGTGCGACGTAAAACAAATAGTGAAAAAAAGAAGAATTTAAATAAAAATTCAGTGAGAGAAAAGTATTTTGAGTAAATAAATTGTAAACTGTTCTCTGCTCGATGATGATGATGATGCTTGTTGTGTAAAGGGGCCTAACATCTAGGTCATCGGCCCCATTGTTCAGGTAACAACACTTCATACGTTGGCCTTACCGTCATAGCAGTAGTGATTCTTACTTGTCAATGTTTAAATGTTAAAGTTCAGATTATCTTGGATAAAAATGTGTTGTATTGCTGTCACATGGCAAATACGACACCGCCTAAAGGATTATTCTTTGAAGGAAAATTCATGGGTAAAAATACCTGATTAGCGTGATTAGCTGCCACTCCCGGAGACCCGGGCTCGATTCCTCGCCCTGCCGAAATTTCGAAAGTGGTACGAAGGCTGGAACGGGTTCCACTCAGCCTTGGGAGGTCAACTGTGTAGAGGGTGGTATCGATTCCCACCTCAGACATCCTCGAAGTGGTTTTCCATAGTTTCCCACTTCTCCAAGCAAATGCCGGGATGGTAACTAACTTAAGGCCATGGCTGCTTCCTTCCCTCTTCCTTGGCTATGCCTTCCAATCTTCCCATCCCCAACACAAGGCCCCTGTTCAGCATAGAAGTTGCGGCCGCCTGGACGAGGTTCTGGTGATCCTTCCCAGTTGTATCCCCGACCCGCAGTCTCACGCTCCAGGATACTACCCTTGAGGTGGTAGAGGTGGGATCCCTCACTGAGTCCGAGAGAAAAGTCAACGCTGGAGGGGTAAACAGAGTAAGAAAAAAAGAAAGAACGAAGATAAATACCCGACATAGAAACGGAAAACTAAGACGAGAGTGTTACCTGCTTTTAGCCACTCCGTAGTTTTGTCCTGGTCTACAGAGAATTCGTGAAATGATAGTGTCCCTTTGCTTTTTCCTGTTCGGAATACAAAAAAGGCACACTATGGAGTGACTAAAAGCAGGTAACACTCTCGTCTCGTCTTAGTTTTCGAATATTTCCTAACACAGTTAAAGAAAAGCAAATCAACACACCATTAAAAAAGGAATTCGCACATAAATTAAAATCCTTGTTCAGGACGAAGTTACAGCGAGAAATCTCTTTGTTCTTGTTTCCATAGCATTTCTGCTCGAAGTACGAAAAGGTGCACAAGAATGTCTCAAATTCCAAGATTTGTAAACACAATTTAAAAAATATAATCACCACACTACCCAATAAAAAATAAACTCACTAGCGCATAACTATCAGATCTCATTATCAAGCCAACAAGCACCTCATTGCGAACACATTGCCAACATTTACGACAGCAAAACCAAAAAATAAAACTGGAAATGCGGCAATTTGCGGTATACAGCTTCCTGTCAGTGGGTAGTAGGCCAGCGCTCCAACGGCATTATGGTGAAACTTTCCAATTACAGCTTTATGCTGGGCTTCACGACCGATTGTCAAGGCCGGTATAAGGAGCGCAGCGAGGTATCAAGTCGGCCGTGCCACTACGAACGCTAATGTGAGCGTTGCCTACGAGCACCGCCGTCTCGATCCTCCTAATACTGCCTGCTCTATGCGAGCCTTTTTGCGACTACGCTGCGACAAAATTTCTCCGCTAGATGGCAGGCATAGACGCACAATGTTCTAAACTTATTCTAATGACGACAGCCTACAAAACACTATGTAGTATGGTCATATGTTCACTGAAGCTCGTAAATTACATCAGTAATATTAAATATCGGCAAAATTACCTGTATGAAGTTGCAGTTGGCCTCTTCATGCACAATTTAAAGATTTTCCTGGACGAAGGCTTGGAGTGGTACCATACTTTTTGTGTTCTTGCCTACGCAATATAAACAAATAGAGGTCTTACGAACTTGGTTAGGATAATATCACTAACAGTTTGCTGATATTCTTTGACCTCACACTGTAAAAAGCACATTCTGAAAGGTTTTCTTTGCTGGTTGTTTTACGTCGCACCGACACAGATAGGTATTATGGCGGCGATGGGATAGGAAAGGCCTAGGAATGGGAAGGAAGCGGCCTTGTCCTTAATTAAGGTACAGCCCCAGAATTTGCCTGGTGTGAAAATGGGAAACCACGGAAAACCATCTTCAGGGCTGCCAACAGTGGGATTCGAACCCACTATCTTCCGGACGAAGGCTCACGGCTGCGTGCTCTTAACCGCACGGCCAACTCGCCCGGTATTCTGAAAGGGAAGACGTCGCAAGTTCTCGTATTAAGCTCGAACGTTTGAAGGATGTCGACAATAGGGCACAGCAGCTTCAGCGAACTCCTGCATATGCTTCACCAGAGCAACAAAACAAGGTTTTGAATATCGAGCTCCCACTCTGTCCTGATGCATGATCAGTTCCATTTAGCGGTTTCGAAGCTCTAGGCAATGAGATGTTGCTGACACAAATGCACACTCCATCCTCTCTTCAACAACATGAACCTAGTACCCGCAAATTAGGTTTTGATTTCCTGTTTTTAGTTTGATTGGAATATTGTCGACTGGATATCTGAGGTTGTCCAAAATGTCTAAACATGAAGACGTTTGCTTTGTGATTGTCCGTCACAATTCTTATCACAAGGAATCCACTATCCTCCACGGCTTGAATCACCTTCTGAAAAAATCTGCAGCCTGTTTCCAGTCATTCGACCGGGTCAGGAATAGAATGAATAAAGCCCCCATCTAGCAGCGAGGATAGGAATTGTGCCGGCTGCCCAAGCCTGTCGCACTCCTCCGGGGTATTGATTAATGAATGACAGATGAAATGATATTCGAGAGTGGTGCTGGAATGAAATATGACAGGGAAAACCAGAGTATCCGGAGAAAAACCTGTCCCGCCTCCGCTTTGTCCAGCACAAATCTCACATGGATTGACCGGGGTTTGAACCACTGAACCCAGCGGTGAGATGCCGGCGCGCTGCCGCCTGAACCGCGGAGGCTCCATCACCTTCTGAAATAAGGTGTAAAGGCACAGATGCGACAGTAATCTGAGGATAACCAATTACTTCCTTTATTAGGTCCTTGCCTAGATAAAGCCGACAGCCGCTTTTCTCTTAATTCCCTTCTAGACGGTATTTCATGGAGTCGTATCTTTCTGGCTGTGAACCACCTTGCCGAGATTGGCAAAATGGTACACAACAGTTCAATATTTCGGGAAAAGAATCTGAAGTTTCAGTTCTACGAAAAATAGGACTTACACAAACGAAAAGAAACAAGTACCAACACCTTAAAATCACTTTTGAAATATCTATTAGCGTAACATGATTAATTCATTTCACGGTTCTATACAAAATATCTCTTGTACGAACGAAAGTGACCAGACACGTTTACTTATTGTACGAAATAACTCAGGTTTACACACACATTCATGCACCAATAACACAGTGCTACACCCACCCTAACAGCGAAGATTGTGCGTCTACTGCAGCACTCTTACGGCGACTTGGTGAAATGTCGGTAGTCGCGCCTTCCTGTGTTAAAATAGTGGCATAGAGCAGGCAGTATAAGAGGATCGAGACGGCTGTGCCTACGAGATACACAAGGCCGGGAAATACAGCACACTAGACTCGTCCTCGAGATACTTTCGACAAGCGCCGCGAGAGTTCTCTTTACTGATCTGTCTCGCCCGCTCATTGCAACACGTTCGAATATGAAAAACTATTAAAAATCATTAAAACTAGTAATTTCAGAAGGCAGTAAACAGATATGAGATCAAAGATAGACCAAGAGGAATTGTATGACTTATTTTCTACAATATTTTTCTTACAATATGCTTAAACGAAATACACGAAAGAAGCAGAGAAATCTGATAGCGAATTTGTCACTTCTTACCGATTCCTTTAATTGTGCCTCAGATTATCCGATAAGCGGACCGAGATTGCGGTCATAAATAACTCTGGGTTTAATCACCCTTTCACCAATTATCAGCGCTCCAATCTTTTCCTCCGCACATCTGATGTTTTTACATTCGTATTGAAGCCGTTGTTTGGTAATCCTATATAATTTTTTAGTGTCTTCTGATACGGTAGAGTTAGGCAGTGCAAAGATCATAGAAAACTGTAACTGGTAAGTGCTTTCCTATGCCAAAGGACGCAAATATTTAGCGTCGTTTCCCCGTATTTCTCTTTTTTCTTCCCGTAATATTAAATTTGTCTTTGCCTCTGTGGTGTAGTGGTTAGTGTGATGCTGTCACCCCCGGAGGTCCGGGTTCGATTCCCGGCCCTGCCACGAAATTTGAAAAGTGGTACGAGGGCTGGAATGGGGTCCACTCAGCCTCGGGATGTCAAGTGAGTAGAGGTGGGTTCGATTCCCACCTCAGCCATCCTGGAAGAAGTTTTCCGTGGTTTCCCACTTCTCCTGCAGGCAAATGCCGGTTTGGTATCTAACTTAAGGCCACGGCTGCTTCCTTCCCACTTCCTTGTCTATCCCTTCCAATCTTCCCATCCCCCACAAGGCCCCTGTTCAGAATAGCAGGTGAGGCCGCCTGGGCGAGGTACTGGTCATCCCCCAGTTGTATCCCCGACCCAGAGTCTGAAGCTCCAGGACACTGCCCTTGAGGCGGTAGAGGTGTGATCCCTCGCTGAGTCCGAGGTAAAAACCGAACCTGGAGGGTAAACAGGTTAAGAAGAAGTAATAATAATGCTATTTGCTTTACGCCCCACCAACTATCTTTTACGGTTTTCGGAGACGCTGAGGTGCCGGAATTTCGTCCCGCAGGAGTTCTTTTACGTGCCAGTAAATCTACCGACACGAGGCTGACGTATTTGAGCACCTTCAAATACCACCGGACTGAGCCAGGATCGAACCTGCCAAGTTGGGGTCAGAAGGCCAGCGCCTCAACCGACTGAGCCACGCAGCCCGGTATTAAGAAGAAGAAGAAGAAGAAGAAGAAGAATCAAGTAATCCTGGTGAGTGTCACATACATAAGAACCATATTCTAATTGGGGTTTTACCAGACACTTTCACACCCTCTCCTTTATATCATTATTACAACCTTAAATATGCTCATAACCATATGAAAAGTTCTGTAATCTTTCTTTACAATCCCGTTAACGTGATTATCCCAATGAAGATATTTTCTTATATTCACAACTGAATATTTACAGTGATCTCCTTAAACACAGTAATTACCGAGCTCGATAACTGCAGTCGCTTAAGTGCGGCCAGTATCCAGTATTCGGGAGATAGTGGGTTCGAACCCCACTGTCGGCAGCCCTGAACATGGTTTTCCGTGGTTCCCCATTTTCACGCCAAGAAAATGTTGGGGCTGTATCATAATTAAGGCCACGGCCAATTTATTTCCACTCCTATCCCTTTCCTATCCCATCATCGCCATACGACCTATCTGTGTAAAAATACGGTAATTAGAACTGACAGGACTACTCTTCTTCGTGAAACTTACAACCAGACATTTTCTGTCCATCTCACAACTTTGTTGAGCTCCTTCTGCACTCGCTCAAACCCAGCAAATTATAAAATCGTCCGTAAAATGTCTTACTTGTGAACTCAGTTATTTACTCATATCATTTATGTGTAAGGAAATGTAGAGGTCAGATAATATTGCCCTGTGGAACCCCGTCTTCATCAATACAGGTTCGGATAAAGATTCACCTTCTCCACAGCTTGAATTCTATTCAACCCTTCTTTTGTTTAGTCCAATATTCCTCATTTTCGTCAGAAGTCTCCCATGACCTGTTTTGTCAAAAGCCTTGGATATATCAATAGCGAGACAATCCATTTTATCTCCTGAATCTAAAATGGCAGATGTTTATTACTGGAATCCTACAAGTTGAGCCTCACTGGAATAACTTTCTTCATTTATGTTTTAATGATGAAGCATTTTTAATTCATTCAGTCCAATAATGTGATGAGTAATGCCGATAAATCCCTCTGTTAGCAAATCAAATACACAGTAACTTTCGTTAACATTGATTATATAATAATAAACGAAATTCGTGATGGACAAACAAAACAAACAATATTGCTATATAAAAGTATTTTAATTAAATAAAATTGTTATGTTGCCCAAATATTTATATACGTTATACAGTTCCCTTATTAATAAAACGTGAAATAATTATTATATATAAAACAACGCCGTTGAGCATAAAATGACGTGCTACAGACAGTGATATAATTCTGATAGTGAAGTCAAGTAGATCACAATTCTGTTTCCCTAGATACTGAAAAATAATTATACTTATATGAGAAGAGCAAAGGTTTCCATTTGATATTTGTTGATCTGTACATATCTGCCTTAACACGTATCGTCAAGACACATGGAGGCTAAAGCGTTTCCACGCTCTGCGTTGTAACAGTTCCCTTCAGTTCTTAGCAGTTCCTAGGGAACTTTCATCCTTTCCTCTTCACAGAAAACTAAAAATTAAAACTTTGTATCCAGTATTTCTGCTCTGAGAATGGCTCACTTCGTTTCATTCTTCAAGGACAAAAAGAAAGACACACAAAAATATCTCTGGCAGTACTACACTGCATATGTGTGTGTGCATCCAACCCGTTTCTCTACGGGTCGGGTATAAAGTGAGATAAATCTACGTAGCATGTTTTTACGACCCGATGCCCTTTCTGACGTGATATGATAGTAGGAAGGGAGACGATCAAGCCTACTGATGTTGAATAGCACCAAGGCATCTCCATCCGTCGAACAGCGTCATATGCCCTCACTCCATATGGGCACTGCAGAGAGGTTTGGAATTCAATCCAGGCCTTTTACACGCAATCGAGTGATTACCAATTGTATACCGCCACCTCCCCTACCGTGGTGGCCAACATTCTGATGAAAAGTTTTCGACCAACGGGACTCGAACATGCTAAGGTGGTGGTGATTATTGTTTTAAGAGGAAGTACAACTAGGCAATCATCCTCTACATAACACGAAGAAAATGAAAATATTAATATCTATTTACTTGTATAGTTGTATTTTCGCCGTGGTACAAGTTCTCAGCGTTGTGGCAAATGCGAACATTCCCACACTGTATTTAAATTTGTAGCACATTATATTTCCACAAAAACGTGTTATACGATAACAATTAAATGAATAAATTACACGAGAAATATTACGTCCCTTCAATTTACATTACTCACCACGTGAAGATACATGCAATATACTTAAATATAAATTTTTGTCTCTCAACGGTCACAATTATCCTAAGAATGCTCTCAATCCTTATGGATTACATTCACAAGTACAACTTGTAACATTCAGTTAGCTCACCTCAATCGCACCATAACTCATAAGTCAGGTCTATGTAATTTTAGGAGAAGTAGGTTTGAAGTGCGAACTACGCGGTCAAAGCTTCAGTGTTTTATACTTGTTCTGTATCAACAATAAAAAGCTCTGCTGTAAATCTGTGAAACAAGAAAGTAAAAAGCAGAACTCATCATCAGCTCAATAAATATCCAATTTCTTTGAAATAATTTTAGAAAAGAAAGATGTGTGTTTTATGTACCGGCACTGTATTTTGTACTAATTTTCTTAATGTAATTAATCTAAGATTAGAATACTTGTTGAGAACTAAATGTAAACCTAATGTGATGTGTACTCTAATATTTTACAATATTGGAATTTACTTACAATGTTTTGTCTCGAGGGAAGTGGATGAAAGGTTTCGATTGGCGAACAAGTTCAAAGTTATTGCAGCCAAAAACAGCACAAACCTTACCAGATATCGTTCAGTGTTTGTACAAATGTAATTCCAAAAACTTTTGTAACCGGATGAAGTAAATTTTCACGAAAATCTTCTTCTTAATGCAAATCCAAGATCAAAATTTCACATTACATAACTTTGTCGCACCCGCTACTACACTCAGTTAAAATAAAAGTTTTGACCATATATGTACATAAAACTGGAACACCTCACAAACAAATTTAGATATACAGATTGGTGCGTTGTCAATTAACGTCTTGCGATATCTCGCAAAGTGTCATGTATTCTCTATAGTGCATTTGATAATAATAAGAGTAAAAACAAACGTAAGATCACTCACTCATTATTGGTAATAATAAATCAGACAAGAAATAGTACATTTTACTTCAAATCCTCAGGCAGGGTTAACTCTGATTTAGGAAGAATCATTGCCAACATATCTCCTCTCGTGAAAGATTTAATATTATGTCACCGTAAGGAAAGTGTTTGAGCTTCGTGGTTTAACGCAAGCTTCTCAGACTCATTTGTGTTGGAAATCAAATTAAATTTCCATATTCTAAATAAGTTTCAAAAGCATCTCTCTCTTCTTTTCCCCCAGGTTATTCGCAGCTTTAGGTAACAAAATTAATTGAATATGCATGGGGCACATGAAATGTCTGAAAACTGAAAATACACAGAATTCTTCCTTGCTATTTAACCTACAGTTACAAAAAATGACAGGCTTGGCATTGTGTAAAAAATGATACAATATGCTCCAACAAGATATACCTCATTCATTAATTGTGAATATTGTGACATTTTCCACCCTACAGTGCACATTTATTGAAAGGTAGAAAATAGTAGGGAAGAATACAGATTAGCGAAATTTTAATGAGCGCCATGGCTTATTCTGACACCCTGGTCCGCAAAGTTCAGAGTACAGAAATATTTTGCTCCGGGCTGAGTGGTTTTTAATGCCAAAAATTGTCACTAAAAATGCCATCCTCCTTATGTTGGTCTCACAGCCATTGAGACAAATAAATGTGCTAACTGGATTAAAGTCACTGAAATCCTTTTTTGACCAGGAAAAAGTCATCACGCCCGTAAAAGACTTCTATGCTCGACTTGTAAGGGAATCCATAGAGATAGAGTTGCACCCAAAGAACATCAACAGGAAAGATGGCTTTAAGTTATCAAATACATGGAGACCTGTGCTGCAGAAATACATGCATAACAGCGCGATGTACTCAAGAAACTGTCGACAGAGGGTGGTGGATCAGTAACTTGCCTCCCAACCACCACAGCACAGCGCGACGATCCTGAGTCCATTTAGTGGGGACTGTGGATAGTATGGTCGTGACTTCCACGTTCCTTAAAATAATTTTTTTGCTCACTGTCGAAGGTAGCCCTTCACGTGCCCTGACGAAGGCCAATGTAATTTGGCAGAAATCTTGGCTTTGCTAAACATAAGTGGCTTTAATCCAGTAAGCATATTTATTTCTTTATTTTAATACACAAATGACGTTAAAAGATATTAAATGCTTCTAGAGATCCTGAAATGAACAATGTGCACAACACGTAAAATGGAATTAAAATAGGGATCTTAGTAAGATCTAAAAATCCTTGTATGCATTGCATCTTGTTGAAAACATGTTTCCTTAATGCTTCCCGTTAAAACTTTCTTGAGTAATTGTCTCTAGAACGCTAAAGGTTCCTCGATTGGAAGTTTTCAAATGGTTGAGTCAAGGACGGCACACGAAAATGCTTCTAAATTGATGTCACGTTCTTAGGTTACAGCTGGTAGGCAAGTAACATTCGCAATTCAACACGGTGCATAGCTTAGTGTTGTGTGCTTCATTCTAATGTTTTAGTTATTAGATGTGTTTGTACAGATTTATAACATGGCTGATGACCGCCAGCGAAGGCCGAAACTAGTTCCACGACTAAAAAATGCAACGTAAACGTAAAGCTTCATTTTAAGCTCTTTCGTACTTTTAAAAACTCCACTGAATCTTATTCATCTACTAACGTCATTCCACCCTCTCTTTCCACTGACAGCTCAAAACATCCCACTTAGTCTAACAGTTCATATCTTTACTCCAAAGTCTTCCCAGCCAAAAGTTTCAACATTTTAATGTTTCTTAGCAGACAAAGCAGCTGTCCCCATACTACGGAAAACGTAAACTTAAGCAATTTCTTCAATTGTACCGAAAGGGCCCGAAAAGGTTTCAAATTGTGATTATTGGATTGCTCTACAAAACTAAAAAAACTAATTTCGAAAATCACTTCCGGCCTAAATGCAGTTCCGGAAAAAACAGCCTGAAATTGCTTGTTTCCTTACTCGTTTGGTTTTTATTCAAATCCTAGAAAAATTAACTTATTTACATAATTATTTCTGTAATGTGTTCCTTGGTTCAATACCCTCAGGTGTTTGTTGATTTTTTAAACAATTTCCACACCAAATGTAGTTAAAGGGCGTAAGTGAGATTCTGCTCGTAGTGATGCTTGAGTGAAACAATGCATTGACACACATTAGCGCTCGTAGTGGTGGAAAAAGGCAAGCTGCTAATCTAATCGACCGAATAGCGATAATTAAGAAGAAGATTATATATTTTAGGAATAAATAAACAATATATTCTCATACTTTATTTTACTTTCCTAAAATTCGTAACTCATATCTCTAGGATGTTCTCAACATTGAGTTCGATTGTATGAATGGCTTGAACTGTGGATTTTTGTAACGCTACTCTTTTGTCGGAAGTGTAACATGAACGATAACTAGCTCAGAAATAAAGATAATAGAAACTTTTGAAATGTGGTATTAGAGAAGAATGCTGAAAGTGAGATGGATAGATCGAACTACGAATGAAGAGATACTAAATCGAATTGGGTAGAGGAGAATGATTTGGATAAATTTGACTATAAGGAGGTATAGAATGATAGGACACATCTTAAGACACCCAGGCCTTGTACGGTTGGTTTTTTGAGGGAAGTGTGGGTGGTAAGAAAGTTAAGGGTAGACAAGCAGATTAGAGCAGATGTAGCATGTTGTATTTTTGTAGAAATTAGAAGGTTAGCATAGGATAGGGTGGCATGGAGAGCTGCATCATACCAGTCTACGGACTGATGAATCAAACAAGAACATCCAAGTAAATTGATTATTTCTGTAAAAACAAGGACTGCGGTGAATAGGACAGGGATATATTATATGTAGAACAATTGTTGCACAGTGACTAGAATTCAATTTGGTCAAATAAGCCTACTTTAAAGTAAATTTTTTCCATATTTTATAGCATTTTCTCGTAAAGTTAAGACCATGTTATTAATTATTTTCGGTGTATTTTTAGATCAACAGCATCCACTTCCAAACGATGAAAACTATCGCATTACTTACTCCCTAAAATTTCTAAAGGAGCTCTCTGTATTTCCGATACTACACAGCTTAAAAGGAAATCAGCACCCACTCGCACATTATTAGGTGTTAGATTAACGAATGCTTTCTAGGCCGCCACGGGAGGGAACATATGACGATCACGTAGCGCACATTTGTCGGATTAATTGCTGCGGCGCTAAAAGCTCGTGCTGTTTGTTTGTGTGCGAGAGAGACGGTGTATTCTTCTTGTTAAACGAGAGAGGAAACACAGTGCCTCACGATGGTGTATACGCTGTAAACCCTGCGATTATTAAACATTTAAGTAGTTTTGAGAAAATTTGCTGTGTGTTAAAATCGATTGGGTGTAATTAGGTCGGCATTTTTCTTGATACATTTAGTCAATTGTCACAGAAATAAGAGAGAGGTATCTGCCTTAATTCTAGGGAAACAACAAAGTTTCAGCCTGATGATTAATCCATAATGACAACAAGAAAACACATCTATATATATAAACTCTAACTTGTATGTTTCTGAAAACTCAAGCTCTAAAACCAGAGGGAGTTAAAAGGTGCAGTTTATATCAAAATCTTCCAAATCGTCTCAATGGTACGGAAAAAATATTGCATTTCTTGAAAAGACAGCAGAAATATATTTATTTTAATGATCAAATAATTTAATGATCACTCCAATAATTTCAGGTGAAGGGTTACTCCAAATACAGTAGAGACAATACGCGACACTGGGCGAGATATCGAGGGACAGCTATTGGAGCTCACTCTAGCGGATAGACCTGAACAGTACTGATTCTCTCATAAGAGCACGTGTATTTTTGTGTGAAGTTTTTGGTGTTATTTATGCGTTTTCAGTGAGTTGACATAATTAAATAGTAGCATGTGTCATTCCTTTATATCTCCTCTCAACATGAGGGGAAAGGTATGTGCTGTGTTCGGCTGCAGTAATTACGAAGTAGAGAAAAATGCGCGGTTGTTCTTCAGGTTCCCTCGTGATAAGAACATGTAAGTAATATTGTGTTTGCATATATATTCTTCCAGTGACAGAGATTTGTATAGTACTTCATAATCTTCTGACCTGCTCGACCCATATTTTAACTGGCATCAAATGTAATACGCATATTTTATTCCATAGTGCAGCAGTTAACCTTCAATACCGATGTGTTGTTGTAGGTGGGATCTGTGGGTTTGAAATGTCATAGAAGTGATTTGGATAAGGTGCACAAGAAAGAAGGGACGTTACGC
Source organism: Anabrus simplex (assembly GCF_040414725.1). Taxonomy (NCBI): domain Eukaryota; kingdom Metazoa; phylum Arthropoda; class Insecta; order Orthoptera; family Tettigoniidae; genus Anabrus; species Anabrus simplex. The sequence goes on from NC_090278.1 coordinate 36,150,891, forward strand.
TTATATAAGAATTATAAGATCTGTTCAGATCATTTCCAGGCCAGCGACTTTAATTAAAAATCCTCGACTATACAGCCAAGGGTATGTTACATTTTTACTCTAAGTGTACATAAATATTCCTCAAAGCATCACTATTGACAACATTTTCATACTTTTCTTTCTTTAATCCCTCTTCTCAGATTAAAGCCGGAATTTTATAGATTTTCTTTCTGTTAGTAGGCTTCACGTTAAGAGGAAAATTGTCCAGCTTTTAAATGTTAATTCATTGCATCATGTGTATAAGGAATGTGCCGATATTTTTATTGACAAGTGTCTTAATGTGATCATACAATGTTTTTTTATGAGAAAAAAGACAAATCCTACCGCAAAAGTTCAAGCAGGAATGCTGAAGCTAAAAAAGTAATGCATAAATGAAAGATCAAGCCATTTTACAGCAGCCCGTTTCATATCTTGTTTATGTGTCTAATTTCAGTCTTTGAATAATAACCTTTTAAATAATTCTTCATTCATTTCTCCAGAATTGCTTTAGCAACTTCGAAGTTAATATCTCAATACCACTTTCTTTCTAGACATAATTTATTTATCCATTTCCGTATATTCATTTCCATTGATATTTGAATTTAGCGCGATTTGTTCAGGTCAAGTCACTAGGAGCGCCACCGTCGAATTGTCTCCCATTTTAGCAAGGCGAAATCCGTTAAGTGTCGCGTATTGTCTCTACTGTATTTGGTTACTCTAACCATCAATACATTCTGTATTTAGCAGGTTGCTATATGACTAATAGTTTCATTAATGATTACTACCTGTCAGGCCAGAGAGTATACATTTCACCTGATGATGGAATAATACTACTCTCTGCTGATACTTTGATCCTCTGACCTTCCCCGGCTTCTCAGTATACTTAACAGATGGCAGAACGTTCCTAATAACTTACATGCTGCTAAGAGAAAAGCCTACGTACGTACAGACGGGAAGGTAGCAAGCCTTCTGTATGACCATTAACAAACCGCAGGGACGAACGCTTGAAAAAGTGGGTAGCCTACTTAATCTAACCAGTCTTCAGCTACGGTCAATTGAATGTTGCACTATCCCGGGCAAGATCGTTTGAAAATGTTAAAATCCAGATACGGCCGAATGATCGAAGCACAGAGAATGGTGTGTGGAAAGAAGTATTATAAACTAAATTACAAATGAAGGCAACTCATTGCCGAGGAATCTGTTCATTTTCCCATCAGATGGAAAAACAAAGAATGCCATGTATCCACTCGCGTGGCAATGAACGTCATGCATGATGCAAATAAATCGACATTTATGTAAGCAAATAGGAATAGTTTGTTCAAAGTAATAGACATAGAAATAAAAATCAAACATATTTAAAGTAATAATTTATTTTGCATGTGTAATTACAAGTATATGTAACAAGAAAAATATAAATAAAAAACATGAAACATAACGAAAAATGTTATAATAAAATTGCACAAAGTAGAATTAATTAAAAACATATTTTATGTATTGGGGCGTAGCAGCGCATGCCGATTATCAAGTAGTTTAGTTAATTTTCATTGGATTTTGTTTTAAATGTTAAAATATTTATTAATTTTCGCTCTCTCTCCAGTTGGTGGCTATCCATAACTGGGTGATAAGTGTGTTCATTCATTGGTTCATTAATTCATTCAATCAAATGTATGTTGTAATTGTAGGATTCCGTTAAAGTATGTGTAACAATACATGTAATAAATTATATTCTATTAATTTTCGGGCAGCTACCTCCCCGGTGGTTTTTATTTATTCAAATGACTTTTAAGTTATACAGATGATTTTGCTCTATTTGGAGTGAATCTCTCTAAATCTCGGTTGACATTTCTTCTAGAATAATAGTAGGGAGTCGAAACCTTTTGAGGATATTCACAGAGAAATATGTGATTATTCCACGCGCACCAAACAACAAACCAAAATAACTTCCCTGTGCCTTCATAGTGCTTCTTCTTTCCTGTATCAACCTCTTTGGACTCCTTTTCATCTCGCTCAAAGTTGACTGTTAGGTCGATAATGACACCGCTGTTAGATTTTCTATTGATGCCTACTGTACTATGTCCGCGCATTTAAGGGAACCTTCATTTCACGTGCAGGTTACTTCTTCATAAACTTCGAACTGTTTTGTATTTCGAAAGCAGTCAGCTATCCTCCTTCTTAGTCTATGGTGCCTGTTGCTTCTTAAGAGCTACATTTGCGGCAGAAATCAAGAAAATGAGGAAGGACTTCTTTCTCGTTGCACTCACGGCAACAGGTATCTGGGCTTCGGCCGGGAACAATACGAACTGCGACAACTGTTTCTATCTTTGGAAAAATTATTTGCTTTGAGTACCGGTGCGTTAATCACTCCACAAAAAATGCACAGCATGAAATACACTGAGTTGCCAAAAGTCATGGGAAGAGACACTGAATGTGATGTTAATAACGAGTTACTCCTCCGGTAGCAATACAGTGAGACATCGACTCTACAAGGTGTTGGAATCGTTCTGCATTTTGCACTGCTCTGCACAATTGGTCTTGTGTAGTTGGTTCGAGGTTCATGCAGTGAACACCATCATCGACAGCATCTCATAAATGCTCGAGTGGATTAAGATCGGGGGATCTGTTGGACCAATTCATGGTCGTAATTTCACTGAAGTGATTCCTGCAACCATACGCGTGCCACCAAAGAGCGCTCACAAGGTGCACTGTCCTGTTGAAGAATGACATCTCCATCAAGATACTATAGGGCCAGAAAGCGATGCAGTTGGTCTGAAATAATGTCGATATAACGTGCATCTGTCAGCGCTCCCTGCAGCCGAACATTGGAGCTTAATTGTGATTATAAGAACGCCGCCCGGAGCAGCACTGAGCAACCTCCCGCCTGGACACAACCTTGTTGACATGCAGCATCCAAGCTTTAAGGGGCATACGCCACACTCCCACGCGCCCACCAGCTCGATACAACCGGATTCATTGGACCATATCACACGCCACCTCTGTTCCACGGTCCATTATCGATGTTTGCGGGCCTATGCACGTGGTTGAGCTCTTTGTTGTGGAATCAGCAAAGGGACACTAGTTGGTCGTCGGCTGGTGAAGCCTATGAGTTGGAGTTGCCTCATTACAGTCCCGGTAGAAATGGGTTCCTGACACCCAACATTCAACCGGGTGGTGATCTGACTCACGTCGAGCGCCCAGTATGGTTCTGCGGAGGAGACGAGATTTCCGGTCGTTAAACACCTGTGGTCTTCCCGTACGGCAATTTATGCGGGTGGTAACATTCTCTCTGCGATATTGAAGATCCACCCTCGACACTGTTGACCTCGGACACCGAATTCGCGTGTAATTTCCACAATGCTATGACCCATGCGCCGTGCGCCGATGATCTTCCCACGTTCAAAGTCGGTTAACTCGCGACGTGTTGCCATCTTCAAGACACTGGTGTCTATGACAGACTGCTCAGCTACGCCGCAGCTAGCCGCAACGCTCAGAGGTCATACACGACACATTTTTTAATGCGACACCCCATCCCGTGACTTTTGGCTACTCAGTGTAATAATTTTGTGATACCTGAAGCCATTTATTTCTTTTCAGATTCGACTCAGTCAGTTTATAACTCTAAACTAATTTATTTAAAAAATGTACAAACTGCCTGAAAAATAAAACATACAACTTAATGAGGCGGGTAAGAATTATTAGAAATAAATCATCCGTCTTCCAGTGAGATTAGCCATAAAAGTCCGGAATACATAATTTACAGTTAGAAAATAGTATCCTTTATAATAATCAAAATACAGGAAAATTCACCGCTAGTTAGAGATTACGATTTCAGGTATAAGTGGAACTGTATAATTTGCAGAGAATCTCCCACGATCTGCATTAAGAATTCTTCCCACGCCATAAGATGGAACGGGTAGAGGCTTTGTTCTTCGGCAGGATACCCCTATATCCACACGCGAGGCCTCTGACAACCCATTGACCGAGAGGAATATTATATCTAGCTGATAGATATGGCAGACATGGCGTATAATATACTTATTTCTTCATATCAACATCCTGAGCTTGTTGCAGGTCCCTGTTGAAGCAAATAATAGTATCTAACACCATCGCTTTATTCTCTTTCTTATTGATGGATATGAGCTATGATGTCCACTCTTCTCCTTGAGTCGTCGGTAGTTACGCAGTGAACTTTCATCCACACTGCCTCAGGCCTTGATCGATATCCTTACTCTTTCTTGTTGAGTCGTCGATACTTATGCAGTGAACTTCTTCATGCACCTGCCATCCACACTGCAATTGATGTCCTTACTCGTTTTTTGTTGAGTCGTCAATAAAGATGGATTGAACTTCTTGATGCACCTCCCATCCACACTGCAATTGATGTCCTTACTCTTTCTTGTTGAGTCGTCAATAAAGATGCATTGAACTTCTTGATGCACCTCCCATCCACACTGCAATTGATGTCCTTACTACTTCCTGTTGAGTTGTCGATAGCGGTGCAGTGAATTTCTTCGTGCACCTCTCTTCCACGCTGCCTTCGTCTTTGAGCAATTGATGTCCTTACTCGTTGGTGACGATTCTTACGCAGTAATTGGGTGCTTCTGCAGAACCCCAGCATATGTCCAGGGGGTTATGTCTCCTTTCAACCGTTTTGGCGACAACAGGTTGAACCGAAAACTGATCTTGCTGCAGTCAGGTTGCACATTTGTATTCAGGTGAATGAAACGTGACTTGGAAGGCATGTAGGAGTTTGCTTTCAGATGATTGACGTACAAAACCACTCCTATCACTTTATGAGACAATTAACTACATAACTGAAAATATGGATCTCACATTATTACTGACCGCTTTTTTTAAAATTGGTTTTAGAGGGAAGAGTTTCTTTATCGATGTTCATTTTATGGAGCGGCATGTTCTTCTTCGTACATGATGCATCTGTACGTCCTTAATTGGGAGTAAGTGATTGTAAATATTATAGTGCTAAATATTAGCCTGCCATTCAGCGCAGAGCAGTCCCATACATCTGAATTTCTTTGGACAGTATTAAATGGGGTTCGATGTATCATCAGGTAGCATAATTAATTCTTTAACCGAACTTCTTATAATTTTTTCCAGATCTTCAAGAAAAGTGCTGCATGTTTCGTTCTTCAAAGAACATCATCCGATTCTATCAAATCACGCTCGAAGATATTTTAAAATGTGTAAATATTTATATTACTTTAAATCCTGAAATACATTAATTGCGTAGGCATTATTTGCTATAGCGAAGAGAAGTGATGGATACATTAAGATAACTTTCAAATTTTTCATCGTCAGAGGACTGACGGCCGGACTGGGTAGCTCACATAACAGAGCGCTCGCCCTCTGAGCTCAAGTTATCGTGTTCGATCCTGTATCAGTGCAGTTGTATTCGAAGGTACACAAATACATCAGCTTCGTGTGGTAGATTTACTGGCACGAAAAATAGATAATGAATAGAATTTGTAAGAGAACAATTTTGCAAAATTTGACCACAATAAGGGAGGGAATGATAGGACACATCCTAAGACACCCAGGACTTGTTCAGTTGCCCTTTAGAGGGAAGAGTAGGTGGTAACAATGGTAGAGGTAGATCAAGGTATGAATGTGACAAACAGATTAGGGTAGATGTAGGATGTAGCAGTTAGTCCGACTCATTGGCTGAATGGTCAGCGTTGAGCCTCCAGTTCAGAGGGTCGGGGATTTTAATCGCCTCTGATTAATTCTTCTGGCTCAGGGACAAGGCATTTGTGTTTGTCCCAACACTTCCATCTTCATATTCACACCACACACTACACTACCAACCACCACAGAAACACACAATAGTGATTACATCCCTCCATATAGGTTGGCGTCAGGAAGTGCATCTGGCCGTGAAACAGGGTCCACCGACCTCGATAGTTGCAGTCGCTTACGTGCGGCCAGTATCAAGTAATGGGGAGATAGTGGGTCCGAATTCCACTGTCGGCAGCCCTGAAAATGTTTTTCCGTGGTTTCCCATTTTCACACCAGGCAAATGCTGGGGCTGTACCTTAATTAAGGCCACGGCCGCTTCCTTCCAACTCCTAGCCCTATCCTATCCCATCGTCGCCATAAGACCTATCTGTGTCGGTGCGACGTAAAGCCCCTAGCAAAAAAAATGCTGAATAAAAACTTAAACATGTTGTAAAATATGTAATTAAAGAAGTAAAAGTACTAATGTGCTAAATTTACAAAAATCTTCTATGATGGTTCATGTTTATGATATGGGACAATAAAATAATTTATATGGTCTACTACTTTCTAATTTTGACAGTATTAAATATAATCAAATTCAAGGAGGTGTGTCACAAAGTACTTTAGCATGTTTTCCATTGTGATGTTTTCGCGTTGATCCGATAAAATTCTCTTCTCGGCTGAGAAGGACCGTTCAGCATTGCAGGAAGTTACCAGTGCATATCTTGAAAGATGAAACTAGCTCGGTGAAATATCCTGCGGAGGCTCTTCTTGTTCGACATTAATGATTCTGTAAAGAGATAGAATAAACTAGATTTCGTTAGGGAGTTTGTTAGAAACTCTAGCAAATGAAAGACCATCCCAGATTCTGAAAAAGGATTAGTGCTGTTGTATGCAGCTGAGACACTCGGATCCCTGTATTTCACAGATAAAGGGTTAGAAATCCCGAATTCTGAAAGAAGTTTAAAGCAAAGTATAGCAATTGAAATATATTCTCTATGAGATGAAATTCGCCAGTTATTTTACTATAGCCTGAAATTTATACGAACTGACACAAATTTTAGTTTTGTTTTAATAATTACCTACATATGTACAATATCGTTAATTCTTCACAAACTATGTAAAAATACGTAATATTGCTAAGAATATGTAAAATTAAACACAGGTATAACCATATCAGAACCACAATTCGCCGACATTTTTCATTTTGTGTTGTCTACAAGTAAGGGAATGGAAATTGTAACCACAAAAAATACTGGCTATACGTGACACAAACAACATCAATATGCAATTAAATGACAGAAAATCGGCCATGCAGACCACCGTCCCAAATGCAGATCAGTGATTACTGGTGATGACGAAACCAAAATCAAAAACTTCCTTAAGCTATATTGTGAGAAGAATTTAGTCACATTCAATGAAGGTCTGATGGCCTGAATAAGACTTCGTGTACTTCTATAACATGGACAAACAACAGCTAACAAACACTGTGGAAGAGAAACAAGAGAATAATTCCTCAAAAGTAGCCCATAAAATGCCGCAAAGTAAGTTTTGGTGAAATAAAAAGTTACGCAAAAATTACCATCCCCTTGTCTCGAGTAGCACACACAGTTACAACTTCCTAACATAGGTTATGATAAGCAGGAGAGAAAAGAAGTGAGTCCCAAGTTTAGAGCCACACATACACAGACTTGGCTTTGTAAAAGTGACATTTTTGTGTTCAAAGTTCAAGACACTGTGACATACACAAGTTTTTATATAGCGACCCTTTTGCTGCTATTTTTTTACAACATCCATTCCCCGACTTTGCTTTTATTACCAGCACACACGCCACTTCTTAATGTAGAAGTAAAGAAGACAAAACTACTTTCTGTACAAAAATTTATTAATTTTATATTTTCTCATGTAGAACGTAGCATTGAAGGAGTACACGATATTATTTTAAATTAGGTTTGGTTACATTTATGATTAAACACTGAAATTAACCTATTTTATAAAAGCATATATATATATATTATATATATATATTATATATATATATTAAATGAATATAATACTGCATCTTATTTCATCAACATGATTCCCATACCTTTGCAACACTAGTCATATTTTCGGTGAATAAAGCATCATTTTCTCCGATTACTGGACGTCAGAGTCGTGATGTCGAGTTAGCGTACGTGTCAATCACACTGAATCCCAGGTTTTAGTACTCACAGGTAAGGACTAATGTTGGAAAATTGCTTATATTCCGTCATGTCAAAAATATTAAAGAAAACAAGCGTAGTTTCGTATCTGGGAGATTACTATCACTAAATTGAATGTTTTTACTCAGTATCCTTTCGATGATTTTCATGGCCAAAGAACTGTTGATGTAATATACACGGATTTCTCTAAGGCATTGATAGAATGGATCACAGTATAATGTTAAGGAAGCTCCCAGATTACGGCTTACCTTTTGGTACATTAACATGAATTTCTTCATATATTTTTAGCAGGAAACAATATGTATCATATAATCAGTACAACTCGTATGTTTATAATGCAAATTTCGAGGCGCCTCAAGGTTCAAATCTTGGTCCACTCTTCTTTTTACACTACATTAATGATCTTCTAGGCGAAATTAGTAATTCAAATTGTCTTCTCTATGCAGAAGACGTCAAATTATTCAAGTAAATCACCTCATGTGAGTATATGGTAAGAATCCACCTTGATTTGGTATATGGAGCAAATAAAACTCGCTAGAGCTAAATATCTAAATGTGCAGTTTTCAGAGAATATCAAATGATACACTGGCGGTAAAATTATCCAAACACCATGAAATAAAGAATGTAGCATGCGGAAATGTTCGCAATATATTTGTCGAGGTAACATATTGAATTGATTAAAGGTACAAGACTATATGTTAATATCCGCGCGAGAAAAGCCATCGCAAATGTGCCATGTTGGTCCAATAACAGGCATAAAAACGTGCATGCATTGTGTCGTACAGGTGCCGGATGTCAGCTTGTGGTATTGAGTTCCATGCCTGCTGCACTTGATCGGTCAATACAGGGACTGTTAATGCCGGTCGTGGATCACGCTGGAGTTGTCGGCTAATGATGTCCCATACGTGCTCGGCTGGGGACGGATCGGGGGATCGAGCAGGCCAAGGCGACACGTTGGGTTACAACAGCGGCATGGGAGCGTGGAAATCACCCCCGGGAATGGTGTTCATGAATGGCAGCACAACAGGTCGAATCACCAGATGGACGTACACATTTGCAGTCAGGGTGCGTGGGATAACCACGAGAGTGCTCTTGCTGTCATAGAAAATTGTTCCTCAGACCAGAACTCCCGGTGTAGGTCTAATATGTCGACGCCACAGACAGATGGAATGCAAGCGCTCAACTAGCCTCCTTCTAACCAACACACGGCCATCACTGGCACCAAGGCAGAACCAGGTTTCACCGGAAAACACAACGGACCTCTACTCCACCCTCCAATGAGCTCTCGCTTGAAACCCCTGAAGTCGCAGACGGCGGTGGGTTGGAGTAAGTCTGGATCGGGGCTGTCCTTCAAGTAACTGATTTCGAACAGTTCGTTGCGTCAGTGTGGTACCAACTACCGCTCAAATTGCTGCTGCAGACGAAGTCATTCCTGCCAAGTCGTTCTGCAATAGCGCGAAAGGAAAATCCACCCTAACGTAGCCCAAATAATACGGGCACGTTCAACCGCAGTGAGCTGTTGGTGTTGATACTGGCCGCCTCGTCGTCATAAAGGCATTCTTGACCCACTCAAAGTCAGGGCCTAATCAGGGGTCGGGGGTAGCAAAGGGGCTGCAGCCCCGGGCCCCGCGTGCCAAGGGGCCCTGGTCCTTGGCCGAGCCTAAAATTGTACAAAAGGGCCCGCTGCTCCACCTCCTTGCATGTATATGAATATTTACGCTCGCAAAATATCGAACACGCACTCTTCCTTCCTTCCTTCCTTCCTTCTTTCCTTCCTTCCTTCCTTCCTTCCTTCCTTCCTTCCTTCCTTCCTTCCTTCCTTCCTTCCTTCCTTCTTATCAGCTGTCCGCGTTAGTATTTCATCACTGCTACAATCAATTACAGTCCGGAGACACGAATCCTCGCTACTTACGCATTGTAATTATTGTAAAGGTTACTGTTGACGAAAATTTAAGTCTGGCAGCTTGCGAGTACGGGCAGAGGAGGAAGGAGGGAAGAGGTCTAGGAAGTGAGGGGGAGGGGACAGGGGAAGCACGGTGGAATGCGCATGCTATATTATATCTTTGCATCAGGAAGAGAACTTCCAGTTCACCTCTGATTATTCAACCATTCGTAAGTTACAACTACAATGTTCTTGTAAAATGGATAGAAAATATCCTAGTGGTGCCAAGAAACGTAAATTAAAAGAACAAAATTTAAAAGAAATTGAAAAGTTGCGAAAAATATCAACATTATTTGTCAGGAAATCTACAAGTTCATCAACGACTGAAGAGACTGTTACTGGTGAATTGGAATCTTCTACAGGTAATCAAATAGTGTAATATCTAAGTCTTCTGTTTTAAGAGAGATTAGGTCTTTACGGAATTGGAAAAGGTGAACATTAGGAAGATGGTTTTAGGAACAATGAGAGGGAATCCTAATGTGTACTTTAAACTTCAGTCACATTTTATGGAATACTCGGAGTCGTAAATAATAAATTGCTGATCTCGTTGGTGTAGTGGTAGCAATAATGACTGCCACCCCCGAAGACCCAGGTACCTTCCCCGACGCTGCCTGGGGAGGGAGGGCTTGGTATGGGGTCCCATGAACTTGTTCAGGGCACTCCGAATTAAACCCAGATCCGACACGGTGTGGTCACACGTTTACTTACTTAGTAATTAATTATTTAATAAATGCACGAATTAAAAAAAACAATTGTGTAAACCGCGGAGGACCTTGCCTTACTAAGTGACCACTGCTCAACCTCTAGGACCTGCGGATTCCGAGGTGTTGTGCGGTCAGCACAACGCATCATCTCAGTCGTATTCTTCGTTTTCTTTCCCGGGGCTGCCATCTCACCATCAGATGACTCCTCGATTGTAATCACGCAGGCTGAGTGGGCCACTTACCAGCACTCAGGTACAGCTGAAAATCGCTGACCTGGCAGGGAATGGAACCCGGGGCCTCCGGGTGAGAGGCAAACACGTTACCCCTACATCACGGGGCTGGCTAAATACACAAACACACAAGTAATATTTTACTTGTGTTCTTATGTTTCAGATTCAGATTTAGTACTCAAGAATGAGGCTAAGTGTGTCATAGAGCCTGGTTGCAGCTCTGCCACTGCTAATGACAGTCCTGCTTCAAATGATCCTGGTTATTGGCCTGAGTGCATGATGGACGAGTTTAGAGAGCAATGTATTCAGCTTGGGCCTCAATACTTCCAAAACCGTTCAGTTACGGGAAAGTACCTTGAATCCAAACAACTGCAAAAATCAAAAAATCGTTATTTGTCAGACGGTTTGTTTATGCGCAAACTCAGAAATGGAGACTCTGTTGAAAGGATTTGGCTTGAATATTTACCATCTGCTGGAAAAGTGTTTTGTTATCATTGCAAATTACTTTCAAATGACAAGATCATCTCTGCATTTTCTTCATATGGTTTTTGTAACTGGAAGAAAGCAGACGAAGCTGTCAGTAGCCATGAAAACAGTATAGAACATAGGCATGCAATTAATTCTTGGCTGTATAGGAAGAAAATTTCTCACGAGTTGATAGTCAGTTAGTTAAACAGATAACTTATCAGTACTGGGGCGAGGTGTTGAAACGAATTGCGGCAGTCATAAAAGTTTTGTGTGTGCGAGGTCTAGCATTTCGTGGAGAAAATGAGAGTTTTAGAGTTTATAATAATGGGAATTACTTAGGAATCCTTGAACTCATTTCTCAGTTTGACCCTTTTCTGAAGGAACACATTTCAAAACACGGTAATGAAGGAAAAGGGAAGCTTTCGTATTTATCAAAAACAATTGACGAAGAACTGATTCATTTAATAGGGGAAAAGGTGTTGAATACAATCCTAAGTGAAATAAAATAATCAAATTACTATGCACTGATAGTGGACTCTTCCCCGGATTGTGTTCATGTAGACGAATTGTCAATTGTATGTAGATATTTGCATTCTGGGTAAGCCAAAGAAAGGTTCTTTTGTTTTAAGGCTATAGAAGGCCACACAGGAAACTCATTGTTTAATGAAGTAAAATCATTTTTGGATAGCAGAAGTATACCTTTGAGTCAATTTAGAGGTCTTTCTTGTGATAATGCGGCGAATATGTCTGGCCAGTACAATGGTTTTCAGGCACAACTAAAGAAGGAAAATAAATCTGCCCCGTTCGTGCCTTGTGCAGGACACTCATTAAATTTAGTCGGAGTAAGTGCTGTTGAATCCTGTCGTGAAGCCTTGAAGTTTTTCGCCTACCTGCAACGACTCAAGCTCTCCCCCTAAATGTTGTCGAGAGATTTGGAACCGCACTTAAATTACAAACTTCTTCACTTGAAGAGTTTGAGTCAAACCATATGGTGTAATTATGAATCAGTGAAAGCCTTGGATATCAACTATGATGATATTTATTTGTATTAGATATTATATGTGAGAATGCTGAAGAAAAACATGAGTCCCGGAGAGAAGTAAAATCACTGAAAAATAAGTTCACGGAATTTAAATCGGCTTTTATGTGCGTCTTTTGGCATGAAATTTTGGAAAAATTTGATAAAGCTAGTGTGAGTTTACAGAAAGCTACACTGGACTTGTTAACATGTTGTAAACTTCTGTAGTCTCTGGTTACATTCACAGCCGATGAAAGAGGTAATTTTGACAAATATGAAGAGGAAGCTAAAAGGTTATGTGAAAAATATCTCACAGGTTTTGAGCACAAATCTGAAAGACAGTCAAAGAAGAGATACGCTTACGGTAATGCCCTTAACGAAACTATTTTGAAAGGAAGAAAAGAAGTTGAAGTAGAAACATTTTTGGTGACAATTGACAGTTTATGTAGTGGACTTAATAATCGTCTTCAGTCTCACAAAACATTTCAGTCATTGTTCCAGTTTCTAGTAGACTGTAAGGCTTCGTGTACTGTGGATGTAACTTCTCTTAATAACCGTTTTACCGAGATGATCTTGATGAATCTTTGAGACTAGAAATTAAACATTTTTATTATTTCGTTAAAAGTGTAGATGTACTGTAGTTACTTGCCAGGAGATAGCTAAATACATATACGAAAATGATTTGATTAGTGTATTTCCAAATGTATTTGTGGCAATGAAATTGTATCTGGTAATTCCAATAACCAATTGCGAAGCAGAGCATTCTTTCTCTAAACTTGCACTAATCAGAAATAAATTACTGTCAACCATGTTTCAACCAAGACTGAACGGTTTGACTATCATGACTTTAGAACATGACATAACAAATGAGTTGTCATTCGATGATGTTTTACAGTCATTTGAAAATCTGAAGACAAGGAAAAATACATTTTTAATGTAAAAGTTATTCAGCTACCAATTAAGTCAGTTCAGTACAGTATCGAATATTCGAAAGAATTCGGTAATGAGAACGATCAGATAAGTGAGTTTGCGGGTAGCCGATCATTTGCGAAAAAGTCTGCTCCTACGCCATTAGAGCAATGCAGTGATACTGAACACTTTCAAAGTTTTTCTGTTCCAAGCTTCCGTCGTTATTGTCAAATGCACTTATAATTTTCGAATAGGTATCACTCTTCATTTAAATGTTCGTTACTGTGTCCTTCCAGGTCCAAATTCTTGAACTAACCTTAATCCACCAACACCATCTTTAACTAGCCTATTTTAAATTAATCGGAAAAACAGAAAATGACCTGTGTTCCAGGCTTGACGCAACTCATATGACAGCCGCTTGGGGATTCCCACGGCTGTGAACGAAAGTGGGAAGTCTTAAATTTTATTCCATGTATAATTAGGATGGGCCTAACACAGTAATAATACCGGAAGGATTGTACGCTTCAAAGTGCCTTATTTTAAAGAAGAAAATGGGAGCTGCCAGAAGTCGAGAAGAAGGATAGGAAGATTTCGAAGAATATTCTGGGACCGTAGATGACTACTGATGGGACTTAGAAGAGAAGGAGTAGTAAGGAGTTCTAAACCTACGCTGAAACGATCTTGGACACAATGCGGAAACGAAGGGTGAATTTCTACGGACAGCTGATAAAAATGGATGACAAACAGCTGACCAAAAGTATCTTCAAATACATCATTAAAGACATCTCCAAGTGAGTAGAAGAGATCAAGAGGGGAAGAAGTTGGAATTACATTGCAGATAGAAGAGAGTTCAGAAGAAGAGTCGACAGTCAAAAATCATTTGAAGAGAAACCACTAAAACGGAGGCCAGAACGGATCATTTCCGTAGAGGAGAGAGAGATGAGAAGGGGAAGAATGAAAAGGTTTTCGGAAGAGAAGAGAATAGAAGAGAAGAAAGGCCAAAAGCCTTAAGTTCTATGTGGTCCATAGATGACCAAATTAGGAAAAGAAGAAAAAGGCTAGGTCTAACAGGAGACAGATGTGCCGAACCCGGCCACAGTGCGGGAAAAACTCTTCATTCCTTGCTCATAAATCCGTACTAAAGACGGATACTTGAGGAGGTATTACATACCTTTCTTCTACATGTGAGCTTGCATATGGGAGATAGTGGGTTCGAACCCCACTCTCGGCAGCCCTAAAGATGGTTTTCCGTGGTTCGCCATTTCAAACCAGGCCAATACTGGGGCCGAAACGTAATTAAGACCACGGCCTCTTCCATCCCATTCCTAGAGCCCTTTCCTCTTCCATCGTTGCCAGTGCCTGATTAAGGTGTGTGGGGTCCCTGCGCTATTTAAAAATGTGGGGCCCCTTCTTCGTAACATCACGTAAGACTAGCATACTGAAGTCGTTATAGAACTACTTCCACTTAAATTGATGAATAGGGAAGTGTTGAAATACACTACATTTTTCCATGTTAATATTTCATAATGCCAAAACATATTTTACATTTGTTCCATCAGTGTCCATGAACTGCAGACTGCGTTTCCGAATCCGTTTACAAGATGTGAAGCTTGCATCGCAGCTCAGGGAGATCTTTTTCGACATCTTCTGAGAATTCTGGTGAGGTCATAGTTGATTTATTTATTTATTTATTTATTTATTTATTTATCCTGAGCATAGAAGTCGAAATTGACGAGCAGGCAGCCAGATGGCGTCATTTTAAAATGCCTATGAACAGTAACTGACTACATACGATTTTTGATTTTTATTATTATTCTTTATTTTACTACTATATAGTTGGTAATATAGCTCGTATTTTGATACTTTACATAGAGGAAATATAATTTAATGTTTAATTTAAATACATTTACAATATATATATATATATATATAAATTATAATATAGAAGATAATGAAGATATATTTATATCTTTAAATGACATAAAGTGTCAAATTTTTTTCTTTCAAAAATTCTGCTTCCTCTGCCGGGCTTCGAACCCACAACTTGGGGTCCCCAGGCAGACACTCTACCACTGATCCACAGAGGGAGCTATGATGTTAGTGGTTTGAAAACAATACTAATAGTTTTGTATTTATACTTAGAATTTTATTCTCTTTCAGGGAGCTTGTTTAGATTAATTTGATCTGGTTTAATTTCGGTGACAAGTATTTTATTGAAGTATTCTTTAATATTTTGTTGTTCTCTTTTGTATTATTATCAAATTTGTGAAATAGCATGTACGATAATGATCATGGTGCTTATAAATTTCATCAGGAATAAAATGAAATGGAATTAGATATAATGAATCCAGCGTTATCCGCTACTGTGGTATCCAACGTGATAGAATACCGGTACTTGTGTAATCAATCACGCTTTCTGTATAAGAAGGAAAGAAAGGTGAGTGTAGTATTGAAAGTGAAGTAGTCACAAACGATAGAAGATGGGACGTATCGAAGGTTAAGCCATTGCCTGCTCGGCAGTAAGTTACACAAAAGAAAAGTGATATTTAGTTGCTCCTTGCAACAGAAATAACCTCTGAGAACAGTAACTTACTGAAGTACAATATTGCTGGGCCAGACGCTTTAATGGCAGAGCTAAACGTGTTGGATAAGTTATTGGATAGTTTCCGAGATGACCAAAATATAACAGCAAAGAGACAAAGTACCGGGAAGCACTGTGGCGAATTTGAGGTTATTAAACTTAAAACATGTGACATAGTTTCATGTAGTGGTACAATTAGCTCACTTCTCATTGAAATTGGCGTATTAGAAGGATATATGTTCTGTCAAAATAATAAGATAACTTACAAATTGTCTAAAGATCAATTAAATTAATTTAATGGAGATCTCAAATATTTTCTTAGGATTTTTGTATCGGTTTTCAAATATCCGTGAAGATAACACATTATGTGACAGTGGGAAGTTCCAGTACTTAGTACAATCCATGGAAGAGGAAACTGAACCACATGAGATTGTTCATAGTTACCCGCGGACAGCAGACAATTATTCCTAAGTTATTGAAGCTTTGAAAGATTCGTTCGTCAGAGATGATACTCTGTTGCAGGTGTACGTTAGAGGAGTTTTTAAACTGATAATTTTAAATATTATCCTGCATGATGAACTTCAACTTTACTTTATTGGTAACTTATGGGGATGGTTTTTTATGCCAAAATTCTCACTAAAAATGTCATCCTCCTTATGTTGGTTTCACAGCCATTGAGACTAAATTGAGAATGTGTGCGGTAGAATGACATACGAGACCCCAGCGGCTCTTACTTTGTTACCATGGTTTGGCGACCACGGGCCTTTATCAGAATCCTGGCATTGCTTCCACTTACTTGTGCCAGGCTCCTTACTTTCATCTGTCCCATCCGACCTCCCTTGGTCAACTCTTGTTCTTTTCTGACCCCTACGGTATTAGAGCACTCGAGGCCTAAAGAGTCGTTCTGTTTCACTCTCTTCGTAGCCCTTGTTTTTCTTTGGCCGATACCTTCATTTTTCGTAGTGTCGAATCCATTCAATTTTTTTCTCTCTGATTGGTGTTATATAGAGTTTGGTTGCCTAGTTGTACTTCCTCTTAAAACAATAATCACCACCACTATCTACACGGGTGACCCGATTAGTCCGTTCTCATTTAATCTCATTACTCCAGACGTCGTGGAAATACTGAAGGGATTTGAAGGTCAAATCTCTCCACATACCTATACAATGACATGGCCTTTGGCACTTCTAATTTAGAAGACTTACAGAAATACTGGAATCTATTGCTATCCTGGGCAAGAAGAAACAAATTCCAGGTGAACGTGAACGAAACGGTTCACATGATATTCAGGAGGGGTGGCAGAATTGCCACCACAGATGTTATGTCCTGTGAACAAGTCGCCCTCAAAACGGTTAATAATTTTAACTCTCTTGGTGTAACCTGTCAGACCTCCCGAAGCCCGTTCACGAATCATCTGATAAAATGCCCGACAGCAACAGTAACAGCAATGAGCGACATCAGACTGCTACGAAGACTATCAAATGACACGGCTATGAAGATCTTCTTCGATAAAATAAGTCCCATTGCCCCCTATGGGATACAGCTCATATGGCCCTATGTCATCAAGAACAATCTAAAAGAAACTGAAATATCATAGGCAAATTTTCGGAATGTCGTGATACGCCCAGTCCAGACTAACTTTTGAATTTGCCAGAGAATCCTTTTATATAGAGAACATATGATTACAGATTTGCCCACCATCCACAGCCGTCTACCAAGACCTGCTAACAGAGCTACAAGATACGAGGAAATAAACATGCTCTGAATTCTATGCATCTGAAGCCATGGCATCTTCAGACTGTAAAGCGCCCGACTATGATTTTCGACATTTATAACTCGATTCTCAGTGCACGGATTCAATTTTCAGGTGTGTGGAACCAAAGTGTTCCATGAGCCAGCCTTAGAGTGCACCTGTGAAATATGTGGACAGAAATGTGAACGATATCACACTGAGTCCTGTCATTGCTTCCACTTACTTTATCCAGGCTCCTCACCTTCATCTATCACATCCGATCTCCTTTGGTCAACTCTTGTTTTGTCCGTTCCGACGGTATTAGGTATCGAGGCCAAGGGAGTCCCTTAATTTTCACGCCCTTCGTGGCCCTTGTCCTTCTTTGGCCGATATCTTCACTTTTCAAAGTGGACCCCTTCCACTTTTCCTCTGTGGTTAATGTTAGGCCTATATAGAGGATGGTTACCAAGCTGTACTTGCTCTTAAGATATTAAGCACCATCACCACAACAACCTCTCTTAAGGACTTACATGGTGAATAATCTTTTCGTTTTCACTATTATATTTTCGGATTGATAGCTATTAGCTGCAATAAATCTATTCACATCGCTATCCCGAATGACCACAATATACAGCAGAAACATATGAGATTTACACACTCTTCTAGCTATGGATGCAGCAACGAACAGGAAACAACCAAGGGTGACAATTCTTCTTTTTCTTCCTTTCTCTCACTTGTCTTTCATCAAAATCATTTCCAGAAAACGCCTGCGGGTGGGGACGGCAGAACAACATTCATGGTAACCCCTGATTGTCGTAAGAGGTGACTAAAAGGGGCCCCAGGATCTCTTAACTTGGGAGCGTGGGTTGGCGACCACGTGGGCCCAGCTGACTCTGTCATTGCTTCCATTTACTTGTGCCAGGCTCCTCACTTTCATCAATCCTATCCGACCTCTCTTGGCCAACCCTTGTTTTTTCCCTCCCCGGCGGTATTAGAGCACACGAGGCCTGGGGGTCTTCCTGCCCAATGTCTTCCATTGACCGATACCTTTATTTTCCGGAGTGCCGGGTCCCTTCCATTTTTTAATAACAACGTTTTAATGCAGCCAATGTCCTTAAAAACAAGAATACACCTGCTTAGTTCAGACGGAGATCACTATCAGTCTTTCACAAATTCACTAACTGAACACTTTCTCTCGCAGCATTTCTGTATATGGTATCGCCTGCAGATTTGACCACAAAGTTTGCACACACACTAATCACTTGGGTCATGGAATTTCTTCTCTGAGCACAACGTAAAATGGAAACCATTGACCGCCATTCGTGTAGCGATGTGGCGCAGCTGGTAATTTGTACCCATCCACCATCATGGCCTCGGTAGTGTAGAAGGAATCCCAAATTTCCTTTAACTTGTCTTTCCGATCTTGTAGAAGCTTCTCGTAGGCCGCATTAACTGGCAGTATCAGCTCATGCCGAAGGTCCTCATCAGGTACGTTAACTCATACACAAAACGCCATCTGACGGTCTTTGATATTCCCAGGACCATTTTGAGGTAGCGAGACTTGATTTCCTCAAGTTCCTCCAGTTTTTTATAAGTAAAGTTCTCTCCTGTTAGTTCAAGACCATATGTGAGCACCGGTATTACTCGTGCCTTAAATAGCTGCATAGCTGTCTCTACTGCAATAAGGGTAATATTCCCTATGTCGTTCATTGCTCTGATCTCTGCAACCATTCTGGATCTGATGTGTATTCGGAAGCAATGCCCACTTGTTTGCAGAGTTAGTCCTAGATATTTGAAATGATTCACTCTTCTTTGACGTGATCCTCTACACATTATTTGGTCAGCTTCCGTGAGTTCACCGCCCTTCCTGAAATTAACCATTTCTGTTTTGTCCTCGTTTATGCAGTTTCCATTTTCTTGTGCCCATTCCACGAGTAAGTCCATAGCTCGTTGCAGTACATCGACTTTCTCTGAAGCAATTGCCATGCCAACCGCATAGATACCCATTTTCACATTGGTACTTTCTTTTATCTTTACCCCTACATCGCGTTAAACAAGATTGGGCTCAATCAGTCTCCTTGGAGGACCCCTGTTTTCTGTGGTATCCACTCTGATACGTCTATTCCTTCATTCATTTGTACATAATTTTCCGCTAATATATTTGATATAAGCATTGTCACGTTAGAACATCCGGTCAATTTCTCCAGCTTCTTGACTGAGGTCTCCCTGTTCACAGAATCGAAATCACGTAGAGTTTTCATCCTGGTATTTCCAACGTAGATTTAATGTGTCCTAGCAGATTTTTCATAGCCATGATAGTGGACATTCCTTTTCTAAACCAGAAGTGTTCAGCGGGTAGCAATGGATCTATCATTCCCTCTATTCGCTTAGTCAGGACTCTTGTTAGGAATTTTAGGCCTGTCGACTCTAAGGCAACTCCTCTCTAGGAATTAGGGTCACTTGTGTCTCCTTTAGTGTAGATTTCTTCCTTTTCTCCTCTCTGATTAGTGTTATACAGCGGATGGGTGCCTAGATGTATTCCTTTTAAAACAATAATCGATACCACCACCACCAGTGCAATTGCCACAAAACTTAAAGACACTACAGTCCACATCTACACACACAATGCGGCACAAGGGCTTTAATTTTTGAAGACCTACAACATCGTCTGAACATTCCCTAATGCTCAGTAGGGACCATTAATATAAAAGACTGGTAACTTCCTCAGCGAAGAGAATAAAAAAAGACATCTATTGTAAATTTATGTACAATCATACTTGAGTTCTATTTTGTATGTGTAGAGTATCGAAATACGAACTATATTACCAACTAACTTATAAAGTTGTGAAATGAAGAATACTAATCGTACAGCCCCAGTTGCCGTGTGTAGGCATTTTACTCGTAATTTAACGCCGTCTGGCGGAATGTTCGTCGTTCGGTTTCCGTTTTACTCTACGGCTACTAGATGGCAGACTAAACCGCTACGACCGATTTTTAATGAATTTTGTCGGGTGAGCAGCAAACGGGTCACCAGAATTAATTTAAATGCCGACATCAAATTACTTGAAGTGTCAAATGCTCTTTTTTCTGCCGTTGAAAAAGTCTGCCCCCTCTGCCGGGCTTCGAACCCGCGACTTGGGATCCCAAGGAAGACACTCTACCACTGATCCACAGAGGGAGCTATGAAGAATGTAGTTCGAAAACAGTACTAATAGTTTTAGATTTATACTCTGAATAATTGTATTCTCATTCAGGGAGCATCTTCAGATTAATTTGATCTGGTTGAATTTGAGTGACGTGTATTCTTAAACATTTTGTCGTTTTTCTTTGTATTGTTATCAAATACGTGAAATGGGAATGTTCGCTAATGGTTACGGTTTTTATAAATTTAATAGAAATTATATGAAATGAAGTCAGATAATTAATCCTAAAATTTCATTTACTTTTTAATAAATGGTGACCCCCAAAGTGAAATAATATGTGCGTATTTAATAAAGGCTTTCCATCCAATGAGGGAAAGGAAGGCGAGTGCAGTACTTAAAGTGAAGTACTCACAAACGATAGAAGGTGGAACGAATTAACGAAGGTGGGCCACATGTTCGCCAATGTGTGACAACGAAATGTGACATTTAGTTGGTTCTTGCAACAGAAATAACCTCTGAGAACCGGGATTTAAGTCGATGTTGCCAGGCTAGAAGCTACACGTGCTGGATGTAAATATAATGGACCAGTTTTTGGACAGGGGTCAGACCAATTTATAATAGCAGAGAGACAAAGTACCAAGAAGTACCTATAGTATAGTTGCTGCATTAGAATGGAAGATGTTGAGTCAGTTAATAATAGGGGAACTGAAAAATTGTCTACACTAGAATTTAAAAAATGGATCAAAGTTTCCCGCAGAGAGCAGACAATTCTTCCCAAACCATTGAAGCTTTGAAAGTGTGGTTCGTCAGGGATGATATTCTGTTGCAGGTGTACGTTAGAGAACATTTAGAACTGGTAATTTCATGTGTTATGATATATTTCCAGTTTATGTTTGATTGATTTAATTACGATATCATTTACGCTGTCTTAGTACTTTGAACCTGGCCTGTGCGGATCCAATGATATGGGTGTTCTATTCCGTAGAATCAAGCCTGCCCGAAGAAACGCTGGAAGCATGGCCGATAAGTGACTCTCCAAACAAGCTGCGAGAGTAGGAGGTGGAAATAAGACTCGGTTCGGATGCCTTGTGAAATTAGTCAAATCTGTAGGTCAAGATTCTGTTGGCTGAGACAGGATCTGGAAATTAGAAAGCGAAAGACAAGCAACAGAAGAAAGGTTGTTCTTCTACACCAGAGCAGCAAATTAAGGACAAATTTATCGCTACCTGGCGAGTTGGCCGTGCGGTCATGGGCACGCGGCTGTGAGCTTGCATCCGGGAGACAGTGGGTTCGAATCCCACTGTCGGCAGCCCTGCAGGTGGTTTTCCGTGTTTTCCCATTTTCACACCATGCAAATGCTGGGGATGCACCTTAATTAAGACCACGGCCACTTCCATCCAACCCCTAGGCCGTACCTATCGCATCGTCTCCATAAGACCTATCTGTGTCGGTGCGACGTAAAGCAACTACCAAAAATAATTATCGCTCCAGTTTCAGCCCTTTATAGCCGTGCAGCTGAATCTTTTTTTCATCTGTAGAAAAACTAAAGGTCCGCCTCTGTGGTGTAGTGGTTAGCATGATTAGTTGCCACCCCCAGAGGCCCGGGTTAGAAAACTAGTACGAAAAGTGGTACGAGGTCTGGAATCGGGTCCACTCAGCCTTGGGAGGTCAACTGAGTAGAGATGGGTTCGATTCCCACCTCAGCCATCCTGGAAGTGGTTTTCCGTTGTTTGCCAATTCTCCTCGAGGCAAATGCCGGGATGGTACCCAACATAAAGCCACGGCCGCTTCCTTCCCTCTTTCTTGTCAATCCCAATCCCTTCCAATCTTCCCATCGCCCTTCGAGGCCCCTGTTCAGCATAGCATTTGAGGACGCCTGGGCGAGGTACTGGTCATCCTACCCAGTTGTATCCCCGACGCAGAGTCTGGAGCTCCAGGACACTGACCTTGAGGCGGTATAACGGGAATCCCACGCTACGTCCGAGGGAAAAACCGACCCTGGGGGTTAACAGATTAAGAAGGAGAAGAAGAATAATTTACATTTAATTGCTTCTTTCGACAAAATGACCTCTGAAAACAGTAACTTACTTAGGTCTATTGTTGCTAATCCAGAAGCTCTAATGAAAAGGATAAGGTATTAGACAGTTTCCGAGATGACCAAAATATAACAGCAAAGAGACAAAGTACTGGGAAGTACTGTGGCCAATTTGAGGTTATTAAACATAAAACATATGAAATTCTTTTGTGTAGTGGTACAATTATCTCACTTATCAGTGAAATTGACGTATTAGAAGTGAGTACATTCTGTCAAAATAATACGATAACTTACAAATTGCCTGAGGTACAATTAATTTAATGGAGATCTCAAATATTGTTTAGGATTTTGGTCTCGGTTTCAAAAGATCCATGACGATAACACGTTATATGACAGCGATACGTTTCAGTACGTAATACAATCCATGGAAGATGATACTGAACCACATGAGATTGTTCATAGTTACCCGAAGGCAGAAGACAGTTATTCCCAAGGCATTCAAGCTTTGAAAGTGTGGTTGTTCAGAGATGATCTCCTCTTGCACGTGGAGTTCTACGTTACAGAAGTTTAAAAAATAATTTCAAATATTATCCAGCATGATGAACTTCCACTTTATTTTATTGATAACTTATGGGGAAGGTCTTTTATGCCATCATTTTCACTTAAAATGTCATCCCCCTTATGGTGGTCTCACAGCCATTGAGACTAAACTGTGAACGGGTGCGGTAGAATGGCATACGGGACCCCAGCGGCTCTTACTTTGTTAGCGTGGTTTGGTGACCACGTGGGCCTTAGCAGAGTCCTCGCATTGCTTCCACTTACTTGTGCCAGGCTCCTCACTTTCATCTATCCTATCCGACCTCCCTTGGTCAACTCTTGTTCTTTTCCGACCCCGACGGTATTAGAGCACTCGAGGCCCAAAGAGTCCTTCTGTTTCACTCTCTTCGTGGGCCTTATTTTTCTTTGGCCGATACCTTCATTTTTCAAAGTGTTGTATCCACTTATTTTTATCTCCCTGATTGGTGTTATATAGAAGTTGGTTGCCTAGTTGTACTTTCTCTTAAAACAATAATCACCACCACCACCTCTTCATGGTGACCAGGTTAGTCCGTTCTTATTTAATCTCATTACTGCAGACGTCGTGGAAACACTGAAGGTATTTGAAGGTAAAATCTCTCCACATATCTATGCAGATAGCATGGGCCTTGGCTCTTCCAATTTAGAAGACTTACGGAAATACTGGAATCTATTGGTATCCTGGGCAGTAGGAAACAAATTCCTACTGAACGTGGACAGGGCGGTCCGCGTGATATTTAGGAGGGGTGGCAGAGTTGCCGCCACACATCAACTGTCCTATGAACAAGACCACCTGAAAATGGTTAATGATTTCAGCTATCTTGGAGTAACTTGGCAGACCTCCGGAAGCTCCTTTACGAAATATGTGATGAAGTGCGCGACAGCACAATTGACACATCTATGAAGATCTTCTTTAGTAAAATAAGTCTCATCGCTACTTATGTGGTAAAACTCATTTCGCCCTATCTCACCAGGAACAACCTAAAAGAAACAGAAAAATCAAAGGCAAATATTCTGAACATTTTATGTTTGTCGCAATACGCCCCGTCCAGACTAACTTATGAAATTGCCAGAGAATTATTTAATGTAGAGGATATAAGACTGCAGATTTGCCCACCATCGACAGCCGCCTACCAAAACCTGCTAACAGAGCTACAAGATAAGAAGAAATAAACATGGTCTGAAATCTAGGTATCTGACCCCATGGCATTTTCAGACTGGAAAGTGCCCCGACTATGATCTTCGACATTTGGTAACTCGATTCTCAGTGTACGGATTCCACTTTCAGGTGTGTAAAACCAAAGTCTTCCATGAGTCAGCCTTAGCGTGTATCTGTGAACGATATCACCCTGAGTGGTGTACTAGGGGACCTGGGTCTCTTAAGGAGCCCTTAGCTGATTCGTGGTATTGCTTACACTTACTTGTGCCAGGCTCCTCACTTTCATCTATCCCATCCGAGCTCCCTTGGTCAACTCTTGTTTTTTCCGACCCGACGGTATAAAGTATCGAGGGCTAGGAGGTCTTTCATTTTCACGCCCTTCGTACCCCTTGTCTTTCTTTGGCCGATATCTTCATTTTCGAAGTGGACTCCTTCCCCTTTTTCTCTCTGGTTAATATTATATAGAGAATGGTTACTAAGCTGTACTTCCTCTTAAAACAATAAGCACCACCACCACCACCTCTCTTAAGGATTTACGTAGTGAATAATACAAAATATTTTTGGATTAATAGTTATTACCTGCAATAAATCTATTCACATCGCTATCCCGAATGATCACAACATGATGCAGAAATATATAAGAACGTCAGGTATATTTCTCTTGCTGTGAAAGTAGCAAGGATCTGGAAACATGACAGAGTGACGTTTCTTCCTTTTGTCCTTCCTATCACTGGTATTACATCAAAATCATTTCCAAAACACCTAAAGAAATTACAGTCCCCATCTACACTCACAATGTGGCACAATTTTGTTTAATTTTTGAAAACTTGCAACATTGTCAGAACATTCCTGAATGCTCACTAGGATCATAAATAGAAAAGACTGCAACCTCTATAGCGAAGAGAATAATGAAGACATGTATGTAACTAATTTAGTTCTAGTTCTTAAATGTAAAGTATCGACATATGAGCCATATAACCAACTATAAAGTTGTGAAATAAAGAATAATAATAAACATCGTATGGCCTCAGCACTTGACTGCAGACATTTTAATTTAACGCCATCTGGTTGCCTGCTCTTTAGGCGCTCCTTTTTGCTCTAGGCCTACTAGATGCCACAGTAAAGCGAATCTCTCTTGGACGTCTAAGACTGATGTTTAGTGAATTTTGTCTGGTGAACACCAAACGTGTCAACATCAAATGAGATGGGAGGAAATAAGGAAAGATCAAGCAAACGGTTGAGGAGGAGATAAATAAAGCGATGCTGAAACTAAATGAGTAACATAAGAACAGTTCTAAAGTACTTCTGTTCAGCAGCCTCGAATCAGTTCCAAGAAAGGATCGGCCCCGAAACCACCACAAGTGGAGTCAAGCAGCCGCGAACAGAACATTCCAGTACCTGAAGACGAAGAACCGTCATCTGATAACACAGAAAAGGGACTTGGAAGGAGGCTGTCCTCGTAGACAGGTTAATATAGGTTCGAGACAGGCTGATGGAAATAGCAACCTAAGAGCTTAGTTGTGCATAGGCAAACTTCATCACAACATGGAGAGAGAGGATATTCTTAAATTCCTTCGAGATAACAATATATCTGATTACATAATATGTGACCAATTAGATACAAAAGGTATAAAGGAGGCGTTTCGAGTTGGTAAAAAGTAAACCACCCAGAATTCTGGCCAGGGTGGATTTTGTTCAGGCGGTATAATTTTCGACCCTATAAGGGCTCGGGTGCAATGCTCAAAGCGAAATTCTGATAAGGACGACAACGTTTCGCCTACATAAAACATTCAGCTACTATTATGGAATACTGAAGGACTACTCAGCATGACAACATTAGAAGAGATGATATAGGAATTTAATCCTAGTGGAAACGTTTTAACGCATGCGTGGCGAACTAGTAGACACTATTCAACATTCGTCATGGCAGACAAATCTCTAGTAGGGAGGCCCAAAGGTATTGCCTCTCTATTTACAGATCAATTTTCACCATTTAGTGTACAATACAGATCCACGAATATTCTAGTAGTTCGAACCAAAACGTGTGTTTGTGACAGATATGTCATCAACTGATATTACTGAGCAAGTTTGCAAAGCTTTAACTTTGATACTAGAGATGATGCCATTATCCTTGCCGGAAACCTTAATTGTCGCATTGATATAGAACATCGAAAATCCACAGACGTTTCGGGCTTCTTCAAGAGGTCTTCTTGACCAACTTGGCAGGTTCAATGTCGGTCGGTCGGTCACTTGCTTTCTTGGCATACACTGCGTGAACCGTCAGCGATAGACCCCAGGTGTAAGCGTACGAAATGTAGAGCATAAAAAACTCTACAAAAAAGTCCGGGATGGTATATACCTATTTCAAACCGGTTGCCCTCTAGAAGCGATTTTATGTTATAGTCCGCGCTAAAGAAAAATGGCTCCTTAAGATTAAATATTTCGATATTATCCTCGAACTCCTCATCGAAATAAATTATTTGACCTCCTCCGCTATTTAATAAGGATTACAATAACCTTGTCAAGACATTATTTGCATGAATGGTTCGGAAGTTATAACCATTTAGGACTGTAGTGGTAATTCGTTCCCTGTTGTCTGCGAGCAAGTTGCCTGTACCTCGCCGCTTGGAGCGCTGTAGTCGCCCCGGATAAAAAATATCATCAGAGCTTCGCGACTGTATATATTAGACTGTGCTATTACTCCAAATACTCCTTCTTAAGACGTGTACATCGCTATTCGGTCAACCTTCAAGCACCAACCAAACCAAACCAAACCCCATGGCACTACAGCCCTTGAAGGGCCTTGGCCTACCAAGCGACCGCTGCTCAGCCCGAAGGCCTACAGATTACGAGGTGTCGTGTGGTCAGCACGACGAATCCTCTCGGCCATTATTCTTGGCTTTCTAGACCCGGGCCGCTATCTCACCGTCAGATAGCTCCTCAATTCTAATCACGTAGGCTGAATGGACCTCGAACCAGCCCTCGGGTCCAGGTAAAAGTCCCTGACCTGGCCGGGAATCGAACCCGGGGCCTGCGGGTAAGAGGCAGGCACGCTACCCCTACACCACGGGTTCGGCACCTTCAATCACAGTTTTCTCATTACAATACAATTGTTCATAAAAACAAAAGTTCATTAAAATTGTTACATTATTTATATTGGTCCGCGTTTCATATCTTAGGCTAAGTTCGTTAACTTGCAACTTCTCTTCCATATATTTTTGACATTTGAGGAAACAAAACCCTAGGATAATATCATCTCTTCTGATTAGAAAGATGCACAAAGGAACGCTTCTCCATTTGTTTATCTTCATGACGTATACAATCGATTTATTTTCTTCAGCGCCTTCTTGATCATTTAACCTATAACGTTAAGTCATGGCCTCCGCCGCGTTATTGCTTTTTCATGCTGTTTAAAATGTAAACTTTACTTGCTAGACTCAGTTCATATATTAAATAACATCTCACGACTGTAAGCATCCGGTGACCACGGGGTTCTGAACGTATGAATCTCCGTTCTCGTTTTTATATCCATCCTATTTCTTATTTGAATGAGCGAGTTATTCCGGCTATTGGACACAATTGGACGTATTACAACTTGATCTGCGGCTGCTGGACGTATTTTCCGAGTAAATCCGGTTGATCTTTTCCTTAGCATAACCTTCAATGGCTCAACCACTGACTCACATGCCATTCAACGGTTATAGTACTCTCCTATGAGTTCAAGACCATATTTCAGCACCGGTATTACCTTTGCATTAAATAGCTGCATAGCTGTCTCTATTGCGATAAGGGTAATATTCCCTATGTCGTTCATTGCTCTGATAGCTGCACCCATCCTGGATCTGAAGTGTATTCGGAAGCAATGCCCACTTGTTTGCAGAATTAGTCCTAGATATTTGAAATGATCCACTCTTCTTAGACGTGATCGTCTACACATAATTATTCAGTTTCCGCGAGGTTACTGCCCTTCCTGAAAATCATCATTTCTGTTTTGTCCTCGTTTATGCAGATTTCATTTTCTTCTGCCCACTCCGCGAGTAAGTCCATATAAATGTAAATACTGTATGAGGTAACAATTGAGACACTACAGCACGATGGTAAAGCCAGAGGGTCTCTACGCTTCAGAGAGCCTGCCAATGAATAAAAAGTGTGAGCCTCAAGAATTCGAAAAAAGGAGAGAAGTTTCTAAAGGAAAGTTTCAGGACCACAGAAAAATGCTGATGGGGAGTGGAGGAATAGGAAAAATGATGATCTCTACAAATACACCGAAAAAATCACTGTCACCATGCGAAAGCGAAGGCTAAAATTCTATGGGCATCTAGAAAGAGAAACGGCTAAAAAGAAAATATTCAAGTACATCACTGGGTTGAAAACTTCGATGAAGTGGGTCGAAGAGGTAAAAAGAGATGCAATATAAAGTGGGCTTACGATGGATATGACTGACAACAGAAAAGAATTTAGAAGCCGAGTTGACAGCATCAAAACATTCCAGGAGAAACTATCAAAATGTAGACCCAATTTGGTCATCACTGAGGAAGAAAGGTAGATTAGAAGTGAAAGTGTGAAGCAGTTCTGGGAGGAGGAGAAGAATAAGAAGAAGAGAAAGCCTTAGGTTCAATTTGGTCCATAGGCGGACAAATTCGGAAACAAGAAGATGAAGAAGAAGAAGTAAACAATTGTTAGGGAAGCGGCCACCTGGGCAATCCCCCTAAATGCAGATCATTGATGATTGATTTGATTGGCTTTATTGTAATCATGCCGCCTCTTTGAGACCATTACGTTCGCTCACCATTGCGGGCACTGCGCTCGCTGTCACCGCTACTCTGCTCTCCTATGCCTCGGTACTCCGCTATGAAGTCTTAAATTATACTCTTGTACCATGTCGCCCTTGATGCGAACCATCCACCGTCTTTTCTGTGGACCACGCTGTCGCTAGCCTTCAGGCTGGAGATGAACTATTGTCCTCACTGCGATGCTCTCTTTGCTGCGAACGACGTGTACCTTCCTGTAATTTATCTGCAAATTGGTGCGGCTCCAAGTCGTTGTCGGATATCAACGATTTGTATATTATTGAATCACGTGAGTCCACGGCTCCATCGGAGCATTATCATTTCCTTAGCATGTAGAATCTGCTCATACTTTCCTAAGGCTGGCCACTAAATATTAATCCTAAATCTATATCTACAAAAGAGTTCATAAACAATCAATCTACGTCATAATTAAGAAAAATAAAAGATAAAAACTTCAGAGAGGTAATACAAATCCTAAATGCAAAAGGTGTTAAAGATAAAATGACAAAAATCACCGAGATTGTAGTTGTACGTGTGTACAGTATCTTTCAGAACAGTTCTAAACTAAACTTCGTACAAATACGATTACTATCTCGAAAACATACTGGAGGAATTAGACGCCCTAGCAATTCTAAGGGAGGGAATGACGTACAAGAATAATCGAAACAGACCAATATTAGAGTCGAATCCATTTTTTCCATGGTCGGTGAGATGTGTTGTGACAGTCTGGATGCCGTTTAAGTACCAGTTCAGCTACACAGGCATGGTAAGAAGTGGTGATGAAGAAAATGTAAAAACTGACCGAGATTAATGTATTGTTGTTATTAACAAGTACACCCCAACTGGGAAATATCCCGGTTACAGTAGTGTGATAATAAAGTTAAAATACCCAATAATAATAATAACAACAACTACAACAACAAGAGTACAAGCAATACCATGAAAAAAATATAACAAGAAATACTATTAGTTTAACATTCCAAATCCCGCATCGCCATACAGGAATTCACACAGAACTGAAGTATCCCCAGTCTTTTCACTACAGCTTACATTACTGTACGTTGAGCTTACTACTAACTTAACATTGCAACACCGTCATATACAAATTCAGAGGTACCTAAATTATTTCAAAACTTTACACTATGACTTAGAGTAGATTTAGCATTGTAAATACAACATGTTCATATGCAAATTCAGATGCCTTAACACTACAGTTTACAGTGGATTGAGCATTGCATTAAAATATGACACCAACATATAGAAATGTACAGTAAATTTCATTAACGAAAACCAAAATAATCTAATAATTAAACATGGAATTAAGCACATAACAATAACTCTTAAACTACAAAATAGTTCTTGAAATATCAGTCAATGGCTCAATAAAGAAAACTACAAAAATTTGCTTCACACTCAATTACAGGTAATAAAGTACCTAAAAGTAATCAATCAGTAAATTGTCCGGGAATCGCCGGGCAGTGTAGGTAGTACACTATACAAAGAATAATGTATGTACGTTTGTCTGTCTGTCTGTCCGTCCATCCGTACCGTATACAAATCCATACCATTCCACCAATCTGAACTAAATTATATATACTTAACATTTAGGACCCTGCGGGAAAACTCATCTATAAGAAATTTTAACAGCAATTTCGTAGATTTAGGCCGTTCGGCACATTAACATAGGCTAATATAGGTTAAATATCGAATTTATCGTACAAGTACCAGACAAAGCTCATTTTAAGTCTCACGACGCGGACAAATCTCACTAAGGCCCTACGGGCACGGAAAGCCGTGTTTTAAGGGCCTAAAACCAACCGGCGGCTTGACCCAGCCTGAGACAATCCATGTACCTGCTTTCCTCTGAGGGCATCAGCAATCACAGATCTTAATACGATGATGTCCTGAATTCCGTAGTGTGTCATTAAATGGACAGGAACCCAAGACGTGATCAAGTGTTTCAATCTCACTGTGGCAACGCCGACAGTGGTTATTGTCTTGGGACCTGCCAGCCAATGCACAAACTGGAACTACTTTTGGTTTCCCTTTTGGTAGAGGTGGATTCGATTCCCACCTCACCTATCCTGGAAGTGGTTTTCCGCGGTTTCTCACTTCCCCTCCAGGCAAATGCCGGGATGGTACCTAACTTAAGGGCCCGACCGCTCGCTTCCATCTTCTTTCCAATATTCCCATCCCCTCATAAGGCCCCTGTTCAGCATAGCAGGTGAGATCCCTCGCTGAGACCGAGGGAAAAACCAACCCTGGATGGTGAACAGATTAAGACAGGAGGAAGGAAAGAAAGAAAGAAAGAAAGAAAGAAAGAAAGAAAGAAAGAAAGAAAGAAATTTAAGGGCATAATATAGATTTAAAGTGATTTTTAGGTCTCTGATATCCGCTCCTACTAAATCACTATCGGAGATCAAGGCGTATCGCCTGCTATTGCAAAGCTAATATTAAGCAAAAGCAGAAGAGCAAAGGCATTTCCGTACAGGCCACGAAGGCCCTGGGAGGGCTAGACAGTAAAGTCTTCCGCCAACCGTAACCTCGGCACTTGCAAGGGTAGAGTGGTTAGCTCTACGCCCGGCCTTCATTGCCCCAAGGAATGAAACTGGTACTCATTTTCTGTGTAGGCTGAATGAACATCAGGTTTCGTCATGCTAACCACATGATACATCATAATCTGTAAGCCTTCGGGCTGAACCCCCTGGGGACGGGGTTGTTAGAATAACACCCACGGTCGTAGAAGGAGAGTAAAAGGTGACCCAGGGGGAACTGGGAGCGTTGGTTGGAAAGCGCTGGCCCTCAGCTGAGTCCTAGCATTGCTTCCACTTACTTGTGCCAGGCTCCTCACTATCATCTAGGCCTATCCTATCCGACCTCCCTTGGTCAACTCTTTTTTTTTCGAACCCGACGGTATTAAGGCATACGAGGCTTAGGGAGGCTTTTACTTTTACGCCCTTCGCGGCCCTTGTCTTTCTTTGGCCGATACCTTCATTTTTCCAAGTGTGGGATCCCTTCCATTTTTTCTCTCTGATTGCCTGGCTGAATGGACCAGACGGTTGAGGCGCTACTTGGCAGGTTCGATCCCGGCTCAGTCCGGTGGTATTCGAAGGTGTTCAAATACGTCGGCCGGTAGATTTACTGGCACATAAAAGAAGTCCTGTGGGACTAAATTCCGGCAATTCGGCGTCTCCGAAAACCGTACATTTAGATAGTGCGACGTAAAGCAAATAACATTATTATTTCTTTCTCTCTGATCTGTGTTGTATATAGGATGGTTGCCCAGTTGTACCTCCTCTCAGAACAATAATCGGGCCGATGACCTCGTTGTTAGGCCCCTTTAAACAACAAACAAGGAACAAGCCAAACAATAATCACCACCATCACCTTCGGGCTGAGCAACGGTCGCTTGGTAGGCCATGGTATTTTGCTGCGTAATGGGGTGTTTTTTAGTGAACCTCAGGGCAGGGCCATCTGCGCCTTCAGAAGTGGACATTTTGGACTTTTTGACCGGCAATCGAACCCACGTCCTTCCAGGTGAACCAAACACGCCTTTACCGCCTCGGCCAGTCAGCCCCTTAATATTAAGCACCTTGAACCAAATAGAATGACTAATACAGCAGAACGTAACTGATCTGTAGGCAAAACATTTAAACAATAACTTTTTGCACTTCTTATGCACATACACACAAATTTACTTCCCTTCCCCACCCCTGCTCTTTTCTTCTTCTGGTCGTTGCTTAACACGGAATTTCATTACACTCTTTAATAGCTTACAGCCAGCGCCTTTACGCCGAGGGAAATTCATTTAAAGGACCGCCCCGCCAGCGTTCTCCTTAGATTATGTAAAAGAACAACGGGGGATAGCAAGGGGAAGGGGGTAACATTTTTATATTATGTATCTGAGGATCAGTAAATCAGCTTAGTGTTTCTTTCGAGTAATTAAATCCTCTACACCTACTCACACATACAACCAACAAGTTCCCATCCTCATCCCTGATTTAAAAGGTTTTGCGTGAACACAGTTTGTTTACCAGATTAACTGCAACGAAACTTAAAAAAACACCAAAATACTTCCCTGACAATATTTTTACCTCTACACAAGCCCTTGGTGGTTATGTTCATGTCTTTGTCTGAGTCATCAGGATATTACTGCAGCTCTCCATGCCATCCTATCCTGTTCTTATCTTTTCATTTCCACTGAACTTCTACATAATGCTCTCTATCGTATACCTTGGTCTTCTCCTACAGTTCTTACCACCTACACTTCCCTCAAAAACCAACTGAGGGACGATGACTTCGATGTTAGGCCCCTTTAAACAACAAACATCATCATCATCAAAACCAACTGAACAAGTCTTGGGTGTCTTTAAGTTGTGTTCTATCACTCTGTCACTTCTTCTCGCATCGGTCTCCTCTCATCAATTCGATTCAATATCTCTGATGACGAAGCCTCCGTGGCTCAGGCGGCAGCGCACCGGCCTCTCACCACTGGATACCGTGGTTCAGATCCCGGTCACTCCATGTGAGATTTGTGCTGGACAAAATGGAGGCAGGACGGTTTTTTCTCCGGGTACTCCGGTTTTCCCTGTCATCTTTCATTCCAGTAAACACTCTCCAATATCATTTCATTTCATCTGTCGTCATTGATCATTGCCTCAGAGGAGTGCGACAGGCTTCGGCAGGCGGCACATTTCCTATCCTCGCCGCTAGATGGGGGCTTCATTCATTCCATCCCTGATCAGGTCAGATGACTGGAAACAGGCTGTGGATTTTCGATTTTCGTCTCTGATGACATCAGACATCATAAACGAACTGGGGACCGATAAGGTCAAGCTAATAATGTACGCAGACGACATGGCGCTACTATCCAGGGATCCCACGTATATACAGACTGCATTCAATAACCTCAGAGCATGGGCGGATAAAAACTCGCTAACCATCAACAGTATTGAGAAAAAAGTTATCAAATTTAGAAGGGAAGGAAAACTTTTTTTTTTTTGCTATTTGCTTTACGTCGCATCGACACAGATAGGTTTTATGGCGACGATGGGACAGGGAAGGGCTAGGAGTGGGAAGGAAGCGGCCGTGGCCTTAAGTAAGGTACATCCCCAGCATTTGCCTGGTGTGAAAATGGGAAACCACGGAAAACCATCTTCAGGGCTGCCGACAGTGTGGTTCCAACCTACTACCCCCCGAATCCTGGATACTGGCCGCACTTAAGCGACTGCAGCTATCGAGTTCGGTGGGGAGGAAAACTGGCAACATATGCCGTCTTCCGTAACGGAAATGAAGAACTCGAAATCGTGTCATCATTTACATACCTGGGTATCACACTGCACGTAAGGGAAAAGCAGCGCCAGCAACCAAAGCAATGTACGACATCCCCAAGCCGCAGAATCTCTCAATGAACACTGCAATGGCACTATTCAAGTTTGAAGTGGCCCCGGTAGTTACGTATGGCATACAATTAATATGACACAAACTGACTGTTGCAAACATGAAAAGAATAGAAAATATAAAGGCCAGGTACTTGAAACGTATCCTACACATCTCGAAATTTACAAAGAATCGAATGGCATACATAATGGCAGACGGAGCATTCTTTCTGGAAGACATCAAAGAAACATTCGGGTTACCAGACACCTGAAGGTCTCCACGAAACGGGAGTAGTGAAGAACAGTGAATGGAAGGGCCCAAACTACAAACTACGCCATGTATACACACGCTTCGGTGTCCACGGATTCCACGGGAAAATATGCTTAACCACCATATTCCACGCCCCAAACGAAGAATATATCTGCCGTCTCTGCGGAATGACCTGTCCTAGGTACCACTTGATGAACTGTACTGAATAAACACAACGCATCAGCACACTTGCCAAGGACTGGTAAAAAAACGAAGTGATGTACCAAAAGAAATTCATGACAAATTGTAACCTTTAAAACATTTGCACACATTGTGTTTAATTTCAATAAATTATATCTCTTCATTCGTGACACGATCTACTCATTTCATCGTTAGTATTCTTCTATAACACTATTATTATCTTTCTTTCTGAGCTAGTTATCTTCCATGTTTCACTTCCACACCACGCACACTCCAAACGAAAGTCTTCAAAAACGTCTTCCTAATTCCTATTATATGTTCGAAGTGAGCAAATGTATTTTCTTAAGAAAGACCCTCCATGCTTGTGCTAATCTGCATTTTATGTTTTCTTCGCTTCTGCCATTGTTAGTTATTCTACGACCCATCGACTTCCTTTAACATTTCATTTCCTAATCAAATATTGTCTGCATTACTCGACTTCGTTCGCCTGAACTCAATTAACTTGTTTTGGACTTCTTTGGTTTTCATCTTATACTACTTCCCTACGATTCTGCCCATACCATTCAGCAATTCCTCCAGATCTTCTGTAGCCTCAGATTATAATAACAATATTCTTAGCAAGTCTCAAAGTTTTCGTTCCCTCTCCTTGGATTTTGATTCCGTTTCCAAATTTCTCTTTCATTTCCTTTCCGCTTGTTGTATATAAACATTGAAAAGGAAGGGCTACAAACTGCAGCCTTGCCTCACTCCTTTCTGGATTGCTGCTTCTTCAAAGCCCTATATTCTTATCACTCAACACTGATCCCTATCACCTTCAGAATCTCAAATAGCTTGGTCCAATGAACATTATTGAATTCCTGTATTTAGATCTACGAGAGCCATGTGCGTTGGGATTTTCCTTCTTAAATACATAAAGAAAAATTACGTTCATACCCAGCGATTACTAAATGACAATCGTTACTAAGGAACAGATACCTTGGAACGGATGCATTGAAATCTTTCGGAACGACAAGCAAACAAACAAAAATATTGGAATTTTAAGGAAGGGATGTAATAAATTTCGAGTCACAAATAGAATTTTGGAAACATGTTTTCTGTAATCTTCATAGTGTAATTTACATTGTTTATAAAATTTATTTATTTGTTTATTTGGGAAACCAAAACAGAGAGAAGCCAAATTACGGAGTTCCGCAATCAAAAATATATTTAAAATGGAGTAGCATAATGAAAACATAAACAATAAGTATATATTAGATTTTTACATAAAATATTAAAGTAATCATTGTGAAAATAATATATTTTTCAACACATAATACCCTATAAATAAAAAATTAAATAAGTAGTCATTACAATTTTATAGATCCGTATATTCCGCAATGTATAATGAACAACTCCTGAAAATATCATAGCTCTGGGATTTATAATTTTTTAGGAAAGGCTAAGCATTTTCATATTTGAATATGGTAACCAAACTTTTAAATGCATTTTCCCCAATATGCATTTTTTGTAGAATCTGAAGCCTTTTCTCAAAAGGTATAGAACCCAAAGCTATGACTCCTTTTTAGGTGTTGTTCATAACACATTCTGGAACACATTATGGAGCTGTAATTATTACTTATTATTTCTTATCCGACTTTAATATTTATAGGGCATTATGTGATGAAAAATTGCCTTATTTTTGCACGATAAGTTCCAAAATTTGGATTAAAAAATTTAATATGCGTATTTAATTTATTATACGTCAGTGTTCTTATTATAGTAATAGTTTCATACAAAGTAAAAATGTCAAATGAATTCCATCATTAGAATTTTTGTTATGGCTTTCATACAAAAAGGATTAACTGTTAAGTCCACTGCCTCGCCGAAGGAGGCAGCACTCGCAGGATTGATATTATAGCGATTGACAGACGGAGGAACGAAGCAGAAATTATTGATCCTACGGTACGCTTTGAATCTTCAGCCTCTCAGCCGACTGACGTAGACAATGAGAAAAAGGATATCTATAATCCAACCATCCCTTTCTTTCTTGAGTCGTATAACCTTAAAAGAATTACGGTGACTGGACTTTTCTATGGCGCGAGGGGAACAATTCCCAAATCTTTTGTCCCATGGCGACAAAAATATAAACTAGCGAGAAGCCTACAAGATGCGATAGTCGTCTCACTCATCAAATACTCCGTTTCGATTCTTCGTCACCATTTATATGGAGTTCATGCCATTTAACATGGTTTATTGTAACCTATCATTTTTTTAAACATTAATCTTTTTTATCTTCCCTCAAAATTGTTATTGTGTATTATTCTGTGTCTTATGGCAAATATAGGGTGTCCTGGATCAGACTAAATAAATAAATAAATAAATTGATCTACATGCCTTATATTTAGGTTTCTCATCATATTTTTTCATTTATTACAATTATTTATCTATACACAAAAAATCATGCCTATAATTCAATAACTATGGTTGTGATGATATTTTAAAGGAAAGCTTGCATTTCCAATTACATCCCTCCTTATAAACGATACTAACTTCATGCCTGAGACATTGTAGTTGAAATATACTTTCAGATATTAGGTAGTTCCCTGTGTGGGTCAATGGTAGAATATCATCCTCCAGATCACAGGATCTCAAGTTCAAACCCAGCAGAGGTAGCTGAATTCTGGAAGGTCAGAAATTAGTCCTGGTTACTTCAGACCCAAGAAAAACATCGAACAGAATACAACCTTCCACGTCACAATCTCTATTTGAATGTATTTTGCTTCGCCTTTTGTTCCAGTAAACTGCAAAAGTATATTATGAGCGAGTAAATAATTGGAATAGTGAAAGCAGTTGACTTCATTGCTTCCGGAAGTCTCGACAGGTGATACTCGTGGTACACCTCAGGGATCAGATCTCGACCCACTGCAGGTGATATCATACAAAATAAATGTGTACTCGATACAAGGCTGGACTATCCTCTACTACTTAATGGGTGTTGGAGGTTTAAAAGATCACTTACGATCATTTTTTCCCTTTATTACTAGTCCAGCGTCAAAAATATCATCATACCCATCTTCTGAAGCAACGCCCTCAGATGTAAAAGTGGATACGAGCTCAACATGTCCTTCTTCACCATGTGCAATGTTATCACTCTCATTCACCAGTTCGATTCAGTATCTCTTCATTTGTGATTCGATCTACCCATTTCACCTTCAGTGTTCTTCTGTAACACCACATTTCGAAACCTTACATTCTCTTTATTTCTGAGCTAGTTATCGTCCATATTTCACCTCCACAGAATCCCACGCTCCAGAAGAAAGTCATCAAAAACCTCTTTCTAATTCCACTAGTCAACAGCCATTTTGCATCTGGAATGTGATACATCAACTAGTATGTATTTTGGTGTGTAGAATCCGAATATGCCTTTCAAAATGTTCTAGCACGTACCATTTTTGAGTTTTTAAAGGTTTTTTATTTTTGTATTCAGTATTTCGCTTTTTGATGTTCTTCTGTTTTGATGTCTAATTGTTTCTTATTGATTTGCTGAGGAGAGCTAGAAGATCTACAAATAGTCAGTAAATGGTTGGTGTGGTAATCCAGTGGTGTGAAAGAGATCCTCAGTGAGTGTTTCCTGTGAAAGATAGTGCAAACGTTTTGTGTTTAAAACTTACACTAAGAAAAATGGCAACTAGTAAATCTCGTTGCTGTCTAAACGACCCCGACAACTTCTGTTATGTGTGTGGGAAATTCACTCCAAATGCCC
Organism: Anabrus simplex; assembly: GCF_040414725.1. NCBI lineage: Eukaryota > Metazoa > Arthropoda > Insecta > Orthoptera > Tettigoniidae > Anabrus > Anabrus simplex. The sequence goes on from NC_090278.1 coordinate 36,189,701, forward strand.
AAAGAAAACCAATCGCTAATTTGGTTAAGAAGGCATATAAATTGTATTTTGATTGTCCTGTTGGTGATCAAGATAAAAATTTTGCACCTCATATTGCCTGCATAACCTGTACTACAACCTTAACCGAGTGGTTGAAAGGAAAACGCCGAGCCATGCCATTCGCTGTTCCGATGGTGTGGTGTGAGCCTAAAGACCATTATTCAGACTGTTACTTCTGTCTTACAAATATTTCGGGACATTCAAGCAAAACTAGACATAAAATAAAGTATCCAAATGTATCTTCAGTGCATTTGCCTGTGCCCCATGATGAGGGGTTGCCTGTGCCTGTCTGTAACTTGAAAGCCACGGAACCAGACACCATGTCAAGTGAATCAGAAAGTACTGAACATATAGAAGAGTACTGCCCTCAATAACATGACACTTCATCTCAGCTCTTTAATCAAGAGGAAGTGAACGATTTGGTTCGCGATCTAAAACTTTCGAAACAGCAAGCTGAACTCTTGGGGTCGAGACTGCAGCAACGGAACCTTCTAGCTCCAGGGACAAAAATTTCCTGTTTCAGATCAAGAGGTGCTTCCTTCGCTCAATATTTCGATATGCAGAATGCAATGTGTGTATGTAGAGATGTCAATGGTCTGATGATGCAGCTAGGTGTACAACATAATCCACAGGAGTGGCGACTATTTATTGACTCCAGTAAAACCAGCTTGAAAGCAGTACTACTGCATAATGGCAATGCATTTCCATCGGTACCTTTGGTTTACGCAGTAGACATGAAAGAAACTTATGAAGCCATGGCTTTGCTGCTAGAGGCAATCAAATATAAGGATCATGAATGGCAGCTTTGCTGTGATTTAAAAGTTGTTGCACTCCTTACGTGTTTACAGGCTGGATTTACGAAATACTGCTGCTTTTTGTGCCTTTGGGACAGCCGTGACACCAAGAACCACTATACAGTCAAGGAATGGCCTATAAGGAAGTCATATGTTCCTGGAAACGTAAATGTGAACAATACCCCATTGGTTGAACCCGATAAAATCATTTTGCCTCCCCTTCATATCAAGTTGGGCTTTTGTAAAAGCTCTGGATAAAGAAGGTGAGGCCTTCAATCACTTAAAAGAAAAGTTTCCCAAATTAAGTGAGGCAAAACTGAAAGAGGATATATTTGTTGGACCACAAATAAGAAAATTGCTGAAAGACCCAACCTTTGATACCAAACTCACAGATATCCAATTAGCTGCTTGGTCTTCTTTTAAAGTAATTGTGAAGGGCTTTTTGGGTAACAGGAAAGACAAAAACTATGTTACAATTGTGAATGATCTGTTGGACAACTATAAGAACATGGGGTGTAGAATGTCGCTTAAAATTCACTTTTTACATTCTCACCTTGATTTCTTCCCGGAAAATTTGGGAGCCGTAAGCGATGAGAATGGTGAACGCTTTCACCAAGACATTCCTACCATGGAACACCGTTACCAAGGCCATTGGAACCCTTCGATGTTGGGTGACTACTGCTGGGGTCTTGTTAGGGAGAGTGATGAAACGGCAAACAAAAGAAGAGCTCCGTCGTCGCATTTTTCAAAAACCAAAGACGATTAAAGGTGAAAACATCTTCTGAACTAATTTGGACCTTTTATTGGCATCATGCCCATATATATACAAAACAGTATTGATTTCAAATGTTCTGAATGTGTATTTTTGTTTCACTTAATTGTGTCAATTTTCGCTATTGCCGTTTTTTATTCTGCTGTATATCTAGGAAATGTGACGTCATAGAGAAAAACTGATTTTACCAGTGTATTCAGCACCCCAAAATTAGGAAAATCCACCCATTTACAAACCAGATGCAAAAGAAAAGTTTAAATTTGTTAACTAGTGATTCTTAAATGAATTTTCGGAGTGTGCAAATATCTTTTCTTAAGAAAGGACTTGCTTGCTTGTACTAATCTGCATTTTATATCCTCCCTACCTCTGTCATCGTTAGTTATGTTACTACCCAAGAAATAATATTCATCCAATATTCGTCTACTTCCTTTAAGACTTCATTTCCTAATCCAATATTTCCTGCATCACCTTATTTCGTCTGACTGCACTCCATTAATTTTTTGACTTAATTATTTTCATTCTTTTCCTTACCCAAGACTCTGTCTATACCATTCAAGTATTTCTCCAGATCTTCTGCAGTTTCAGATAAAATAACAATGTCATTGGAAAATCTCAGGGTTTTTATTTCTTCTCTTTGGATTTTAATTCCGTTTCAAATTCTTCATTTACCGGCTGTCCTATACAAACATTTAAAATGAGGGAGGGAACTGAAGCCTTGCCTGACTTCTTTCTGGATTGCTGATTTTTTCAAAGCCCTCAATTCTTATGCCTACAGACTGATTTTTACACTGATTGTAGGTAATTCTTCGTTCTCGGTATCTGATCTCCCGATCGTCTACAGAATCTCATATAGCTTGCTTCAGTCAATATTATTGAATGCCTTTTCTAGATCTACGAGTGCCATGTACGTTGGGATTTTCCTTGTTAAGTACATTTAAGTACTAACGAAATATTAGTTTCATACCCAGGATAGTCGTGATATATAGCGATCACTTTATCATACTCAATTCGAAACATTGTTATATTTTCGAAATATTTTTATGTTTGCCCTAAATTCGAAATATTTTTATATTTACCAAAAACAGGCTTCTCTATCTACCAGCACCACCACAATTCTAATGTATTTGCAACATGATGCTTTTAGGAGCAATATCTGCCATGAAGAACTGTTCTTGTATACCTGTCCTCGATAATCCACAATTATTAATTTGTGGTCGTGAAAATATCCTCTCCTACTAACAGATGCATAACAATATCCTCGCACAATTTCAACACAGCGCACATGAATCCAATGTAATACAACTTTAATCACTCTAAAGCTTCACTCATATTAATTTTACTGCTGTAAACGTCAATTATTCGCCTCAAAGGGTTCTCTTTAATGACTGAAAATATAACATTGCTCAGTCGATAGCTTAATTTTTTTAAATTTCAACCCTCCCAAGAGTTAAATTTACTTTTTAAAATAATATGGAAAACACTTTGTGCCAATTTTTGAAGAAATAATATAAAGACAATTTTACAGTTTATCACTGAACTTTGTCCATTAATAGGTATACCGTGCCAAAAGTAAACATGGAATAAGAACTTTTTTCAGAGTTGCTGTCAAGATTAAGGATTTCTTCACGAACATCCTTTGAAATGTCTATAAATTTAAGTAGAAACTTAAAACTATTTTCGAATCAATGGAATGGACAAAAGTTCCTTTTTGAATTATTTTTGAGTGCTACAATACACGGCAAATAATTCGAACCCAATCATATTGTTCCGATGTCTTGCAATCAGAGTTGGGAAGTAATTAAGCGAAAGTAATCGAATTACTTTTAACGGAAATATTTTTAAGAATTTTTACTTGTAACTGTTACTTTTTACAAAATATTACATTTACTCGTAATTTATTTCTTGGTATAAAATTTTAATTGTTATATTTTAGTAATCGTTTCTATCTAATAATCGATATATGGTACCTTGGTACATCGCATGGAAGGGAAAATATCGGTCCGTACCGCCATTTAGAACGCCTGGAAGGTATGCATACCCAGTTAACGGCGTGGACGGGTAAGTTGCCGACTTAACGCCTAGCCATTCCAGTCCAAGGACACCTGTGTTATCGCTGCTGCAGAGCGGGTTTTGGCCTCCTCAGGCTGAAATATCCTGCTGTGTGGATTACAATGCGAACGAACTTTTATCTCCACTACGTAGTCTGATGATGCTAGCTTTTTTAAAATTCTACAACAAAACCAGTATTTTCACTAGTACTGGATCAGATACTTTCTGGCCTCTCCAGTACCTCCAACGGCATCAAATCTATCTCCCGATTACTGGATACTGGCCGCACTTAAGCGACTGGAGCTATAGAGCTCAGTGGGGACGCTTTAAGATTAAACGAAAGGTTCCTTCAGGTGCCCCTAAAGAGCGTATATTTAGCAAATGAAAGAATGTACTTCCCCTCAGGGGATAATGCTTAGCGTTTAGAAATTTAAGAACTAATTATTTTGTGAGGTAAATTTCACCACCACCCTCTATTTCTAGGGATTGAAACTGCCCCCCATAACCTGGTAGCTGCGTGTCTCAGAGATCCCGAGAGCGATGCAAGCGCGGTCTTCGTCTCATGGCAGTGCCAGCATGGGCGGTAAGGTCGAGGGCAAGGGCCAGAAAAAAAAGACAGAGCGCACCTATATTAGGCTATTACCAGGATTTTGGTGAAAAGATCAACGGCAGCTGCGGCAGTGGAGGATATCTTCAGAATGATGTAGTTAGCGGAGAAAATAGGGACAGAAAATTAGCGTGCTTGGAGGCTTTAGTGCCAGTCCCACTACCACCCTCGGGTGCTGCGGGCTATTCTATATATTTCATCAACTTAATGAAAGCAAATTTGGCCAGTCCGTCCGGCTGTTCTACAAGACAGATACTTTTCATTCCCTTTTTACTCTCTCATGAATTCCCTGCAGATTATTCATCAAGTATTCATAGATCTCAAAGTTCATTCAATGTTGAGTAATCCAAAAATCAAATATTGCCTATCAGCATGTGTGTTTTCCAAAATAACTCTGGAAGTCATGGAGCAATTACAATGAAACATGGAATACACATGACTTACTAACTGCAAAATGTTACTGTGGAGGAAAGATACCCCTAGAACCCCTAGCGGTAGGGGTGGGAAGGGATAACATATGAAAATAATCAAAAACGATCAATCGAATCCATAGTTTTCGGTGTCGCGGGTATGAATAGTGATACTCCGGATGCCGTTTAAATCCAAGTGAGGGTGAGAAGGGGTGAAAAATAAATGTAAATTTGGTCGAGATTGGTGCTAAATCTATCGTTTTCTGGGGCGCAAAGCTGATTGGCGAAGGAGCACTTGGAATCATGTTCATCATATGCATAACGTGACAAACAATTCTCACTTATTTGTGTTCTTTATTTGAAAATATCACGTTCTTCCAAGACAATCAGAGCTGCCACAAGGACAAAGTTTAATGAAAAAAGAAATCGTTCATAAATATCAGTCAACATCACAATAAGAAAATCTACAAATATTCGTTTCACACATAATATCCAGGTAATACAATTATAAAAGTACACATACAAAAAATGCCCCTAGTTACAGCTAGTAACTATTAAATTCATAAACATAGCCGGGCTGATTCTAAGTTGACGATGTTTGACCTAAAACACGAATATGATGTTGGAATGTGAGAAGAGAGGTGAAGAAAATCGCAAGCAATAAAGTGAGATGGCACTGTTTCGTGGATGCCCTGATGGAACTAAATGTCATAAAAATCGATCATCATATTATAAAAATTTTAATTTTTTTCCATAATATCTTATATAAAATGCTCACACCAAATTAAATGTTGCCCATAACATCCTAAATATTGTAGATAACATCTTGAAGGATAATGTTCAATAAATGAGATAGTTTATAAATATTCCGTTGAAATTCAGACGGCCAGGTACTTCTATGTAGTAAATTTAATTTCTCTCTCACATAGGCTTCCAATATTCCATGTTTAGGCCTAATTCATACCTATCTTCAACAGTAACAAAACGACCAGTAATTATCACTAACAGGGCAGGTGCATGAGAATGTCCATCAACAAAATATGTAAAGAGGAGATAAACATGTCGGAGAGGGTCTTAACTCTTCTCCAGAGGGCAATTGTGGTTTTCACATAACCGATAATGCACCAACATCCCACCGCAAATGGAACGAAAAGCCCATTTCAGTTTCTAATTGCCTCTCATTTTATATTCACTTATCGCGATTAAACTGAACATCGTGCTATTGTCTGTATTTAAAGCAGGCGACAACAATCCAGCAGTTTCAGGGGCTTCACTGGAGCACGTCCTGACGAAACTCTAAAATACTGTTTAGATAAAAAATGGAAAGGAACTAATATACACGGGAAGATGGCAATTGACGTACGTTGTTTACATTGCCTGTGTGTATATATTTAAGTAGCTTTAACCCAGAAATAATATTTACTTAATAATGATGGGAGATGGCTTTGTTATAATATTTTATGTATTTCTGTGTTATTATTGCATAGGATTATAATATTACAGTGTTCTTGTCCTGGTCTACACTTTACTGTGTTAGTATTGTAGGAGATCGTAATATTACAGCGTTCTTGTCCTCGTCTACACATTACTGTGTTAGTATTGTAGGAGATCGTAATATTACAGCGTTCTTGTCCTCGTCTACACATTACTGTGTTAGTATTGTAGGAGATCGTAATATTACAGCGTTCTTGTCCTCGTCTACACATTACTGTGTTAGTATTGTAGGAGATCGTAATATTACAGCGTTCTTGTCCTGGTCTACACATTACTGTGTTAGTATTGTAGGAGATCGTAATATTACAGCGTTCTTGTCCTCGTCTACACATTACTGTGTTAGTATTGTAGGAGATCGTAATATTACAGTGTTCTTGTCCTCGTCTACACATTACTGTGTTAGTATTGTAGGAGATCGTAATATTACAGTGTTCTTGTCCTGGTCTACACATTACTGTGTTAGTATTGTAGGAGATCGTAATATTACAGTGTTCTTGTCCTCGTCTACACATTACTGTGTTAGTATTGTAGGAGATCGTAATATTACAGCGTTCTTGTCCTCGTCTACACATTACTGTGTTAGTATTGTAGGAGATCGTAATATTACAGCGTTCTTGTCCTCGTCTACACATTACTGTGTTAGTATTGTAGGAGATCGTAATATTACAGTGTTCTTGTCCTGGTCTACACATTACTGTGTTAGTATTGTAGGAGATCGTAATATTACAGCGTTCTTGTCCTCGTCTACACATTACTGTGTTAGTATTGTAGGAGATCGTAATATTACAGCGTTCTTGTCCTGGTCTACACATTACTGTGTTAGTATTGTAGGAGATCGTAATATTACAGCGTTCTTGTCCTCGTCTACACATTACTGTGTTAGTATTGTAGGAGATCGTAATATTACAGCGTTCTTGTCCTCGTCTACACATTACTGTGTTAGTATTGTAGGAGATCGTAATATTACAGCGTTCTTGTCCTCGTCTACACATTACTGTGTTAGTATTGTAGGAGATCGTAATATTACAGCGTTCTTGTCCTGGTCTACACATTACTGTGTTAGTATTCTAGGAGATCGTAATATTACAGTGTTCTTGTCCTGGTCTACACATTACTGTGTTAGTATTGTAGGAGATCGTAATATTACAGCGTTCTTGTCCTGGTCTACACATTACTGTGTTAGTATTGTAGGAGATCGTAATATTACAGTGTTCTTGTCCTGGTCTAGATATTACTGTGTTAGTATTGTAGGAGATCGTAATATTACAGTGTTCTTGTCCTGGTCTAGATATTACTGTGTTAGTATTGTAGGAGATCGTAATATTACAGTGTTCTAGTCCTGGTCTACACATTACTGTGTTAGTATTGTAGGAGATGGTAATATTACAGTGTTCTTGTCCTCGTCTACACATTACTGTGTTAGTATTGTAGGAGATCGTAATATTACAGTGTTCTTGTCCTGGTCTACACATTACTGTGTTAGTATTGTAGGAGATCGTAATATTACAGTGTTCTAGTCCTGGTCTACACATTACTGTGTTAGTATTGTAGGAGATCGTAATATTACAGCGTTCTTGTCCTGGTCTACACATTACTGTGTTAGTATTGTAGGAGATCGTAATATTACAGTGTTCTTGTCCTGGTCTAGATATTACTGTGTTAGTATTGTAGGAGATCGTAATATTACAGTGTTCTTGTCCTGGTCTAGATATTACTGTGTTAGTATTGTAGGAGATCGTAATATTACAGTGTTCTAGTCCTGGTCTACACATTACTGTGTTAGTATTGTAGGAGATCGTAATATTACAGTGTTCTTGTCCTGGTCTAGATATTACTGTGTTAGTATTGTAGGAGATCGTAATATTACAGTGTTCTTGTCCTGGTCTAGATATTACTGTGTTAGTATTGTAGGAGATCGTAATATTACAGTGTTCTTGTCCTGGTCTACACATTACTGTGTTAGTATTGTAGGAGATCGTAATATTACAGTGTTCTTGTCCTGGTCTACACATTACTGTGTTAGTATTGTAGGAGATGGTAATATTACAGTGTTCTAGTCCTCGTCTACACATTACTGTGTTAGTATTGTAGGAGATGGTAATATTACAGTGTTCTAGTCCTCGTCTACACATTACTGTGTTAGTATTGTACAGGATCGTAATATTACAGTGTTCTAGTCCTGGTCTAGATATTACTGTGTTAGTATTGTAGGAGATGGTAATATTACAGTGTTCTAGTCCTCGTCTACACATTACTGTGTTAGTATTGTACAGGATCGTAATATTACAGTGTTCTTGTCCTCGTCTACACATTACTGTGTTAGTATTGTAGGAGATCGTAATATTACAGTGTTCTTGTCCTGGTCTACACATTACTGTGTTAGTATTGTAGGAGATCGTAATATTACAGTGTTCTTGTCCTGGTCTACACATTACTGTGTTAGTATTGTAGGAGATGGTAATATTACAGTGTTCTAGTCCTCGTCTACACATTACTGTGTTAGTATTGTAGGAGATCGTAATATTACAGTGTTCTAGTCCTGGTCTACACATTACTGTGTTAGTATTGTAGGAGATGGTAATATTACAGCGTTCTTGTCCTCGTCTACACATTACTGTGTTAGTATTGTAGGAGATCGTAATATTACAGCGTTCTTGTCCTCGTCTACACATTACTGTGTTAGTATTGTAGGAGATCGTAATATTACAGTGTTCTTGTCCTGGTCTACACTTTACTGTGTTAGTATTGTAGGAGATCGTAATATTACAGTGTTCTTGTCCTCGTCTACACATTACTGTGTTAGTATTGTAGGAGATGGTAATATTACAGTGTTCTTGTCCTCGTCTACACATTACTGTGTTAGTATTGTAGGAGATGGTAATATTACAGTGTTCTTGTCCTCGTCTACACATTACTGTGTTAGTATTGTACAGGATCGTAATATTACAGTGTTCTTGTCCTCGTCTACACATTACTGTGTTAGTATTGTAGGAGATCGTAATATTACAGCGTTCTTGTCCTCGTCTACACATTACTGTGTTAGTATTGTAGGAGATCGTAATATTACAGCGTTCTAGTCCTGGTCTACACATTACTGTGTTAGTATTGTAGAGGATGGTAATATTACAGCGTTCTTGTCCTCGTCTACACATTACTGTGTTAGTATTGTAGGAGATCGTAATATTACAGCGTTCTTGTCCTCGTCTACACATTACTGTGTTAGTATTGTAGGAGATCGTAATATTACAGCGTTCTAGTCCTGGTCTACACATTACTGTGTTAGTATTGTAGAGGATGGTAATATTACAGCGTTCTTGTCCTCGTCTACACATTACTGTGTTAGTATTGTAGGAGATCGTAATATTACAGCGTTCTTGTCCTCGTCTACACATTACTGTGTTAGTATTGTAGGAGATCGTAATATTACAGTGTTCTAGTCCTGGTCTACACATTACTGTGTTAGTATTGTAGGAGATCGTAATATTACAGCGTTCTTGTCCTGGTCTACACATTACTGTGTTAGTATTGTACAGGATCGTAATATTACAGTGTTCTTGTCCTCGTCTACACATTACTGTGTTAGTATTGTAGGAGATCGTAATATTACAGTGTTCTAGTCCTGGTCTACACATTACTGTGTTAGTATTGTAGGAGATCGTAATATTACAGTGTTCTAGTCCTGGTCTACACATTACTGTGTTAGTATTGTAGAGGATGGTAATGTTACAGTGTTCTAGTCCTCGTCTACACATTACTGTGTTAGTATTGTAGGAGATCGTAATATTACAGCGTTCTTGTCCTCGTCTACACATTACTGTGTTAGTATTGTAGGAGATCGTAATATTACAGCGTTCTTGTCCTCGTCTACACATTACTGTGTTAGTATTGTAGGAGATCGTAATATTACAGTGTTCTAGTCCTCGTCTACACATTACTGTGTTAGTATTGTAGGAGATCGTAATATTACAGCGTTCTAGTCCTGGTCTACACATTACTGTGTTAGTATTGTAGGAGATCGTAATATTACAGTGTTCTTGTCCTCGTCTACACATTACTGTGTTAGTATTGTAGGAGATCGTAATATTACAGCGTTCTTGTCCTCGTCTACACATTACTGTGTTAGTATTGTAGGAGATCGTAATATTACAGCGTTCTTGTCCTCGTCTACACATTACTGTGTTAGTATTGTAGGAGATCGTAATATTACAGTGTTCTAGTCCTCGTCTACACATTACTGTGTTAGTATTGTAGGAGATCGTAATATTACAGCGTTCTAGTCCTGGTCTACACATTACTGTGTTAGTATTGTAGGAGATCGTAATATTACAGTGTTCTTGTCCTCGTCTACACATTACTGTGTTAGTATTGTAGGAGATCGTAATATTACAGCGTTCTTGTCCTCGTCTACACATTACTGTGTTAGTATTGTAGGAGATCGTAATATTACAGCGTTCTAGTCCTGGTCTACACATTACTGTGTTAGTATTGTAGGAGATCGTAATATTACAGCGTTCTTGTCCTCGTCTACACATTACTGTGTTAGTATTGTAGGAGATCGTAATATTACAGCGTTCTTGTCCTCGTCTACACATTACTGTGTTAGTATTGTAGGAGATCGTAATATTACAGTGTTCTAGTCCTCGTCTACACATTACTGTGTTAGTATTGTAGGAGATCGTAATATTACAGCGTTCTAGTCCTGGTCTACACATTACTGTGTTAGTATTGTAGAGGATGGTAATATTACAGCGTTCTTGTCCTCGTCTACACATTACTGTGTTAGTATTGTAGGAGATCGTAATATTACAGCGTTCTTGTCCTCGTCTACACATTACTGTGTTAGTATTGTAGGAGATCGTAATATTACAGTGTTCTAGTCCTGGTCTACACATTACTGTGTTAGTATTGTAGAGGATGGTAATATTACAGTGTTCTTGTCCTGGTCTACACATTACTGTGTTAGTATTGTAGGAGATCGTAATATTACAGCGTTCTTGTCCTCGTCTACACATTACTGTGTTAGTATTGTAGGAGATGGTAATGTTACAGTGTTCTAGTCCTCGTCTACACATTACTCTGTTAGTATTGTAGGAGATGGTAATATTACAGTGTTCTTGTCCTCGTCTACACATTACTGTGTTAGTATTGTACAGGATCGTAATATTACAGTGTTCTAGTACTGGTATAGGCATGATTATATTAGTATTGTAGAGGATTCTAACATTACCGTTTTCTAGTCCTGGTCTAGATATTACTGTGTTAGTATTGTAGGAGATGGTAATATTACAGTGTTCTAGTCCTCGTCTACACATTACTCTGTTAGTATTGTAGGAGATGGTAATATTACAGTGTTCTTGTCCTCGTCTACACATTACTGTGTTAGTATTGTACAGGATCGTAATATTACAGTGTTCTAGTACTGGTATAGGCATGATTATATTAGTATTGTAGAGGATTCTAACATTACCGTTTTCTAGTCCTGGTCTACATATTACTGTGTTAGTATTGTAGAGGATAGCAATCTTAAAAGAATGTATCCATTTTCTAGATATCTGCACAGTACAGGCACGGGAATATGAATTGTTAGGCGTTCGTTTTGGAGTAATGTTTTCTACATAAACCTATTGTAGTAGCCTACGTTTTATGTCATATTAAACATTGAAGGTCTTTAGTAATTAAAAAGGGTAATACACGAGCGCCGTTTGCAATGAACACAACATATATTAGTGAGACTTTTATTTATGTTCCTGTGAACGAAGTTGGGTTTTGTCAGAGCGGGGTGGCAAAGGGAGGGATGAGTTGTCGCTGTAACGTTGTGATTAATATCTGGCAGGATGTAGCAGGTTAGTTTCGCATGGTTGGTTGCACTGAATGGCGAATAGGGCTGGGTATTGTTGAGAAATAACCCACCCACTCACACCCTCTCTCCCCGTCCTCGCTAACAGTCCTCCCTGTACAGTGTTACCACTACATCACACAACTCATCATTACCGGATCGTTATGCCATATGCATACGGACACGCATACTCACATAAGCAGATGCTTAGATACAGAAAAGCACCGTGATGGACAGTAATGTACCTGATATCTAAACTGTTGTTTTTCTTTTGTAACTTCACACCTCTGTCACCTTCATATTGTGAAAGTTGAGGATGAGAGAGAAATAGATCGATGAAAGCAACAAATTTGTCCCAGACACTTCCAAAAGACATAGTGCACTCTAAACACTAGGTTTTCTCACGAATAGATCTTAAACCAAACCAAAACCCATGGTGCAATAGTCCTACGAAGCAACCGCTGCTCAATCCAGAGGCGAGCAGATTGTGGTGTGACGTATGGTGAGTGTGGCGAATCTTCTCGACCACTATTCTTGGATCTCTAGACCGGGGCCGCTATCTGACCGTCAGAAGGCTCCTCAACGGTAATCATGCAGGCTGAGAGGACCTCGAACCAGCCCTCAGATCCAAGTAAAAATCCTTGACCTGACCGGGACTGGAACCGGGGACTTCCGGGTAACAGGCAGCCACGCTACCTCTACACCCCGTGGCCGGCGAAAGGAATGGATATAAGTTTGAATTATTATTAATTTTTTTTGCTAGGGGCTTTACGTCGCACCGACACAGATAGGTCTTATGGGGACGATGGGATAGGAAAGGCCTAGGAGTTGGAAGGAAGCGGCCGTGGCCTTAATTAAGGTACAGCCCCAGCATTTGCCTGGTGTGAAAATGGGAAACCACGGAAAACCATCTTCAGGGCTGCCGATAGTGGGATTCGAACCTATTATTATTATTATTATTATTATTATTATTTATCGATTAGGCCATCTTAGGGCCACATGAAACAGTTTTCTTCTTCTTTTTCTTCTTCTTCTTCTTCTTCTTCTTCTTCTTGTCTTCCCGAAATTTCTTAATCCTTTCTCGGTGTTCTTGTTTACTTTCTTCCCTCCATTTAGTGGCTTATTTCTTTTTTACTCTGGAAATATACCATCAAATATTGCTTTCCTAATTTTTTTTCTGTGTGCAATTTGTTCTTTTTTGAATGCTGAGTAGTTACAAATCTTCTTTGGCTTCTTTGAAAAAAAAAAGCTGAGGCTTTTCTTATACGAAAAGTGTTAAAAAAGGGTTTTGTTAATCTGTATTTGTCCATTCTGTACAGGTGACCAAAGAATCTTCATCTTTCTTTGAAAGCATGACCTATCTTTTATGGATAGTCTGGTTTTAAATTGTATACGTCATTCTCTCAAATAGGTCCCATAATTTTGCTTAGGCTTCACTAATTGTTGAATATATGCGAATGAGCCCATTAAGACTACGCAAAGTGCTTAGAGGCGCGCATTTATTATTGTTATTATTATTAATCGATACGGCCACCTGTAGGCCACGTTTACACAATCTTCTTCTTCTTTTTTTGCTATTTGTATTACGTCTCATCGACACAGATAGGTCTTATGGCGACGATGGGATAGGAAAGGCCTAGGAATAGGAAGGAAGTGGCCGTGGCCTTAATTAAGGTACATCCCCAGCATTTGCCTGGTGTGAAAATGGGAAACCACGGAAAACCATCTTCAGGGCTGCCCACAGTTGGATTCGGACCCACTATCTCCCGAATACTGATACTGGCCGCACTTAAACGACTGCAGCTATCGAGCTCGGTCAATCTTCCTTCTGTCACGCAGACTAATACTCTTCTCTTTACACTCTCGCCAAAGATTCTTGAGTCTTTGACATCTTCTTGCTCGTTCTTCCACCGAGATGTTCCGTGGTTTCGCATGTTGCTCTTCAGACGCATCCCTCATTCCCGCAACCTTCTTCCTAAATGATGTCCTTTCTTTTATATCCTCCTCCTTGATACCTATTTCTGCCAAGTCACTGTGCACCTATGTAAGCCATCCTGGCTGTTTTTTCAACTTTTCCTGCAGAAGAAGTATCCTGTTGGCCAATCTCTCAGGGTTCATTCTTTTGATATGCCGATAAAATGTCAGTCTCCTTTTTCTCATCACAGTCATGATTCTTTCTACTGTCTTGTAGAGCTCCAAATTCGATCTTAACCGGAATGTGTTTGGGTCACACGTCGACTTTCTAGGGCCTAAGATTTTTCGCAAGAATCTCCTTTCTCTTTTTTCATGGACTGGGTCAGATATCCTCGTCAAGGTTTCTGCTCCATAAAGGCACTCCGTTCTAACCACTTTGCAGTAATGTTTTAACTTGGCCTGAATTGAGAGGGACTTGGACTTACAGGTGTCATGACATAGTCTGAATGCCAACTCCATCCTTCTCACCCTCTCCTTTAATCCCTTTTTCATCTCCATTCGGGGTGAGTATTTCTCCCAAGTATTTAAATTTTTGCACACGCTGGATATCCCCATACAGTGTAACAAATCTGTCCATGTCTCCTTTTTTTATAGAATCCATGAATGCTGTTTTCTCCGAAAGAGATTCTTAACCCTGCTTTGACTGCAACATTATTATTATTATTATTATTATTATTATTATTATTATTATTATTATTATTATTATTATTATTATTATTATTATTATTACGGAGATACCGTGGAACTCAGAGGTGCAAGAAGGTGCCTGAATGAATTGGTGGAGAGAGAAAAGATCGAAGCACAATTTAATAACACTAAAATTGGAAATTTTATTTCTTTCCTTCTTTTCTCTCTTTCAGATTTTAAACTTTGGTAAGCAGCAACAAACGAGGAGCTTGTTGGCTCAAATAACAAGAAGTAACAAAGTTCAGGTACGCAATAAGTTGTAGAATTGAGCTTGTAGCTCCAAAGTTGCAATATTCAAAAGAGCTTCATTGCTCCATTCAATTAATACTCAAGGAGACTGCTCTCCAAAACTAAACTTCAGATCAATATAGAACAGTAACCGCTCGACAGTCTGATTTACACTTGAATAGGAATAGTTAAAAATTAACAGAGACAATAACTGTCCATTCTGCATGGCCGAACTGATCAAAAGAAAAGGTTCAAAATATCGGCCGTAAACCAAAATCCGCGGAGACGACACTTGCACTCGTTTAGAAATACACTTGAAACACTTAAAAAGCTATCTGGGATTATGGCTCGTAGTTACAGAAGCTAAGCCTATACCACAGAGGGTGACTAGATGGAGAAAAAGAAGAGATAAATTTTGAAGTTTTACAAAATCATAGTCACCCACATACCAAGTTGAATGGGAATTAAAATAAGGTGTTCACTCTTTATTCCTTTAGTTAGAAGAAATTCCTTAGACATGTTTGAGAAATCATATTTGAAAGATGAGGTTGAACCTTATATTAAGAAAGAATTTTGATAGCTTCCCCTCAAATCGGCTTTCTGAAACTACCACATAATTAGAAGATGTCTGCCATTACCTTGAGCTGGCGGGAAAGGATTTCTCAATGCCTCCACTGCGTACGCACTCTAAACCTCTTGACTGGAGCGATGGAAAAGACATCATGGCCCAAAAGGTCCCACCTTTTATAGCGGAGGGGAAGGTTCTAGAACTATCTAGGCCGAAGCTCTGTACACACACTCAGTTCTCATTGGCTAATTTAATAAAAAATACAATATTTGTGATTGGTTGATAATTTCATGAGGAAAGAAGAGATAGCAGTGCTATAAACCGTATAACACAAAAAAAATCTACAAACTTTTCAGTTTTGTAAACCTACAAAGTAAAAATTTATTTGAAGATTAAATGTCCCTCCTCCCGCCAGAGGGAGCACATAAGTCGACAGTAGAGACATTTGATGATAAAGTTCGAAACTTCTTCTGATACACAGTTCAAGGTTCACATTACAGATGGCCTTCTAAAAGGCGCTCAGTTTAAATATACGGAGTAGGTGTACCTAATTATTATTATTATTATTATTATTATTATTATTATTATTATTATTATTATTATTATTATTATTATTATACTGACGCCATACAAGAATGTATACATCCGTGTGAGATGTACTGCAGGTTCGACAAAGCCTTTTCCTTTCAAAGATTGTATCCCCAAGGGAGTTGTTCTCAGTTCTCTCCTTTTCATCATTGTCATGAATTTTCTGACATCGGAAATACAGATGCAATTCTTCAAATATTGCGGTGTGCTTATGATGTGGTATTGATCACCGGCAACATGGTACGGTACTGTCTCAGGAGGTATTTGAAAAATGCTGGAAGACAATGGACCAAAAGTGAGCGCTCAGAGACTTCATTGCACTTTGAAAGACCCCAAGTCTTCAACACTATAGTTTGGTTGACTCCCAAACACTCCCGAAATGTATCAGTTTTAACTAAGTAATCTGTAAAACACAGGATTGTTTAGACTTTCCGAAGTGAAAAGAATGCCACTGATTTTCGAGAGTCGACCATGATCTTTTAATAATGATCTTATCAACGTACTTCTTCTTCTTCTTAATAGTACCGTATCAGGTCCCCCTGACGTTGGCGATCACTGTGGCGAATGCAGAACGATCTCTTGCTAGGTGGAAAAGTCTTTCAACACTGTGAATTCCGAGCCCATTCTTTGATGTTTCCAAGCCATGATGTTCGCCTCCTCCCGACACCTCTTCGACCCTGTATTTTGCTTTGTACAATCCGCTGTAAGAAGAGGTAACGGTCATTTCTAAGGATGTGGCCAAGGTAAGAGATCTTCCGGAGTTTTATTGTTTGAACTAGTACCCGACTTGCTCTTGCCCTTCTGAGTACTTCTTGGTTCGTTAGTCATGCAACCCACGAAATCCTGAGCACCCTACGGTGGATCCACATTTCAAAGGCTTCCAAGCGTTTCACTGATATGTTCTTGAGAGTCCATGTTTCCACACCATATAGCAAGGCTGACCATATATAGCATTTGACCATCCTCTGTCTAAGTTTTAAATTTAAGTAGTCATTGCAAAAGAAAGATTTCATTTTTGTAAATATTTTTCGTGCTAATGCTATCCTCTGTTTCACTTCTTTCTCGGGAGCAAGTTGTTCAGTGACAATGGCACCCAGATATTTAAAGGTGGTTACTCTCTCAATCTGTCGGTTGTTTAGTTGTAAGATTGCCTCAGCATTGGCACGTCTGCTGAAGATCATGAACTTGGTCTTGTTTACATTTATTTTTAGTCCCATGTCCTCACTTACAACACTAATACTATTGAGCAGGAGTTGGAGACTTTCAAAATTGTCACACAAGATGACTGTATCATCCGCATATCTTATGTTGTTAATTATGCCACCATTTACTTTTATTCCATATTGGTAATTTTCTAAAGCTGTTTTGAAAATTTTATCCGAGTGAAGGTTGAATAACAATGGAGACAAAGCACGACCTTGTCTAACTCCTCTTTGGATGGCTATCTCGTTTGTAGTTTAATTTCCGATTCGGACAACGGCCTTTTGTCTCCAGTAAAGGTTTCAATAATGCGGATATCTTTGCTGTCAACTCCTATATCCTTTAGGAGTTCTACAAGTTTTGGATGTTGTACTCTGTCAAATGCCTTTTCAAAATCAATGAAACAAGCAAACACTTCTTGCTGTTGATCTAGACTGTTCTGAATTCGGATATTTAGCGCAAACAATGCTTCCCTTGTAGCAAAAGAATTTCTGAACCCAAACTGTGTTTCGTCGAGGTCTTGTTCACACTTAGTCTTGATTCTGTTATGTATTATACGAAGGAATACTTTAAGTGTGTGGCTCGTGAGGCTTATTAGCCTATAATCATTACACTTACATGCATTTTGCTTCTTTGGCAACGTGATGAATGTAGATAACAGCCAGTCAGATGGGATGTCTCCAGTATTATATATAGTATTGAACAACTTTACCAATAATTGGATATTGTCTTCGTCAATCGTTTTAAGAAGTTCAACAGGAATGTTATCTGGACCTGGTGATTTCTTGCGTTTTGAAACTTTCACAACATATAGCACTTCTGATTTAAGAATTTCAGGGCCTTCACAATTAGCTCGTTGGTTAGTTTCCTCACCTCTCTGATCACAGAAAAGTTCCATCACATAATTTTCCCAAGTATTTAAAACTTCTTCTTCATTAATAATAGGCCTGTCTGTGGCATCAACCAGTACAGAATGGTTACGTTTTCTGTACATGCCAGCAATTTCCTTTCATTTTCGATGTATATTGAACAGATCATGTTTAGACTGAAAGATTTCCATTTCCACACATTGTTCCTTCATCCAGTTCTCTTTCGCAGCACGTATTTCTTTGCTTATGTGGCGTTGTAATTTTTTGTATTCCTCTGCATCATTTTTTACTAATCTTCGTTGTTCCATTAGTTCAAGAATATCATCTGTCATCCATTTCTTTTTCTTCATTGGATGTATCTTTTTATCTTTGTTTTGCAGAAGTACCTCTACCCGACTTTTAAACTGATTCCACAAATCATTTGTTGTTTCACAGTTATTGGTATTGATTTCTTTTAAAAGCCCATTCAAATCCTGAGCAATTTTCTGCCGAGTTTCACAATTTTGTAGATTAGGGGTATTTAGTACCTTTCTTCTAGGCTTATTCTTCATGATTTTCAGACGAACTCGTACGTTAGCTATCAATGGATTATGATCCGAGGACGTATCTGCACCTGGATATGCTGCGACTCTTTTGATGGAATTTCTGAAACGCTTATTTATCAGAAAGTAATCATTTTGGTTCCTTATTGAGTCAGGATTCTGAGGATCATCTTTAGGAGCTTTCCATGAGTATAAAGGACGTTTTGGAAGTTTGAACCATATATTGGTGAGAACCATTTGATGTTCTTCACAAAATTCGTACAGCTTTTCTCCCTGATCATTGCATTTACCAAGCCCAAATTCGCCTGCCAAGTCGGAACGACGCCCTTGACCAATTTTTGCGTTGAAATCACCCAATATGACAGTTATTTCATCCTTCTTCAGGTCTTTAAGAACAGTTCCAAGTTGTTCATAGAATGTTTCTACTTCGTCATCATACTTTTTGTCCGCTGTTGGTTCATATATCTGCAAGATGTTTACGTTAAAAGGTGAGTATGAAAGTTGTAATAAGATGATTCGATCAGAAACTGGTACAAAGTTCCTGACATACTTCGTAAGTTCAGAATTTATAAAGATTCCGACTCCATTTCTATGATCTTTATCATTATCCTCGCTACCAGAGTAATAGATTGAACCATCATCACGATGATATTTACCTGCACCAGGCCAGCGAACTTCACTAATTCCCATTAATGGTGTTCTTAATCTAACCATTTCCTTGATAAGATTGTCCTAAGGGAGCTCCTCCGCCACAAGCCGTTGTCTCCTTTAGGGTGTCAGGTTATTTCCCGCCGCCCAACACTCGGCGTTGAGTCGCTGGCTGTACGGTCTACTCCATACCGTAGCAGGATAATCTGGCCAGACAGCATATCAACGTACACGTTTCCCAAATCACTACTCAAACTACTCGTGTCTTATCTAAAACACAGATCACAAGTCATAAAGTATAAAATTCACCTATCTAATAATTTCACCCCTCAATCACTAGTTCCACAACGATTGAATTTGGGGCCACTATTATTTCTATTTTTCAGACCTCCCCAAAAGACTAAAATTTTCCGAAGTTCTATTGTTTGACGACGACGTAAAGTTATTTAAATCAACCAGAAGTAATTATGACTGCGTTGAATTTCAAATGGACTTGAAGAAACTAAATAAGTGGATCAATAGTAAATCTACCTTTCATTATTAACAAATATTGTGACTTTTCGCGCATTTCTAAATTCTGGCTTCCTGTTGAAAAAGTTATTCCTCGGCTGGTGTCATGCGGAGATGCAAAAGATTCCAGTCTAGGGTCGTGAAAGTTCATCCAGTTGGGTCACAGAACCGCACCGTTGGCTTTATTTTGATCTGACTGACGTATGAGGAGGTTTGTTAATTAATATCTTAACCTAAACAATCATGATCTACCTTACTCTATTAAATGAGAAATCCGAAAATGTTTCTTTTCGTGGAAGGATATTCAGTTTAATAACCAACATATTCGATATAGCAACAACAATATTAATAAAAGGAAAGCAACACAAATGGACGTTAGTAGCGACTGAACATTAAATTGATCAAAAGAAAACAATTCTAACCTCTGACTCTAGTTAACGTTCCATTTTACATCACCATGTTCTTATCATAACAGGTCGGTCGCAACATCAATAATAATCTTCAAAATTCGCAGGAAAGATCAAAATGAAAACCAACCTCGCTTTAATTTTTCAAATAAGCCCATCATTCGTTACATCTATCTCCTAACTGATGGATACAATTATAAAATCTTGTCTGTTTGGCACACCTATTCACTGATTTCAAAATGCATGTCTTAATATCCCGTTATTTTTTTCAACCGTCCTTTAATTCATCGAAAATCTAGCTAAACAACTTGAACGCACCAATAACTTGTGTATATTGCTATCGTTCAGGTTAAAAAATGATCAAAGAAACGTAGGACACCATTATAATCATTCAAAAACATTAACTTTGGGCAATAAAAATGAAATTAAGCTCCTCTGAGCTCCATCGGCATCTGCAACTAAATAATAAATATCTGAAAATACAATCGTCACCAACTACAATGATTCAAGATCAACGATGAGTCTGCAGCCCTGGTGTCCTCCGTGAAAGAAACCTGGAAAATCTACTTCAGCTCTAAGCGTCAACTCAATGATCTACAAGAAGAAATTTAGCTAGCAAGAAAATCAATCTACACACAACACATCAGTGAAGGTTACACATTCCATTTGTGGCATGGCTCTCATCTGCATAGTGTCATTAACTAATGAAGATCTTATATCATCCTTCAATATTATGCGCAATTACCAATACTGTATCTTTAATTAAGGTATATTTGACGATTGTCCTATAGGTGTCTTCAATCGCCCTTATGCCTAAGTAATCACCATTTATTACTGCAAATAAAATTCATATGCATGACGAAATCAATCTTCACTACAACAAATATTAACGGGACTTCTAACATCGCATTATTCCATTAAATGCTTAATCCCAATGAAACATTCCTCGACGATCCATACAATATTAATCACTCGCATTACTCGACGACCCTATTACAATAAACCTCTCATCATTTTATACACATGTCATGCTCAACGAATTCTCGTTTCATTTAAAACATACTCTGGCACATTATATTACGAAGACTATTCATCTTAATATAATTATCAACACAATATCATCGCGATAATATCATTATTATACTTACGAATACGATCGAATATGATCGTAGATGACTCTAAATCACGCACATATATTACTTCACGATTCCTTCAAACATATATCTGAACCATAAATCAAACTGAGGTTTATTCATAATGACACTATCTTAACACATGCGTTATCCATGCCTAAATTTTACCTGCATAACACTTACTAGCGACCGCTTAGATTCACATAACACAGCGTATAGTATGTCATAATTTTCTGGATTATTCACGTCAAAACTTGCAACATTCCTACCCATAGTAAGGTAATGATTGGCGACTAAACGGTTGCATTCAAGTTGTATAACTGGGCATGTCACATTCTTACTTCATAAAAATATTCTACTCTACTTTAAGCGACTACATAGCAGGATAACAAGACATTTATTTTGAGTACTTTATCGGTCGTTGACTTCAGGAAGAAGACACCTCTCATCCTCCGGTTTTAATATTTTATCCGTTGGTATCCATCCCAACACTCCTCAGATCTTTCAATACCGCCTCATAATTTAGTTAGCCATGCTGGGATTTATGAGCATCTTATAACCATCTTCATTGGTACTCGACATCGTGATACCTGAAAGTTGTAACATGCTATTAGGTATAACGCTACACACATGAATATCATTTACAATATTATTACACAACACTTGCCTTAATATTTTAGAGACAACCAGATACGTATCTCGCCTCTTTACAAAGAATTATTCTTATTACAAATGATAATATCGTAACAAAATTCAGCTTTTCGTCTGATTTCCTTCTGAAACCTGTGCAACCCTTCTAATGCTTTAGAATCCTTCAACAAACTATAATCTGGTCTTTTTAGAAACAAAATCTAATACTAGACTGCAATATAAAAGTCGGTTTGCTTTTCAAAGACTTTTCCATGTTCCGTAGCTTCCCATATGTTTTTGACGTTAAACACCTGACTTCTTTGATACAGAGTACTCCTACACAATCATTAACATCGCAAAGGAATTCATTCAACAATCCGTCACATGATATTTTGGTTTACCAATCGACTATTTCACCACAAGTCTCGATTCTCGAATTATATCGGACTAGATAGGCAAGGTATGGCCACCATATATAGATTGGATTTGGCCCATTCCATGGCCTCCGATACATATTTCTATCATTGATGTTTCTCGTGATTTATTTACATGTATTAATCTTCTGCTTGAAGAAACTGCGATGTTTATTTAATTCTGTATTTCGTGCTACGACATACCATCATCAATCGTACAGTAATTTTATGAGATACCACGGGGTTCTGAGCTTATTATTTTGCCGGTACCTTCAATCCGTTGTCGATTATTTATGTAGTTGAACGAGTTATTTGAATTTCTGACGTACTTGGGCGTGGAATAACTGGACGTACGATTTCATTAACTTCAATCTTTCCATAAACTTCCAATGTCTTCACCGACTCTCATCGAACATTCCTTGGAAGGTTATAGTATTAAACAATGAGTTTCACACGATGAAAATCTAGCATCAACTAACAGTAGGAAATCTACGTAAACCCTTACCCATATTTAGTGAAGTATGTGATCTAGGAGTTACATTTACCTACAACCTAAATGTTAAAACTCATGTGGAATATATAATCAGCAAAGCTTGAAAATATATGGAGCTTTCATCAGGAATTCCTGAACTTTTTGTTATAGGCCATTTTAATCTTGCATAACATTTTTGTAAGTTCAAGACCAGATTATACATCGATTATTTAGAACACGTACACAGTGAAACAGTCGAACCTATTAAGAAAGTCTACAGAATATTTCTCAGATATGTTTAATATAGGAGGTTTGCTTATTATTCCTACTACGACTCGTACGCACTAACACTCAAATCTGTTGATGCTAGGGAACTGTCACTTAAAAGAAATTGTCAAGGTATTTATTTCGTTCATAAAGTAATAAATAACAAAACTGACGATAGTAAAATTAGAGAATGGGTTTACATATACCTTCCTAATGTAACTCCCAGTAAATTCAGGAATATATTATTTTTCATACCGAAAACTGACACGGATTCACCCAAGAACTCCCCCTCATTCAGAATTACAACTCAATTATAATCTAGAGCACGACCTTGATATAGAGATTTTCGGCATGTCGAGAAAGCAGTTTGCTACATTCTGTGATAAGAGTGCTAAATATTTGTAATATAAACGACGTCATGAATGTTTCCAATACTAATATTACGAGGGCCATTCAGAAATTAAGTTCCATATTTACAAAATAAAAGACAACATAGTTACATGAAAAACTTCATTGGTACCCCATACGACAATTTTGGGGCATAATCATCACCAGAATTGAGACACTTGTCAGATCTTGAGATCGAATTTTGTATGCCGGTGTCGTAGAAGTCTGCCGCCTGGGAAGGGGACCAGCGCGTAACATCCGTCTTCAGCCCCTCGTCCGTGTGAAAATGCTGACAGGAAGACAGGAATTTCTTGAGGCGAAAGAAAGGATGAAAATCACCGGGGGCAAGATCTGGACTGTACGGTGGATAATAAAATGCCTCCTAGTCGAACTCCTGCAAAATAGTTGCTGAGCGCCGAGCGTTGTCATGGATCAGCACAGCACCTGCACTGAGCATTCCACGCCTTTTGTTTTGAATCACTCATCACAATTTCCGCAGAAACTTTATCACGGAACGAACCTCGCAGGCGGCGGGGGAAAGAATACGAGCCACTGCTGCTACGCTACTGACACTCGGAGGGAGTTGTACGATTGCTACGTCATAGATCTATCGCGCATGTTCATATTGCCCGAGAACAGAAATAGGGAAACTTAATTTCTGGATTGCCTACATATTTCCTCTTCCTCTATGCCTACTCGCGAAGGTCAATCGACCAGAGATTCCATCTATAAGGTTATGTAATACTAACATACCATTCTCGTCATCAGTAAAAGTCGTAGGCGTTACTTCCGATGATGACATGTCATGGAAAACGCATATTACGAACATCACTCAGAAAACATTCTCTGCATTGCACATGCTGCGTAGGTATAAATACGTTTTTCCTGAAAAACTAAAAAAAAAAAATGTTGTTAGAAGCTCTGGTTTTCCCTCATTTCGACTATCGTGACGTGATTTATAGAGACGCTGGGTGCATGTTATTGAGCAGATTACAATGTGGTGAAAATACATGTGTGAGGTACGTCTGTAACCTACGGTACTATGACTATGCAACTCCTTCATATAACCACCTATCTTGGCTCCGACCACAAATCCGTCGCACCGTTCATACCCTATGCCATATCCATAAAATCCTTCAATCTTCACAGCCATTTTACCTTCCTCATATTTCAAATACCCATCTTCTTATCACAGTCCTAACACCAGATCTACCAATAATTCCATCCTCGCTTTACCGACCCATAGATCTGCCATCTACGATAAATCATTCACGATAATGGCCTGCCGGGAGTGGAATCTCCTTCCCGAAAATATCAGAGGGTTAAGCGCTATTCGCATCTTCAAGAAAGCTCTGTGGAGACATTTTATGCACCAGTAAGGTTCATCTGTAAACTTTATGCTGCTACTTACAACCATTCTATTGTCATGGATGTTCTGGTAGAAGATTAGTCTAAAATTCGTACAAGATCTGTTTTTCAAATGTTATTAAATTTTATGTGCTAACTCTTTTTACATGAAGGATATTAGTTTTAAGAATTCATCCCTTTATTATACCTAATTTATTTCATCTTCATGTAACCTTATCACTCATCATTCTCGTAACATTATTAATATATTTAGAATTAAATCTATTATTGTAAAGAGTTACAATGTAATATAGATGTATATTTCAGTACCAACCAACCAACCAACCAACCAACCAACCAACCAACCAACCAACCAACCAACCAACCAACCAACCAACCAACCAACCAACCAACCAACCAACCAACCAACCAACCAACCATGACTTCTTTTGTGATTAAGTTCTGTTACTAGCATTAGCTTGTGATAATTTTTAGAAGTAGTGATTATTGTAACCGGGGAAACATGCAATGATCACAACAATATTTTAATAATAATAATAATAAATCAGAGTAAGCCAGTGAACCCTTAGATGACAGTGGTGAGGGCTGCACTGACTTAACCATCGAAATGCTGTACATTCTTTGAGCGCGACAATTTTTGCGGCTAAATTTCACGGAGATGAATATTCTTAGATTGTCAGGAGGAGTTTCCAAGAAAGATCGCATCAGAAGCACGTTACAGGTGAAAGAGAAGGTTCATCGTGAGCGGACATGTTTGGAGAAGGAAGATCTAACAACAGCTGGTCCCAACAACTTCACGGCTCCTCGAAATATTGGAAAACAAGCACCGTTTTGTACAATTTGCTTTACGTCCCAACGACACAGATAGTTCTTATGGTGACGATGGTGTAGGAAATATCTGAAAATTGGAAACCACGCTAAAACCATCTTCAGGGCTTTCGACAATGGGGTTCGAACACAACGTCTCTCGAATACAAGGTGACACCTAACTAATCCAAACCACGCAGCCACTAGCTCAGTACGAAAGACATTGTAGTTTTTCTGCTTTAATGATGTCGAATTTTTAATGTCCAAAACATTTCTTTGCACGCCAAGTAGTGGTCCTCATACGATCAAACGTAACATTTAGCAATTTTCTAAACTGTCCGCAAAAGTTGAAGGGATAAACGGTCCGGGAAGGTTTCAAATTGTGCGTCTTGGATAGCTCTATCAAAATCCAAAAAAATTTTGAAAATCACTTCCGGCCTAAATGAAGTTCCGGAAAAAACAGCCTTAATTCGTTTATTCTTTTACCGTCTTGTTTTCGATTCAAATCCTAGCCAAATTAACTTATTTACAATTTTTTTTCTGTAGTGAGTTACTTGATTCAATCCCCTCAGACGATTTTGACTTTCTGAAAAATGTCCACTTCAAATATAATTATAAGGTCTTAAATGAAACTCTGCATTGAGTCGCATTAGCGCTCGTAGTGGTTCTTAAGTGAAACAATGCATTGACTCACATTAGCGCTTGTAGTGGGGCTTAAGTAAAACAATCCATTGACTCATACTTGCGCTTGTAGTGGTGTTTAAGTGAAACAATGCATTGACTCACATTAGCGCTCGTAGTGGTGCTTAAATAAAACAATGCATTGACTTACATTAGTGCTGGTACTGGTGCTTAAGTGAAACAGTGCATTGACTCACATTAGCGCTCGTAGTGGGGCTTAAGTGAAACAATGCATTGACTCACATTAGCGCTCGTAGTGGTGCTTAAGTGAAACAATGCATTGACTCACATTAGCGCTCGTAGTGGTGCTTAAGTAAAACAATCCATTGACTCATACTTGCGCTCGTAGTGGTGCTTAAGTGAAACTTAGCCTACAAGGAATACAAAGCCTGTCCAATAGCCACTTATAGCTGTCCGCCCTGTGGATGCTATACTTGCCGCTAGAGGCGCTGCAATTCAACCTCACATGTACACCTCGGTTGGCGGTATTTCTACACGTTGTATGCTGAATGGTGACGTCGTATTGTTAAAACACGTCAATTGTATTACAGTGGTGTACTGTTGCCTACCGTTTTATAAACAAGGCTCTAGAAATAAAATTTCTGGAACTAGTTTTCATGAATTCCTTTGCCAAGAGCCAACTAGGGAATTATTGATTAAAGCAATAAGCAGACAAGTATGGTACAGTGAATACGCAGACCATGTGACGGCAAAAATTAGGTTACTTAATTATTATTATTATTATTATTATTATTATTATTATTATTATTATTATTATTGCTCCTGTTCTCATAATAATAATATTATCTTCGATATAAATCTCCTGGCCCGAGAGACGGTGTCACGTCTAGGAAGCCCGTCTCCCTCTTCAGGGCAGGAATAAAAATATTTAGTTGTTGCATGATCCGTCAACATTAGCATATTATTTGGGAAGGTATAAACAATGCCAGACTCCTTCGGTGTCATGGCCATCGAATTTGGCACAAATATTGGAGTAGGTACCCCAGGACTTCAAGGCTCTCTCATACCTTCATTATTGCCGTGGTATACTCTACATGAAACTCACATTGAGAATTGCCAATGTCGAAACTGTGATTTGAACCTTGGCATATTCGAAGAGTGCAGCAGCCCATTCTTATCAAGGAGCGTAAGTTAATGTGCTCGTCTATGCAAGAAGAAGAGAGGAGTAGTTGTGGAGCGTAAAGTGACTTGACATATAAGTAGTTCCCTTTTAACTTTCAGTTTTTCGTGAAAAATAACCAGAAAACGAATTAATGGTCTCCTGTAAGCTTCTAAATGGTTTTCTTATTTTCGGAACAAAATAAATAAAATATATCTTTTGCAACTTTTGCAACCGTTAGTTAGTGAACAAACCGCACACGCAGATGAACCGGGAGCAACGAATTCTGAGTTAGCGAGAAATGTTCAAACACAGCTGGAAAGTATCCAAAAGGAAGCCGAAGGAGCACCAAGCTTTTCTATGTCGAGTGCTGCAATGGCATATATTGGAGGGTATTTGGTAAGAGTTGTTGAAGACCACATGCCATGTCAAGAGTGTGTTGATAAAATTAGCAGTATCCAGAGTCCATCTCCACTGACGTCATTAATAAAAATCAAAGACAGAGGTGGTCTCAGGTATCCGAAGCCAAGTTTTGTTTCACTGCCGATGAAACTGGGGCAAGTAACGGACGAAATGATATCGGTAACGCTGGGCAGTCCAAAAATAGCACAAACATTAACCGAAATACTGTTGCCACATGTTGCTAAAAATCCTATTCTACAGTGTGGAAAAAGTGATCATCCTGACAAACTAAGCAGAATAATACCGCAGAAGTTTCTGCGCCCCTCTGTCACTAACTACGCTAATGGCATGACAGATGAGTATCGCCGAGAATACTTCTCGAGAAGAAAAACAATTTATGAGAAAAATATCAAGGAAAATGGTTAAAGTCGTTCCTCTCTACTGAAAATCTAAGGTGCGATTGTGAAAATATCTAGTGCAGACATTATATCCTTTTAAATGCCAGACATAAATGTCGACAGTTATGTGTGTTATTTGAAATGAAAATCCACAGCTGAATTGAACTCCTAGGGGTAAAAGGTGAACATTTATTATTTTCTACTTCATTCTGCGTAGGAACGTATATAATATACAGGAAATATAGTGTAGAGGTAAATTTGTGCTGGTTTTAACACCCGTTTGCAATGCTAGCGAGTGCTGATGTGAGGTGGTATACTAGCGCTGCAGTGGTCAAGGCGCGCACTGCCAGGCGGACACTGTTCCTAAAAGCATAGCCCTCTACTATGACTGCGCTAATACGCCTTCTCATTCGCCCAGTTTCACATGTAAACGAGCGAACACGGCATAGTTACCAGTTCAGGCGCTTGGAGCGCTGAGAAGCTGGCATTAGTCTGCTTGACGAGACACGCTCAGTAATCATTGCTAAGAATGCTGGTGTAATTTGAGCCTGTATTTACCTTATTTGGTTATTTCTTTGGCCGTGAACCGTTTTAGTGTTTATGTATATAATATTGTTTACTGCTGTGTGCCTTAATGCAAGATGAAAAGCAGATCGGGAAGTGGGATTTCGTTTCATGAATTTCCTCTCAACGAGCTATAACGTCATAAATGGCTGAATGTTATTTCAAGAAACATTTCTCGCCGAATTTCAATTCAAGATCATCCTAACGATATGTTTGCCACGCCGAATAAATCTATACTTTCATGCTACGTAGGAGATATAAACTACGAGACTGGAATGCTAACACTCTTAGTAAAGGAGCGCCTGTTAGCAGAAAGTCAGTGCCTAAGTGAAGCAGAGAGATGGTGATTGTTGGTAGTCCATCGAACAGCAGACGTTATATGACAAGAAACTCGGCACCTTCTTTCAACAGAAAGACGCTTCATTCCATGTTGAGCGAATAAAAACTACTGAAGATGATCGTCATCCAAACGAAAGTAGAAATCGAATTACCCTAGTCAATAACATTTTCTGTTTTATAATTTCTGTTGTGACTACAAAATAAAGGTTACAGCAACATTTTTCTTCTTTACGAGGCTTTTAGGTACAGAGCTACATAGTTTAACACTCAAAGCAATAAAGGAAGTCGAAGCTTGCCGTTTTTTCGTATTGCGCATTGTGAGTGACAATCATAAGACTAATGTTAGCAGGATAAGAAGAATGTCTTCTTCAAAACACATTAAACCGAAGATCTGTCATCCTGTTGGTAGTGAAATGCCTCTTCTTGCTTTCGACAAATGGCACATTCTGAAATAAGAAATTCTTTACTCAAAAAATCTGTGTTTGCTAGTTCCCAGGATATAAATGGTGATTTTATCGAGGAACTGTATCAGATGCAATCAAATGAAACTGCGAAACGGGTTCATTTTTCTTACATGAAAAAACATCGAGCCGTCTAAGTTTAAGAAATGAATGTGCTGTGCGCGAATGATAGTTTCGCGACTGAAGTAATAACAGCCCTATGATATTTAAAAGACCATTCCTATACAGATATGTACGACTTTTTTAATGCAGTTACCACTGTCAAATACAAGTTGTAAAAAATTGATTCGACATACGTGTCAGTAGCACAAATGCAGCAACATTGCAGCCGGACAAGATGCTTGATTCTTTTGACAAGACCAAGGTGTTCAACAGTGCTAATGGATTGATTCATAAAAGAGATCAAAACAGCAGGCTGCATTACCCATCTGATTTGCCACTATGGATTTTGAAAATTATTCACGATTTTGTATTGAAAGCACAACCATTTGTACATAAAAATCCTGCTGCATCTATGAGTGACCATTTAGTGTCTTTGTTGCGTGATTTTCCTCACTTCAGTTGTCCTGAAGTCGGACATTCATAGTTATTGAGTGAAGTTACTTGCGAGTGTGGTATTCCTGTAAACTTAAATAACATAGCCACATAAATAATAGAGATCTTTGAAAGATTTGAACGCAAAAACGCGAAACACCTAAACAGAAAAGTGTGTGAAATTATTTATTTTCTACAGTATTTACTACCTACAGTTAACATAATTTTGTACGGTTTTTCCGCTGCGGTGGGGTACGTTCTTCAGTGAATTTCCTTATTCAGGTATAAGGTGTGATTCAAATATAATTATTGAGTGATTGGCTTTATATTTGAACAGAAATATACAAAACACTTAACGTGTGCTGTAATGAACAATCGTGTTTTAATGCCAGCGAAGCAGCGCTCGGTGGTAGAAATGGTAACTAGGCCCATATCGCCACGGCCGACTGGATACCTCGCTGCGCTCCTTAGGAGCTAGCTAGAGCGACGCATCAAGTCGGCCGTGATATCGCTCATATTGTTGTATTGGGAAGGCGTATTAGCGCAGTCATAGTAGAGGGCGATGCTAAAGGGAGCACTGCGAGTGAGCAGGCTTTGTATTCCTTGTAGGCTAAGAGTGAAACCACCGCCGTCTCAATCTAGATTGTGACGGCGGTGAGTGAAACAATGCATTGACTCGCATTAGCGCTCGTAGTGGTGCTTACGTGAATCAATGCATTGACTCACTTTAGCGCTCGTAGTGGGGCTTAAGTGAAACAATGCATTGACTCGCATTAGCGCTCGTAGTGGTGCTTACGTGAATCAATGCATTGACTCACTTTAGCGCTCGTAGTGGTGCTTAAGTAAAACAATGCATTGACTCACACTAGCGCTCGTTGTGGTGCTTAAGTGAAACAATGCATTGACTCATACTAGCGCTCGTAGTGGTGCTTAAGTGAAACAATGCATTGACTCACATTAGCGCTCGTAGTGGTAGAAAAAGGAAAACTGATAATCTAATCGAGCGGATAACGACGATTAAGGAAAGGATTGTAATTTTTAGGAATAAATAAAGAATATATTCCCATACGTTATTATACTTGCCTAAAATTCGTAGCTCACATCCCCTAGGATGGTTTTTTTACATTGAGTTGCTGCCTGAAGAGTTAAAACTGTGGATTTTTCTATCTCGTCTCTTATGATGAATGTTGGATCTGATGTATTTTATATGTTTCATCAAAGGAAATGTTGCCATCTGCAGTGATTACTGAAGCGAGAAACATTACAACAAGGTCTATGAAACATTTCAACCGTCAATACCGGACATTATCTTCAGGTAATGGCAGGAATATTATTCCGATGCTACATCTAGGGGCTAA
The DNA here is from genome assembly GCF_040414725.1 of Anabrus simplex. Taxonomy (NCBI): domain Eukaryota; kingdom Metazoa; phylum Arthropoda; class Insecta; order Orthoptera; family Tettigoniidae; genus Anabrus; species Anabrus simplex. Next base: position 36,221,257 of record NC_090278.1, read on the forward strand.
AATCATGTTACTCAACTAATCATATTAATTCATGTCTGGTGGGCATAAAATCCTTTGGAAATCTCGCTTGATATTATTACGCGAGCATATCGTGAATAACTCCAAATTCTCTAGATGTTGGGACCTACTTTGATTACATATGGCCATCTCTGTGAACAACGAATGTATTGAAATTAATGTACGGGAAGGCATTGATTGAGTAGAACAAACATTCACAGTTCTAGCCACTCAAGCAAACAACTCACTGTTGAAAACATCTTAGGGATATAAACTAAGAATTTTAGGCAAATAAAATATAATACAGTATGAGAATATAATCTTTATTTATTCCTAAAAATTACAATACTTTTCTTAAACATCATTATCCGGTCTGTCAGATTAGCAGTTCGTCTTTTCCTACCACTGTGAGTCAATGCAGAGTTTCACTTAAGCCCCTATAACTACATTCGGTGTGGACATTTTTTCTAGCAATAAAGAAAGCCCTAAAGGTATTGAACCAAAGAACACATTACAGAAATAATAATGCAAATAAGTTAATATAACCCGGATTTGAATCAAAAAGAAAACGAGTCAAGGAACAAGCGATTTTAGACTTTTTTGTGGAACTGTATTTAGGCCTGAAGGAATTTTCAATTTTTTATAAGTTTGATAGAGCTGTACAAGACTCATAATTTGAAACCTTTGGGCACTGTTGAGATAATTCTCTGTGAGGAAATGTTTTTGTTTACACAACCGCTCTACAATTGAAATAATTGTTCTGGGTGATTTCCGACAAAATAGTAGTGTTACGAAAATGTTGCAAAGTTTGCGCTGGGAATACTTGGAAGAAAGGAGACGAGCTGCTCGACTAAGTGGTATGTTCTGTTCTGTCAATGGAAGGATGGAGTGGAATGACATTAGTTGATGAATACGTTTCAGTGGTGCTTTAAAAGTAGGAAAGATCACAATATGAAGATAAAGCTGGAATTCGAGAGGACAAGCTGGAGCAAATATTCGTTTATAGGAAAGGGAGTTAGGGATTGGAATGTTTTGATTATTTAATCAACTGGAGATACCTTCACGGTTGCTTTTGCTGAACACTGTGGCCTTGTTTTTTATGGTATTGATGTTTAGACTATATCTTAATCCACTGACATGAATTCTGCTCAGCAGTCCTTGAAGACCTTCAAAGGCGTCTCATAAAATTAGGGTGTCACCTGGATATCTGATGTTGTTTATGGCGACTCCATTTACTTTCACACCTTGATCAGTATCCTGAAGCAAATATCCTAAAGGTAAATTTTATATTTTACTGAACAAGTTAAATTCTCGGTTTGTAAATATTATTTTTGTTCTTGGTAAGTAATTCATTGCTTACATTACAGTTTCAGTAACTAAAAAAATTAGAATATTGTTATAGCGTAAAACCGTATCCCAATGTTCGTAGGTGGACAAATTGGGGCAAATATCCATTTATAGGAAGGGGAGTTAGGGATTGGAATAACTTACCAAGGGAGGTGTTCAATGAATTTCCAATGTCATTGAAATCATTTAAGAAAAGGCTAGGGAAACAACAGATAGGGAATCTGCCACCTGGGCGACTGCCCTAAAATGTACATCAGTAATGATTGAAGGTAATCTTATTGTTCGGCAACGGTTGAGTGGTTGTCGCATTCTTCCATTTTCCTGAATATTTTGAATTTGATGTATGTATTTGCCCAGTTACGAGCCGTAATTCAAGCTTGGCCACTTATTTCTGCAGTATTCGAAAATAACAGGATTTCTTATTCTCGAGATATTGAACTGCGGGATTATCTGTCTGTTAGGTCATCAGCCCAGAGGCTGGTTGGATCCTCAAATAGCACCACCAAAGGTTATGCGGTTATAAGGAAACCCAAAAAACCAATGGCAGCACCAAAATGAGGCGTACTAGGCAAGATGAGGAGTGAGGTAGTTTGCCATTGCTTTCCTCACTGGGACAGAAAGTACTATTGCAGCACGACTGACCCTATGAACAGCACCTTTCATAACACTCAGATGCACTAGTCATGCTCTGAATGTCATTACTCAGCACCACCCATACCCCAGCAACTTCCATATTATCACAGCCATGGATGAGACTGGGACTTCGGTGGAAGCTACACTTTACTCTGGCCTGTGCCAAGAGATGGATACAAAAGTACTGTATCCATAAATAAATGACAGCAGGCAGTGCGGGATTATATCATTTGGGAATTCGATGGTTGAGGATTTTGATCTTCGAGATTTTAGATTCGGAATTTTGACACGGTAATGAATTCATCTTAGATCCAGCCCCATTTTTACACATGCGAAAGTTTGTCAGGGATATCAGAACGAAAAATATGAATTAGTCCTGTTCGGAGGCCATATCCCATTAATATGAACTTAATTGTAATTAAGATCTTTTAAACATCTTTCTTGCACCGAAAACACTCAATGCTAAATCATTCTTTCTGATTTATAATGTAAGAACCTTCCACTTAAGGGATAATTACAACTTTAATTACCTCGCTTCCATTGAGAAGTGTATATTGTATTATTTGCCACACCGATATCCGCTTTGTAGCCCGCAGGATGCTCCGCTTTTGATTGACTGTTGATCAGAGCAAGGTGTCATCACCATAGTAACTGTCATCTTGTGGGCTGCCAGACGCAGTCTGATTGTCATCACGTGAGCAGTAGTTAGCGAATGTCACGTGCAAGGGCCCATGAAATTAGCTCTACGAGTGATTACCATTGGAATATGTCTGTAACATATGCGTTCTGTTCACAGCCACTGGTAGTGCACTCTAGTGGCAAGACCTGGAGATCCCAACTCCCCACTAAAAGCAATTCATCACCGATGTGTGTCATTCCAGTCAAAAGTGATCCAGGTTCAAAGGAAATGATAACTTCAAAATAAGAGCCTCCGTGGCTCAGGTGGCAGCTGGGTTCCGTGGTTCAAACACCGGTCGCTTCATCTGAGAATTTTGCTGGGCAAAGCGGAGAACAGAAAGGTTTTAATCCTGGTACTCCGGTTTTAATTTTAAAAATATTTCTTAGCATACAAAGTAGCGGCACCAATACTAAGAGAAACGTAAAATTAAGAAATTTTGTTAATTGTGCCAACGTTGAAGGACTAAAGGGCCAGGAAAGGTATCAAAGTGTGAGTATCGGAGAGCTTTATCAAATTAAAAAAACAAATTTCCAAAAATCACTTACGGCCCAAATTCAGTTCCACAAAATCAGTCTAAAATCACTTGTTCCTGTACAGGTTTCCATTTTGATTCAAATCCTACCCAAAGTAACTTGCTTACATAATTCTTTCTGCAATGTGTTCTTTGGTTCAATACATTCAGGAGTTTCTTTAGTTTTTGAAAAATGTCCACAACGAATGTAGTTATAAGGGCTTAAGTGAAATTCTGCATGGACTCACATTAGCGCTCGTAGTGGTGCTTAAGTGAAACAATGCATTGACTCACATTAGCGCTCGTAGTGGTGCTTAAGTGAAACAATGCATTGACTCACATTAGCGCTCGTAGTGGTGCTTAAGTGAAACAATGCATTGACTCACATTAGCGCTCGTAGTGGTGCTAAAGTGAAACAATGCATTGACTCACATTAGCGCTCGTAGTGGTAGAAAAAGGAAAACTGCTAATTTTTTGAAAGATCTTTACGTCCCACCAACATAGATAGATCTTATGGCGACGATGGGAGAGGGAAGGGCTAGAAGTGGGAAGGAAGCAGCCGTGGCTTTAATTAAGGTACATCCCCAGCATTTGCCTGGTAAGAAAATGGGAAACCAGCTTCAGCGCTGCCGACAGTGGGGTTCGAACCCACTATCTCCCGAATATTGGATACTGGCCGCAACTGCTGATCTAATCGACCGGATAACGATGTTTAAGAAAAGTATTGTTATTTTTAGGAATAAGTAAAGATTATATTCTCATACTGTATTATACTTTATTTATCTAAAATTCGTAGCTTATATCCCTAAGATATTTTCAAAATTGAGTTGCTTGCTTGAACTGTGCACTTTTGCTGGACAAAGTGGAGGCGGGATAGGATTAGCTCCGGGTACTCCAGATTTTTCTGTCATCTTTTACTCCAGCAACACTCTCCAATATTATTTCATCTGTCATTCTTTACTCATTGCCCCAGAAGGGTGCGACAGGCTTCGGCAGCCGGAACAATTCCTATCCTCGCCACTAGATGGGGGCTTCATTCATTCCATTCCTGACCCGGTCAAATGCCAACAGCCATACTATATTGAATAAACCAGTTCTCGTCCGATCGCCGCAGTTAAGCAACATTGGGCTAGAGCTTGGGAACGCCACGTGCCGTTGGTTCAATTCCATTTAAAGTCGAAGGTTTTTTAAAAAATAGGAAAGAATAAAATATGAAGATAAAGTTAGAATTCAAGGGAAAAAATGGGGGAAAATATTTGTTTATAGGAAGAGGAGTTAGGGATGGAGTAATTTAGTACGGGAGATGGTCAATAAATTTCCGAATTATTTGCAATTACTCAAGAAAAGATTAGGTAAACTCAGAGAGGTAATCTGCCACATGGGCGACTGCTCTGAATGCAGGCCAGCGGAGATTGATTGATTGATTGATTGATTGATTGATTGATTGATTGATTGATTGATTGATTGATTGATTGATTGATTGATTGATTGATTGATTGATTGATTGATTGATTGATTGATTGATTGATTGATTGATTGATTGATTGATTGATTGATTGATTGATTGATTGATTGATTGATTGATTGATTGATTGATTGATTGATTGATTGAATTGATTGATTGATTGGAAAGAGGTTGATGATTGTCATTTTCATTCACTTTATACAGGGCTACTCTAGTTATTATATTAACATTACGCATCACATTGCGTTACTGTGGTAGCTGCTGAAGAGTGATCCACAGAAAAGGAATATATCTATTACAAAAGCAGTATTATAATCCAGTTAAAAATGTTATGATTATGATAAAATAATATTATTGATATACAAAGTATATCATAATTAATAGCGCAAATTGAAACTGTTGTACGTACACGATGTTAGAAGCAAAAATGTCTTAGTAAACATGGGTTCGGTTGCGAGATAACTTAGGGCCGGCGACAAGCGGGGCAGAGGGGGCTATTTTACAAGGGCTCGGGACCACAGGGACCTCGGGACAAAGAATTTTTTTTAAGTTGTAATAATAAAATAAATATAAATGCGTCCACCTCTGTGGTGTAGTGGTCAGTGTGATTAGCTTCCACCCCCGGAGGCCCGAGTTCTATTCCCACCTCAGTCATCCTAGGAGTGGTTTTCCGTAGTTTCCTATTTTTCCTGCAGGCAAATGCCGGGATGGTACCTAACTTAAGGCCATGGCCGCTTCCTTCCCTCTTCCTTGTCTATCCCTTCCGATCTTCACATCCCCCCGCAAGACCCCTGTTCAGCATAGCAGGTGAGGCTGCCTGGCGAGGTACTGGTCATCCTTCCCATTTGTATCCCCAACGCAGTGTCTGAAGCTCCAGGACACTGCCCTTGAAACGGTAGAGGTGGGATCCCTCGCTGAGTCCGAGGGAGAAACCGACCCTGGAATGTAAACAGATAAAGAAGAAGAAGTATAGATGCCAATAAGAAGACACACTTTTGTTGTTTTAAAAAAAGTGCAAATCAAGGTTGAGCTTGTGTCAGTGTGCAGCAGAGAAGTTGATGTTGTTACCAGTTGTACTATTTTGGGAGGTGGAGGTAAACGCGAAGTAAAGTCGCACAGAGCTTACTCCACAAATGTACCACAATTTTTGCTTCGAAAATTACACAAAAATACACCAACCCTACAGCAAGAGCACACAAATTTTGAACCACTTTATTTGTTGGGTAAAAAAGGAAGAAATTCGCACAAATTTTGCACTAATATGACGCTATGCTGAATCCAGAAAAACGCCCAAATCCTTGATGCAACTTTGGAGCATTTTGACACAAATTTGGTTCAACAGTAGTGTTGACAATAAAGAAGGTTGAAAAAACTTTTGTGTATTTTTAATGCAAAAAGTGGTTCAGAAATTGTCAGATTAAAGTACTTCAGTTTAGGTGTATGTTGTAAAAAGTCATTTCTCTTGCACCAACTTTGTTTAAAACTGTTGTAAATTAATGTGGTAAAATATGTGGTTTTTCATTCGTATTAAATCGGTTCGTCGATTGTCGCTTTTGCACCAAATTAGCACTACTAGACCTCGTTTGCACCCATAAAAGATTTGAACCAATTTAGCGGTTCTCGTCTAAATTAAGTAAAGGGTGATTTTGGGGCCCCAGCCCCTCAGTTGCCCAAGGGCCCGAGAATCTTCTCATCAGGCTTGCCCAGCCATCACTGACTTGATTGTGTGTAAACGGCATCCTTGTCCGTTTCTTCGATATGGATATGTAGCTCTAAGCTATCCAATAAAATTGGGGGGGGGGTGTCTTCCCATACCTGAAAGGTCTCGAATTTTCCACGAGGGTAGAAAAACTGCTGATTTTCTTGTCTCGGGGCCACTTCAGTAACATTTAACTTAGTGTGTGGATATGTAGCAGGGGGCGGGAACCGCCTCTTTCTTCAAGCAGCTGCTCTTCAACAAGATAATGGCCTGTTATCATCTTCATTTCTTGCTAGCTCAGCAGTTTAACTCTCGGGGAGGGTTCGAAACCTTTAATATGTAACCTACCACCTTTAAATGTAAATTCCTCTTCTGTCTATGTAAAAACTACAAATCTCTTTCACTGTAAAGCGGGGATAGAGAGTGCTTTACCCTCTCGAACTCCCCTTCATTTTGAAATTGAGGTGACTACGTTTTATTACCGTTTCTTCTCTTCCTTAATGTATTAAAGTTTTCTCATACGGGTCACCTCCCTAGCTTCGGACTAGCCCCTGTGTATCAGCCTACAGCCACTTCGGTTTAAAAAAGTGTATTTGGAGTGCAAGTTCACACCTCCAGTCCTATCTGTACTTTGGGCCAGTAACTTAACCTGTTGTTTTATTTTCATTTCGAAGGCCCTGTAGGTTGGGTATTTAATACCCCTGTTTCTTTGTGTGCCTTGAGGGCAGATAGAAGTGAAATTCGTTGTGGCCTTTGATAGGCTTGAACTTTGAGAGCGGGTCTGCTCTTTCCTAAATTTGATTTCTATGTGCCTCTAGGAGGCTTAACATTGTAATTGGGGGCAAGTGCTCCTTGACATGATGGGGTTTTCTGCCCTTTGATCGAATTTGGTACCTTGGTAAAGTTGGGCTAATAGCTCGAGGATTGTGATTGTGGGGCTCGAAGCCCAGACCTTGTAATAATCCCCTACCAGTTGTAATTTCTTTGTATCTGGTTTTGGCTTGTTGTTGACTTGTTAAGTTTTCAGATTCTATGTTACCATTGTTGTGTCTTGAAAAATATAACCTTTGTTGAAATTTTAATTCATTTTTCGAACTTGTAGTTAGACCCATTCCAGCCCACACCTTCTTTCACCTCTGCTGGTCCACGGGTAACCCCGTAACACAACATTTTAAAAAGTTATTAGATACTTTGGTAGAATAGCAGTTGTTCTCATTAAACAAGAAAACTGTTTTACTTGGTATGTTAAAGTTACATGTTACAATTACTGTTCAGTGTACGCAATCGTTATTAAAGGAAGTGTTCAAAGTGTCGTGATTGTACCCGGACGCAAGCAATCCTGGAATATGATGCCGCGGAAAGCGAAGGTAATTCCTTCCATTGAGTTTGTTTGGTAAAATGTTCGGCCCAGTAAGACGATCACCTTGTACCTCTAACCACACGTTCAATGAGAAAAGTCTCTGGTGTCGGGGTGACTCACATACAGCATGTGGCTAACATAGTAAATAAGTGTTTCCATTACAGTGGCAACAACGTTATATAAACTACAATGAATACGGTGGTACTTAGTCGTATATGTATACCATATTCTAATTTTATCTAACCTAATATCCTATAACATTAATAATAATAATTTCGCGTGGCTATTTCTAGCCGAGTGCAGCCCTTGTAAGGCAGACCCATCGATGAGGGTGGCCGGCATCTGCCATGTGTAGGAAACTGCGTGTTATTGTGGTGGAGGATAGTGTTATGTGTGGTGTGTGAGTTGCAGGAATGTTGAGGACATCACAAACACCCAGCCCCCGGGCCATTGGAATTAACCAATCAACGTTAAAATCCCCGACCCGGCCGGGAATCGAACCCGAGACCCTCTGAACCGAAGGCCAGTACGCTGACCATTCAGCCAAACGAGTCGGACTAACATTAATATAAAATATCAAAGTATTTTTCTAAAAAGTAAAGAGCCTTATATTAATATCGCGAAGCAACACACGACAAAGTAAATTGACAAAATAAATTAAGCAATCACGTACAACCATAATATTATAAAAGTTCACATTACAATTTCCTCTATTTTTATAACTTCATACAATGACAGGATGAAGGTCAGTTAGAAATTCTCGCATTGGTAGACTGAAGTCACGGCCATTATTTTCCTAAATGGCACTACAAATTCTGTTCACCGGCGAGTTATCATAGGCACACGTCCCCGCTTCTTAATATTAAAGCCTTATGCTATTTTCGGAATTTAAGCGAGGTATATAGACATTCAAGAGAGACTGTAATTCAGGATTATCAATACATAGAAATTTTACTGCATCCTTCGAATTAAGCATGCAAACAACAGATGGAACACTTAAAGGATAATTAGTGACCAACGAAAGTGGAAATCCACAGAATAGGAATGGTAAGCTAGTCGGATAAGTAGATTCAGTATAAAGAGAAGGAATTCGGTAAGAAAATAATGGTTAGAGCGAAGGATATTGAGAAACAGACTATTATAGCAGAATGTGTGATGCCTTCACCACCCGTACTTATAGACAAGATTTAGGCTTTTCGGCTTATTCTGTGTCAAGGAAATAAGGTGAAATTCTTTACGTTTCGCAGAGAACTTTGCTCTGCGTCTTCAGAAGAAAATCTCGACTCTTAGCGAGAAGCCGTTTAGTAAGGCATGTTGTTAATTTTAGGATACTTCAAAAGTCTTTTGATACAAAAGTAAGCAATAGATAAGCTAACGAAAGATACACGTTGTCCCAGACAATATACCATTGTCAACGTCTAGGAAAAAAAATGTATTTAGTGTAGCAATAGTCAAGTAATTACAGAAGGAAAATGTAATGTATTTATCAAACTTAATGAATTGAAATAAAAGAGTGCTCTCTCTCCCCAGTTTCATGCGATCCAGAACTAGGAGATTGGAGTATTCTATTGTACTGCATCCTTCTGTCTTCGAACTTCTGAACTCTCCACTCCGAAATTTAAAAAGAAATCACTATAGGCTACCGTAAGTGGATAGTAGCCAGTTTTTTATATTTCAAATATTGTATTTTAACAATATCTTTAGTAATTTTTCAATCTGACAGACATATGATTGACGCCTAGGACTCCATACGATACTGGCATATTATATTTTTGGTCTCATTATTGAATACATGAATGCAAATTTGTGTGTTTTGAAGGGTTTTATGTTCCTGATAATGAATCCTAGGGTCTTGTATGACTCAGCTACTACTTTCATTATATCCGAATTGAAAATAAGCTCCTGGTCGAATAATACCCCGAGGTCGTTCATCTCGCAAACTGATCGTAAATCACTGTCACCGAGCTTGTAAGTACTGGAGCTTTCCTTATGGTGAAACATTGACACAGTTTTTTTCTTTATTTAAGTACAGTTTATTTTCATTTGCCCGTTCCAATAAACTTTTCAAGTCCAGCTGAATCTGTTTACAGTCATTTATGTTTTCAATCGCTTTGAATACTTTTAAATCGTCTGTGTATAGCAGACAGCTGGAATATTTCACTTGTTCAGGTATATTATTGATAAATGTAAGAAAAACTAAACGGCCTAAATTTGATCCCTGAATTATTCCCGAATTTACTTGGTATTCCAGAGAGGAATGCTTCTATTCAGAGACGATGATGTATATCTCACTGCATTTCGCATGAAAATAATAATCACCACCACTTGAGACGTATGCCTGAACGGAATCTGTTCGTTACCTGAAGCAGAAAGCTGTCAATGCCACCTGGTGACCGCAAGCTCAACTAACCAGTTTACAGCTCGTTGTGACGTCACGGCACGCTATCAGCCGGGAGGCAATTCTACATACGGGGTAAAGGGAGTGGGAGATACCTTTTAGTGAGATCACAACGTTTGATAAAACAAGATGGTGATTAAAAACTGTACAAACACGCTATCAATCATTCATTCATTAATGTGGCTCAGGAGGGGCCTCACAATATTACGAAACTTCCCAGGAGCTCTCTACTAGACCTAGAATTTTTAGTAGTAACAGGTTAAAAGAAAAAGTTATTTTGGTTACTAGGAAGTGCCATACAACCCGCCGTTCCATAGTGTAGCAAGAGTAACATACATTCTAGGAGTTCTATTTAGTCGCACCCCTAATATATATGCAAATCTCATAGCACAACCGTTGTACAGGTAGCGTATACTTGTTACTAGCTTCAGTAAGTTTGCATTCTAACCTATCAGTGACTAAAGTCCGGCTCCATGGCAAAATGGTTAGCGTGCTGGCCTGTGGTCACAGGAGCACCGATTTCGATTCCCGGCAGGGTCGCGAATTTTAACTACCACTGGTTAATTTCTCTGGCACGGGGACTGGGTGTATGTGTCGTCTTCATCATCATTTCATCCTCATCATGACACGCAGGTCGCCTACGGGCGTGAAATCGAAAGACCTGCGCCTGACGAGCCGAACATGTCCTCGGACACTCCCGGCACTAAAAGCCATACGCCATTTCATTTCAGTGACTAAAAATCTAAACAATATTTCTACCAAATTCTTAGAAACAAAAATTATATACTCAAGTATTCTAATATAACTATGATACATATTGTATAGAAGGTACGATAAGGTTGGAAACTATAACGTCAATCGAACAATATGTAGCGCGCGGTGTACATGTGTGTATCTCATTGTGTGCTTCAATGTCATACCGCGGCGACATTTGATTCTCCTGTTCAAATTGCAACTTGGCAGATCATAGCATAGGCGTTTTGTTAACTCTAGAACTGACAAATGTCGATTATTCGACACTTTGGTACCCGATGTAGTGGCACTGTTGAATATACGAGATGTTCGTATTTCTTCTCGTAAATTCCTCATTTCTTAAACAGATGTCATAAGAGTCTACTTCTTGTCGTTCTCGATGTCCACGAGTTCAATTTCGTTCATGTTTACACCTCTTTTGGCACAATTTCACAGAAATAAATGGGTGCAGTTTTCTGACCATCTGTTTGAGCGCCATTTATGCAGTGTTTGTAAACAAACCGTCACGGGCTCTGCTTAGCTATTATCTATCATATTATTTCGTAGCTTTCCGTTCGGTGCGACTTTATTTACTTCT